>NC_081846.1:62107488-63307488 GCF_963259705.1 Myotis daubentonii | reverse complement strand
ATAGCAGCACAATTCACCATAGCTAAGATCTGGAAACAGCCTAAGTGCCCATCAGTAGATGAATGGATTAGAAAACTGTGGTACATCTACACGATGGAATACTATGCTGCTGTAAAAAGGAAGGAACTCTTACCATTTGCAACGTCATGGATGGAACTGGAGAGCATTATGCTAAGTGAAATAAGCCAGTCAATAAAGGAAAAATACCACATGATCTCACTCATTCATGGACAATAGAGACCATTATAAACTTTTGAACAATAATAGATACAGAGGCAGAGCTGCCTCAAACAGATTGTCAAACTGCAGCGGGAAGGCCGGGGAGGGTTGGGGTTCAGGAGGTAGGGGGGTAAGAGATCAACTAAAGGACTTGTATGCATGCATATAAGCATAACCAATGGACATAAGACACTGGGTGATAGGGGAGGCTAGGGGACTGTCTAGGGCGGGGGGATAAAATGGATACATATGTAATACCCTTTGTAATACTTTAAGCAATAAAAAAAAATTGTAAATTTTTTATTGATTCATAAAGTATACAGTATAGGGGTATGTATGGAATAGCACATCAGGTAAATATCCTCCACGGCTTTGTTGGCACATACACAAAGCCATGGTCCTCATTGGTCTTCATTGTCCCTGCTCCTGGGCCATAATTGGTACTTGGTAATGCTTATCAAATTGAAGGGATTGAAATCAAAGGGTAACAGATATTAGAATCTGATTCAATAAACCAAGTAAAATTTGGCTTTAAAAAAAAAAAAAAAAAGAGTCACAAAACCAGTGTTTCTTTCATTTTACCACCCCTCTCCAATTTAAACTCTATATCCCCCCAAATTCCCCCCAAATACAAGGCAGTGGTCTCCTGCTGCTGCCCCCTAATTCTGCTGCTGTGGACACTAACTGAAGGTGCCTGTGCCATAGTGAATCCTCACCAAATCTGTGCAGCAAGTGTCTGCCTCCCAGACACTAAGGCCCCTGAGGAGTTCCTGCACCAGAGCTGCTGCCCTGGCACACCCACTGGCCTCAGAGAGCACAGGCACACAGGCCTCCTGGACTAGTTACTTTCCACACTGTGACCACCTCAGCCTGAGAATAATACCAGGTGGCATCCAAAGTCACCTTCCTTTCCTCCCTTGGCCCCTCATCTTTGAACCAATTTTGTTCACCTCAGTGTATCCTCTTTCCCTAGAGACTCATGGCCTCTCGGTGGAAACAGACATTCCAGACATGTCGGAATACATGGATAAACACGGAGTAAGCTCAGACTAGGATTCCTTCTATTATGTCTATTATCATTATTGCTATTATCCTATCATTATCATCATCATTATGTTAATTATGATGGGGGTGATGAACTGGGGTCTAATAGTGACACTTACCATATATCAGACCGCATTGAACAAAATTAGATGCACTCACTTCCTCTATCTCATTTTTCCAATATAAAACATTTCCAAAGACCTCCAATCTTGAATAAGCTCAGTACAGCATTTTCTTCTTTAAAATAAACATAACAGATGTTACATACTTGAGAGAAGAGACATGCAATACGCTCAGCATTGACTTTTTCCTCTTGTGCATGCGTGTAATTGCTGCTGCAGATTAGGAGAGCAAGAAGAAAAGAAGCTTCCAATGGCCTCTCTGTAAGAGATTTGCCTTCGCAGCTAAAAAGTCTGGGTTATAATCATGCCTCGCCCTTTAATTAACTGTGTGCATTTAGAAAAACCTCAGAACCACCCCAGACTTCAGGTTCATTGTTAATAAAATAATGGTAATAAAGATTGTTTGGGGAAACAAGATTAAAGTGAGCGCTTAACAAATAATAATTCTTTTCATTTTAATTTTTCATTATTCCCCAGAAATTATTTTAAAAATATAATGTTAAATATCAATTTCCGAAGGCTGCTGTCAAAATTGTGACTGGCAGCTAAATACATTGACTGAGAGACAGATAGGTATTACAAGGTATTTAAAGCAAAAGTTCAAAACATCTCATCAACAATGTTATTGATAAAGAAAACTATAGATCATAGCAATGAGCAAAATTATTTTCACTCTATATATGCATATCTATTTATCCAGTTAGGCATCCAGCCATCCAGCCATTCATCCGTCTGTATAGGTAGCTAGCTAGCTTTGTTCATTTTATTTTCACCACAACCACACAACCACAATCATTTTGATCCTGTAACTAGGGAGCTGTAACTAAAATTCTAAAAGCTATAGAAACAAGTGAGAGATGTGAATAAAGTAAAATTCACTGCCTAGTTTTTCTTTCTCTACCTCTCCTCTCTCCCCCAGCTAGAGTCCACTCCTATAGATACTATATATCACTGACAAGATTCTTCTGAGAGCAATGATTGCCATGACAAAACATTTCACTTTAATTTAGACATTATTTATAAGGGTTTGGGTATTTGGGATTTGTCCAAAGAAACTCATTGTTTTCCTTTTTAAAATATTCATATTAAGAAGAATTTTAGGCTCTGCCTTTGGAACTATGAAGAATAAAAAGATGACTTAGACATAGATGCTGCCCTCAGAGAACTAATATGTGTGAATGTATTGGAGAATAAGACTTACACATTTAGAACGATGTATGTGTGTGCATGTGAGTTTTTATTGCTACATAACAAATTACCCTCAAACTTAGAAGCTTAAAACAACACACATTCACTACCTCAGTTTCGTATGGGTCATGAATTTGGGAGTGGCTTAGCTAGGTACTTCTGATTCAGGGTCTCTCAAGAGGTTGAAATCTGTCACCTGGGGTGACAGTCATCTGAAGGCTTGACTAGGGTGACAAGATCTGCTTCCACAATGGCTCATTCACATGGCTGATGGCAGGAGGCCTTAATACCTCTCCAGACAGGCTTCTCCATAAAGCGGTTTGAGCATCCTCACACCATGAAATTTGTCCTCCCCAGAGCAAGTAATCTGAGAGAAAGGAAACATGGAAGCTGCATTGTTCTTGGTGGCAAATCACACACCATCATCTCCAAAATATTCTGTTGGTTTTGCAAGTCAGCTCTATTTAATGTGATATTGACCACATAAAGGCATAAAATGCCAGGAGGCAGGGGTCATTGAGAGCCATCCTGCAGATAGATTACCACAATATGTAATGGAGTCTCCTTAGAGCTTATTCACCTCTAGTTCAAGGTCACATGGATATTGCAAACTTCACCAGCTCTTGCTTCAATCACTGACTAAACATCCCAAACTCTTAAAAGTCTCCCTCTTTCTGCAGCATTTCCGGAGTTCCTGGAGAGGTGGCCGCACTGCCACATGGCACCCTTCTGCCTCGTGTTGCTGCTGCAGTGCTTCGCCAGGAATTGCACTGAGGAGATGGAGCCCTGGGTGCCAAGCCAGGCAGAGTTTGTTTCAAAGTCAATAGATTCCCCTCTACTCAGAATCTCCATTTCCCCATAATAACCAGGTGTTTTTTTAATTGGGTGTGATATTGTGATTTACAATAAGATATACAATATTTGTCTTCATTCCCTATTCTGCCACAGAGCACATAAAACCATTTGGAATTTCTTAAGGATGAAAGCAATAAAGGTGT
Source organism: Myotis daubentonii (assembly GCF_963259705.1). Lineage (NCBI taxonomy): Eukaryota > Metazoa > Chordata > Mammalia > Chiroptera > Vespertilionidae > Myotis > Myotis daubentonii. The sequence goes on along the minus strand of NC_081846.1, from coordinate 63,303,917 downwards.
CTTTTGTTATGTTAATAAGGTGAGTTTTAGACTGCCCCTAAGGATGGGGCTGGTTCTAGTGCAGCCAACCATGTGATTAGAGGGCTGGAACTTTTATCATTCCCTGCCCCCACAAAGACAGAGGGGTTAAAGATTGAGTTCAATCACCAATGGCCAATGATTTAATCAATGATGTCTATGTAATGAAACCTATATAAAAACCAAAAGGAGAGGGTTCAAAGAGCTCCCAAGCTGGTGAACACATGAGGATTCTGGGAGAGTGGTATGCCTGGAGAGCACATAGAAGGTCTGGGCCCTTTTCCTATACCTTGCCTTATGCATCTCTTCCATCTGACTGTTCCTGAGTTGTGTCCTTTTGTAATAAGCCTATAATTTAGTAAGTAAAATTTTTCTACTAGTTCTGTGAGCTGCTCTAGAAAATTAATTGAAGAGGGCGTTGTTGGAAACAACTGGTCAGTCAGATCAACAGGTGACAACCTAGACTTGCATCTGGTGTCTGAAAGGGGTGCAGGAGGGCAGTCTCCTAGGACTGAACCCTTAACCTGTGGAATCTGATGCTATCTCCGGGTCATGTTAGAATTGAGTTGAATTGTATGACACAGCTGGGATCTGAGAATTGTTTGTTGATTGTGGGGAACCACTCACTCAACATTGAAATTGGGTGAAGAACCCCTTTATGGGGTCAAAGTCATCACTCTTGAGCCTTTTCTCCCTCAGTTTATATTCTTTTCCAGAAGGCTCCTCAACCCTCATGCAAATAGACCTGTCTTACCAGTTCACCAGACAAGCCCAGAGATGTCTGCATACCCCTGAGACAAGCGGTTCTCAACCTGTGTGTCGTGACCCCTTTGGCAGTCGAACAACCCTTTCACAGGGGTCGCCTAAGACCATCCTGCATATCAGATATTTACATTATGATTCATAACAATAGCAACATTACAGTTATGAAGTAGCAACGAAAATAATTTTATGGTTGGGTCACAACATGAGGAACTGTATTTAAAGGGACAGAAGGTTGAGAACCACTGCTTTTAGACTAAGCATTTCTACCCTACGCTATCTCTTATGACCTTATTTATTACAAAAATAAAATAAAAAGGTAAAAATGCTCTAAAATAGAGGAACATTTTAATACATTTGCTGAGTCTTAACCCTAGGTAAATTTCTGTTACTGCTACACTTGTTTGTAATTAGGTCAATGAAATCTGAGGTCCAGCCCATCAGTCACTGAGTGCCAACCTGTAGTGATAAACCCTGTAGCAACACACGGTGGATGAACAAACAGGTCAACAGCCACTTTGGTTTAACGACTACAGAAATGCTGCCTAAATTTAACACAGAAGCTTGCTCTACACACATAGGTCAAAGGGAAGGCCAAAAGCAAACTTTAAGGAATACTATAGTAAACTCACCTTTATTTTTAGTCTCTTCACCCCTTATGACTAAAACACAAAAAACAAAAACCTGTATAGTTAGTTATTCACCTAGGTACTCCTCAGTAAAGCCTGAATTTGAGCAGAAAGATGGAATAAACTGCACGAAACTTTACATTGCTACTAGAGCCCTTAACAGAGAGTCCCATGTTGGTCCTGTCCCTCATTGACAGCTCATTGTCTTAAGTTGAAGCTTCTGTCACGGTGGAAGCCAGAAAACATCTAGAATAGAAGTAAAATGGCTCACGATGCTCATTTATTAAATTCAAAAAGGATACATTATACAATAGTCATCCAAGACAATTATAAATGAATCAGGCTTCCAACTGATTTTCAAAGTTTTTGCACATAGAAACTCTCATTGATAGGACCAGCTAAAAATGTGAATTCATGTATTCAGAATTGGGAAATTTTCAGCATTCAGCACCATCATGGCAGAAGTCTAGCTTTTGTCATAGCAGTAATAAAGGTCAATTATGCTACTAAGAATGTTTCAATTCCAAACGGTCTGAAGGATCGCATGAAACCATTAACTCCCTGAGAATGAATTGGGTGTATTCATTTTCCATTGCTGCCACGACAAGCTACCAGAAATTCAGAAGCTTAAAACGACACCCATTTCATTATTCCACAGTTTTTTAGATCAGAAGTCCAGTTAAAGTGTCTCAGCTGGTCCCCACCCCACCCCTGCTTAGAATATAAATAGGCTGAAATCAAGGTATTGGTAGGACTGTGTTCTTTCCTGGAGACTGTGGCTGGGTCTGCTTCCAAGCTCATTCAAGTTGGTGGCTAAACTCAGTCCCTTGAGTTGTAGGACTGAGGTTCCCATTTCTTTGCTGACTGGTTGCTGGCTTTAGCTCCTTGAGATGTCCCTCTGGTCCTCCTTGTACGTGACCTTTTCCATAACCAAACCACCTGACTTCCTCTTCTGCCTTCTACTGGAAGAAAGATCTGCTTTCAAGGACTCATGTGATTATATTGGGCCCAACTGGACAACCCACGGTACGTTCCCTATCTTAAAGTCAGCTGGTTAGTGACTTTACGTCTCTTTTGCCATGTAGGGTAACATATTCACTGGTGTGACACCAGAGAATAAAGGTTATGGGGCCAAATCTCTGCCTACCACAGAGGGGAATAGTGCGAAGGCAAGATTTTCCCTTACAAATAAATACTTATCTAATACTTGAACATTTTTCCTTTATTACAAGTGATATTAGTTTCATAGTTTTAAAACCTTTTAAACAAAATTTAAACAACCATCTATTTTCAAGTATACTCAATTTTTTTCAGATTCCCTCATTCATAAATAATGTAAACTGCATGCTTATCTGTTAATTTAAATAAGAAAACCTACTAGTTTTCATTGTTTGGCTTAATTTGATTTAAGGTGGGCACTTTAAACTTATAAATTATGTCTGTAAAGGTTTTCACAAAGAAATGTTTTCCCCAAAGCTGTATTTCTGGCACCACATTTAGGATTTAAAATGTATCTCCAAATGTGATCAACTGTGATTATGAAAGAAAAAAGTGTTATGTATCTAATTAAACAGTCAAGGTTTTAAAACATGCATTATTGTATACTCGGCACCAAGCATCGTGAGAAATACAAATGAGGGAAATGAGCCCGTGTTACTTGAAATCTCACTGGAAGACAAAGATAAGAAACACAAAATAATAAGAACATAGTCTCCTGGGATACATACAATTTGTGCCCCTGGAGTTCAGAAGAAAGGACTACTGCTGCTAAGGGGGGGATGTGTCCTAAAGGAGGGGGCTTTAAGCTTGGCAATAATGCTCTGTCTTTTGGAACCCATCTGTCAACTCATCCTTCCCAAATAGGAGGTCTGGTTTGGGCTTAGCATCTTAAATCTCCGAGGATGGAGCAGCTGCTAGGTCACTGTGTTCCAACCTCTTCTTATCACACTAGTGCAAATTCTTCAGGGCTCTGACACAGACAGCTGCAGAAGCAACCCCTGCAAATTACAGTGGACTTTGCTCTCCCAGGTCAAAAAAATCAGAAGTGATCACAATAAACTTCATTCCTGCTCCACATGTTATTTAGCGCTTAGGGATAAAATATGAGCTATGCAGGATTTGGAGCAGCAGCTAAAATGGTCAACAGCCAAATATTCTAATTCTATCAGATGGTATTTAAAATACCATCAGTTTGACCTTCAGCCCTTCTAAACTGATTTATGATTTTGGCTGTGCGTAAAGGTTGTTACTGCACAGCTTTTCTTTTCACATCATAACTAGGATTCCCCAACTTCCTGGAAATATTTTTCTAGCAGTTTAAAATAATTTCTTAAAAACTGCCTCAAACAATGTCCATCTCTCCTCAAACACATCATTTGACTTGGGCTAAAAATGCTGTTTATCATAATCTATCCCAGAAGAGGTCATTAGCCAAAGTTAAATACATCAAGGCCTGCTAGTCTCAATCCTGTCACATTTGCCAAAATTCTGAACAAATTTAGTAAAAGAACACAGAGTGCCTCATAGACAAGACTGTCTGTGCCAGTCAAGGAGGCTGGAATCAGAGACCAAAACATGTTGCATGTTTAGTCTTGTCGGACTATTATTAATAACAACACTGTGGTTAAATTACCAGTAATAAATATTAAAATGTTTTGTCTTTTTATAGCACTCTGCAATTTAGAATACCCCACTGCATTTTGCATAGTAATATGTAGCACAGCAGTTTCATTTTCTAGCATTAGAAAGAGTGGAAAGAGCAGTAATTTTGAAGTCAGACATTAACTGGGCTCAAAAGTAACCTAAGTCCTTCACCAACTAAAGACGGTGGGCAATTCAACTAACTTCTCTGGACCTTACTTTCTCATCAGTAATGTGGGACTAGAAATATTTATTTCTCACGTAAATATTGCTCAACTAAAGAACTGAAGTAAATTGAGATAGATAGCAAGAACTTAATAAGTGATACTGTGATTTCCCTCTTATGGGATAAGGACATTGAAACTCAGATATTGAGTTATTTTCCCAGAATTTTGCAACAAATAAGTGGAGCAGTCAGGCTAGAATTTAGATTTGGGGTGGGCGATCGTAGCAAAATAAGATGTATACCATACTTACATAATATGTCTCTGTGTTCTTCCTCATGCAGAGGAAGAACATGGGTAGGAGAGATGGGCAGATTGAAATCTGGTGTCAACATCCATTTTCTTACTCCTGACATCAGGAAAATGCAGTTCTCACTTGCACATAAGATTTTTACAAAGAGCCATAAACCAGGATATCATGGGGGGCTAATCTCTAAGCCCTCTGCGGCTGGACTAAACACTTTCTGAAGTCACTAGTTTTAGTCAAGGCAGAGAACCACATGCATCCCTCCCAAGTGGCAAAATCATCTCCCCTCCACAAATGGGTCCCCTCTGGGATCTGGTGTGAGCAAAAGAGATGATCAGGAAATATGGAGAGAAAAAGAAGCTACTTTGAGGGATAATGTAAGCTCTTTTTCAGGAACTGTGAAGCATGCAATGCCATCATAATGTAAAATGCATTAAACTGTCACAGTGAAGATCCTGCCTTCAATCATGTAAAGTCTCTTAAGATCTCCATGGTAAATTTTGCATTAAGAAACCTCTTGACCCACACCCCAGCCCCCAACAAAAAACAAAAAACAAAAAAACTTGCCTTAGAAAGAAGCTAAAATACTAATAGAATGCGTGCCACATGTATGCCAAGTAAAACTGCAAAATTGTAAAACCTTTTTTAAAATAGATTTAAATCCATAATTCCATGAGTATCTCCATAAGAAATTCTATAAGTAGTATTAATTAGAAATTATTTTGCTTAATAAAACAAAAAATCAAAATCTAGTGATTAGGTATTAATAATCAATTGTTAGTATTTTCTTATTTCAAGCCCAGTGTGGAAGCTATTAGATAAAACTGATCATTTCAGAAGGCTATGCAAATGTGCTTAGATATGGATACATGCCTCTACTAGCCAGTTTTGTATTTGATATTTTCCATTTGAAGCTATAAATATATTGATAATCACTGTTTAAAAGGTTCTAATTTTAGATCCCATGGCATTTTAAAATCTAGAGCTTCTTCCTTTATTAATACAAGATTGACTGATATAAAGCAGATGGTCTGCCTTTATAGACACAATGAAACAACAAATGAGTAATGTCTTCTTGTCTCCTTTTCTTCTCTTCTTTTTGTAATCTTTTATAGCCCAGCATGATTATGAAAACTTGAGTCATAAAAATTAAACTGAAAGCTCAAGGCTTTGCTGAACATTAATTCCCACCCCCTCCCCATGCTACATTCTCCTGCTTCGGGTTTCTAGTTCTCTTTTAGTCTCTATCATCTATGGATGATGACAGAAAAATCACTCATAATTGCTAAGCCACAGGGAACTGTATTGAAGATCCTTTGTCAACTATAGGGAATCCCAAGAATACTGTGTTCAATGACCATTTTTCAAACTTCGTAGATTTTGCGTTCATGCTTAATTCACAATGTCTGTATTTTGTCAGCATGTCCACAAATTATCGCCATCCTTTATTAATAAGAGGTCATTTTAAAAACTGAAAAACCTGGTGTGTGGAACCTAAAGTCTGAAAAGACTAAAAGGAAAATATCCATGGGTTTAATGAGAAGTTAAACTATTCAGTCTTAAACATTTTAATAGATTTTTGTTAGAAGCAAGAGATAATTAACCAGGAATTTTGATTTTTGCCTAAATTTAAGTGCTATAACTTGCATTTGTAGAAAAATGTATCATTTGCTGAAGTCCACAAGCCTAATTATTTAGGATATTGCTGAACAAAACAAGAATAACTACAAAGACAGAAGCCATATTCATGAGCACTAAAAAGACATTCATAGTTTGCATGCTAAATTGTCTGCAGTCTATAAATGAAAACATATTCTATTACAGAGATTTTCAAGGATTTTTAAAATAGCAAAAGCCTGTTTAAGTGAAATCTTAGACCCTTAATAATTAAAATAATTAAAAATCCAGATGTTTTAATTAAAGTGGACACCAGTGCAAACAGCTCAACCTTACCTGACAAAGGTTGCTTCTGAAGCACCTCCATGAAAGTCTAGATAGAAATAAGCCCTGGCTCAGTCAGTTAGAGCATTCTCCCTTGCACCAAAGGGTCACAGGTTTGATCCCTGGTTGGGGCACATGTGGAAGCAAACCATCAATGTTTCTTCCTGGGTAAGATGTGTTCCCTCTTCTTGAACATCCACCTAGCCTACATTTACTGGCCTCCCATCAATTGAGTACAGCCATCTTCTGAGTCCTGGTCAATCAAATGTGAGCAGGTATAATGTATGCCACTTCCAAGCCTGGTTCACAGAACTCCCCACATGCTTCATGCTCTTTCCTCTTCCACCAGCTAGAAGCAGTTGATGACGAGGTATTTTAAGTCCTTGCTTCTCAGAATCTGGTCCATGAATCAGAAGCATTGGCATCACCTGGCGCTTACTAGCTACGCAAAATCCCAGACCTCCTGAAACAGAATCTGCATTTTAACAGGCTCCCAAGATGATCCACTTATGCATTTAAGTTTGAGATCCAGTAGTCTAGACTAGAGGATGGTAGAGCTGCAAAATGAAAAGAGCACGAGTCCCTAAATTGTAATGTGGAGGAAAGCCATGAGCTGACTGGAAACGTCTGTCTTGATTTCATGAAAGACTAGGTAATAAACTGTATATGAACCATTATAGTTTTTGCTTCTATTTGTTAACACAGATGAGCTTACACTTACAAGTACAGTGAAACGTGTCTATTCTGAAACCATCTTGAGCCTTCACTCTGTTTTCCTTGAATTTGAAATATCAACTAAATATTTAGAAGCAGCTTGAACTAACCAAGAGCCTATTTTATCAAATGACAAATCTCTGCATGGCCCCAAACTGAGGGTGCTTTGGGATGTGTATTTTATACTAGCAGGTAAGTTGTGTAAAATAAAGATAGGATGTTTCAACTCCATCAACTTCCAGTTCAAGCTTTCCTTCCTTCCATTAGCCCATGTTATCAAGTCCTCTGTAAAAGGCCTGGTGTTGGTTTCAGCATCCCTGCTGGCTTTGAGCATCTATCATCCTAACAATGAAATCATTCTTCATGGCATATTATGAGCCTTTTTTGTCAGGTGGTTAACTAAACTGGCACCAGTTAACTGTGATCTAAACTTTATATTGACAGATCTGGCAACAGACTGACATTCCCCGCACTAATTTTGGCTGTCCAATACGAAAAAAAAAATGTTTGAAATATGATTTATCTTAAGCTGACAGCAGTCTTCATCAGGGTGCCAGCCACTGACAGAGTAAGGGAAAGGACCCAGCATAGAATCCTAGCCTGCTATGCTTTCAAGGCAGGAAGAAAGAATGTAGAGCTCCCCCAAAGTCATTATTTAATTTCACAATCAAGCTGGAAGGAAAACAAATGTTTCTTCCTAAGCCTCACCATCAACCATCTATTTTTCCTCCAATACGCATTTGTCTTACCTTGTAAAGCCCAGGATTACCATCCCCGAGTCTTACGATAATACCTGACACACACCAACTATCCCAGCAGCTGAGCAGAGTCCCTGAAATGCAATTATAGGGAAAGATCTAATAAACCAAAGATTAGCAACAGAAATGTGAGCGCTGTTAACTATTTTTCTTTGGGGCTGAGATGAAAGGCAGAAAACTAATCAGCTGAAGGAATAATGACACAGAAGAGACACAAAATTGGGAAGATCCATCAGCATAATCATGGCACATAAGTGACACTGTCTGGGTAGCGGCAGAATGATTTGACCGTTAGAACCTAAATTGTTACATCTCTCTTTTCCAAATGAAAATGAGATGCAAAATACTTTTACACATTAACAAGAAGTTGTCTGAAACATTATCAATTTATCCTAGACCAATCATGCTTTATTAACAACCCAAACCCCGTGTTTTTAGAGTGTGCCAACATTATGGACAAATACAGTAATATGCAGTTATTCACTGTCATCTTTCATGTTCGGTACAAGTTGATAAGAGGCATGTATTTGTGTGTATAAATCCTAACAATGAGAAAAATAAAATAGCTCTGGATTCTGTGTTTAAATCTTTGCATCGGTATTTATGGCAATAAATGAGATGGGGCAGAGGGGGAGGAGTACATACTGCCTAGAAGCTAAAATTATTTCCTGTTGCCATCAAGCCAGAGTGAGTAAAGTTCTGGGGAAATACTATTCATTCAAATGGGCTGAATTGGACACTATGGTGCCATTACATGCATACCAAGTGATCATTTGCCAAATAGTTAACCTTTGAATATAAGAAAAAAGGAAAAAGAAAAAACTCCAGACTCTTTATCTCTATTTACATTTTTGGCAGCTAAAATGTAAATGCAGGAATGAAAGCACACAAGTGATCAAACTAAACTTCTGTGCATGGCAAGTCCCAAGCCATTCTGCTACCAGCAACCGCCTCTTTGTTCTTTGCACGCACTCTGCCCATGGTCCCCCTTCCTCATGGCTGTCCCCGTCACCCACCACCACACCCCATCCCATGGGCGTCCGTAAGACTCTACTGTGACTTCTTTGAGCCCTCTCCCAGCAAACAGCAGCACTCTCTTCTGTTTCCTTCTTTACCTCCTCTTCTCCATTAAGCTAAATTTTCATGTGGCCTCTTTCTTTCCATCCTCATCATACTGGTTCATCCCATACTAAGTTGCCAAAGGCTTGCATTCCTTCAATGCTCTGAAACCAAATAATGTTTGTACAACAGAGACCTTCTGTGTTTTAACCCTGCAGACAGTGACTGACTCAGAGAAGTTAGATATTGTGACAGAGCCTGGGGGAGAATGATCAGGGAAGCTGGGGATATAGTTTTAAGTAGACAGGCTTCTTAGCTTTTTTCAAATAGCTTGATAAAGATGGCTGTTGGTTTTTTTCATTTGTTTGTTTTTGGTGGTGTTGTTTTTTTGAAAGTGTATAAGGCTGACTTCAGCACCAAGAAAACCTTTGATTTGGGAAGACAAGACAAAATAAAACACAATATGGAAGGGAAGGGAAGGGAAGGGAAGGGAAGGGAAGGGAAGGGAAGGGAAGGGAAGGGAAGGGAAGGGAAGGGAAGGGAAGGGAAGGGAAGGGAAGGGAAGGGAAGGGAAGGGGAGGGAAGGGGAGGGGAGGGGAGGGGAGGGGAGGGGAGGGGAGGGGAGGGGAGGGGAGGGGAGGGGAGGGGAGGGGAGGGGAGGGGAGGGGGTAAGGGCAGCAAGTTTAGCTATAAGCCAGGCAATTGATAAGTGCTGTTTGTTATATATTTAATCACTCTCAAATCCCTATATAGTGCACCTACCCCCCCCCCATTTTATAGGTGATATTCCTGAGAATTAGAGGCATAAGGTAATTTAGCCAAGGTCACGACGTGGCACAGATAAAATTAAAAACCATCTATTGGGTGCCAAGTTCATTCACTTCCCTTGGCCCAAGCTGCCTCAGGCTTGGCATATTCTGCACCATCATTCTGCCAGATAATTTCTTTATTTGTTTTAAAGGGAATTTTTCTGAGACCTACTTCTTGGACATAAAACCTTCCTAAGTGTTGCCTTTCCTTATGCATATAAAATCTCCAATTCCTTTTCCCCACGGTCTAATGCAGAGCACCTACATATTAAAAGTATGTTTTGACCAGTCCTCCGCTCTCCTCTTGACTAATGTCAATATTTCAAACATTGCCTCATTTGGAAAACAAGGGTTCCTTGTCTGCAATATGTTCAGATGAGTTTATAAACAGGTGGAATTCTCTCAAGAAAGAACACGAGAAATATTCGGGGAAAGCCCTTGAGTGAAGCTGCAGGTCATTAGCAGCATGACATGCAAGATTTCACATTGATCTTGGCCTCCTCTGACATTAATGCAAATACTCAGTCTGGCCCCGAGGGTGGAGGAGTGAGAAGGCAGCCATGTGACATGATGGATATTGGCAGGTTTGCACTGGGGGTGAGGAGTGGAGATTAAGGAGGCAGAAGCAGGGCAATAAATGCAGCCTGTGGGCTCTCTCATCCTCTTCACCCCTAAATCCCCCATTCTGTGCCATGAGCAAATCTAGAGCTACATAAGGAACTGAATTTGGCTTTGTTTTTGTTTTTATCTGTCACATCCAACTAGACTGTACATTTAAGGTGGCATATAGATTCAAGAAAAATAGCTCAGAGCAACCAGAATACGGAGGAGGCAGCACCAAGCAGTGGAGGGACAACAGGGCAGAGCGCACATCTTTGCCATCTTCGTGTGACTGTACGCGTGTGTGAGATGAAGGATCGAACACCATCATCTCTAAAGGCTTGTCCAAGTCCAACCTTTCTTTTCCCCCTCGTTCTTACCATCCCCCATTTTAGAGACAATGAGATATCAGGGGCTAATTTCAAGTGAATAGCCATCTTCCCACACCTTGTGGAAACAGCTGGAGGCATTTCTCTGGCCAGTAATTTTTACTGTTGACTCTCTCTTACTTCACAACCTCAGCCAAGCTCAGGGAAGCCTTAGTTCAGGAGGGACTAAAATGAGCGTCTTGTGAGAAACAAGTGCTGTGCTAAGCACTTCAACACACGTGATCTCTTTTAATCCTTGTAGAAGCTACATAACAATTATTATTGTCTCCATTTTAGAGATAAGAAGATTGAGGCTCAGGCATATTAATTGAGCAGCCCAAGGCCAAGAGCAAGCAAGTCTGAGCTGAGATTTGAACTTGATGTTCTGACCCAGGACAACTGCTCTGAGCCTGTGAACTTCCATTTCTGCTTCTGCAAACCACCCCCCCCCCCCCCCCCGCAACATATACACACAACACACCCATGCCCACCAGATGAGGTATATGCAAAAGGTATATGAAGAAGTGAGTTTGGGGAATGCACTGGCAGCCTATTCCAAGTTCTGTTGAAGAGAGGAGACTTATAGGACATGAGAGTTGGCTGCAAAACTGGCAAAACCAAGTTCAAGTGCCTGCTGAGGAAGAATCGGAGCCACAGTATGGCAAGAGAGCCATGGTCAGCTTTGTATTTGAGGACATGGCCCTCGGGGCCCTCCACGGCATGGATTCTGGGGAAGCTGGATTCCCATGAAGCCCTGGGTCTTTGTTCTTGTTCTCCAGCAGTGTTCTGAGCTGACACAGAAGTCAGGCTATGGTGGAAAAAACAGGACTTTGAGCACCTGGTTCTATTCTTGTCAGGAATATAGTTGAGAGCATTCTAATATCAAATTAATTAAATGATATTACATGATCTTTGAAATTTCTCCAACGCTAGGATTTCATGAGAAAAAAAAAAATATGTCTTTACATTGCTATAACTTTGCACAGTGGAGAAGGGGATGATGAGAACAATAATAGTGATAACCATTTATTGAACTCTTACTATCTGCCAAGCACTCCTATCTCTGATTATTAGATGTTGTAACCCATTGGACAAAGACAATGGCAAGAGGTAGAACAAGGACAGCAATTAATTAATTAACGAAGTAAGAATTTAATTTGAGTGGAGTCCAAGGGCAATTGTAAATCATTCTGGCAGGTTGCACTGATTTGTCTTGCCCTTCAACAATGCAAAGAAAATTTTAGACAAAGGAAGCTTCATGAGGCCTCCCCATCACTGCCAGTGTTCCTGGCAGCATCCACAACCACCGGCCTGCAGGAGAAAACACAGTGGAATTGTTTTAAAGGTGATGCCTCTGACAGTGATCCTGACATGAGGGGCAGGTGTGACCTTTCCTGAACTCTCAGAGCGTGTAGTGACAATCATAGCAGTAATTACTGTTTGTAGAAACACCATCATCTGTACTTTCTCCCTTCATTGTTTGCATCATTGAATGTGATGCTAGCATACCACTTGACTACTTGCCCTCCTTGGACTCCTCTCCAAGTGGTTCTCCAACTGAACCACAAGTTCCTCAAGGCCAAAGCCCTGTGCAACTCAAGAGCAGTCAGCTTACTGATAAGCACACAGGAAGTGATCAGTAAATTCCATGGAAGGGAGTGGAAAATCAATCCTGAAGTGGATTCAGCAACCACTCCTATCCAGTGTATGTGTGAAAACTATCCTTTGTTGGGATGGCAGCTGCAACACGTAATAGCCACCCTGATCGGCCATCTCCAGAAAAGTCTCCTCTAGCCCTAGTGAGTGCCTGCACAGTGCTCCCTTGATGCTCTGCTTCAACAGGTCCTTGCAGTTCTCTTCAACCTTCTCTTTTTGTTGACTGCCTTAAACCTTTTAGGGGTCTTGCTGTTTGTCCATCACTTTTCACATGCTTCAGTCCTATAGAATTTTACTGTGGTAGCTATCCCAAAGATTCTCAAACTTAAGCAAACCTAAGAATCGCCAGATTCCACCCTTGGGTATTCTGTTCTGGAATAGAATCAGGAATCTACCATTTTAATAAGCCCTCCAGGTCATTTCTGATGCAGGTGGTCCATGAATCACCCTTTGAGAAACACTGACTATCTAAAAGGATTACAGGATAGGACTTTAGTCTAATGATTAAGTATTATTGTGATTCCTAGGAGCCGGAATCCTGAATGTCCTTTACCCCTGGAGTCCTCGAATTACTGCTAGCTTTTCAGGAATTCAGTGATTCAACCAAAATATTTTCTCAGAGCCCAGCTGGCATGGCTCAGTGGTTGAGCGTTGACCTATGAAACAGGAGATCATGGTTGATTCCCGCTCAGGGCACATGCCCAGGTTGCGGGCTAGATCCCCAGTGAGGGGCATGCAGGAGACAGCCAATCAATGAGTCTCTCTCATCATTGAGGTTTCTCTCTCTCTATCCCTCTCCCTTCCTCTCTGAAATCAATAAAAATAAAAATAAAAATTTTCTTAGGGAAAATACCGTTAAAAATCCTGGTTCCGTCAAAAAGTTGTCCATGTGCCTAAATACCAGACTGAGGGGGAGTGAAGCCATAGAGTCAATGGAAAAGCAATCACTACAGGAGGACAGTGAGGACAAAAGACAGGTTTCAGTTCACAATGAAGGGATGCTACCATTCTTGACAGCACAAAGGGCCAATAAGTTGCTCATGTGTTTTGCTTTGGTTAAAGCTCTCAGCCCTTCTGTGGCCACATCATTAACTTAAAGCAGCAATAGTCCTTGTTACCAGCACTTACTACATGGAGTTTGAGGGTGATCCTTAAGCAAAATAAGTTAGGATGGTCTATACATTTACCCTTTCCTTTGGTTATTTTATCTCCATTTTATCGTACAGCCTTCCACTGATCCACTTACCAACTTTCTTCAGACACTTTCCTTTCCACCAGATGAACCTACTTTCCAAAAAGCATGTGTACATTTAAGGTCAAGTAATTCAAACAGCTTAAAACATCACCTCTCCCACAATTATTTAGATCTAAATATGAATAGATTAAAGTTATCTATACTGAGTAATGTAATTACAAACCATCAGGCAACCATGAGAATTATAATTTTGTAAGATATAATTTTGCAAGCAATAGGAATTTCTAGTATTCCTTTGCATGGATATGAGACCAACCTTGATAAGCAAAATGCATGAGACATTTGAAACCATCCAAGCTGAGTTTTAAGCTGGCCTAGAAGCCCAGCAAAGACAAAGTTGGTTACATAATTTATTGTGAGGGTATCCACTCTCTCTGGCCCCCACAGTACCCACGTCTGCATTTATCTAGCATTTCTCACACCATTTGCACTGATCTTTTATGTTTCAGTTTCTCCTCCATTCCCCACCAGAGTGTGGAAAACTCACAAAACAAGTCTGAGCAAGGTGGCCTCATAAGACATCCTTCGACTGTGTATCTCTGCCTCAATAACAATAATTCAGCATCGGTCCACAGGCAAAAAATGCTTCTGTGGATCCCCCAGCTCCCCAATCCAAGCGATTGTGAAATCCCAATGCGGTCCAAGAACAAAGAAAGCTGTTTTGAAAAACAGGCCTACACCCAGTAGACTGACTTGCTGACCCTGGCCCTGGCTATAGATCTGGAAACAGTTTCATAACCCTGAGGTCTGAACTACAGGCACATCTGGCTTTGGTTTTATCACCAGTACCATATGCCAAGGGACACGGGAGGAGTCTTGCCCACCTTTGTGTAGGGCAATATCCATGCAGATCCTGTGGACCCTGAAGTAGCCAGTGAAGCACCTCCTGTTCCTCTCAGTCATGGTCCATGGGCCCGGGGAGGACACTGATTTAAACAACTATTCACAGAAGAGAGAATCTCTGTGGAAGTCCAGGAGTCCATGAAGAGTTTCACCACACCATAGGAACAACAACAGCAAAAAAAAAAAATTAGACCCGTTGAAGAGAGCAAGAGGAATACCTTGACTTTACCCACATTACCCCTCCCCAAAGATGGCACAGCCCACTCCCAAGGGAGCTCTTCTCAGCCATTATTTCACCACCACCACCACCCCCCCCAGGAGAAGTCATATGTGTGAGTGAGCAGCCAGCTTCCGCAGCTGTGCAAGACACTTCCAAAGACCTCAGTTCTCTCTTGCCTCGTCCAGAGTGCTGAGTCATAAGTTGCACAACTGGAAGTCAATGGGCAGGTGGGAGAACAGTTTCCAGGGCTCAAAACAGAGCATATCTTGGTTGCGGGCACATCCCTAGTAGGAGGTGTGCAGGAGGCAGCTGGTCGATGTTTCTCTCTCATCGATGTTTCTAACTCTCTATCCCTCTCCCTCTCTCTCTGTAAAAAATCAATAAAATATATTTTTTAAAAAAAACAGAGCATATCAACAGGGTGTAGATCCTATTAACTGCATCTTGGCACCCATGTGCCACTGTGGCTGCCTCCCTGGGATGCCCAACTGGCCCACAGGCAACCTCAGCACTTTGCACACCTCACCCCTACACACACTCTGCAGCCAGCTCAGTGTGTGAGTTCCCAATGACAGTGAGAGTGAGCTTTCTCACACAACTAGGGAGCACACACAGAAAATTGGTCCAAATTTCAGGCCTGGGAGAAACCACAAACTTGAGCATTCAGCACTGCCTAGGGACAGCAAAAGGGAGGTTGTCAGCACTTGGCCTAGCTTTGCAGGATAAAGAGAATGCATCCAAGTTTCAAAATTCTGCCACAAGAGGGATAAAAACTGTGGAGCAGACATACCCATATATAAGGTCTCAATTCAAGTGTACAATTAAATTATTTTTTATGTTTATGAAAATATGTAACCATTAATAAAACCCAGTTTTAGAAAAAGTGATCCCTGTAAAAATATCCAGTATCCATTTGCAGTCACATCCTCTTCCCATCCCCAAATTCAGGCAATCGCTAATCTGTGTCCATAGGTTTGCTTTCTGAACGTGTCATATATAGAATGTTCATGGAATTATACAACATGGGTTTTTTTTCCGTATGGCTTCTTTCACTTAACATAATGGTTTGAGGCTCATCCATGTTATAGCATGCATCACCAGCCCATTCCTTTTCATTGCTAAGTAGCATTTTATTATATGTATATACCATGTTTTGTTTACCCAATAAGTTAATGGCCATTTAGATGATTTCCACCTTTGTTTATTATGAATAATTCTGCAATGAACACTCACCTAAAAGTCTTTGTATAAGCATATGCTTTCATTCCTTTTGGGGAGATTCCTAGTAGTAGAATGATTGGATCATACAGTAAATTTATATTAAGCTTTTTGAAAAACTGCCAAACTGCTTTCCAAAGAAGTTGTATCATTTTACATTCCCCCAACAAAGTATGATGATTGCAGTTTCTCTGCCTCCTCACCAACATTTGTTATTGTTTGTCCTTTTTATTACAGCAATTCTAGTACATGTAAAATGATATCTCGCCCTGACTGGTTTGGCTCAGTGGATGGAGTGTCAGCCTGAGGACTGAACGGTCCCGGGTTTGATTCCAGTCAAGGGCATGTACCTTGGTTGCAGGCACATCCCCAGTAGAGGGTGTGCAGGAGGTAGCTGATGGATGTTTCTCTCTCATCGATGTTTATAACTCTCTATCCCTCTCCCTTCCTCTCTGTAAAAAAATCAATAAAATATATATTTTAAAAAAATGATATCTCACTGTGATTTTAACTCACCTGTGACAATGACCAAGGCTATTGAGCATGTTTTCGTGTGCTTATTATCAACTCCTTTGTTCATTGGGTTTTTAAATATATTCTTAATATAAAATCATTGAATTTCAGAAGTACAAAAACACTTCAAAATATATGATCTAACCTCTTTTGATATAAAATAAGTGAAGACTGGAGGTACAGCGTGCTTTGCTCAATGCACAAAAGCAAACTTATGGCAAACTGGGATTCTAATTTCCTAATTCTGAATTTAGCTGAAATTGAATTACATGTTTCCCCATACCTCATTTTCCAAGCAATAATTAACTTATGCTCTAATAAAGTTATTAGTAAAAAGAGACAAACGGAAAGTCAAAATTATAGACTCCTTGGGAACAAGTCATGTCTTATCCAACCTTGTGACTCTCTGCACTTACCACAGTCTCTTACCCATTGTAGGTGCATAATGAATGGCTGTTGAAAGGAATGAAATGGAAAAATATTAATGAAAATTCAGTCCAGTCAGAATTATATCAAAATCAAATACAATTATAGTCCTTGAATATATTGAGCATATCTGGATTTCATATTAATTATATCTTATTACCAAGAAAATGTTTTTAAGTACTATGGACATGGCCCTGGGCAGGTAGCTCCATTGGTTAGAGCATTGCCCAATATGCCCAAGGTTGCAGGTTCAATCCCCAGTCAGGGCACATACAAGAAGCAACCAATGAAAGCATAAATGAATGGAACAACAAACCAATCTGCCTCTCTTTTCCTCTCTCTTACTCTATCTCTAACAGCAATCAATCAATCCATACTGTGGAGACAATAGTTATTGAGCCATTTACCCAAAATGGTATATACTTTGAGCATCTGCCTCTGAATGATTCCAAGAAAAATTCCTTTCCTGGAATGTTTTAAAAATAAAGATGCCCAGGGCTCACTCCCTCTAAACTTTCTGAATCAGAACCTCTGAATGTAAGACCTGAAAATCTGTTTCTCAAAAGCCTTCCAGAAATTCTTGGGCACCAAAAGAAAAGAAAAATGAGAATTTTAACATAACAGATGTCGTGTAACACATTTGGGGACTGTTTGCTTGAAGGCATTAGGCAGAGCGTTAGGACTGGTGATTGAGAAGAGCTGCTGGTACTGGAAAACTAAAAGAATTCCTAACTACTGCGTGACGTAACATAACCTCATAAATTGCCAGTGGTGTACATGGAAGCGTTGAAAAGGTTCTGGTCACTAATTGGTACTTGACTTTACAAAAATGATTAAGGAACAAAATACTCCTTAATTGAGAAGGGAATGAATGGAAAATGCTTGAAGGGCTCTCTGCTCCATCTCACAGTGCTGCCAGTGTCTCTGCTCCAGTTGTTCGGAACATGAGAATTTACTGGCAACACCAACTTGGATATGTCTGCATTTGCTTGTGTTAGACTGAAGAGCTTTGTACCACAACCATATCTAAGCAGTCAGGTGAAATGTTCACCTCCAGCACATAACTAGGCAGAAAAGAAGAATGCAAAGGACTAAGGATGAACTGAAGCAAAGGTTCACAGGAGGTGGATAAACAAGACTAGCTGGATTTCTATCCTTCAGCTTGGCACTCCTCAGCCCACCTCCGGTGTCAACATTGCTAATGGGGCATTTATGGGAATGTAAATGGATGATTCCTATTCAAGCGTGCTCCAACTAGAACTAACTGCCTTCTCACTGGAAAGCTTTTCCCACGGTCTTTCTCATGGCTGCTACCCTGACTAAAAATAACTCTATCTTTCTTCTGCCCCAACCACTTTCTCCCATATTTCCTCTTCTTCAAGCATGGAGCAGATTGTATTTTCCAAAAATGGACACAATAATTTTCCCCATCCTACGTGCTCTTGTACAATATGGCTTTGCCACTTGCCTATCAGAGGTGGAGTCTATTTCTCAACCTTCTCTTGAACTTTGATAGATGCTGAGATTGATTTGACCCAAAGAATACTTCAAAAATGACTGCACAACTGCCAGGATTCCCATGAACTATTCTGACAGCTTTTGCTTTGTGATGTGTAGAAGCCAGGCACCACGTAAAAGTGTGCCTAGCATTTTGTGAGAAGCCCAAGCCACCTGGAGAGGCCCTGGAAGATGAGGCATCATGTGGCAAGAGAAAGAGGCCACGGCCACTGAGACACCAGATGTGTGAGTGCAGGAGCCATCCGGGAAGTAGACCCTGCCTGGTGACATGTGAGTCAGAGACGCCAGCCCAGTCAAACCCATCCCACCTTCCTGACCCACAAAATCAAGAATGAAGCAAAACAGTTGTTTTAAGACACTAAGTTTTAGGGTGACTATAGAGGAAAGGAGAGACGAATATGCCACCCACTAATGTGCTATTTGGCATAAAGATTATTTTGAGCTGGTTCTTTTTGAGAAACAGCAGACACTGAAGAAGCTTTGAAAAGAGAATAGAAGTTACCCTGTTGTAAGAGAAAGTTAATTATTATAAAGGAAATATACATTTGTCTCCCTCTCTGTACCAAAAAGAGAAGATACCTCTAAATCACAAGAGAAGGCACCCACTTAAATCTCCATAACGACCCTTACCCTTGTTTACTGTGCTTTTCCTGATAACCCCTCATAACTGGCCTCTGCTCTTCCCAACATTTTTTGTTTTTGTCTGTAACTGAAGATGGTATTTAAGTTGCTGGCTTGGGCCACCTCAGGGACTTACTTAGTTTCTCTAGTTATCTCCCATGCATATGTGAGGCGCATGTGTTAATAAATGTCCGTTTGTTTTTCTTTTGTTAATCTGCCTTTATTACAGGGGGTCTCAGCCAAGAATGCAGAAGGGTTAGAAGAAAAATTACTTTTCCTCCCCTACAACAGTAATAGATAGCTAGAACAAAACGCTTAACATTAAATTATTTAACATATATTTATTGTCTATCTTTACACACACACACACACACACACACACACACACACACGAATGTGAGTTCCAATCAAGCTCTGTCTTATTTATCACTGCGTGATCAGTGCCTGGAATAAAGTAGGTGTTCAATAAATATTTGTTACATTATTATTGAATGCATTTCCTCCCCGGAGGCTCAGAAGGCAACTAATAATATCCTCTGGCTGATACTCTGCCTGTGCCAGTTCTTCCGTCATTTCTATTAAAGACATTCATCTTTGTGAGGAAATGCATTTCATGCAAAGTCCAGAAAACAGATTGGCCAACTCATCAACTGCAGTTGTCAAAAGCAGACCAAGCCTTTCCTCTGAGGACACCAGGATTTAATCTTGTCAAGCTCCTGAGCTCCTACCACAGTCACAACGTAAAGAAACCAGTATTTCCTCTCTGGTCACTGCAATGGCTGATGTGGGGCTTTACAAAGGGAACGAACTTAGTATATTAACTGGAGAGGGAGCATGGCTTTCAAGGATGAGGGAAGACCTGTATCAGAAATGCCAGCAAGAGCTGGGGGTTAACAACTTGTTGTTGTTGTTGATTGCAAGGTCCTCAGAGCCCTTCACTGATAGAGGATTTGACTGTGCCAGCATAGTATGATTTTTCTCTGTTGAAATGCTGAAATTGCATTCTGCTCATCTCTTCCTTTGTATGTAATGAAAACCTTGAGAACTCCCGTGGTTTTGTATCTTCTAGCAAATTAAGTGTTAAAGTCATCCTAAATGTTTGCAAACCTGCAACTGGAACCTTTCCTACAAAGCATATTTATACACCAAATAGGTTATTTTCTAAAACAGTTTCTATGCTTCCATAAGGAATCAGTAGTGATAGCCACATAGTTTTTCCACTCCTTTTGATTGTCCACAAAATAGCTAACAACATTAAATGGCAAGCTTAATTTACCATCTCCATTGCTTTACCAAAAGCGAAGTCGGTTTCTTCCTAAATATCAGGAGTTCATTTTCCCCAACACAGGATGACAAGCAATTACAGACCTCAGAGACAGCTGTTCCAGGCTCTGCACAGATGTCATGGGTAGATGAAGGTACACGTCTTGTATACAGCCATTAGCCCTAGAAAGAAAGATTGATAGTGGCCATGAAAATGTTAGCAAGCCTTTGTTTTCCCTTTTCTGTTTTACATAAGGTTTTATTCCTGCTTCATCTTTCCCCTACAGAGCATGGTACACACATTTGGCATTTGGTGTCTTGTCAAGAATTTTTCAGATTTTCCTGATATAAATGCTATGCACCTATTCTCATAATTCTCTGTAAAATTTGCAGCATTCTAATAGAACACTTACTCTTTATATTGTACACCCATTGATGGAGATTCACGTTATTACCATGGTAAAATTCCCTACCCCGCTATCTTGTAACTGCACTCACGAATCTTTTGAGCTCCATGTCTCGGTTTTAAAACACACCACCCTCAACACAGAGTGCAAACCGTCATACATAATTAAATGAATCAAATCGCACCCTTTGCCAGTGTCAGCATGGCAGCATCCTTACCACTGCACCTGCCATGAGCAATGCCAACAACCTGCACATGCCTCCTTAGTTCCCAGCTGGAGGTGCAAAGAGAGATTTTGTGGTTGTGCCTCTGTAGAATGAAACTATTAAAGGGTTACATAACAGAGCTGTTTCTCATTGCAGAATGTTTCCTGGGTCTTTCACAAGAAATTTTGACATTCGCTTTGATCACAGTTTTGAAAATTACTCTTTTCTTCCCCTAAAGTCATATCATGATGCCATTATTATTAAAATCACGATGAAATTACAAGAACAAAGCAAGGCTAATAGAACATTAGAATCAATAGTGTGCTCATCCTATGTAATAAAAGACTAATATGCAAATTGTCCTCTCAGGAGTTTGACCAACTGGGAGTTTGACCAACTGGGAGTTTGACCGCTCGCTATGACATGTGCTGATCACCAGGGGGCGGCACAGAAGGAAGGACCTGGCTGGCAGCCAGGGGAAGGAAAGTCCGGATCAGCCCTGATCACTGGCCAGGCCTAGGGACCCTACCCATGCACAACTTCATGCACCAGGCCTCTAGTCCTATATAATAAAATCCTAATATGCAAATCAACTGAACAGTGGAATGACCGGTCACTATGACGCACACTAACCACCAGGGGGCAGACGTTCAATACAGGAGCTGCCCCCTGGGGGTCAGTGCACTCCCACAGGGGGAGCACCACTCAGCCAGAAGCCAGGCTCATGGCTGGTGAGTGCAGCGGTGGCTGGGGGGAGCCTCTCCCACCTCTGTGGCAATCAAACATCCTCCAAGGGCTCCTGGACTGTGAGAGGGCACAGGCTGGGCTGAAAGAACCCCCTCCTGAGTACACACATTTTGTGAGCCAGGCCTCTAGTTTTTTATAATAGCCCTGCACCCACTATACAGGAACTACAAGCTTGCTCACCTTGAGAGCAGACCTTGACAACTACATTTCTATGAAATGGGAACCAGTTTTCAGCTCGCATCTAGAAGGCACAGAAGTTCTACCAAAAGAGGAAACATTCAAATTGCCTCTCTCTCTGCCACAAAGGTGTCAAATAAGAGAGGTTAAACATCCTGCCAAACAGTGCACTCTGTGCAAGATTCAGAGAGCTGCAGAGCCATGGGGAAGAAGACCTTCCAGGGAGACTGTGAGCTACAGGGGCTTACAAGCAGCACTGCAGAGGAGCACAGCTCCTGATTCTAGAACACAGCACCAACAGCTTAAACATGGAAGGGAAGATTATTAATTCCTCACAGTCAGATCTTTAGAACCTAAACATTTAAGGAACCCAAACTAGTTCAGAACAGAAAATATTCCTTTAATTACACCTGATTACACAGTTTTACCAATTTCTACTAATGGGGCATTGGATATTAATATCATACCTCCAATTGTTATCATTCAATGTGTATATAATATAATAACATAATTTTCACTCCTTTAAGTGGTTACATTCACTCTCAGACAATCTTTTTGACTATCATCTTAAAGTCATGAGTTTTTAAACCCCTCCAGATATCTGATGTTCAAGACTATATAAATAATATCTCTTATAGATTGCAGTCCTTACAAGTATTTATATCTACCAAAACATTGCTGTATCTCACTTGTAATACTGGCATGGTTTATGAGTCGTTGGTGCCAGTTTAGCTTGCATCCTATCTAATAAAGAGGGAATATACTAATTGACCCTCACACCATCGCAAATATGGCAGCACCCACAGCCAATAAGGAGGGAATATGCTAATTGACTGCCACGCCCTCAAAGATGGCGGTGCCCACAGCCACAAGATGCCAGCGCCCAGTCCCCTCATCCCCCCAGCTGCCCAAGGCCAGGCCGAGGCACAGGCAAGCCTCGGATGGTGGCTGCCCCGCCACCCAGGGCCCCCTGAGGCTCAGGTAACCAGGGCTGGCCGAGGCTTGCACTGCCAGCAGTGGCAGCAGCAGAGGAGTGATGGGGCATTGCCTTCCCCTGATCTCCAGGTCACCTCCCGCCCCTGAGGGTTCCCGAACTGTGAGAGGGGGCAGGCTGGGCTGAAGGGACCCCCCTCCCCTCCAGTGCATGAGTTTTCATGCACCAGGCCTCTAGTAAATCTATAAAAGATTAAAGATCATAAAATGCAAATTATTGTCTACTCCCCTCTCAATGCACAAGTCCAGTTGAAACATTATTCATTTACCCATCAGATGCACAAAGAGGCAGATTCCATCTAGTGTTTGATAGGCTAAAGTGCATCCCAATTATACTCTGAGTCTAGTCCCGTATTAGTATTATCCAGATATAGGCATATCAAAAGGTACTGTGATGTATTACATGCAAAGAATATTCAGCACATTGTGGTGCTAGCTTTTCCATTAACTAACTGGATTATGTTGGTCAAGACCCCTCTGTGTCTTGAATTAGATACTCTCCACTGCCTCTTATAAGCAACAGAAGGATTGCAAAAAATATAACCTTTGTACATTGAAATCTTGATACACTGCAGACCCAAACCCCAGGACACGATACACACTTTCTGGAGCTAACCTGTGAGGCATGTTGCCTCCACTCTGTAAAGCAGAATGTTTTCTGTATTATACAGTACAGACATAAACTTGAGACATGCGGACACATTAGATCACTGTAGGCAATGATTTATCATCAGGTATAGTGAGGAAGAAAAGAAGTAAAAACAGGGTGATTTTTTTAAAAACTTCTAACATTCACTATTAAAGGCATACTAGCTGCTTAAACTTTTGTCTGATAGTTGAGATAAATGTTCTCCAGTCTTATTGACTAGAGGGGTCTGTAAAATTTCTTTTTAACTAGACCACATGACAACTAAAATCTTTCCCACAAAAAAACAAAAAACAAAACCTGAATGGAAAATACAGCAAAATCTGACACCTGCTAAATCTTGTTTCTCACCCCTCGATTCTTAAGATCATGTTCAGCTTTCCTTGAACAAATTTGGTCACCTAGAAGGTGGTCAAACCTCTGACCGGTGGTTTGTGAAGACAGAGTATCATACCCAGGAAATCTGTGTATGGCTTGAAAGACTTGCAATGGATCTGGCCTGCCTGGTGGACAGATATCCAACCTGCTACTCAGTACATAGGATTTGGGTGAACAGCGTCTGAGACACTGATCTTCAGAAGTATGAACACAGATTTGTCCCATGTGTACTAACTCTACAAAATGGGATTAATCCTTCGCATTAACAATGTGCATTGTCTATACACCCACAAAGGATACTTTGTTCCTTATGTGCTTTTTCTCCCTTTCAGTGCTTTCTTGACTGGAAATCATTCCTAGTAACTTGAAACAACTCAAGACAAGCTCTTCAGCCTGACCACAAGCCAAGCTTATCTTGATGTAGCATGAGCTTCTCTGTCTGCCAGGGCCATCCCACATGTCAATTAAGGAAAGCTGCTTATTATGGGGTTTTCCGTCCGTATCTACCTTGTGGGGAGGCCAATCCCTTTAGGTAACTGAAGCAGGTTCTGTCATCTCTACAGGCTTAAGAGCTGCTAAGCAGTTACCTCTCCCCACCTCCTCACTCTGAATTTTTCTGGTGTCAATCATCAGCTTTTCTCCAAGATCATGCTTCAGATCCAATTCCTCCATGTCATTCCACCTAGGACCAATTATGTCTCCTCAAGAATGAGTGACATTTTCAACCCTTTGAAATGATTTAGGGACCAAATGGGCTGCATGACAAAGGGGCCCAAGTTCCTTCCTTCTCCCATTTTCTGTGACTCGCCCTGAAAACCAGGGGCTGTGCATTCCAACAGACTTGTGAATTTTTTGTGAAAAGCCATCATAGACTGTACTCTATACAATAAATGCCTTTGTGTCCTGGACACCAATTATTAAATCACTCTTCTGGCTATTTTTTCAAGCTTAATGGTCAAAATACTTTGTATTCACATTTCTCTGTCTGTTATATTTTTTTCTGCTTTCTTTTAGGTCTTCCTATGTCCTGTCATTTTATTGTGTGGATTCTTCAGATACACTTGGACAGGAACTGAAAATGAGATTTTTTCACTTCCAAATATTTTACTCCTGCACATCATATGCATGTTATAGCAACAGTGTCATCCTTCCTTTGCTAACCTTCACAGAAATTTGCTGATGCCAGAAAAGCTTATAGTCCATTATGACTTTTCAATTCTATCTTGCTTCACTTAGTCATTGTCCTGAATGTTTTTTGGTCTTACTATGTGATGGAAATTGCCACACTCATTCTCATGGCATTCTTACCAATATGAACAGGGAGTGGGTGGCCTCTAACCTGGTACCTGGGATAGTGTCAAGGACAGAGAGTAGCAGAGAGAACTCTTTTCTGTGATTTTTTTTGTCATTTGTGATTTTAATGATCTAAAGGGTGGTTTTATTAGAAAGGCTAATGGGATAATACTCTAATAATTTATAATTTTAGAAAATTTGAAGGGCTTTCACATATATGACCCATCAATGTATACTGAGCAAAGCAATATAGTATTTTCCCCCTTTTTAAGAAAAATACAAAAACTGAGGTTTATAGCACTTTGTGCTTTGCCTTCTGACACACTATTGGTAGAAACGTAAGTCACATTAAAAATCCAGATTTTCTGATTCCCCATCTAGAATTTTTTTTTCTACACCACAATTGAGTTTCTGGAACCCATTCAGGGATCTGCTACAAGGAAAGGAGGAGGCCAAGTAGCCAGGACTTTATGCCTCAGCCCCTGCTTTGATCAAGGCAGGTCTACATGTATCTATTTTATAATTGGGTTTCTGTTCAATATTTAGTTAAAAAGATTTCTGCCTAGAACATGAGAGTAGTAGGGGCCAAAGAAGAAAAAATAAGCTAAGACATGAGTGAATTAGGGATCACCAAGTGTGCAGCCAGAGATCTGTGGCATATTGTTTAGCAGTGGCCCTGCTCAAGAGTGGGTGATCCCTCCTCAGAGAATAATAAACGTGCAGCAGACATTGTTCCTACTCTTGTTTTTTAATCCTCACCTGAGGATATTTTTCCATTGATTTTTAGAGAGAGAAACACCAATGTGAGAGAGACACATCAATTATTTGCCTCCCACTTGTGCCCTGACTGGGGCCCGGGGATTAAGCCTGCAACTGAGGTATGTGCTGTTGACCCGGATAGAACCTGTGACCCTTCAGTCCACAGGTTGACGATCTATCCACTGAACCAAACTGGCTGGGGCTCTTCCTACCCTTAATGAATATGAAATCTGCAGAGAGAAAAACGGGACAGCTGCATACATAATGCTCAAAGACACATATGACACGATTATGCTAACATATATACATAACAATGTTTTAAGACGCTTTAGTACTGGCGTGATGCTGCAGCAGCCATGGCAAAGCCCCACCCACCTTGCCCGCTCTACCTTTGTCCTCCTTCATGGAGCCCTTCTCCTTGTCCAAGGCTCCCAATTCTCATAAATTTCTATATTTTCTTAGTTTAAAAAAAAGAAGGAACCACTGTCATAAGCAAAGCCACAAGGGATGTAGCTTTTTTTCTTTAAAAAAAAAAAAAAAGGACTCTGTCAAGGGCAAGGGCAAGGTTGGAGATAAAGAAGTGGACTGCTCATGGTCCAGTGTCAGTCTTTGGTGAAGGAGCCAGGTTAGAATACAAGATCTCCTCTTCACAATGCTTCATGTCTGTCCACATATAGGCACATAGGCAGTCCCTGGCACACCCCCACCATGCCTGGGAGCCCAGGCAGATCTGTGGTGATTCAAATGGAGCTTAAGCTTTAGAGCCACTTACATGCCTGAGTTTCCTCCACGTTCCTGAGAGAGGTGCTGGCAATGTGTTTTTGTAAAATTTGCAAAGGTGAGAATTTTTTTTTTTTTGATAGCCACAGCTGTTTTGGCTATAGGACCTTTCCATTCTGACTTCACCAGACTTCCCTCATGGCAGGTGGCATCGGTGTGGCTGTAGGCACTATTGGGATCCAGCTAACAGAAAGCTGAGTAGAGAAACATTTAATGTCAGTTAGTGGAATGTATTCATGTGGTTCACAGTTGTTTATACAGTTAAGTTATTCCTAGCTATCCTACTGTAGGAATGGCCTTCAGAAATACTTGTATAGCCCTGTGAGCCATACCATGAGGGACCAATCTAGAGGTCATATTGGGATATGCTTGTCTCAGCACCCAGCACTGAAGTATGTGGAAAATAAAGAAGAAAAAAATAGCTTTGAATTGTATGGAACCAAAACTAGTCTGAAGAAAATTCTTCCAATCGTCAAATGGACAAAATTCTAACTAGTTTCTGTTTATCATCCTTATCAAAACAGAAACTTACTTTTGTTGGGGAATACTTCAATAATTCAGAGTGGATAATTATAGAAGAACCATATCTTTTTCTGGGAATTATGTGAAATTGAACTTATTAGAGTCCCATGTTTGAAGGCCACAAGTCTGGGAAAAATACTGCACAGCAGTATGTCTGTGCGTGGTCATACTTAAGCACCCCAACTACCAAACAATCAACCATGTTAAATGAAACACTGAATTATCTTCATATTGTCTTCATAGAAAATGATATTACAAAATCATTTCACATGAAAAAGCAATCAGAAACTAATATCCAAAAATGTAAAAAAGAAAAAAAAAGTCATTATAAAGATGAGTAGGCACAGGTCTTCCCAGTTCAAGGTGAAAACTGCAACTCCCCCTCCCCCCATGTCTACTTTATGGAATTTGACAAAGTTCCTCTGTAAAGATAAAATATTATTTTAACAATAAAAAAGATGAATAGGCAATTATAATTTAAAATATCATATTTTTGCAAATGATAATACTGTAGTATTGTCAGTTTTGTTAAATTTTGTAATGTTTTAATTTCTCTTCTCATCCCAAATAAATAACATTTTTTGTTCTCATTATGTATTTTTTTAATCTTTTATTATTTTTCTCTTAAAGAATTCCAAAATTGTATAAGCTTTGGTCTATGAATCCTAGATTTTCTCATTCGAGGAGTGACAGTTGAGGTGAATTATGCTAGAAAGACTTTGTACCACACAGCTATTCAATGTAAACTTCTTAAATTCAGTAAAGATTAAATATATTTCCTTCCATATCCAAACTTTCCATCTCCTTCAACATCACACTTAAAGCAAATCCGAAAGATTTTTCATAATTTATGCTATTGTCTCTTCTTCTAGAAAAATATGAATTATGGTTATAATTTTTATTTTTACCACTGCTCTTTGTTCAGCCACACAAACGATTTAAAAAGCACAATCATTATTGCAAAAAAATTCAGAATCATTGCCAAATGAAAATGATTCATTCTTTACCAAAAGAGAAAGAAACAATACACTATTGACAATAAAATCTATGTAAACATAAAAGTTTTGAATCCATTCCTCAAAAATCTATTTTGCAAGACTATTCATGCTTTTCATTTAAGAAAGTAGTATTCATATATTTTAAGTTTAACATACATATCATTTACTAAATTTACATGAAATCTAATATAATATATCTATAACATAGTATCTTAGTATGAAAGTCAGTATTTTAAGGTAATTGTCCATTTATATTAAAAGCCTCTCATAAAAATCTTTCCCCTCTGAAATACCTCTTTTTCCCTAGTGAGAATAATAGTCATAATTACAAAGGAGTAACATATGACAGATAATGTTCCCGTTTTAGAAAATTAGCTCTTTCTTAGCCTTGCAATTAAACCCTTTTTATCTGACTTTAGTATTGGTGTCATATGGAATGAGGGTATCATTGGGCTTTTCAGGGTAAAGAGACACCTAGTAAAGAATTCACTAAGGCAGAATTGTTATATTAGCTAACACTGACACAACTCAAAAAAAAACAAGATAACCACACCAAAGAAAATAGTTAGTTTTTTCAACTGAAGCAGTTTTTTAGAATTATACATTAAGCCATTTCTTTAAATTAAAATCAAGTTTTATATCACAGTATGCTGCTTTTTCTTCTGGTAAATCTGTATATAGTGAGCCATTTCCAAATATTTTTTGATGTGTGTAAGCCTAGTACTATATCTAGTCTGTTCATCATATAGTTTAAAATTTAGCCTGAGACTCCTCTAACTAGTTTATCTAGAATGTTTGAATAGTTGATAATGATATAGTGAAATGAGCACTGGTCAGTGTGCCTGCATCCAGGCCTACCACTGCACAACCTCTCATAAGACCTTAATTTGTGCTTAAAGTGGGAATGGGAAGGGTGAGTTAAACCAGGTCTTTTTTTTTTTTTTTTTTTTTTGAGGACTTACTTTTTTAAAATAAATACCCATCATCATGGATAAACCCATATTCTCTTTAATTCTCACAATAACCTTGAGAAGTAGTTATTATCTTCTCCATTTTATAAATGAGGAAACTTAGTCTCAGGAAGGGGAAGAAAAGAGGTAGAAAATTCCCTTTTATTAAGACTACTACAGACTTGGCTTGTCATTGCACTTACTCCTTTACAAATAAGTCAACCAGATCTTTATCTTACCGAATAGTAAACGTGGTCACAGAAAGTTGATATCACATTGCTAATCAATCAGTGGCAAACTGGGCTTTGAGTCAAGGTTGCCTTGACTACAGGCCTTGTGTTACTGCTTACTACTGATGCTTCTTTTTTTTCTTTTTTAAATTGTGGTCAGATCACTTAACATGAAATCTGCCTTCTTAAGAAATTTTTAAATGCACAATGCAGTAGTGTTCGCTATAGGCACAATGTTGTACACAGATCTCTGAAACTTTTCATTTTGCATAAATAAGACTTACACGCATTGAACAGTGATTCCCCATACTCCCTCCCCCTGTCCTTGGCACTTATCATTCTACTCTCTGTTTCTGAGTTTCACTCTCTTAGAAACCTCATAGAACTGGAATCAGGCAGCTTTGTCCATCTATAACTGGCTTATTTTACTTAGCATTATATTCATCCATGTTATCACAAATGGTAGGATTTCCTTATTTTTAATGCTGAATAATATTTCACTATATGTATATACCACATTTTCTTTATCTATTCATCTATTTATGTTCATATAAGTTATGTCTAGAGCTTGGCTATCCTATATAATAAAAGGCTAATATGCAAATTGACCGAACGGCAGAACGACTGGTCACTATGTTGTGTACTGACCACGGGGGGGGGGGGGGGGGGGCAGATGCTCAAAGCAGGAGTTGCCCCCTGGTGTTCACACAGGGGAAGTGCCACTCAGCCAGAAACCTCTCCCACCTCTGCGGCAGCACTAAGGATGTTCGACTGATGGCTTAGGCCCGCTCCCACTGGGGAGCAGGCCTAAGCTGTCAGCTGGACATCCCCTGAGGGCTCCCAGACTGTGAGAAGGTGCAGGCCGGGCTAAGGGACCACCCCCCCCCCAGTGCACTAATCTCATGCACCGAGCCTCTAGTTGTTAATAATGCTACAGTGAACATAGGAATACAAATATCACTTCAAGATTCTGATTTCAATTATTTTGGAGATATATACCCAGAAGTAGGATTGCTGAATTATATGGTAGTTCTATTTTTTAGTTTTTAAGGAACCTCCATATCATTTTCCATAGTGGCTGCACAATTTTGCATTCCCATCAACAATATGTTTCTTATATTAATCATCCTAAACAAGTTTGAGGTGATACTGTGGTTTTCACTTGCATATTCCTGCTTATTAGGGATATTGAGTATCTTTTTGTAGACCTGTTGGCCATTTGTATGTCTCTTTGGATGCAAGTCTATTCAAGTCCTTTGCTCATTTTTTAATTAAATTACTTGGGATATTTTTG
Organism: Myotis daubentonii; assembly: GCF_963259705.1. NCBI lineage: Eukaryota > Metazoa > Chordata > Mammalia > Chiroptera > Vespertilionidae > Myotis > Myotis daubentonii. Next base: position 63,273,236 of record NC_081846.1, on the reverse strand, counting down.
CTATTAAGTTATAAGAATTCCTTATATATTTTGGATAATAACCCCTTATAAGATATACGTTTTGCAAATATTTTCTCCTATTCCATGGGTTCATTTTCACTCTGTTGACTATTTCCTTTGCTATGCACAGCTTTTTCATTTGATGTAGTCCCACATGTCTATTTTTTGTTTTTTTACATTTCCTATTGGTGTCATAATGAAGAGACCAATGTCATGAAGCTTTGCCACTGTGCTTTCTTCTAGATTTACAGTTTCAGGGTCTACATTTAAATATTTCATCCATTTTGAGTTCATTTTTGTGTGTGGTGACAGGTAAGAGTCCAATTTCATTCTTTTGGATGTGGATATCCACTTTTTCCAACACCATGTTCAGAAGAGACTATCCTTTCCCCACTGTGTCTTCTTTGGAGCCTTGTTAAAGATTAGTTGACTGTATGTACATGGGTTAATTTCTAGACTTTCTATTCAACACCTTTTCAGAATAAAAACTCTCAACAAATTAGGTATAAAAGGAATTTTTACAGGTATAAATACCAAATATGAAAAGTCTGCAGCTAACATCATACTCGACAGGGAAGACCAGAATTTTCCTCTATGGAGAACAAGTCAAGGATGCCCACTCTTGCCATTTCTATTCAACACAGTACTGAAGTTCAAGCCAAAGAAATTAGGCAAAAATAAATAAATAAATAAATAAATAAATAAATAAATGGTATCCAAATAGAAAAGAAAGAAGTAAAATTGTCCCAATTTGCAAATGATATGATTTTATATGTAGAAAACTCTAATAATGCAACAATAAAATAGAACTAATAAAGTCAATAAAGTTGCAGGATACAAAATCAACATACAAAAATCAGTTGCATATTTATACCCTAACATTGAACTATATGAATAGAAAATCAAAAACAATTTCATTTACAGTACCATCCAAAGGAATAAAAAATACTTAGGAATAAACTTAACCAAGGGGGTGAAAGACTTGCAAACTTGTACAAAACATTGACGAAAGAAATGAAAGAAGATAAAAATAAATGGAAAGGCATCCCATATTTATAGATCAGAAGATTTAATATCATTAAAATGTCCACACTATCCATAGCATCTATATATTCAATACAATCCCTACCAAAATCCCAATGGCATTTATCATAGAAATAGAAAGGGCAACCCTGAAATCCACATGGAACCACAAACAACATGGAGTGGCCAAAGGAATCTTGAGAAGGAAGAACAAAGCTGGAGTCACCACACTTCCTGGTTTCAAAATATATCACAAAGCTATAATAATTAAAGTAGCATGCTACTGGCATAATGCCTGCTTTTTTAATCAATATTTCTCTCAGCTCTCTTTCAGTCAGATAAATGGACCAATGAGAGTGAGGGAATTGCTTAGCCTTAAAAGATATTTCAAAGTCTCCCCCGCCACCTCACACCCAGAAAGCTCCAATTATACTTGTGAAGATACATTCCCCGAGCATTTCCATCAGCTCGAAGGCAGTTTGGAAGACAGGAAATTACTTAGGCCCCCTATTTTATTTAAGTTCTGATGGTCCAGAAAATTTGTGGTTATCCTTTTTGAGGAAGAACTAAAATATGAAATCTGTTGATAAGAATCATTAATCTCTGAAGATATTACTACCACAAATCTCAAAGAAGTGTTTTTAAACACATACTAGTAAACCTGGATAAAATGGAAAGTGAGTACATATTAACTGCAAAATGCTCTAATCAGCAGCCTCACTGGGTGAACTGACTCAGCTATACTACAAGTTATATCATTTCTAAATCAAGAAATGGCTACAGCTCTGGGGCGGAAACCAAGATGGCGTCATAGGTAAACACCTGAAATTGCTGCCTTGCACAACCATTTCAAAAATACAACAAAAAGACAAAACGGACATCATCCAGAACAACAGGAAGGCTGGCTGAGTGGAAATTCTACAACTAGAAGGAAAGAGAAAAGCACACTGAGACTCAGAGAAGGTGCGGAACTAAAGTGCAGAGGTACGGAGGCGCTCGTGGAAAGGGCTGGCAACTGAGGACGCAGTTATCTTTTTCAATTGGGATGGAGTCTCAAGCGCCCAACGGCGCTGAACTCCAGTTCTGAGTGAGTCCCTGGGGACCCAGACTCATACGGGCAGAAACTGGACTGTCTGGCATTAGTCGGAACTTGAGGGCAGCTTTCTCTCAGAGGTGCTTGTAGCGATTATGATTACCACGGGACATTGAGACTTGGGCTTCTTAGGGCAGGGCTGAGGATCAGCCATAGCTGTTTGCTCTGCCCTGTCGATTCCCTGAGACCCCGCCCCAACCAAGCTGTGCACAGATGCTTTTGCATATGAATGGCCTGGCCCTTTGCAAACTAAAATTACCTAACAAACTGCAGCTGGGTCAGAGAGACCCAGAACATCCAAAAGAAGGCCCAAGGTCCCACAGCAGCTTGCATTGCTTCACAGCTGGGCCTCATCTGGGCCCCTCCAAACCTCAAACAAAGAAGAGGAATCTGAAGATCTCTTCATAGCTCCTGCTGGGTAGGCTCAGGCAGAGGCTAAATTAGCACCTCTGGGACAACTTCAAGCGTACCAACATCCAAATTATGAGGGTGCCAGAAGAAGAAAGAGAGCAAGATATTGAAAACCTATTTGAAGAAATAATGACAGAAAACTTCCCCTACCTGGTGAAAGAAATAGACTTACAAGTCCAGGAAGCACATTGAACCCCAAACAAAAGGAATCCAAAGAGGACCACACCAAGACACATCATAATTACAATGCCAAGAGCAAAAGACAAAGAGAGAATCTTAAAAGCAGCAAGAGAAAGACAGTGAGTTACCTGCAAGGGAGTACCCATACGACTGTCAGCTGATTTCTCAACAGAGACTATGCAAGCCAGAAGGGAGTGGCAAGAAATATTCAAAGTGATGAATAGCAAGAATCTACAACCAAGATTACTTTACCCAGCAAAGCTATCATTCAGAATTGAAGGTCAGATAAAGAGCTTCACAGATAAGAAAAAGCTAAAGGAGTTCATCACCACCAAACCAGTATTATATGAAATGCTGAAAGATATCCTTTAAGAAGAGAAAGAAGAAGAAAAAGGTAAAGATAAAAATCATGAACAACAAATACATATCTATCAACAAGTGAATCTAAAAATCAAGTGAATAAATAATCTGATGAACAGAATAAACTGGTGAATATAATAGAATCAGGGCCAAAGAAAGGGAGTGAACTGACAATTCTCAGGGGGAAAGGGGTGTGGAGGGTGCGGGAAGAGACTGGAAAAAAATCATACGCCTATGGATGAGGACAGTGGAGGGGGAGGTAAGGGCAGAGGGTGGGGTGGGAACTGGGTGTAGGGGAGCTATGGGGGGAAAAAAGAGGGACAACTGTAATAATCTAAACAATAAAGATTTGATTAAAATTTAAAAAAAAAGAAATGGCTACAAGGCTAACCAGGGGTATCCAACAGGGCTAACCAGGGGTAGAGGTTATGTCTGAATTGAGACACAAATTCCCAATGTCTTCTTCCCAAGATCAATAAGATTCAATGGCAGCCAAATCATGCACCAGACGCCTGCCCAGCCTACATCATGGACCAGATATCTAAGCCACCTGAACAACCTTGACCTGAAACACAGCTGCTACTCTGGGCAGAAGAATGGAATTAAACCCCACCATCAACAGTTTACTCAAAAATGGATAACTGAGTGTCTGAAAATTAGTCAAAAAGGCCATTAAAAGGACTGACATAAACTAAGCCAAAAGAATAATTGAGATACGAGCAACTTAGGGAAAGAATTGTTACACCCGACCTAAGACAAATGCATGAGCAAAAAGTGTTGAATATTCTACTTCTTATTGAAACACAGGGATTTATCAAAACTGGTCACTGGCTACTGAGATTAGTTTGAATTACATATCCCCTCCTCTTAGGGAGCAGAGAGCAGATCCTATTTCACTATGACAGGACTTAAGAGGTATCAAGGACTTAAGAGGTCAATATTATTCCTCCCAGATGAATCTACATTATGGTAATACATAAAGGATTTTGCCACATTTCACTATCTTGTAGATTGTGGGCAAATTTCTAAAATATTAATGTACCCTTAACTGCATGAAGAAATCAGCAAATTGAGAGTCCTGTCTTATGATGGAGATATAAAATTCTACATTTTCTGCCTGTTTGATTATAATATCTTACCAGCAGCACCTGCCACAGCATCTGTTCTCTGACAATAAGAAAATACCCAGGTTTGCTCTTTGTATTTTTTCTGTTAAGTTCAGCTGCTCCCTAAGCCATAATACCAAAAATAAATCAGTTTAAAAGATAAGCTTGAGGTTCTGAAAAAAGCAGAGAAAGGAACCAATGAGATAGTGAAGAAAAGAGATACAAAGGACAAAGCAAGCAATCAAAGGCTGAATCCGAGAGGAGACGAGAGTCTGGGGAGCCTTTCATCTCTAAATAACCAATTCAATCTGTCACTGATATGTCCCCGATATGTTGTTGCTGGAAATTGCCACCATCTGACAGAAACCTAGTGGATGGTAAAATTCTGTAGCCTGGTCTACCTCCTGGAAAAATCAGAACCAATCTTCCATTCTTACCTCGACCACACAGTGGCCTTTTCCCAGGGTCCCCTTAGCAGATCTGGTATCTAGATTCAAGGAAAAACCACTGCAGATATAATGCAAATTTCTCATCACATAAGAAATATGTTCTTCCCGTCAGAGAGCTGTTATATTCTATTACAGTTTTCTTACTCCCCTAAGAATTGTATTGAAAATGTCTGTCTCCTTGACAAAGGCAGACCACGTGGCTTGCCTTTTACCTCTCTCTGACTCAAATTCATTTCTACTCTCTAAAATGGTGTGCGTTTGATACGACCTCCTCAAGCTACTAAGAAAATAAGATAATACAGATTCTAAACTAAGATCTGGTTGATTTTACTTAAATTTGCCACTCTGCTTTCTTTAACACAGCAAAATTATAGTGTTTCTTTAATACATCGCCATAATCCATGAGACTCTTAGATAAATAAAGATGCTCAAGGAAAGTGGAATGGAGGATTTTGTGATAAGCAGAGGAAGTGAAATTTGTAACATTTAGGGACGTGTTACTGTCAATATTAGCGAACTTTTACTTGAAAGGCTCTTCCCAAAGGTCTATTATTTCTCCAACAAATTGTTAGAGTTCTATCAGTTTTCTTTGTTTAATTGGTTAGATGATCTGCCTATTATAGCTGATTTCTTCATCAATGGAAACTAAATGCCACTGAACTACTAAAAGCGCTGACATATTCCAGCACCTATAGCAGCTCCTGGCTTATTGCCCTGAGGATTCCCAGACTGAAGCTTGCTGGGCGCTGAGCTCCATAGCTCAGCATGTCATTAACTCTTGAGTGTTCTTCAACCTTCCCAGGTTCACCTACTTGGTGGTCTTATCATTCCTATACATCCAAAACCATGGATTTAATCTTGTCCTAAGCCAATTGGTGTTGTCCTGTTGCAATACTGTAAAATAACCTCTTAATCCACAGCCTCCATGCAATTATCCAGTGCAAGCGCAAGTGGATGTGGACATCAGTCCAAACTCATCTCGCCTCTGTGAGGAAACTAATGAAGACCTGATCTTCCTGATGTAGAGGCAGTCTGCATTTGCTTATAGGCACAAGGACTCAGTGTCTTTTTCTTGTATCCACAATGAATGCAGGCCTTATTTATGAGATGTAAATGAAAAGTGCTGTTATCCAACAGGGCTAACCAGGGCTAGGGGTTAGTTCGTATTGAGAGGAACAGACTGAGGCTTAATCTGTCATGCAAATCTCCCTCATCCTTGACATATTATGAATTCAAGACAGAGCTTTGGAGCGACATTGATGAGTTGTCTCTTCAATGCCCAGGAAAGCCAGTTTAATGGACTTCCCACCACCATGTATCAGAATCAGTGGAGAGTGGCTGGCTCTGTAGGAGACTTGCTATGCCACTGACGGTACTGTTTGTATAGCATAAACACACTCCTGTGTGCCATTCTTTACTATTCATACAGAACACTTTACTTCTGACACTTCTGGTCACCAAATGTATGGGAGATTTTCCCCAGCAAACAATTCTCTGCAATACCAACTGGACATCTTGCAGTTTAACTCATTCTGACACTGCCTAGGAATAACATCGGATGCCACAGTTAAGGGCTCTGTCCCACAAAACTGTCCCTGTCTAATACAGAGGCCAATCTCCAGCCACCGGTCATTACCTGCACTTCTAACCAACCAGCCATAATGTGAGGTTCCCATGGCCCACCCCCTTGATTTTGATAATTTTCTAGAAACTCAGGGAAACGCATTTGCCAGTTTGTTATAAAAGGATATGATAAAGGACACATGTGAACATACGGATAGAAGAGATGCATAGGACAAGTTATGGGGGAAGTGGTGCTCAGTTTCCAGGCCCTCATTAGAAGCACGCTACTCTCCCAGTACTTCCATGTGATCAGCAACCTGAAATCTCTCTGAACTCCATACTTTGAGATGTTTATTGAGGTTTCATCACATAGGCATGATTTACCATTGACTCAATCTCTAGCCCTTCTCCCTTTTCCAGAGGATGGGAGGAGGGGGCAGGGCAGGGTGCAGGGTACTGAAATTTCTAAGCTTCTAATCATGGCTTGGTCTTTCTGGTGACCAGCCCCCATTTAAAAGCTATACAAGAGCCCACCTAGGGTCACCTCATTAGAACAAACCACAAAAGATGTTTCATGCACCCAGCAAATTCCAAGGGATTTAGGAGCTCTGTGTCCGGAACCTGGGTCAAATACAAAACAAGCGTCTCCGAGTGCTCTTATTACTTAAGAAGTTACAAATTATATCTGCCAGGAATTTGGGGCAGATAAATTTATATATTTTTTTCATTATTTCACACTACCCATCTGTCCCTTCTTCTCTGGAAGGTCTACTTGTTCCCAAATTTCTCACAATCTGGGAATACTGAAATTGATCCCAAAAGATATAAAGGCCAGAGCCTTCTGGTCTCCTGTTTCATAATTTAATAATTCACAGTTACCCATTTCATCATTCCCATCAGTGAGCATCCATAAATCCCCCCGTGACTTCCCAATATTCCCCCTGAAACCACTGTGCTGCTTGTTTAGTTGTTGAACACCCAAAGGGGTTAACTGCATCACTATAACTAAAAGAAAACAGTAAATTAATCTAAGTGGTTACCTCACATGCTGTTCTCTTGACTCTAAGCAGCAACTATGCCATTCTGCTTTAAGACGTTCATGTCAACTCTGGTACAAACTAAAAAAGCTATTACCTCAGGTTCTAATATTCGTAAACAATTGAAGGCCACATTAAAGGAGATGGAAATAAAGGCCAGTGCTTGCCACCTTAATGCTTTGCTGTGACTGGCAACTACAGTGAGTCTTGCAAGTTTGACTCAGGAAAGTGTTTGACTTCTTACCAAAGGAAGGTTACATTTGTAGTTCTCATTATCTAAACTAATCTCACCAGCCAAGAAAGAGGAGGCTTCCAACGGCCCTTCTCTTATCCTAGTCTTGTTGCTTTCCCTTCCTCCATCATCTTTTTAATCTTCATCCTTTTTAACTCAATTATTGACTTAAAAATGAACATTCTTTTAACTTGAGAATTGTTTTGTCTGTTTGAAATAGATATTGGAGGGGTTTATCATAAAAATGCCAGGAACTAGATTTTAACTTAACATATCTCCTTAGTGTCTTGTTGCACCTGGTACGTTTCCAACCCTGGAAATTCCTCTGTCAGATTAAGTGACATTTCATGACTGGATAAGACTTCACCCCACTCCCACCCAATGCTAATCTACAGCCAGAAATGAAAGCAACTGCTTTCATAGCAGAAGCCAACAGTGAGTGGAACAGGAAATGCCTGAGAATGCTTAGTCTGTCAGGCGGCTATGCTAAGGCTCATGAGGGAGGCTCTGGTTCCAGGTTTGCCATGGCAACCTCTAGAGATACATATCTAGTATGTTAGTGACATGCTGACATCACAGTTTGCTCCTTGAAAGAGGAGCACTTGCAGAGGCAAGACTCCCTGATTATCCTTGGGAGGTTAAACTGATGCCTTGGAAGGGAGCTGCCTTTACATAGTTTAAATTGCTGCCTGAGGTAAAAGCAGGAAATATGTTACTGTTTTGCAACTTCTTTTCCAGAAGAAATGTGATCTGCTTTGGCAGATAAAAGTCTATGGGCATTTAACAATAAGAAATCTAGTTCATTATTTAGCCTTTAAACAATACTTTACCCTTTTTGAAAATAAACTACAGAATCCTATTTGTAATTATGCCACAAGGTTTAGTGTTGTTAATCTTAAATCTTTCTTTTATCAAGCATTGAAATGGCAATGAATTATTACTTTAGTGGGGTACTGCAGTGATTAATGACTGGATAAAAAGAAAAACGGGCTGAAACCGGTTTGGCTCAGTGGATAGAGCGTCGGCCTGCGGACTGAAGGGTCCCAGGTTCGATTCCGGTCAAGGGCATGTACCTGGGTTGCGGGCACTTCCCCATTGGGGGATGTGCAGGAGGCAGCTGATCGATGTTTCTCTCTCATCGATGTTTCTAACTCTCTATCCCTCTCCCTTCCTCTCTGTAAAAAATCAATAAAATATATTTTAAAAAAAGAAAAAAGAAAAAAAGAAAAACGGGTTCTTTCAACACTGTACCCCTGAAAACAGAATGAGCACACTGGATGGATGCTGCATGATGAGAGTTAGTGATGATTTTTGAGAATCGCCCTATCTGTCCTACTCTTTGAATGGGAAGGAGGGTGTGGGGAGGATGTAGCATGTCAGAGATACAGCAGAACAGCATGAAAAATTGGGATTTTCGTTGTCAGGGTTTGATGTGAAGAATTTCTTATTAAACTCACTAACCTTTGAATCCTCCAGATGTGCTTCCAGCTCTGGGAAAGGGAAAGAGAAATTGAACAGGTTCTGTGAAGATTAGGGTGCTGTCTTTGGGCCTACCAAAATCAGACCAGGTCTCTTCCATTTTTATCATAATGAGACAGAAATTACAGGGTACTAGGAGACACAAACTGACTAAAAATGTTTCCCTCTCATATTATTCATTTTAATTGCAGTATGAAGTCACATCTAGACATTATCTTCTCTTGATTTCTCTTTTCCCACCAGCTTCCATCCTGTTTTGTTTTTGTTGTTCTCTTTTGACTCCTCTTCTCCCACCAACTTCTATCCTGTTTCTCTATTCTCCTATCTATTCCTAAGGTCTTCAATTCTTTTTTCCCCAGTTTCTATTAAATCCAATCTCCAAAAAATTGAGATTTGAATAATAGGTTAGAAAGAATTAAAGTTTAGGACTATATATGGTCAAAGAAGAAGTGAATGCCCAGGTAACTGAAAAAAGTAGTAGAAAATCCTGAAATGTCACAGCCATAAATATCCTATATAAAAAAGCCCAGCAACCTAACAGCAGAATGACCAGAATGACCAGTCGACCAGTTGTTATGATGCACACTGACCACCGGGGGCAGACGTTCAATGCAGGAGCTGCACTCTGGTGGTCAGTGTGCTCCCACAATAGGAGTGAAGCTTGGCTAACCGGGATGAGTGGCTGCTCCTGCAGTAGCTGATCTCCGCAGGCCACACACCCCCGCCAGTTTATGAATCTTGTGCACTGAGCCTCTAATATATATATATGAAAATAGATGAAGGCTGGATTTGATGGTATTAGTTTGTAAGAAAGTTCAGATCACACAAAGAAATTTATAAAGATTGTCTTTTCATCCATCTTATTTTCCTCTGGTTTAGAGAACCTTTTCCATAATGTGCCTTAAGGTCATAATTCTTGGGAGACCTTTACTTTCAGTGTGTAGGATGCTTTGGATGTGGATTTGAAGGTTTGTTATAAGAAAACCAAACATACACAGAATACCACTAAGCAATAAATAAGAACAAAATCATGCCAACTCAACAACTCAGATAGGTCTCAAAAATATCACACTAATGGAAAAAAGTTCATCTTAAAGGATACATACCATATGATTTCCTTTCTATAGGAATCTCTAAGTGACACAGTTATAGTGAAGGAGAAAAAATTAGTAGTTGGAAGAGTTAGGTTTGGAGGAAGGTTGTGACTTTTATGGGAAAGCATCTTTGTGGTGATGGACTAGTTCTGTATCCTGGTGATGGTGTTGGTTACTAGAATCTGCACATGTAGTCCACCTTCATAGAACTACACACACACACACACACACACACACACACACACACACACACACGAATGCATTTAAAAACTGGTGAGATCTGAATAAGATGTGTACCAACACCAACTTCCTGACTTGGCCAACACATGGTAGTTCTGTAAGATATTATCACTGGGGAAGCTGACTGAAGGGCACACTGTATTTTTGCAACTCTTTTGTGAGTCTTAAGCTCTTTCAAAATAAAAGGCTATTTTACAAAATAAAACATATAACTTTCAAAAAGAAAATAAAAGGGAATAGCAGACTGTTTAGAATTATCTAATTAAGGAAGTATATGGGGGAAATGTACAGATTTGTTAGCTACCACAATTATGAATAAAATGGTCATAATTTTATTAATATTTTCTAAGTATTTGTATTCTCAATTTCTAATCCTCAAATCTCAAATCTTATTAAAAATTCAGTTTTTCACAGATTAGCAAAAACAAATAAAAAACATATAATAATTATACAGAACCAAAGTCCACTTGGCCTTGGGTTTTAGCTTTAAGATGCATGCTAGCCTAAACAAATGGTAAACATATAATTTAATAAAGGATATATCAGCATTTTAAATAATGATATGTCCTTTTATCTGTTGGAATAAAATCAATTAAAAGAGTTATTTGACCTGTGACAATACATAAATCAACTTCATTTCTGAGAACTAACAGTGGTATGAAGAATTAAATGCATGTTAGTTATTTTTACTACTCATAAGAATTTATGAGGTGCCTGCTTTCTAATCAGTTCTATGTGTGACACTGGGAATACAAAATAAATAAGCATGATTTGTGACTTCAGAGCATTCACATTGGGCACTGAGAGCAAAAACAAACACGATTATACATATGTCTACCACTCCCCCCCACCCAACTCATTTTACAGTAACTCTTTTGTCTTCCAATGCTCTGAAGGCAGACAAATGAGTTTGCCAAAGTTACCTGCAACAGAATTAAAACTCGTTATCAGGCAGCTTCTTCATGACCAGAGCTGGGTAATAGGAGTTAATAGTTCTCAATGTGGACTGGAAGCAAAGGCAAGATAACAGGTGACTGATTATGGTAATAAAATAATTAAATTTCATTAAGATCAATTACCGACAGAGCGATTTTAGCAATTTTCTTTTTAGTCATTCACAATGGTCCCTTCCCTCTCTTATCACCTTATGCTACCATATTTATTATCTAGAAAGGAAATTAACCCAATCTGCTCTTTTCCTTGGTTTGATGCACAGTGCTCATATTCTCATCAGAAAGAATCCTGCCTTCACTTTTTTCATTGCTTGTGTCATATTCACATTTCCTTGACTTGCCCCCAGCACAACACAACCTTAACATCCAGTATCAAGTCACTTACTGCAAAGCATGACTGATCCTTGTTTAAGTCTCTGTAAACCAGGGCTGGTAACTACTTTATTCCTAATCTATTCCTACTCTATTGAACATTCTTGTTTCAAAATATCAGATGCTTACACGGTCAGTGTGGCTCAATGGTTGAGCATCGACCAATGAACCAGGAGGTCATGGTTTGATTCCTTGTCAGGGCACATGCTCGGGTTTCAGGTTCAATCCCCAGTGTGGGGCATAAGGTCTATCAATGATTCTCTCTCATCATTGATGTTTCTATCTCTCTTTCTCTCTCCCTTCCTCTCTGAAATCAATAAATATATATATTTTTAAATCATATGTTTAACCTTCTTTAGTATATTGCAAGCTTTAACTTCAAAAAGTTATAGGTATAATATCTATTTATTACTGATTTTTTTTTATTTTTTGTTAGCTCTAAGAGGCAATCCTATGTCTACTCACCAAATGGCAATTATAATCCTTAATGCAGAGTTTGATCCATTGAAACCAGATCAGTTTGAAGCAGATCCAAGCTTAGAGTCCTTGGCCCAGCATGACAAACTGCCCATTGGTAGAATGAGTTCTGTGTATTCCTCGTCCTTCCGTTTCTTTACCTTAGTAATCCCCAATTAGTTCCCATGTTGGAGAGGAAGAGGGAAAGTTAGAAACTTACCTTCTTTTGGATTATGGAATAAATTTTATAATATAATTTAAAAAAATAGAAATAAGCCCAAGTTGACATTGTCTTCACACACACCCACTTCCATATGGGAAAAAAAAATGAAACCATTTGTGGGTAGTGTGTAATTCTTATATATTAATTTTTTCAACAAAATGTGTATTGAGCACAGAGATTGTGATAGAACAGTGGACAAAACAAACAACCCTGGGCTCACAAAGCTTGCATTCTAACAGGGGAGAAATAATCCACAGATACGAGAAATAATCCAGGGCATGACAAACTGCTCATATGCATGGAAATATAGGGACTATTTATTTTATAGGGGGCATGGTCAAAATTATGTGACATGAGAAATAGCATCTTTTTCATGTGTAATTAGAAAACTATGGTTCGCTTTTTAGTATAGTATAGTATAGTATAGTATGCTTGCTTATTGGGTAAACAAGCAAGAGAACTCTTCATTGCTCTCACCATGGGGTAGACAAAACAAGAACTGGCACCCACATTCATTCTCAGTCCCCGTCTGAGTCCAGCTCCTCTTGATGAGCAGAGCAGAGCCTCTACTAGCACCCAGACTAATAGGAAGCCCTGGAGTTTATGAGACCCCAGAAGGGATCAAAGAATAGGCTGAGAGACTGAGGTTTCCCAGTGAAGGCCTGAGGCACTTGTCTAAGGGAAATGAGAATCTGCTTTGAAATTAGAGAAAATGGAAAGAGAAGGAGGGATTGGAGAGAATATCCTCATGTGAGCACCCTCACCTTGAAGCAAAGGGCCCATAGGCCCTTACCTTGGGTTCTGAAAAGGAACAACAAAGTCACAACTTTCTATATACATGTGCTTCCTCCATTGTAATCATGTGTGTGTGTTTGATCTGGGAAAAACTAAGCATTTAAGAGAATCTCAGGAAAAGGATGACAAATACCCCTGAAACATGCTGCTTGGCTTTCCAGTGGACACCACACACACACACACACACACACACACACGAACAAGGAATGTTCTTTAGGACAAAGGAGGGGCTTGGTCATACCAGAATAAGTATGTATGAAGAATACATAATATATTACATACAATGTTTGGAATTTCTTTGAGGAAAGGTTCTCTAGCATTCCAGAGAATAATTATTCAAATAAAGTTCCCTGCTCCTTCCATCTTGTTCTATGCCAAGTAATTAGGTCAATATAGAGTCTAAGCCCTAGGTGACCAGTTAACTTTACAAACACACACTGAAACTTAGTACAAATTTGAGCCACGTCATCAAATGACATAAAGCTCTGTATTTATGTTCTGCCTGCTAATAGTTTACATATGGATTTTACACATAAAATATACTACATTACTGAAAATGGCCCAGAATACACAGCACATTTTTTATTAATATTTCTGGGACCTATGGAATAGGATAGAGCCCACAGAAAAAGAGTATAAGCAGGTACAAGATTAACTTTTTGGTTAGTATATTATGTATTTTCTTTCCTTTACTTAGATCTTGAGCCATGTATATATCATAATTTATGAGTACATACTTTATTAATTAAATTCTAACCTTAGAGAGGTGAAATTATGGATGTCATTAAGTTATTTCTGAAAGAAATTTTTCAAGGTTTTCATGTTTGAGTAATTAACTAGTTTAGTTAATGTATTGAATATGTTATATTTTGCTCATATCCCTTTGTGGAGTATCAATTGAGTGCATATCTCTAAAACTAATTATAGAGCCACAAAAATATTTACATTGCTTTAAAAAAAATAAAACAATGCCTCATAATATGTTTCACTTCAAAGTATAACCTTGATATATTAAATTATTTTAACCATAGCCAGGACAAACACATTTTAAAAGCAGCACAATTTAAATTCAGAGTTGGTGATATTTCAGGTTATCATTAAAAGTTCTCCTAGACAGTTTACCTATTGGAAAATATGCTCACAACGACAGAGCTTTAGAATAGCAAGGAAAACATTGGGTTTAACACCACATTCAGCCTGGATGGTCTTGAGGATCCTGACTTCTTTGGAGTGCAAATAGCTAGGCTTCAAGGAGAATGAGAAAGCAAAACACAAAGGACTTGGATGTCAGATATTGCTAGAGCCCACAGCCAGCAGAGGGCATGATGGGAAGGTGATTTGTCTTACCCTCCTCTTCTTTATTTTATTATATATTATATTTATTTTAATATATATATATATATATCCTATATAATAAAAGCATAATATGCAAATAAACCTAATGGCAGAACAACCGGTCGCTATGACTTGCACTGACCACCAGGGGTCAGGCACTCAATGCAGGAGCTGCCCCCTGGTTGTCAGTGTGCTCCCACAGGGGAAGCGCTGCTCAGCGAGAAGCGGGGCTCGCGGTTGACTAAGGGCTCACGGCTGACAAGCGCAGCAGTGGTGGCAGGAGACTCTCCCACCTCCGCTGCAAGCAGGCAGTAAGAGGAGAGGGGTCCTGGACTGTGAGAGGGATGTCTGACTGCAAGAGGGTGCAGGCCGGGCTGAGGGACCCCTCTCCCTTGCAGTGCACGAATCTCGTGCACCAGGCCTCTAGTATGTATATATATATATATATATATATATATATATATATATATATATTGTTGATAGTATTACAAATGTCTCCCATCACCTCCCTCCTATACCTCTCCTCCCTCCTCTTCTTACTTCAGAAAAAGAAATATATCTTATAGACACAACTCAGTGAGTGGAATCACTCTCCAAAACCCTAGGGTAGGAGCTACTGCTCCCTGGTATGAAGATCCCTGTAGTGGCTGAATCAAAGAGTGGGCATTTCCATGAGCCTGCTAGAGAGGAGGGTGTGATAGTCTCACTTCATTGTCTTCCATTGAATTGTTACAGAAATTCAGGAAACTAATCCATTCTCTACTCTCTAGAGTCAGTGTTTTTCTAAAAGTGACTTTAAACAGCCCTGACTGGGTAGCTCAGTTAGTTAGAGTATTGTCCAGATACACCAAGGTTGCAGGTTTGATCAACCATCAGGGCACATATGAGAATCAATCAATGAATGCACAAATTAGTGGAACAGCAAATTGATGTTTCTATCTCTCTTTCTCTCCCTTCCTCTCTTTGTCTAAAATCAATTTTTTTAAAGGTGACTCTGAAGATATTTCACACTAAGTCTATTAAATATCTTTATATAGATGATATGATAAGGATAACCTAAAATTTGGTTATTACAAATAAAAATTCTATCATAGACACCCCTGAGTTTAGATACAATAAATGTGTGCTACATTGAAATAATATTTATACTCTCAGTATATCTGATCTACTACATACATTTTTAAAGAATATCATCCAAGGTGAACAGGGATCTGTATTACCAAATAAAACAAGTTGAATAAAGATTTTTCTAACTTGAAATATCCAAGTATTATGTCAGAGTGTTGATCAGTCACTTAGATGACTCACTTTCTTTCTTGATTCCATTTACCTTGCTAGATATACAATGGGCCCACCTTTGGCTTGTTCAGATCTCAAAGTCATTCCTCAAGAGGTTTATTCTGACAATCCTATCTAAAATAGTATCACTATTCTCTCTCTTTCGCTCTCGCTCTCTCTCTCTCTCTCTCTCTCTCTCGCTCTCTCTCTCCCTCCCTCCCCCCCCCAGTTTATCTTTCTTCATGACACACATCTTACTAACATTATAATATATATTTATTGCCATATCCTTCAGCATAATGCAAGGCTCTTTAAATAGGAGAGTTTTGTTACATTCAGTGCCATATTGCCATCAGTGCATAGATAAAGACAATGCGGTGGTATACGATGGAGTATCATTCAGCCATAAAAAAAGAAGGGAATCTTGCCATTGCAACAACATGGATGGAACTCTAGGGCATTATGCCAAGTGAAATAAGTCAGACAGAGAAAGATAAATATTGTATCATTTCATTTACATGTAGAATCTAAAAGATAAAAAAACTGAACTAATAGATTCAAAAGCAGATTGGTGGTTCTAGAGGGCGTAGGGATTAGGGGTCAGGGGGAGGAAAAAAGTACAAACTTCCAGGCACAAAATAAGTAAATTATGGGGATATAATATACAGCATTTGTCTTACTCTCATTATAGTGACTATAATTACTAATACTGTATTTCATATTTGGAAGTTGCTAAGAGAGTAGTGAAGGAAGTCAGATTGAGAAAGACAAATAGTGTATGATCCCTCTTATGTGTGAAATCTTTAAAAATTTAACTCATAGAAATAGAGAGTAGAGTAGTAGTTGCCAAGGGTGGGGAGTAGGGGAAATGAGTAAAGGTGGTTAAAGGGTACAAACTTTCACTTACAAGATGAATAAGTTCTGAGGATGTAATGTATAGCATGGTGACTATTGTTAACAATGGTGTGTTATATGCTTGAACATTGCTAAGAGAATAAATCTTAAAAGGTCTCATTACAAACATGGTAGCTATGTAAGGTGATGGATGTGTTAACTAACCTATTGTGGTAATTACTTTGAAATACAGCAGACATATATCAATATGAAATATTAAATCATCAATTTCTATACCTTAAACTTACACATTGTCTGTCAATTGCACTTCAATAAAGTTGGGGATGGGGCAAAAAACAGCCCATGTTTACAAAAAGAATTAAATGGAAACACTATTTGCAAGGAAAATGGCTGAGATTTTCCAAAACTGATAAAAAAATGTTAACCCATAAATTCAAGAAGTACAAAATAAGTGAAAAGAAAGCCATTCCTAGGTACATCATAATAAAACTACTGGAAAAAAATCTTATAAGTAGCCAGAGGGGGGGAAATTGCTTTCTAAGAGCAACAATAAGACTGAGAGCTTCCTTCTCCACAGAAATATTGGAGGATAGGAGACAATGAAATGACACCATAAGCCACTGAAAAACAGTAACTGCCATCCACCAATATCATACTTAGTGAATATATCCTTCAAAAATAAGATGAGAAGATGGCGGTGTAGGTAAACACCAGTACTCACCACCTCCCACAACCACATCAAAATCACAACTAAAATACAAAACAATGATCATTCAGAATTGCCAGAAATCTGGCTGAATGGGAATCTGACAACAAGAGAAGTAAAGAGCACATTGAGACTAGTAGGAGGGGCGAGGCATGGAACAGGCTGGTTCAACACCCATGTGTGGCATTATTTTATCAGGAGAGATATCTCCAAAGCCTCTTGTGAGAAGCAGGGGTTCCAGGCCCACCAGACCCCACCCAGCCCAGGGTTCCAGAGCTGGGAAGAGAAGTCCCTGTAACTTCAGACTGTAAAAACCAGTGGGGATTGTGGCTGAATGATAAGGAGGCTACAGGAGTCCCAGATGTTCCTGTTAAAGGGCCCATACATGAAATTACATGGTCCCACTTCCTCTGAGCTCCAGTACCAGGTAGCAACTTTGGGGGACTCCAGAGACATATAAGGAGGAACTGGACTATCTGGCATCAGGGCAGAAACTCAGGGGCAGCTTTCTCCCAGATAGGGGTGATCATATTCTAGGACCTCCCCCAATGCAGAGCTGACTGGCAGCCATATCTGAGTTTCCATCAGCATGGCCCACACTGTTTGCTCCACCCTAGTGTTTCCCTGAGACCCTGCCCCATCCAATTTGCAGCCCCAGCCAAGCTGCTTGTAGCTGCTTTTCCATATGAATGGCCTGTCCTGGCTCAGGCTTCAGACTTTTCTAAAATCTCTTAAACAAGCAGCAGCTGGCATCAGTGTGCCCCAAACCTATCAATAAAATGTCCAAGACCCAGCACTAGCACCAGCCTTCCTTGCTTAACAGCTGGCCTCACCTGGGCACTTCCTAGCCCAATACAAGTAGCAGCCATCTACAGATAGTTCTATGGTTCCTGCCAGGTGACCCCAGGCAGTGGCTGACTTTGTACCTTATGGAAAGCACCAAAGCCAATGCAGCCAGTGGGCAGCTTCATATCACACCAGACTACAACACTACACATCCACAAGTGATACTCTCAAGGGGCCGACTCAGTGAACACCAAAGCTCCACTGAAGCAAATCCTGCTCCATAGGTGTGTCTCCTGCATAGCAGCTCTTCCATTGTAGACATAGCTGGTTCTCACAGCCAATTGGCCTGGAGGTCAATTCCTCTCAGTGATGCCAATATCAATCAAGGCTCAACTACAACAAGATTGTGCGCACAGCCCACACAGGGGTACATCTAGAGTGCCCAGCTCAGATGACTGGGGAGGCTGAGTCACTGGGCCCTACAATACACCTATGACAGAAGCTCACTCTACCAATTCCAGGAGACATAATAGCCCTATCTTCTAATACCTAGAAACAAACACAGGGAAGCAGCCAGAATGCAGAGACAAAGTAACATGTTACAAATGAAAGAAATGGAAGCAAGCAAACTACTGGATACAGAGTTCAAAACAATCCTATATAATAAAAGGCCAATATACAAATTGACAAACAATGGAACAACTGGTCGCTATAACACACACTGACCACCAGGGGGCAGGCGCTCAATGCAGGAGCTGCCCCTTGGTAGTCAGTGTGTTCCCACAGGGGGAGCGCTGCACAGCCAGAAGCCCTGAGCCAGGTTCATGGCTGGCGAGTTCAGCAGCAGTGGCAGGAGCCTCTCCTGCCTCCACAGCAGTGCTAAGGATGTTCGATTCAATTGAACATCCTCTGAAGGCTCCTGGACTGCGATAGGGTGCAGGCCGGGCTAAGGGACACCCCCCCCCCCCCCGCCCTGATTGCGTGAATTTCATGCACTAGGCCTCTAGTCATTATAAGGTTGCACAAGGATCTTATTGAGAGCTTAAGGTGACTTAATGAGAGCTTCAAGGGACTTAGTGAGATTTTTAAGGATCTTAGTGAGAATGACAAAGACATGAAAAAGGACCAGTCAGAAATTAGGCATACACTAACTGAAATAAAGATTAATTTACAGGGATTCAACAGTAGAGTAGAAGATTACGAGAATCAAATAAACTATTTGGAATATGAGAAAACAAAAAATAGAAGACCAAAAAGAAAAAAAGAATCCAAAAATATGAGATAGTGTAAGGAGCCTCTGAGACAACTTCAAGTTTACCAACATTCACAATTTGGAGGTGCCGGAAAGAGAAGAGAGAGAGAGCAAGGAATTGAAAACTTGTTTGAAGAAATAATGACAGAAAAGTTCCCTTACCTGGTGAAAGAAATAGACTTACAAGTTTAGAAAGCCCAGGGAGTCCCAAACCCAAAGAGGACCACACCAAGACACATCATAATTAAAATACCAAGGATTAAAGACAAAGAGAGAACCTTAAAAGTAGCAAGAGAAAAGCAATTAGTTACCTACAAGGCAGCGCCCATGAGACTGTCAACTGATTTCTTAACAGAAACTTTGCAGGCCAGAAGGGAGTGGCAAGAAATATTCAAAGTGATGAATAGCAAGGACCTACAACCAAGATAACTCTACCCAGTAAAGCTACCATTTAAAATTAAAGGGAAGATAAAGAGCTTCCCAGTCAATAAAAAGCTAAAGAAGTTCATCACCACCAAACCAGTATTATATGAAATCTTAAAGGTCTTCTTTAAGAAGAAGAAGGAAAAAAGGATCAAAGATATGAACAATAAAATGGCAGTAAGTGCATATCTATCAACAATTAAATCTAGCTCTAGTTGGTTTGGGTCAGTGGGTAGAGCATCAGCCTGCAGACTGAAGGGTCCCAGGTTCAATTCTAGTCAAGGGTAGATGCCCAGGTTATGGGCTTGATTCCCAGTAGGGGGCATGCAGGAAGCAGCTGATTGATGATTCTCTCTCATCATTGGTGTCTCTATCTCTCTCTCCCTCACCCTTCCTCTCTAAACACAATAAAAATATATATATTTAAAAAAACTAAAAAACAAACAAAAATAAATGAACAAGCAGAACAGAAATAGACTCACCGATACAGAAAACATTTTGCCAGATGCCAGATGGAAGGAGAGTTAGGGAGATGGGTGAAAAAGGTGAAGGGATTAAAAAGTACTGATTGATTGTTACAGAATAGTCATGGGGATGTAAAGTAAAGCATAGGAAATATGGTCAATAATATTCTGATAATTATGTACATATGGTGTTAGATGAGTACAAAATTTACCAGGATGATCACTTAGTAAGTTATATAATGTCTAATCACTGGGGTGTACACATGAAACTAATATAATATTGTATGTCAATAGTAATTGAAAAATGATTTAAATTTTAAAAATAAAATAAAACAATAAGAAAGGATGGAGAGGAGGATATATCTTTAGGTTATGGGAAATGGTTTTAAGAACACTAAATGTTTAATTTCCATAGTAGAAAGCCAGTAAATAAGACCTAGGGCTGAAAGAAAAAAATCAAGAAATAATGTTTTAAACTAGGAATTGCTCACAGTTGAAAGAGGTTGCCTCCTGAGACTAGAAATCAAAGAAGAAAGGGGTGGAGTAGGAGATTGCTGTTTTACATTATGAGCTTTGTAAAAGATTTGACTTTTTAACAATGTACATGTAGAACTTTGATAAAATAATATTAAATTTTAAAAGAGAGAGTGTGATACAAAGCTTTGTGAGCCCCAAAATAAAACTAAAATGAGTCACTGGTATGACACTAAGCTTAAAGTGCTTGAATACTAAAAGGAAAACCTTGCTTTTTTTATTCCTCATTTTTTTTCTCCAGGGATTGATTAATTCAGAGGGGTTTTTTTAAAAAAAAAAAATCTCTATGAACTAGTAATTACTAGCAATTAATGTCCCTTTGCCTCGTGTGCAGTTGCAAATTATTGTTGCCTAAAAACTAGGACTGCCAGGTTCATTCTAAGGAGGTGTATAGAGGTCATAATGTACCTTATAAAAGCCAAGGTGAAAATCTACACTTTTTGTTCCATTTCCCTTGTGTGACTAAACAAAAGGCATGAATAGCAATGTGACTCTCTGTAAAGCTGAATGTGTACCAGGTGCAAGGACAGATCGCACTTCATGTTACTGAATACACCAAGGATTTCACTGCTAAACACTTCACTCTGCTGCAAAGAATTACTGCCACCAGAGGACCTCTATTAGCAGAAGCCAACTATGAATGAATGAAAATGCAACATAAAGCAACACAGCATTGACTGGAGATCAATGGCTCTTTTGGATTTATCCAAAGACGAGCTCCTCCTCCCTACTTTCAGATCCAGCCAGCAATGGTGCTGCTTTATTACACCAGTTTTTCAGATCGATATAAACAAAGAAGCCTCTCCTTTGTAGCTTTCTTCTACCTATAAGCATTTTCAAGCTAATAGGGGTGTAATAACGTCAGGTGAGCATGGCACTGCAGCCATAATTCTCATCTGTGTTTGGGGGAAATTAAAGTATAAAAATGGCATTCTCTCAGGCATCCTCTAAGTTTGCTCATTACTTACTTGTGTAAATACTGATTCTTGCCCAATGACCATAAGTGGCAAAATTTACAATGGGGGTTTCTTTGTCCCACTGGGCAAGTGAATTTAGGGTGCTTCAATTCCAGTTAGTAAGTTCAGCTATATCTAGTTTTACCTGTTCCTAGCTGCCAACAAGAGCAATATTTCTCCCATTTTGAAATAGATCTTCCACCAGAGGGATGCAACTGGCTATAGAAAACACAGTATGTATCATGCATTGTGGGGAAAAAACGATGTGATCTGGGTTTTAAAAAATTCTGCCTGTGGAATGTTTCTGAAAATGATTATGCAGTCACAGCATTCAGTTAGCCATTTCTGAAAACTTGATTTCCATTGTGCTGGCCATTTTGGCATGCTTTCTAATTCTCAGATGGTGCCCATTCATTCTACTAAAAAAATAAAAAATAAAAAAATAAGTGCTAATTGCCTTACTCTGGACTTTCTTAGTAGGTGTAAACTTTCCATCTGAGACAGGAGGGTCTCGTCCCATGATTCTTGTTAATGTTAATAAGTAAAGCTCTATAGTAAAATGTTGGCCAGGGTAAAATAATTTTCAAAACATATGGACTCAAGATGATCAGCCACATACAGGCAACAAAGAACTGAATCCAAAAACCTAAATGTTTACTTTTCTTCCCAGTTCAGACTAGTTTTCTGCCTCATATTTCTGCAAATAGGTGAAAATAATTTATCCCTTTGTCCTTTTATTCATTAGCATATAGTCGGTAAAATCATGTTGCACTTTTTCTGTGCAAGGTGAACATTTCCCACCCATCATTACCTGCTGTCGGAAATATTTACAAGCTCTGATACAGGGACTTCAAATATTTGGGAACAGACAGGACCTACACATGAAATAGTTAATTAACAATGATAAGAAGAGTTTCCTAATGACAACTGAATGATGCAAATGAGGTAGTGCAATAGGAATTTGGGAAGGGGAGGTACACTGTTTGGGCAGGGAAGGTAGGTCAGGAGGAAGTGACAATAAGCTGAGATTTTTAAGCGAGTTTGAGATTACACTAAATGGAGTCGTGGCATAGTATAATTTTTAAGAATATGAACTCTGGAACAAACTACCTAGCTTCAAATCCCAGCTCTGCCAGTTAGTAGCTGTGTGGCCCTGAACATTGCCAAACTTTAATTTCTGCACTCATAAAAGTGAGATTAAGTAGTATCTGCCATATTAAGGAGTGTTGAGATGAAATTTAGCTAAAATATATAAAGGACTTAGAGCAAGTCCACAAATATAACTGCTACAATATTAGTATTAATCATATTATTCCTGTTTTATTATTACAACAGGAGAAGAGTGGACAAGACATTCCTAGCAAGGAAAATATTCTCCAAATTAATCAAATTAATAAATTTGTTAATCATATTTAATCACATGATTATGCTGATATAATTGAGATTACACTAAAGCTCATGCCAGCACCAGCATGGACAACTTTTTCCACTTGCCCTTGATACTAGTGAACTGGCAATTTGGAAAGGTGACTATTTAAACAGTGAGATTTTGCTTAAAGTACGCATTGCCTATAGCTGCATTAGAAATTTTTATTATTTGCCCAAAAGGTAAAAAGTAAGAGCATATGTCATTAATTTAAAAAGAGACAGATCACATATTTGTTTAATGACTTCAGCTCAATCAGACATGAAGACCCAGGTGCATTGGATGCAGGCATTAGTGCAACACTAAAACACAAGAAAATGAGGTGCCAAACAGTCCCCATGATTTAGGACTCATTCCTCCAGGAACTATGAATGCAAATGTCTCATTTACATAAAATCCACTCATACTGATGCTAATCGGGAGCAAAGGAGCGGCTATCACTTCTCCATCCAGCATCAGAAACAGGAAATCTGAATTCAAATTATTCCCCTTGGAAATGGTGATAGGATCTTTCAAATTGCTATGGTGATCAGCTTTAGGATTTGTATATTAATTAAAGAAATATCTATTGAATAAGAAGCACTTATTGACTACTTACCATGACCCAGGCATTGTCCTAAGTGTTTTTATGCATTTTTCATATAATTTTTACAACAATCCTAATAAGAAGGTTCAATTATTATCCCATCTTTGCTGTTAAAAAATTGAGGCTTAAAGAGACTGAGGAACTTGTCTTGTATCCCATAGAGTGTCTATATCAATTTAAAGGCCATACTGCCTGCTCACTATTAATTAAGGTATTTAATCTAATTCCATCGACACCACCTCCATCTGCTCATTCCCACTCCCACTCCTCAAATCCAAACAAAGCATCCAAAGAACAGCTCATTTTCCTGTTAGTCCAGCAGAAAATCATGCAAGGGAGAAATATGGAAGAATTAAGAAGGGCACTAGTAAAAATGTCATTCACATGTCCACCCAATACTCAAATTGTCATTACCTGCCATTGTGTTTTAATCAACCAACAGTAGCAATGATCTAAGTCTATCTGAGGAACTACATTGCCACATTAGGTATGAAAAGACGACCTGCTCAAATGACTGCTTTTAGCAAACATTGAGGACAATTGGAGAAATTTAATGCAAGGAAATAAGATTTGTGCACTTAGAGCTAGATGCATCTGATAATTTCTCACGGTACCAGAGTTCTTCAAATATTTTATTTCAGGCAATCTGTAGGAGTAGAACATATGAGCCAAATGAATCAGCATAGAAACTTGCAGTGGAGTCTGATTTCTACAGCAATATTTCTCATCTTGGGAACACTGTCTTGGGATCTTGCATCAGCTTCTATCCCATGGAGGGATCTTTTAACATGGCATCTCTTCATTTCAAGCACCACCCACATTGCAAGATTCAGAGGAAACTCACTTTACAAACAAGTTGGGGGCAATTAAAATCAAGTCCAACATGAGAAAACAACTTTAAAACTTTTATTTAAATGTGGTTATTTCCAGAATTCATGGGAAGAGTAAAAAAAAAACAACACAAAAATTAAACCCTTTTCAGATGAATGCCAAGGAAAAACATCCATATGCGTCATCTGTCTTTCTCTCTCTCTCTTTTTTTCCTTTTCTCTTCTGATATAGGCTCTTTCTTCAAACCTTTAATTCACAGATCTGCACCCATCCTTTCAAGAGAAAACCTACCGGACCACAAGAGTTGATTTTACCAGGATCAAGCCATGAGAGTTGTGGAGCAGTCAAGTCCCAGCCCTGCATTTAGCCAGGACTAACCATGGTGGATGGTGGGGTGGAGTGAAGGAGCTCGATACTCTAGTTCTCTCCTCCTACAGATCCAGGTAACCCTCTCGTTCTTCCAGGTTCTCCCATAGAGAAGCACTGTATCAACAAATGTTACCAAAGAATTTTCAGAAAACTACAATCTCAATCCATATTAAGGAAAATAATTATTTCCATAGAGTACAACATATGTTGACTTTATTCTGAGTTTGTGAGTTCCCAGGGACTTGTTCGCATGCCCAGAATCCAAGTGCAGGAAAGGCAAAATCTTTTCACACCACTGAGCCAGATGCCCCTAATTACAATCTTCTGACTATACCAAATCCTGGCTCACACTTCAAATAGGTCCCTTTTCTTGTCCCCCAAGCTTGATCAAATTCCTGGACATGTATCTCGTATCTCTCATACTCATGTAAACAGAAGGATCAAATAAGGACTCACAGTTGTTTATAGCAATTGTTCTGTAGTGGAGACTGATGTTCTACCACTTCCATTTGAGGGAAAAAAAGATCACTTAACAAATAGAAGATCAAATAAAATTTCTTTACATACTTTCATCCTAAAATTGCAGAATTTGAAGTTCTATGGGTTTTGTAAAACATTTAACAGTAGTCGGTTCCATTGTTCTAGATAACACCTACTGAGTGAAAAAAGTCTGTGTGTGTGTCTTTATTAGACAGGGCTGTCATACTTGCCATGGTAGGTATTTCAGAATTTGCTCTATATTATAGTAGCCTGAGTCGTAGAATGCCACAAATAGTTCTTTTCTCGATAGTCCGGACTCCACTGCTCCTTCGTCCATTTCTCACCGTTCTCTTTCTCTGACATGCTTTATTCCCTTTCTCTGTCTTTTTCCCCTTCTGCTACACATATTTCCCCTCAATGATATTTGAGAACTAAGGGGTAAAAACAACGCTAAAGCATCTAAAATTGAATATGTGTGCTTTCCTCAGGTCCCTAAAAGTCAGTAAGTGTAAAGCAATGTGCAAAACATAGAGTCTGCTGTTGCCTTTAGAGCCCTTAATTAATTTAATATTTGAAAAACATTTAAAAAAAATTCAGGGCTGGGAAGAATAATGAAAGTCTGACAGAGAAATTAAAAAGTTCTATTATTCAGTGATTCTTAGTAAAAGTACAAAGGGAATAATTTGAATGATGTGGATTCAACACTGTACAATCCCAGTGGTAAGCTGACAGGACAGGAATTATTTATATAAACCAAAAGTCATGAAACTGAGGGCCACAGATCAAACCCAAGCAACTGACTATTTTTGTTAATAAGGTAATATTGGGATACAGTCAAGCCCATTCATTTACATAGTGTTCCTGGCTGTTTTTTGCACTGCAATGGCCAAGTTGAGTAGTTGTCAAAGACCCTGAAGTCTCTAAAGTCTAAAATATTTACTATGTCCTTTACAGAAAAACTGGAAAACTTGAGTCTCATACATTAATTAATATAAACAGGAACAATATCTCTAAAAATATATTCATCATCAAATTTGCATCTTATATTGTCCTTATATTTGGAAGTTGCCATTGCTGTTGTGATTGCTACAGCACATTGGGTCTATGCCCTAAAGTGTGTATGATTATTAGTTAAAAAGAGTGTTGCTCACAGTCTTTTTCACAAGTGCAATGTGTAAAAATTGGCATTTGACTTAGTCTTTGCCAAATCCATCAGCAAAACCTTGTGCAGACTTCTTGGAGCCTTTTCTGAGTGCTGTTTCTGATTGCTATGAAGGTCCAACAACCTGAAGGCATTAACACATTAGCTAGGTATAGAGCCAGATTTCATTGGGTCAAATTCTGATTTGACAATTAATAGTTATGCCTCTGTAAAAGGGGCATCATAATGATACCTACCTTATAGGTCAAGACATCTAGAAGAGTGCTGGGCAATTTGTGCTTAATTAGCATTCCATAAATATTAGCTATAATTATTATTATTTGAAGGTATTCTTCATTCTGTCCTGAAACATGTGTTATGGCCTCCAGAATAATACTTACTTCACTTTATCTTATAATTTTGGAATCGATTATGTATTCTATATAATGGTTTCATGTTAATCAGTAATATGAGTCAATTAGTAAATATCTATAGAGCAGCCACCCCCATGCAGAGGAAGACCTTAAAATCTTTGGGGATACAAAGTAAGCATGAGCTATAGTTCGGTCCCTGGTAGAATCACTAGCACTGATACCTGGGGGAATTACCCGGGAAATAAGCAAACAGAAAAGAGACAGTGATTATCCTCTGATATTCTTCCAGGCAAAAGTAGATGAACGGGGAAGTCAGAACATCTTTATTACAGAATTAGGCATGGAAGTTCCACTGTCACTAATCTGTTATTCAATTTTCCATTTGTAAAAATTTAAAGAAAAGAGAGAGCTCAACAAAACCTTCAGTGGTCCCAAAAGGAAGACTTTATGAGCAGGGAAAAATATGAGTTGATGTGAGTTGGTAGAGAGAACAGACTAAATCTTGAAAAGCCAAGTCTGTGCGTGGCATGGACAGTAAATAGACCACGCTGATGGTGGTTGTGGGGCACAGAGGTCAGGGGCCACATGTGAGCTATGGAGCTAATGGCACCTATAATACAAGAAAATGAATGAAGGACAGAGAGAGGCTTAGAGTGAGCTTTTTATGGAAATTGCCAGCCTCTCAAGTTTCCAAATGGGGACATTGGTTTGATGGTAATGCTGCAGGTAAAGTTCTGCTCATGGTTGGCTGCCAAGTGCAATGCTGAGTGTTGGGGCAGGAAAGGAGGTTGGGGAAGGTCATTTTAACTTAGAGTGGGACGATGAAATGGGGTGTTAGATTCTAAACAACATTTCAAGTGGTTCGGAAACCACAGTCAAGCTGTAAAGTGGGAAGCATGTAAAATGGAGACAAGAAAATCTTGCAAAGTGATAGTTGAGAAGATTAATAACAGGCTAGACACAGGGAATGAAGGGGGGAAGCGGAACTAAAGGTCACCTAAGGGCTGTTCCAGACTTCAGAAGCAATGATGCCCTGGCCACAATCAGAAAGTGGTAGGGAGTACAGGCTCTGGACCTTAATGCCCAGTTCTCTTCAAGTCTACAGTAGAAAGGACTTGTCAGAACAAAGACTTTACAAACACAGCATATAAATATCTAATGCATCCCTTTTGTATGAACTTCAAAAGAATAGTCACAGCTCCAGTATTCCTTATGCCATCCATAACTCATTTTCTTGAAAATATTTTCTATAAAACTGAACCTACAATCTGTATGTGGGAAGCTAACTCAAAGCCAAACTGTCCCTTTGGCAGCAATCTGGAGAGAACCACCTACTGCTGCAAAGTCAGCTCTTCTCAATATGTGTATCTGATTTAAGGAAAAAAAAATACCTCAGTGTTCTAAACAGATTTCCCATATACACCCACTTTCACAAAAGTTCTCATCTGAACAATTCACTACTCAACATCCTGAATACTTATAAATAAGTCCCTGGAACAGAAGGAGAGGATTTTGACATCCAATGGGGGTGATTATGGTGTAAAGGAAAAGGTAGGAGCATGGACCTGAAGTTTATCAATTTAGGGCAGATCTGATTCTTTCCGTTTAAGCAATTGTTTTTATGTAAATGCTGTCCTTCAGATCCTTTCATTTCTATGCTGCTCCCCAAGAGGCCTCTGCCTATATTTAGGAGCTAAAGATGCTGAGGGTGCAGGATGAGGGCTCCATATCAATGCACTTGGGTTCATGTGCTGGCCTCAGGACTCCATGGCAATGTGGCCATTTGGGGCCCTGCCCCCCTGAAGGAACAGGAGAGAGATAAGGAGTGAGAAATTGGCCTCTTCTTCAACCCAGGACATTATACTGCTTTCCTGCCTATGGCTCCAGTGCACCAAGGTGAGTAATGCTCAACGGACAGGGCCAATAACGGCAGCCTCGATGCTGCATCGTGGCAGTGCCCACTGGTTCAGCAGTACCCAGCTGAAGGTGCCACAGTGCCCTGAGTTCTTAGAAAAAATATCGGCTTGGTTTTTTAAGGGACTCAAAGCTTTGCAATGATCAATAAGGGTAGAAGCCAGTCCACGTGTGATGTAAATATGCAGTTTGCATTCTCCTGACTTTAGCCAAGGTCTCATTCTGGTGCCATGGTCAGCAGCTTTAAGAGAAGAGCTGCTCTGAACCTCTGCTTCGCCAGCACCACTGACCAGCCCCATCATCTGCCTTCCTTTCCATAGTTGAGGACTAAGTCACAGAGAGGTTAATCAGTTTGTTGTAGGTCACACAGCCAGGTAAGTGACAGAATTAGAACACAAACCCAGGCATTGTGATTCCAGAGCTGTTTTCTTAATCAGATTTAAATAGTTAGATACATGGATGATACATACATACATACATACATATGGTGGATGGATAGATGGATGGATAGATGAAAAGATGAATGGGTAGACAGACATACTAGTATACTGATATGATACCTGAGAATTAAAAGGAAGCAATATTGTAAGTAGACTTTTAGAAATATCTATGTGAAAGGTACTTCAGAGACCATCTAGTACAGTGATTTCAACCTGGAGTAAATCCTCTTGAGGGATTACTCTCAGAGACTATCATGTAGGTGGGATGAGAAGGGCAGTGAGCAAGCCTGCAGGGCTCAGAGCCCCTCTGTCCCTGATGCAACCTGATCAACTCTGCGTTTATCTGTTTTATGTACTGGGATTCTGTATAAGATTATTTTTATAAAAAGAATTATGCCGCTAAGAATAATTTTAGAATCAGTTATCTATCCCAATGCTCTCATCAAAAATGAGAAAACTAAGGCCCAGCTTCATCCAGATGACACAGCAAGGTTATGGCAAAGTTAAACCAAGCATTCACTCTACTAACTCATTTGTAGAGAGTAGGGAACACCCACGGGTGACTTTTAACATTCCCGACAAGAGCTATTGTTGAGAAAACTGACTCATATTTTTAGGGGAGAGGGAAGAGATAAAGACCGCCACGCTATGACAAAAGAACAGTCCTTTATTATTAAGGTACATGTGGCTGACAGAAAAATGGCAAGGGCTTCTTGTTCTCTTATCTGCCACCTACTCCTTGATTAGGAGTTTTCCCTGTGGTTTACTTGAGTCTTTCACTCACATAAGAGAACACTCCTCTAGCATTATGTCTGATGCTATGGGCCAGGACTGCTGAATAGAGAAGAAAGACTTCTCAGCACTCCTCACCCTAGGGCAGCTGAGTCCTCTCGGGTAACAGAGTAGGATGGCACAGAGTTCCTAATAAGTTTTATACGAGAACGAAGTACAAATATTGTGCCGCAAGCAGCACCTAAAGGTTGTGAGATAGCTCAGAATGGAAGGTATACCAGAGTGAAATCTACTTACACACTCAGAAACTAAGACTTGCTGTCTCATCAAGAGGAACTCTATCTCACATAATTAATCAAACGCATAGATACTCAAATACACACACACATACACACACACACACACATCACAATGGCCATCATTAACTCACAATGGTAAATTCTGCTCCTTAAGTAGACTGAATTGTTCACATCTACAAAGTACTGCATTCCTTCCCACTAAGCAAGCTATGCACATAGCAGGTGATCAATATGTATCTATTGAATTAATGAGGAAAATCCAATTATGAATAGAATGTCAAGTCATTGACCTACAGGGAGAAACGTAACCCTCAAAGAGACTGGATGATCAAAGTCAGCACAGTCATTCCCTGTTAAAAAATAAAATAGTGGTCCTAACCGGTATGGCTCAGTGGATAGAGCGTCGGCCTGTGGACTGAAGGGTCCCAGGTTAGATTCCAGTCTAGGGCATGTACCTTGGTTGTGGGCACATCCCCAGGAGGGGGTGTGCAGGAGGCAGCTGATCGATGTTTCTAACTCTCTATCCCTTTCCCTTCCTCTCTGTAAAAAATCAATAAAATATATTTTTTTAAAAATTAAAAATGAACAGTGGATTTTATAGGATGCCAAGTTATCTGAAGGTTCTAGGAAGTTAAGGAATTAGAATTAAAGGACACGATTATCTTAAGAAATGACTCTCAAAAAGGAATGATTAAGGCCCACCCAATTCATTTAATACTGAGTTATCCCTGCAAAAAAACCATAATGTTTGAGTGCACTAACCAAGAGCCCTCTCCTCTTGAGGAAGCTGGGCAGGTCCTGCCCACACCTGCTCCTCATTCTCCTTCCATAATTCCCTTGTCTACCCAGACCCATTCTGAAGGCTCAGACTTTTCCCCTTAGATCATAGCTGTCTCACCAGCCTTGAGATGGTTCTGGTTTTCTTCACATTGCCTGGGTCTGCTCTAATCCCTGAGGTACTAATTTTAAACATTAACCTGTCAAAAGTAGTCTTACTTTCCTCATCTATTTATTTTTGTTGTTGTTATTTGCAAGGGATAAAAGAGGAAGAGATGAAACATGTAGCATCTTGGTAACCACAATCCAGGTTATATAAAATGAATTCCTTTTTTTTAAATCCTCACCAAGGATATTTTTCCATACATTTTTAGAGAGAGAGTGGGAGGGAGAGGGAGAGACAGAGAGAAATATCGATGTGAGAGAAACATACTGATTGGTTGCCTCCTGCATAAGCCCAGACCAGGACCCCAGACGAGGAGGGACCTGCAACCCAGGTACATGCCCTTGACCAGAATCAAACCTGGGACCCTTCAGTAAGCAGGGCGACACTCTATCCACTGAGCCAAACTGACAAGGGCTATAAAATAAATGATTCCTCATTTAACTAATTCTGTAAGTTTAGAACTCCATTTAGGGAGACTTTTTATGCCTCTCAGTGTAAGATGAAGCAATGTTATGAGAGAATTATAAGTCAATCCCACTTTCCAACTCTTTATATTATTATGAAAGTACTAGAGGCCCAGTGCACTAGTAGGGTCTCTAGTGGCTGCCAGCTGCCAGCCGGGTACTCCCTCCCTTTCCCTGGCCTGCCCTGCCCCCTGGTCAAACTCCCAGATGAACTCCAGGTTGAGAGGTCAATTTGCATACTACACTTTTATCATATAGGATGTTTTTAGAGCCTTATCAAGCTAATGATATTTAAAGTATTGACTTGATAGATATGTTAAACATAAAAAATGGTGTAATAACAAACATAAGAACAGACTCACCAATATTCTGTGAGTTAACAATGCAAAATAGATCCCTTTTTAATAATTTCATGTATAATGCTCCCCCCACTAAAACTCAACCATCCATTCTTGTGCCTGAAACCCTGCCCCATCATAAGTATAGCATGTATCCAAATAGATATATTTTACATTGCATCCTCTATTTGAACAAACTTACACTAGCATATGTGGGGTATAGCTATTCTGAATCTAAGGACTTTCCACCAAGAACACTTACCTTCCTCTCATTCTATAATAGGCAGAAATGTAACCCAAGTGTTACAAAGGCAACAGAGAGTCCAGCAGATGAACAAAGAAACAAAAATCCCCTCCTGGGTGCAATAGGGTTGAGGCCAGTGAAACTCTATCTGAAAATGCCAGCTCTGGGATTTCTCCAAAAACAAATGAAAAGCCTACCTAGAGCATGCATTCCAGGGATTATAAACTCATTTTGGCTTATGCTCTTTAAAGAGGTCCACAGCTGCATTCAGAATACATCCAGCTCATCTGTAGGCCTGGGGACTGTCACGAAGCCAGGAGCCCCAGCTGGGACATACAGGCAGGAATCAATTTAAGCCTTTCTGGCAGAACCTGGGGCGGTGTGCTATAATGAATGTTAAAGAAAGATACCAGACCATGGAGAATTGGGTGTTTATCTTTTCTGAGTATTAACGAGATGATAAATTGATGGATAAAAGTATGTAGGAGACTCTCCGAAAAGATATTATTCATGCTGGGAAAATGCTATGTCAGTTTGACAATGAGGACTTAATAAAAATAAATCAGGGTTTGAGGGTTGGGGAAGTCCTGCCTGTGCTGTTGAGAGGAGAAAGATCACCTGGCGCTTCCCCAGGGCTTAACAGAAAAGAGGGGGCATTCATTCGTAGGCACCTCAACATCAGTGAAGCAACAAAGCTTCCAAAGTTCTTAGAATTCGACACGTTTTTAGTAACTACTGCCAAGGGGGCTAATAATTGTATTGGGGAAGCATAACTCAAAAGTAAAAATGATAGAGGAGGGGAATATTTTAAGCCCAAAATCAATCTTATTAGTACCAAATGAACTGTAGATATAGTTATAATCCAAGCTGTGCCCATTCAGGTTATGAGAATTCACATTTACGAGGCATTTCATATACTATTCTTTCCTTTGGCTTCAAAGGCATTTTTTTCCCATTAAAAGGAACCAATTTAGACTTCCTTCACCTCCTGTGCCACATGCAATCATCTTTGCACATGTAGTTAGCTCATATTACATTAAATTTTCCTCTCAGGAAACTTTGGTTTTGCTCATTTATAGCAGCAGCAATAATCTCAGGCATCAAGCCACTTATGATATCAACTTGTCCAGTGAGGGTGACATAATTGCATTGTTTTCACTGCTTTCCTTCGTCTTTGGTTTGGATTTACTGTTGTTATTTATGTGTTTGCTTGTTTTGCAGCAAAGTTTGAATTACACTATCATTTTGTAATAATAATGTTAATATACAATATATCCCTTTTTGAGCATTGACATTGGGTAAGGCATTAGTTGGGTAAGGCTAAGTACTTTGCACATATTAGTTAATTAGTCTTCACACATCCTAAGAGGCAGTTACTATTATTGTTCCCATTTTTCTGATGAAGAATGTGAAGCACAAGTAAATTAAGTAATTTATTCAAGATTATAGAGTTAGTAAGTGGAAGACCTGGGATGTTTTGTTTTGAAGTATAGTCAGCTATAATGTGATAAGTGGTTAAAATTGCTTAACAAGATCAAACAAACAGCTATTTTCTCATTAAGGAAGAGAAAACACCTTGTCAGGGTCTATTATGATAAGATATTTTAACAATTATTAAAATAATTATGCCTAACTTAATGGGATATTGTGTTGTTTTAGTCTAAGTGGATGTTAATTTGAGGCCTAAAAAACATTTGACCTAACAAAACATATATAGGATCTCTGAATGCTAAAAATTATAAAATGCTGATGAAAAAAATCTAAATACAGAGATATACTATATCCAAAGTTGGAAAACTAAACATAGCAAAGGTATTAATTATCCCAAAATTGATCTATAGCATAACCTTTATCAAAATCTCAGCAAAGTTTTTTTTATAGACATAGACATCTTATTCTAAAAATCATATAAGAAGACAACGGAAAATTAGAATTGCTAAACAATTTTGAAAAAGGCAAATAAAATGAGAGGAGTGACTCTACCCAATACTAAAGCTTACTATCTAGCTTCAATGATCCAGACAGTTGGTACTGGTGGAGGGAAAGACACAGATAAATGGAACAGAATAGACAAACAGAATGACCCGTATAAATATGCCCAATTGATTTTTTGCCAAAAGTGCAAAGCAATTCGATAGAGAAAGGATAGCCTTTTCAATAAGTGATGCTGGAATAATTGGACATAATAGAAAAGAAAAAAGGAAGGGAAGGAGGGAGGGAGAATGAGAGGAAGAAGGGGAAGGAGAAAGGAGGGGAGAAATGGAAAGGAGAGGAGAGGAGAGGAGAGGAGAGGAGAGGAGAGGAGAGGAGAGGAGAGGAGAGGAGAGGAGAGGAGAGGAGAAGGGAGGAGGGGTGGGGAGGGGAGAGGAGGGGAGGGGAGAGGAGAGGAGAGGAGAGGAGAGGAGAGGAGAGGAGAGGAGAGGAGAGGAGAGGAGAGGAGAAATAGAGAGGAGAGGAGAGGAGAGGAGAGGAGAGGAGAGGAGAGGAGAGGAGAGGAGAAATAGAGAGGAGAGGAGAGGAGAGGAGAGGAGAGGAGAGGAGAGGAGAGGAGAGGAGAGGAGAGGAGAGGAGAGGAGAGGAGAAATGAGAGGAGAGGAGAGGAGAGGAGAGGAGAGGAGAGGAGAGGAGAGGAGAGGAGAGGAGAGGAGAGGAGGAAAGAAGGGTGTAAGGGAGAAATATAAAGAAAGAAAAGGAAAGGAAGAGAAGGAGGGGAGGAGGGAGAAGGAAGAAAGGGAGAAAAGAAGGAAAGGAAAGGAAATTCCACAAAAACCTCATACATTACACAAAAATTAACACAAAACAGTTCATGAACTTAAATGTAAAACTATAAAACTTTTCTTAAAATAGGAAAATATCCTCAGGACCTGGAGCTGGGCAAAGAGTTCTCAGACTTGACACCAAAAATTCAATCCATAAGAGGAAAAATTGATAAATCGAACTTCATAAAAATTAAAAGTATTTTATCTGCAAAACACCCTGTTAAAATGATTTAAAAAAACAAGCTACATACTCAGAGAAAATATTTGAGGACTACATATCAGACAAAAGAATAGCATCTTCTAGACTATAGAAAGAACTCTCAAAACTCAACAATATAATAAATCCAAATAGAAAACAGTCAACTGACATCAACTGACATTTCATTGAAGAGCGTATACAGATAGTAGGTAGGCACACAAATATATGTTAACAACATTATTAGCAACTAGGAAAACACAGATTAAAACCAAAATGAGATATCTGCCTATCAGAATATTTAAAATAAAAATAGTGATAATACCAAATGCTGGCGAGGATGCAGAAAAACTGATTGCACATTGCTGGTGGGAGTGTATAGCTACTCTGGAAAAATGTTTGGCAGTTTCCTACAAAATTAACTTACACTTACTGTATGACAATTGCGTTCTTACCTGGTAGAAATTTGTCTCATAGATATGAAAACTTATGTTCTTGAATGTTCATAGCAGCTTTATTTATAAAGGACAAAACCAGAAAATAATCCAAATGCCCTTCCTTTTTTTGTGTGAATGGTTAAAGCAACTGTGATACATCCATCTATGGAGTAGTATGTCACAATAAGAAGGAACAAATGTTAATTCATGAAACAGTTTGGAAAGGATCTCTAGGGAATTATACTGACTGGAAAAAAAAAACACCCACAAACTCAAGTCCTAAAGGCCACATGCTGTATTATTACATTTATATAACATTCTTGAAATAAAATTATAGAAATGGAAAACAGATTTGTGATTGCCAGGGGCTAGGGGTGGTAGGAAAAGGTGTGGATGTGGTGAAGAGGATTAAGATGGGGGGAACCTCATGGTGATGGGACAGTCTTGTATCTGGATTGTGGTGTTTGTTATACAAATCTACACAGATAAAATGGAATACAACTACACACACACACACACAAATGCATGTGTCTGGATTGTACCACAGTCACATTCCTGGTTTTGGTATTGTATGTTAGCTGTACAAAACATAACCATTAGGGAAAACTGGGTGAAGTGTATTCAGCACCTTCCTTCACATTTTTTCACAACTTCCTGTGAATCTATAACTATTTCAAAACAAAAAGTAAAAACAAAAAGTAAAAACAAAAGTAAAAACAAAACAAAAAGTAAAAACAAAAAATTCCATTTAAATTATTGGTAATTACACTTTTTAATTATGATTATTTATCCCTTTAAAGATTTTATTTCTCAAGAATAAATTACCATTGCAAAACAGGAGAAGACCACTCAGATAAAAAGCTGTCCTTTTGCTTTGAGCAGAATGTTCCCCAGAGGGGTTTGAGAGAAGATGTAAAGTACATTATGTTTTGAGTTCCCCTCCCTAAAGCACCCATACCAACTCCCAACATTTTGATACCAGGGAAACCAAATTTTATTTACATCCAGGATAACCTTGAAGAAAAAATACGTCACCAAAAGACAACACTGAGACTGAGAAATTTAAATATGCATTTTATTTCATTAATAATCAAAAACAAATCTTACTAATTTTATATAGCAAGTTCAAAAATTACTTTGTAACAAATTTTAAATTCACTGTCTGTAAAAATTCACTTGTAAGCTACATGGCACTTTATTGACATACTAGAGGCCCGGTGCATGAAATTTGTGCACAGGGCAGGGGCGGGGGGTCCCCTCAGCCGAGCCTGAACCCTCTCCAATCTGGGACCCCTTGGGGGATGTCTGACTGCCGGTGGGATCGGGCCTAAACGGGCAGTCGGACATCCCTCTCACAATCCTGGACCACTGGCTCCTAATCGCTCACCTGCCTGGTCGCTCCTAACTGCCCCCCCACTGCTGGCCTGATTGCTCCTCACTGCCTCTGCATGCCAGCTTGATTGCCCCTAACTGCCCCCACCACCACCGGCCTTGTCGCCGCCAACTGCCCCCCCACCAGCCTAGTTGCCCCTCACTGCCCCTGCTGCTGGCCTAATCACTCCCAACTGCCTCCCCTGCCAGCTTGGTCGCCCCAAACTGCCCCCCCTGCTGACCTGGTCACTCCACACAGCCTGCTGTTCAGTCGTTTGGTCGTCCCTCACTAACCCCCCTGCCGGCCTGGTCGTAGGCAGCCATATTGTCAGGGTATGAGGGTTAATTTGCATATTACCTCTATTATATAGAATCTATCTCTATATCTCAATATAGATACATGCATATAAACTAATCTAGATCTACGTATGTACTTACTTAGCATAATCCAATATAATTTTTAAGAAAGATTATCTGGCCCTAGCTGGTGTGGTTCAGCTGGTTGGGCATAGTCCCGTGCACTGAAGGTTACTGGTTCAATTCCCAGTCAGGGCACATGCCTGGGTTACAGGCCCTGTCCCTGGTAAGGGCCGTGCAGGAGGCTCAATATTTCACTCTCATATCTATGTTTCTCTATCTCTCTCCCTCTCCCTTCCCGCTCTAAACATAAATAAAAAATATTTTAAAAAAATATTATCTGGCTCCCACTACCAGGAAAGGGGTGGGGGGCCTTGAGATCGAAGGACCCCTCGAGAGTTTATGAAAATGTTGAAAACAACTCCTGTATGGTTACTACTGTGCTTTTAACAAACATTATTTGAAATTTTGACTGTAAACGAGTCAGAATCACATAGATCATATATACCTTTCAAGTTCATGTGGCTATAAAAAGTAAAGGGAATTTGGCAAAACTCAGAACACTTTCTCAATGTTTTGGTGATGTATAAAAAGAAAGATCTGTCTGGATTTTTCAACCAAACCTTTCTATGGCACGTGGCTATCGTTTACTGCAGAATGGTTTCAATGATCATAATAATTTAAAAATAATACATTGAAATCAGAGGCTATCTAGTTCTCCCATAAAATGACAAAGATGTCTGCTGAAATACTGTGTAAAAGCAGCTTGTTTTAGAAATAGCTAAGGAAGCAGGTGACAGTTATATCTCAGTTTATGCACCTTTCACTCAGGTGCACAACTCAGCGTAGTTTATCCTGGTTTGCGATGTCCGCCATTCATTCCGATTCTTTGTCATAAAATCCAAAGCTCTTCGCCATATGGTGACAGTTTTGAAACGTTACTAAGTGGAGCTTGTGACGCCAGTTAGGTTCCCAGCTGGTCTCTGCATTGGCTATTTCACAGACATTAGCCCTATTTTGAATGAAACTAAATTAGAGAATAAAATGAGATATTGTCATGCAAAGTCAGGCAATACTATTTGACATCTGCTCCATCTCTGAGAGCTTTATTGAGTGGTTATTTTAAAACGTAAGCTGAGAAGGAGAGAAATACAAACAGTAAGTTAGGGCCAGATAACATACTGGTGTAGCATCTTAGATGATAATAACAGTAATAATAACAGCATTACTTGACGAAAGGCCTCTATCTACATGGCACCTCCATTTGGGCCAGAGACTAGGGAGGAAAATAGCTTTGCATAAGACATTTACAGACCCAAATCTTCAGTTTTGCCTGGCTACGGAAACAGCCATAAGGATGCGTGTGTGTCAGAAATGCACCTATTCTTTTTCCTTCCTGTCATTTCAAAGGGCACTATTGGAAAACAGGGAGATGAATAAAAGGAATTAATGCTGTTTTGAATAATAATTTAACATACAAAGCCCACTGGGAGAGAGGAACCTTGATAATAATCACATGGTGTTGGAGATGACTAAACCCTCTCATTCTTTTATGACTTAAGAC
The DNA here is from genome assembly GCF_963259705.1 of Myotis daubentonii. Lineage (NCBI taxonomy): Eukaryota > Metazoa > Chordata > Mammalia > Chiroptera > Vespertilionidae > Myotis > Myotis daubentonii. Next base: position 63,234,316 of record NC_081846.1, on the reverse strand, counting down.
TGTCCTTTCCCTGAGAATCAGTATTTGTCTGTGGCAGATGTATGTGTATGTGTGTGTGTGTATGTGTAAGCATGCATGCATGCATGCCCGTGTGTTCATGTGCACAGGCATATAAACAGTTACGTATGGAAAAATCAGAAACAACATTCCTCTCTAACTCACATTGGCAGTAGACCTTGAAAAGGACTGAACTTGGACCACCAAACCTCCTGCACAACATCCTCACTTGCAGATTTTCTGCAGGAGTTGAGAAATCGGAAGTCATTAAAACCTCTTCTGCTATAGCAGCGGAGCCTAATTCCATCCTGAACCCAGAGACTTGGGGAAAAGGTTTGCTGTGAGAGAGAGATGGGTCCAGCATGCCCACAATCTGCATGGTCAGGGCGTTTCCTACAGGGTGAGTGGAGATTTGCCCAGGAAGGTCTGAAAAGCAGCTGTCATTGAGTGAGCTGTCATTGAGTGCGGTCAGGGGGACAAGGGCAGGAATGGATTTGGATGTGCCCTGAGAGGACCACCTGTGAAGCCTTTAACTTTTTGGAGGCTTGCCCTCTGAGTGTTTCCTTAGGGTAGTATTAAATACCTTTCGTGTAAATTCCCTTAAATGGGATGTCACCCTTCAGTGACATGTGGTGCATCCATTAACCCGGGTGTCCTCAGTGCAATGAGAAGTAATAGCAGGAGATGCGAGGAGTCTGCATTTACCCCTCTGCATTCCTCCCTTCTTCCTAGTCAAACCCTTGCCTCACCGAGGAGGCCTGCTGTCCTGAGTCCCAGGGCCCGAGCTGAAGACAAATGATTAGAGGCTGTGTTATGAACTAGATACTCGTTTCCCCCCTCAAATTCACATGTTGAACCCCTAACCCCCCAATGTGATGGTATAGAAGGTGGGGCCTTTGGGGGGTGATTCGGTTTATATTAGGTCATGAGAATGAGATTAGTGCCATTATAAGAAGAGGATGATACCTCTCTCTCTCTCTCTCTCTTCTCTCTCTCTCTCTCTCTCTCTCTCTCTCTCTCTCTCTCTCTCTCTCTCTCTCTCTCTCCACACACACACACACACACACACACACACACGTAAGCACATGCACCTAGGGAGGGCCATGCGAGCCCACAGTGAGAAGAAAGCTGTGTACACGCTAGGAAAAAGGCTCTCAGCAAAAACTGAATCTGCCAGCACGTTGATCTGACATCCCAGGCTCCAGAACAGAGAGAAAACGTTTGTTGTTTAAGCCACCCAGTCTGTGGTGTTCTGTCATAGCAGCCCGAGCTAAGACAGACTGTAACTCAGAAGAGAAGCAGTGGAGAAGTAGAGTAACAGGATCAGATTTAACACAAGTTCCTTCTTTTCCAAATACAATACAGGGACGGAGATCCTAAGAGCTGTGCAAAACTGGCCCTTAGGTTAGACTAGACGACATTTATTATTTTCCAGGTGCCAGTTGTTCTAATCGCTTTGCTTGCATCATATTCAAACAATGCTGAGAGGTAGGTGCAATCACTTCATCTTGTAGAGCAGTGGTTCTCAACCTTGGCTGTACATTAGAATCACCTGGGAATCTTTTTAAAATCTTGATTTCTGGGCCTCATCCTCCGGAAATTCCGTCTCTTTGTTACTAATGTTGTTATATGAATTCACTTGTTCAAGATCAGAGAGATGGAAAATAGGGAATTCTAGGTTTGAAAGCAGGTGATTAGACTCCAAAATCTGTGCACTTGGTCACCATACTAGTCCAGCCTCTCTCTGACTTTCTCTGAGCTAATCACCGCTAATAGACTTTAACCCTCCACATTTTTTCCAAAGGCTAGGGCTTTCTAAAATTCTACCCTCTGCTCTAAGCCTGTCCTGTTTTGCCCAAGAAGTATGCTGGCCCCTTCCTCTGTAATCCCAGCAAACCTAAGAGCTGGTATGTGCAAAGCAATTGTCATTAACTAGTACCATCCTTTCAAGGGTCTCTTTTTCTCAGGTGGTTTGATAAACAGTATTATTTTTTTCAAAACCTGTGTTTGGTGCCTGTCCCTATGGAAGTATTGTATTTCCCCACCCTGTGGCAATCAGGCAGGGCGCTGGGATTTGCTTTGTGAATACCATGAAATGTGAGTACAAGTGGCAGGAGTCTCTTCCAGGTGGGAGTTTTAAGAGCCAGCACTTCCTTTGTCTGAGCAACTGGAAATACTCAGATAGAAGCTACTCCCTCTCCCTGGGTCCCAGACTGGAAATAACATGGAGCAGAGCCTCAGTCAAGCCACCACAGCCACAAAGCATGATGAGCAAGAAACAAACATTGCTATGTCGCTGGAACGTTCAAGTCCTGTGTTACTGCAGCATAAACGAACCCATCCTGGCTGATCCAAGCGGAGAATCTGCATTGCTGATACTTCCCCCCGCATCAGTGTAAGTCCCATTTTGCTGTGCCTCTGCTACTTCAGCAGGTTTGATTTGCCTCCCAGAGGACAATGTCTTGAGACATTTTGGGTTGTCGGTTCTTGGGGATGCTACTGAACCCGAGTGAATGGAGGGCAGAGATGCTGTTAAACATCTTACAATGTACAGATATTTCTCTACAATGAAGAATTATCCAGCCCAAATATCAATCGTTCCAAGGTACAAACCCTGCTCTACACTATGCCTGAAATGTATTCAATTTATTGCATCAGTTGGGAGTGATTTGTTTTCAGGGAACAAATGCCTAATAATAATACCTTAAACAAAATAGTTCACTTTGTTTTATTTTTATTTATTTTTTCTGCCTAACAAAAAGGAGGGAGCAGTAGGAAGTCCAAGAATGGTCCAGAGGCTTGAAAATGTCAGGATTTACGTTATTCCTGCTTCCTGTGCTGCCGTTCTTGGTATGTTAGCTCATAAATTCATCACCACAAGAAAACTGCTGCTCCTCCAGCCATACCCATGCTGCCATACACACCAGCAAGACAAAGAAAGCGTCAACGGCCTGCACCAACTACTACCCCATTTTATGAAGAAAGCAAAGCTTTTCAAACACCCGACAGAAGACCACCCTCCTTTAGGTCTCCTTGGCTGAAGTTTCTCCACTTCGTATTCTGAGTATCAAAGAAAGTTAGGAATGTGCATATTCAGCTTTCCCAGTCTATAGTAGAAAAAGAGGGGAAAAGTGCTGGTAACTGGTCTTTAGGGAGCAATCCTATAGTGTCTTCCCTTGTCTAAGCTGTAAACCAGTTATCATTAACTTGTGCCATGAGTGAGCAAGACAGAAGAGGACACGCCAGATGGTTTTGAGAGACCCATGTCCCAGGTTCTATAAGCAGCTTTGCTAAGTGAGATGAAAACAACCTCTTCCTTTTCCTTTCAATGTCTCTTCCAGACATTCTAGAGATTCAGCCTCCTGTTTCAAGTTCATGCCCAAGCCCAAGCACCTGTCTATGAACTGCACAGCTTCCCAGAATGTACCTGTAGAACTACACGAATGTTGGTTTTCCTGACATTACCTAGTGTAGACCCCGAGGAAATAATAGCAAGGAGTTAGACTTCTGAGGCATTAATCGGGGAGACGGCAGAAAGACAAAAACAATGCTCTTTGTCTGGAAAGTCCCAAATTATTGGCAATAGCTAGGTCTTTCATCCCAACTCTCACTGCTCCTCACATCAGGCAGTAAGTTCTCCTGGTGTTCTACAACCTATGACTCAGTTAGTAGGGCACTACGTGCCGGGAGGACTTCTAATAGAAAATGCATCCATATGGAAGTGAAATTCGAGAGTACGGAGGAGCACAGACGATGCATTATGATAACCTCAGTCCATTCAGTAAGCCAACAAAAGTGTGTTTTACTGTAAATTAAAATGACTAAACATTAGCCTTTTGGCCCATTTTAAGTACTATTCTTTAATGACCTTAAATGAAACAGAAAATTAAAAATCTGTGAGATGAAGAGAAGGGCAAATTGAAATACTTGCTCAGATATGCTATGATGGCAGCAAGAAGTTAACAGTCATTTCTATGTTTAGTGCACTGGTGGAAAAAATGAGTTGTCATAAGCTCTTTACAATGTTACACTCTGAGTGCTATTTTTAAGGTTACTTTTCATTCAGAGGCAGAAGGCAAAATACAAGGTAAAAAAAAAAAGGTAATTTATAGAAAAGAAATGACTCAATGTGTGGGCCAGGTCAGAAATTGGTACATAAGTAAAGTATTTAACTTCTTCCAGCTTTGACTATTACAATGCTGCCTTAATCAGAGAAAATAGTTTTAGATACCAGCCCATAAATGGAAAGCTTTATGCTGCACGAAATTTGACAAATGAAATGGGATTTGGACATCATAATTCCTAAGAAGTCCATGGCTTTACACTTGAACAAAGTACAAGTCCAGAGTGAACCTACCTATGTCAAAACTGGCCCTACTGAAATGAAAACACTGAGATCCTCACATCGTTCTTGGGCTAGGAGGACACTGTGGTGTTGGAGATGAAAAGAGCACTGACTCTGATCAGAAAATGATGCTCTTCCTTGGCTCCACCACTTACGTCCTAGACAGGACACTTTGGACAAGTCTCTATATCTCCTGGAGCCTCGGTTTTCTCCCAAATCTATATACATTATCAGTTGCTGCATAACAATTTACCCCAAGCCTTAGCAGCTTAGAATAGTAATGAATATTCATTATATCAACGGTTTCTGTGAGTCAGGATTTCAGGAGCAGCCTACCTGGGTGGTTCTTGGCTCTGAGTCCCTCATCAGCTATTGAGATGTTGTCCCTGGCATCATTCACTTTAAGGCCTGACTGGCCTTCGAATCCATTTCCAAGATGTAGTTATACAGCTTGCACATTAGTAACTGTCCATGGGACCACCCACCGTGTAAAGTCTCCATAGGACTGTGAGCTTTCTCACAACAATGAAGCTGGCTTCTTCCAGAGCAATATGCATGAAATGACTTTTTAAATGATAACATTCTACAGTATTTAAAATGTATCATCCAAATTCCATTCTATGGCCAGGAATGTAAACTTTGTAATGGGATGATCAACCAATCTATGAATGTATATGTCTGTGTATACATGTATTACATAGTACTTGCAGAATTATAGAGGGAAATGTCAGTGACATACCCTATTCCCACACTTCTCAGACACAATAACTTTCAACAATTTAACATTTTAATTCAACTTATACAAATAACATATATAAGCTTTATTTCCTAATTTTATCATCCTAAACATAATTTATTGGCTCTCTAATATTAAAGGTAAAGTTTTAGTTCTCTTATTTTTACCCTTTCCACAGTTCCCAAAATAATTTAAGGTAAAATCAACATATAATAAACATATAATTACTAATGTTGATGTAAAATTGGGTCTTGGCTAAGCTGTATAATATATTATGTGATTTTAAATGAAAATATGCATTTTATTTGGGAAACATACTGAAAGCTACAAAATATTTCTCAATGTTAAATGATATAGAGAAATTAAGCAATTTTTCCAATGCTTTGTTAGCAAGAAATCAGGTTGAAATGTTTGATTATTCTATGTTCAGGAAGATAGTTTGTTAATGTTTTTTAATTGTAGTGAAATATACATAAAATTTACCATCTTAACCATATTTAAGTGGACAGGTCAGTGGCATTAAGACATTCACAATGATGTGCAACCATCACCATAGTCCGTCTCCATTATTTTTTCATCTTCCCCAACTGCAACTCTGTACCCATTAAATAATAACTGCCTGTTATCTATTCCCTCCAGCCCCTAGCAATCACCATCTACTTTGTCTCTATGAATTTGACTACTCTAAGTACTGCATACAAGTGAAAACATATGGCATTTGTCTTTTTATAGCTGGCTTATCTCATTTAACATAGTACTTACAACTTATTTCATCATGTTGTAGCAGGTATCAGAATTTACTTCCTTTTTAAGGCTGAATTATATATATATGTCACATTTTCTTTATCCATTCATCCATGATAGACACTTGGGTTGCTTCTACCTTTTGGCATTGTGAATAATGCTACTATGAACATGAGTGTACAAATCTCTCTTCAAGTCCCTGTCTTTCAATTCTTTTAGGTATACATGCAGAAGTGAAATTGATGGATCATATGGTAAATTCAATGTTCAATTTTAGGGGGAACTACCATATTGTTTTTCACAGTGGCTGCACCATTTTACCTCCCCACCAATACACAAGGGTTCCAATTTTCCTTTTGTTTTGTTTTTTCATAATGGCCATCCTAATCAGTGTGAAATGATATCTCATTGTGGTTTTCATTTGCGTTTCCGTAATGATTTGTGATACTGAGCATCTCTTCATGTGCTTGTTGGCCATTTGTATACGTTCTTTTAGAAAAAAAAATGTCTATTCAAGTCCCATGCCTGTGTTTTCTTTCTTGTTGATTTATAGGAGTTCTTTAAATATTCTGAATACTAATTTCCTTTCAGATCTATGATTTGCAAGTATTTCCTCCTATGCTGTAGGATGCCTTTTCACTCTGTTGGCTGTGTCTTTTGATGCACAAAAGTTATTCATTTTGTTGTAGCCCATTCATCTAGTTTTGTCTTTGCTTTTGGTGTTACATCCAAAAAATCATTGCCAAATTCAAGGTCATGAAGCTTTTTCCCTGTGTTTCAATGTCAGAGTTCCATAGTTCCACCACTTCTTTTAAGCCATTGATCTATTTTGAGTTAATATCTTTATATGGTTCAAGATAAGCATCCAACTTCATTCCTTGCAGGTGAATATCCAGTTTTTTCAGAACAATTTGTTGGAAAGACTGTCCTCTTCTCATTGAATAATCTTGACACCCTTGTCAAAAACCTTTATTTTTAATTTTTTGGGCTTGTATTATATAGTTTCTTATGCTATTTGTTGTTGCCCTCAGCGTTAATAATGGCTTCATTCTTTCATTTCCTTAATTATCTTTGTACTTATCAGTAATTTATACCCAACTGTCCCAAGATGTATAAAATTTTTCTCAGTATAGTTTTTAAAAGCTGGCAATATAAGTGTTTAACATATTTCCTTGATTGTTTTCTGAGGGAGACATTGCTCTTAGAGTCCTCTGCCTTCCTTCTCCTCATTACAGGTTTCTGCAGAGCTGTTATCTGGAAATTCCTCTTCACTATCACCCTGGAAATCCCCATTGTTCCTTCTTTTTGTGGGGCCCCAGTTTCCAGGATTCCATATCTTCCCCTTTCTTTACTTGCTTATATTGGTGAAGCACCTCATTCAGTGGCTTCCTGAAAATATTTATTACATCTTCCCACTTTAGTGTTACATGACTAAGTATAAAATTCTAGGTTTGAAATATATGATCTCAACATTTTAAAGGCTTTGCTCCACTGTCTTGTAGCCTCCAATGTAACTGTTAGAAAGTCTCATTTTAGACAACAGCACATCACTAAAGGATTTTAGATAGAAAATTTCATAGTTGTAGTATCTTTTTAAATTGGATCACATTGACTGCTGTACAAAGGATGAACCTAAGAGGTATGGTAATAAGTTGGGAGACTAGCAAAAGTCCAAGGTAGAACTGACAAAATCTGAACCAAGACAGGAGCCACAGAGTTGGAAAGAAAGGAGAAAATTCAAGAAATGCTTAAAAGGCAATATGAGCAGGATTGTTGGTAGAATAGGATGATTCTCAATGTCTTGGCAAAAACAGGTAAAGTCTCTGAATTTAGAAGTAACTTCTAATAGTTAAATATATTCAAAATATAAAGTTAGCTCCTTATAAGATGATAAATACCTCATCTCTGAATATATTCAAGCACAGACCAAAGGAGTACTTTTAGTCTCCTTTAGATTATGAATCCTTTGAGAACAGAATAGAAGCAAAACTACATCCATGTGCACGCGCTTGCGCACACACACACACACACACACACACACACACACACAAGTTTTCCATATATAGTTTAACCTTTAAATCAATCAGGTCAAGAGAAAATGGACCAATTGATCTTTTGCAAAGGTACAGTATAAACAGGATTCCTGCATTGACTATGAGGTAGGATCACTGACCTCTAATTAGCTTCCAACTTTTTTCCCATTATTCTAATTCCATAAACAATAAAGTGTTACCTATTAGCTACATCCCAGCACCAAAAGTGCATTGCCAAATTCATCTCACCATGTTACTGTTAATGACTTACATCTTGACCTCCAGGAGGTTAAGGATTTACTTTTATCCATCTTGGTATCCCTGTCATGGAGCCCAAGGTTTACTTAATAAATACTGTGAAATAGTGGCATAGGGAAAGCCAAATAGTATGACCTGTGCCCCTCTAGCAACACAGTGTTTTATTTTTGTTTTCTTCACTGAGCATCATCATAATCATTCCCCATTAGAATTACACCCAAGCTTTCAAATTGAATTTTGTGTCCTAAATGATTTAATATGCTTATGGGACCCCTGGAAATACTAGTGAGTCATGTGAAATTAGTTTTAGATTTTGAAAGAACTTTTGATGTCCCCAGTATCATTTCCCCAACTAGAACAACCAAATATAAATAAATAAATAAATAAATAAGTAAGTAAATAAATAAATAAATCAAGATTTTAATCCTTTGCTTACGGCTGAGAAGAAGACATGGTGGTAAAATAGAAAGGCATGAAGCTGGAATTTGGGGATTAATATCCGGTCCTTAACTTAATCTGAGTCCCATGAGGATCTCTTTATCTCTCCGGACTTTGGTTTTTTACATCTGTAAAGAGATTTGATTGTACCTTTTGTGTGGATCGGCTTTATTTGGGGCCAGCTCTGATTGGTTGGCTATAACTTTGTGGAGGAAGATCATGCATCTAGGTGTGGGCTCAGGGCTGAGCAGCACCGTTTGCATAGCAATGCCTGCTGTGGAAGCGGCAGCACCCATGCTGTTAAGATGCCAGCCCTGGAGTGAATGATCACTAAACCCTTTCAGCTTTCAGACCCTGTGACTAGTGTGCCTTATTTTTCAGACCTTTGCCTTTTTTGTTGTTCTAAGCTAAAGTGTTTCTGAATCTTCCATGCCTCCTTTTAATAGAAGAGACTACAATTGGATAAGAATCTCTTGAAAAACTTATCAGATTTACTATGTCATAGTTCCTAAATTCTACATTCCTACTCACTCACCATAATGTTTGCTTCTTTAATTACAGAGTTGAAGTGCCAACTGATGATACATGGAACAGATGATACTATTAATAACTTCCAGCTATAGAAAGATATGCGAAGTAAAATAACTCAACACAGCATATTGTATTCATTTCCTAGGATGCTGTAACACATTACCACAAACTGGATGGCTAAACAACAGAAATTTACTCCCATAAGTCTTGGGGGGTAGAAGTCTGAAATCAAGGTGTCAGGAGGGTCATGCTCTTCTGGAGGTCTCTAGGAGAGAACCCATTCTTGCCTCTTTGTAGCTGCTGGTGGTTGGTGGCAACCCTGGCATTCATTGGTTTGTAGATGCATCACTTAAATCTCTGCCTTCATAGTCAAATGGACTTCCCTGTGTTACTGTGTATATAAATATCTCTATAAGAAAACCAGTCATTAGATTTAGAGCCTGTCCTAATAGAATATGATTTCATCTTAAACTGATTACCTCTTCAAAAACCCTATTTCCAAATAAGGTCACATTCATATGTGCCAGGGGTTATGACTGTACCATATTTTTTTGAGCATTCAACCCACAAGTTATAGCTAGCAACTTCTGCATTTTTCCAAAATAATAAAATTACTAAAACATGACACTCACCTTCTGTTTTGCATAGCTTGATGATAAAGATCTGTAATTATTTACCTTGATGATAAAGATCTATAATTATTCCACTGATTGTGGAATAAAAATACCAGACTACAGTACAGTAAAATCTTATTTATAGGAGGTTATAGAAAATATTTCCCCCAATAAATTCAATAAAAAGGAAAAAATAAAATATCTATATGTATATATATACATTGAAAGACATTTGGATAAAGCAAGTATTATTTTTCAAAAAAAAAATAAAACTTTAAAGTTATAGGCTGGACATAACTAATCTATATATATATATATATATATATATATATATATATATAACCCTAATATGCAAATAGACTGAACAGAACAACCGAACAACTGGTTGCTATGATGTCCGCTGACCACCAGGGGGCACGTGTGGAACATGGCAGGTTTGGCAGCAGGCAGCAGAGTGCGGAACATGGTGGGTGTCGGTCATGGCAGGATGGTGAGGCAGGTGAGCAGGGGCGCCAGACCAAGTCGCTGTCATAGGGGCAAGCCTCTGGTGGTTACTGAAAATTCTTTGCTCCCGTGTGCCAAGGTCCTGCCGGGTGCTTGCACCTGCTGCTGGTACCGGCCCCGCTCGCACGCTCTGCCAGTGCCCAGCCCTGGTCCCTATTGCTCCACACCATCAGTGAGTATGAGTGGCAGTTGCCAGCCCCGATCGTACCTGAGGGCTTCTCCATCTCCCCCTGCTCCTGAGGGGCAATAGGGGCAGCAGCCACCACTCGCACCTTCTGCTGGCGCCAGCCTCAATCACTCCATGCCATCAGTGGTTGCAAGTGGGCCGGCATAGTCAGTGTGTGGGAGTGGCAGCAGCGGGTATGGGGCTGCCAGAAGACAGGACGGGGGCGGGGGGGGGGCAGCCCACAGTTCCTTTCAAGGTGCATGAATTCATGCACTGGGCCCCTAGTAAACTATATATATAAAAGCCTAAGCAACTGTTTGACCGTTTGACTGTTCAACCGGTAGCTATGACGCACACTGAATACCAGGATGCAGACGCTCAACACACAGGCATAGAAACATGGACTAGACTGATGAATCTCAGAGGGAAGGGTGGGGAGGGGAGAGTGGGAAGATATTAACTAAAGATCTTATATGCATACTAGAGGCCCAGTGCACAGACTCATGCACTGGTGGGGTTCCTCGGCCTGGCCTATGGGGATCAAGCTGAAACCGGCTCTCTGACATCTCCCAAGGGGTCCCAGATCATAAGAGGGCGCAGGCCAGGCCGAGGGACCCCACTGGTGCATGAAGCCATGCATTAGGCCTCTAGTAATAATAATAATACCAACAATAAATTTTTTAAATTATTTACAATGCTTTATACTTTACAAAATAAATAAGCAAAAGTAAAAAAACACCATTTTAAAAGATGTATTTTTTATTTAAATTCTTTATTGTTGAAAGTATTACATATGTCTCCTTTTTCCCCCACTGAAAAGATGTATTTCTAATATTTTTAACAAATAAAGGTGGGTTTGTTTTTATATTTAGTCCTTATCTATATAAAATTTTTGGTTTATCAATGATCAGTGATGAAAAGGGTCTTACCTTGTTCTTCATAAAGGAAGAAATTCCTTCAGTGAAATCCAAAATAAATTTATTCAATAGGTCATTTTATGTCTGTTAATATTATGTAGGAGACTGTCCCCATTATGTTATCACTATCTAGGTTGTAGTAAAAACAGAGATGACATCAGGTATTTAGCCTTAAATGATCCTACCATAGTGAATTCAGAAAAGCATTTCAAAAAACGGAGCCCAGCCAAACATGAGCCTGGAGGCTGAATAGAGACTCAAGTATGCACTGTTCAGCAATTCTGCAGGGACTTCCCTGGCTGACAACTGAAATCCTTGGTCAGTGGGGCATGCAGCTTCACTCCTTCCACCTGTCTTTTCGTGTGTCATTATTGCAAATTAAATAATTCAGATGAAAGCTAAAACATTTGCTGCACTGTCTGGAGAACCTCTCGACTCCAACATGTGACATACATAATTGAGTTCTCTTCCACTAAAAGTCAAAATATCACAGAGTTCAAACCTAAGTCTCTCAGACCTTCTCTGCCCCATTTAAGAAGGATGAGTGTATAGAATCTGACACAGTTGACTTTTTAACTGCAAAGGAAGGAAGTTCCTTTAAGCCTGAGAAAGCAAAACCATCTGGTATTGCACAGCTGTGGAAATATTGTGTGTATAATTATTTATGGGCTTACCTATTATTTGGTCTTGATATATCCCAAAAGACTTTGAATAAGCAGAGTTTCATAGTGACTTCAGATCAATAGCTTCTAAATCATTATTCTTGTTCAAGATTTTTCTCATCAGAATGAAGAATGGGAAAATCCTGTTTTCATTAAAGAAAAACAGAGATGTCATCCTAGCTTATGGAGAGGCATGAGAGATGGCAGCCTTCTATGGTGCTGTAGAAAAAAGTAAATCTTCAATCGTTCCATAATCTTGGCCTTTCAATTCCATCAGTCAGAACAAGTAAAAAATATATATATTCAACCAAAAATGGGGTATCTAAACACTCAACTATTATTTGTCTGACACTCTTTACAGGTTGACTACTAAGAAAGAGCAATCCACCCTTTTTAAAATAAAATCACAGAAGTATAGAATTTTAGAGTTTAACACTTGAGATTTTCTGCTGCCCAAGGAGCAGATCAGAGTTTTGACTTATTTTTCTTTGTGTGTTATTTGCCAGAAAAAAAATCTTCCTCTTCAGAAATAATGGAAAACTAGAAAGATATTTTAAAAATATAAATGTTTGAAGCATCTGAGAGTTTGCCAAAGAGTGAGATTTTTTAAAAAGCTGATTTCAAAGAGAAAAGGGATACAGAAAAAATGAGTTCAACAGGTAGTGTGTTGCTTTTATCCTGAAGACTTTTGCCAATTTACCAGTGGTAGCTTACAGGCTGAAACACGGAACAGAAGCCTGTGTCTGGGAGGATGAGAAGCTGAATAGAACTTCCAACCATCTTGCGAGGTTGAGGGAGACATAAATTGGAATTTGGAGTGTACTAGGGAAAAAGAATGTTGATAAATCACCAAAACTTTCTGTTAGGGCCCCTGAAAGACTTTTGTGAAACCCTAAAATAGGAGTACATCAGAAAGACAGTGTTGAATCCATCCTCACAAATACTAAAACTGACCTTTGAATCAGCCCAATTCCTGGCTAGATTAAGGTTTCCCCTACCTTAACTGCCTGTTTGAAACAAGCAAGTCCTCTCAGAAAAAAATAGAAATCATTCAGAAGCAAATTTTTCATATATGATGTCTGGCATTGAATTCAAAATTATGAGGAAACAAGAACACCTGACCAAAACCAAGACAATAACAGTATGAACAGATCCACAGAAAATTTATTGGTGTTCTTAGACAACATACATTTTTTAAAACTATAATTAATACCTTCAAGAAATTAGACAGCATGTTGAAGAATTTCAGCAGAGAAATTGAAATTATTTTAAAAAATCAAAGAAAAATTTTAGAACTAAAAATATAGTAAGTAAAATTAGGAGTTTAATTGATAGGTTTAATGGTAGATTAAATAAAGCTGATGAGAAGATTTATGAACTGTAAGGTAGGTCAGGAAACATACAAACTGACATATAGAAAAGCAAATGAGTAGAAAATACAGAAAACCAAAGACAAAAAAAAAAATTATAAGCAGTAGTGGTAAAAAAAAAAAAAAAAAAAAAAAGGTAATGCATCATTCAGAGAAGCAAGTAGATGAGCAAATAAACTGACAGATGACTCCATAAAAGAAATAATGCAATCTGGAACAAATTGGAATTACTCAAAGTGTAGAAATAACCCTAATACTTATTCAGTACAAACTCTGCATCCCTCTCTCTTTAAGAAGGAATGTAGGGGAAGGGATTCAAAGCTTCAGGGAGATTGGAATGTTAGAAAGATTAATCAGTTAAGACCTACTCATCCACACTGTCTGAGTCCAGAAGACATACCTTTCACCAATACTTCGGTAAATAAATGTGTGAAAGGAGCCTCGACATCTTTGAAGAGCTCCATGACTGCTGTTTTCTGTAGACTAGGCCTTAGAGGGGGAACCAAGGCAACTCAATTGGAAAATATAAATGCAATGGGAGTAATTGGATCCTGGAGTTCCAGGGGCCAAACGGTGGCACTCAACTCAAAGGCAAGATGGGCGTAATTACAATGGACAGCAAATCTCAAAACAGCTATCAGGGTAGACTGACAGATAACGCCACAAAAGAAACTAAAATTTAAAAAAAGTTGGAGTGGCATATTTAAAGTGTTGGAATATTACTTATTTAGTCCCACTATGCCAGTGATGGCGACACGCGTGTCATAGGTGACACGCGTGTCATAGGTGACACGCGAACTCATTTTTTTTGGTTGATTTTTCTTTGTTAAATGGCATTTAAATATATAAAATAAATATCAAAAATATAAATCTTTGTTTTACTATGGTTGCAAATATCAAAAAATTTCTATATGACACGGCACCAGAGTTACGTTAGGGTTTTTCAAAATGCTGACACGCCGAGCTCAAAAGGTTCGCCATCACTGCACTATGCCATAATAAGACCTAATGAGAAAAAAACATGTGTGGAAGGGTTAAGATTCTAGCCCAAAATAACAAAGTACAGCCAGGCCAAACCTTCTGGTTGCCCATCAGTCTCCTAGTTGATTTGTATTCTTTCCCATTGTCTTACTCATACAACCAACTCAAAGAAAATAAAGAACAGCCTACCCCAACAAAGAAATTACTGTTTTCTGTCCCTATGCTTTTTCAAATATGTATTTAGGTATCCCTTATGTAAAGAAAATAATCTCTACATAACCCAATGGCTAAATTTTGACCAAGCATATTAACTTATCTGAAAACATACAGATTCCATTCTTGTTCTTTGCAAAGAATTCTTGCTGGGAAAATGCCTACTCAACACAAATTCCCTAGATTATAAGCCTCATCAATTTAATTGCTGCTTTCCCAGCTTGTCTGGGAATTGGGCGAGGAGGAACATCATTACTCTGTATGTGTGACCCTTGATTCAACTGAGAACTTTTATCAATCCAATATTTCAAACGTGACACACCTGCATTTTTAGACACCCCAAATAGACCTTTTAAAAAAAAAAGTTTTGAATTTGCAACAAAGATTTTTTGATGCATAAAAACCTCTACTTTCCTAAATCATCTGTTCCACAGTTCCAGCAGTAGAGATTTGTAAATGTCATTCTTCTTAATGCCACCTCCGAAAATGTGGCCTTTCAACATGCACATTTGTGCAATTCAGAACAATGGGGGGTCTCCTTAAATGGCTTCCTCTGAATACATTTAGGGATACAAATTGCTCTGCATGATGAAAGAGATCAGTAATATTTCTCATTTTTTGAAAACGTGATTTCTCTTTTTTAACTAATTGAAATAGTTAAAGAGGCTCCAGCAAATAAAATGGAGGTGGCTCACATTTGGATATGTAAAAATAAAACACCTACAGGGATTTTCTGTCAGGTTTACAGGAAAGAATATGAACGTGTAATGCCTAAGGATTTAATTCAAGGAATATGAGAGCATTTCCTGTCACCAACTTAGCACTGCCTTTTGATATTCTCGTGAAATGCTAGACTGCACTCAGGGCACCAAGTGAATAAGGGGGAAAAGTATATTCATTTTGCTACTTCTAAATACAGAACTTTGTCTCTGACTAATGCTTTAAACCTAGTCATCACCTAAAAATAGTCTCATTATTTTTATTAATATTAGCCCTTTATGTAAGGTCCATGAGTGGGCAAACTTTGCAGTAGCATCTGTTTTAACATCATCTTACTGTGCTAACTATCTAAGTAACCACCCGTGTGTGTGCCAGATGGAGGTGACTGCTCTGACTCTACATGGCACCTGTCAGCAGTCCAGCAATCTAAAGGAATTAAATGACTCCATCTGCTCTTCCAAATTGCCCAGCGACTAACCCTCAAATGTTAATGTTTTTGTTTGTTAATAAATAATAAAAGGACACTTTGTCAATTATGTGACTTGAATGATTCATAATTTGTGCATCATCCAAGAAGCATTTATTAAGTACCCACTATATACTTTTACTATACTAGTTACTATAAGATATTAGAAAAAATAACTACACCAGTTGAGGAGAACATACCTAGAGAATAATTCATGGTTCCAGCAGTATTATGCATGACAGCTAATATAATAATGTTATAAGTTATGTGATAATGACAAAGCAGAGACCAACATAAAGAAAATAATTTTTTCAAATATTTTTCCATCTCCATTTATCCCCACTGTAACCACCACCCCCCCACAATCACCACACTGTTGTCCATGCCCATGATTTCTTTCTCTTATTTTTTTTTTTTTGCTCAATCCCTGTCACCCCCAGAGCAGTCAACCTGATTTCTGTCTATGAGTCTGTCTCTATTTTGCTTATTAGTTCAATTTGTTCACTAGATTCCACATATGAGTGAAATCATATGGTAGTGGTCTTTCTCTCACTGGCTTATTTCACTTAGTATGATGTCCACCCATGCTGTCTAAAAGGGTAAAATTTTCTTTCTTTTCATAGCTGAGTAGTGGTTATAAGACTTCTACCCAGCTAGTCTTCTGATGGTTACTCAGGATGATTTTTTTCTAATTTAGTTATAATTCTAGTTTGGTCTTGGGAGGAGGTTAGAGTAGCTTCCACCTAATCTGACACCATCTTGGTTTCTCCAATTTGATCTTTTCTCATTCTGAAAGCTGGGATGTTCAAAGTCACAGTGCTGACAGATTTCATGTCTAGTGAGAGCCCACTTCTGGTTCATAGATTTTTGTCTTCTCATTATGTCCTCAACATGTGGAATGGTGGAAAATATCTTTTTTTAAAAAAGAAGGAAAACTAAGATTAGAATAAAATATGAACATTATGTGTGTTTGCTTGGGAGTGCAAGTGGAGGAGTCCAAGTTTATTTAACCAACAAATACTTATTAAACGTAGACTACATGCTTCAAACTATGCTAAAAAGAACAGTGAAGAAAAGAGGAATAGAACAGAGATCATCCCTTCCAAGAGATTTCATACTTTCTGATGTAATAAGATACAATCACAAATATTTCAAATAAACTTAAGTAGGTTAAAAATTGCCTACTTAAGAGCCGATATTAAAAATTACCTTAAAAAGTTGGAGGTAAGCTATGAAACAACATTGCAATAGCAATACTGGTTCCTTTTGAGTAAAAATAATCTTCTAGTCTTGCTGACTATCTCCTCCAACATTTGATTTCAAGATCCTTAATATTCTCTACATTGTCCTAGTCTGACCATTTGCTTAATGGTGATTAAATGCAATAATGACATCTCAGAAATTGTTCTGGTGAAGGTTCGTTAATATTATAGGAAAGAACAAAAGCCCTTTTTTAAAAAATCCACATCCAAAGATATGTTTTTTTAAATTGATTTTGAGAGAGAGATGTTAGAGAGAAACATCAATTGGTTGCCTCCTATATATATCCCAACTGAGATTGAACCTGCATCCTAGGTATGTGCCCTGACCAGGAATCGAACCTGAAATATTTTGTTGTACAGGATGACACTCCAATTAACTGAGCCACCTGGCCAGGGCCTTTTTGAGACATTGTAGTTGACAATCCACTGGTGGCCAGTAACTGATATGAACATATTACTGCAGCAGAAATCTGAGATGGAAGACAGACCACTTGAAAACATAAAGAAAAGTGAACACAAACCAAATGTTTATTAAAGTCTATATGCCTTTCTAGATCTAAATATGAGCAATCAAAGCTTTATCTTATGCCCTATGGAAATACAAAGCCCTCTCAAAGTCTTCAAAGAATTTCTTAGAACTTTACATGCTCTTGTTGTCACCTCTAGTTTCAGCTCTTAAAATTTTTGAATTAGGCCGAAACCGGTTTGGCTCAGTGGATAGAGCATCAGCCTGCGGACTGAAGGGTCCCAGGTTCGATTCCGGTCAAGGGCATGTACCTGGGTTGCGGGCACGTCTCCAATGGGAGATGTGCAGGAGGCAGCTGATCGATGTTTCTCTCTCATCGATGTTTCTAACTCTCTATCCCTCTCCCTTCCTCTCTGTAAAAAATCAATAAAATATATTTAAAAAAAATAAATAAAAATAAATAAATAAATAAAATTTTTGAATTAGTTCCATTAGAACACATCTCACCATCCCTTTCATGCATCCTGTTTAATTTCACACTACATTGATCCAACTGTGAAACCGTTTTTCCTAACTTCCCACAAACCAATCACTCCTGTGGGTATCTATATGTGGGACAAAACTGGACTGCAAATTTAGGATGTCAGAGAATTTTTATGGCCACAACACAAACAAAGCAAAAATGTAGGTTTAAATATTCCTGCTGCAAAAGTCACTTGGCCATTTGCACAGCTGGTATTTAAATCTCCTGCCATGTTATTCCCTCTTAAAGGGCTGGCACACGCACTTACACAGTACCGCTCCCTCTGAGCTCCAGCGCTGGGTGGCAGCATTGGGGGAACCTGAGCTGACTGGCAGCCATATCTGAGTTTCCATCAGCATGGCTCTCACTGTTCACTCCACCCTGGGGATGCCCTGAGACCCCGCCCCATCCAACTTGCAGCCTCACCCAAGTTGGTTGCAGTGGTTTTTCCATATGAATGGCCTGTCCTGGCTCTGGCTTCAGACTTTTCCTAAAATCTCTCCAACAAGCAGCAGCTGGTGTCAGAATGCCCCATACCTATCAATAAGAGGCCCAAAACCTAGCACTAGCACCAGCCTGCCTTATAAATCTACAAGAAATAGGTAAAATGTACCAAGATAGACTAATTTCTGGGCCATAAAATAAGTCTCAATAAATTTAAATGATTTCAAATCTTACAAAGTATGTTCTCTGACCACATGGAATTTAATTAGAAATAAGAAAATATATCTGGGAAAATATCCACTTATTTGTATATTTAATGACAAACTTCTAAATAAACCAATGGAATTTAGAAAGTATATGGAGCTAAATGAAAATGAAAACACAACATAGTAACATTTGTGAGATGTGACTAAAGCAGTATTCGGAGGGATATCTGTAGTTCAAAATGCCCATATTAGGTCAGACAAATATTCTCAAGTCAATGACCTCCACTTCTATCTCCTAAATTAGAAAAAATTAAACCCAAATTAAACAGAAGAAAGGTAATAGTAAAGATAAAGACAAAAGAAAATGTAATCAAAACAGGAAAACAAAAGCTTATGAAACCAAAAGCTTATTATTTTAGATCAATCAACTTGATAAACCTTTAGCCAGACTGACCACAAATAAAGAAAAGAAAATAAATTACAAATATCAAAAGTAAAAGAGGGGATATTACCATAAATTCTCCATATATTAAAAGGAAAATAAGAGAATATTATGAGTGACTTTAGGCCAATCATTTTGACAAACTTTGATGAAATGGACAACCTGCTTGAAGATCTCAAACTACCAAAGCTTACTCAAGTAGGAGATAACTTACGTAGTGCCGGGAGCCGGTCCATCCTTGCTGTTTCAAGGGACCTGGCATATATGGCATACGGTTCTTAATATGTTTGCTCACCTTCTTGGCGCTGTGTTTTAACCAAAGTCACCTCTCCGAGAAAGGTTGAATCCCCAGGTAGGGATTTTCCCCTGAAGTTAGGGAGGGAATAAAACCCCTCAACTAAGTGCCAGGCGGGTAATTAATCCCTTTAACTATGAACAATCATGCTTAAACTACATAATCTTTTCTCCCTGGAATGGAGATAAGAAACGCCCTAACCTTTGTAATAGAGATTGATAGGATTGAATCAACTGGTATAAATACAGTTGTAACAAGACAGAAACACTCAGAACTCAGAACACAGAACTAAGGACACAGGGCTTGGAAGACAGGACCAAGAGAGACAGAGCCTAGGCACAGAACCTACACAGAACGTTCTCTAGAGACAGAAGAACTTCGCTGGAGAGAGCATGCCGGAGGATCCTGGACAGGGACTGGCCTCGGAGCCTAGAGACAGAGCCTAGCGGGAGAACATGGCAAGGGATCCTGAACTGAACCTGACTACAGAGATTGGCAGGAGAACCTGACTGGAACCTGGACACTGAACCTGACTGGAGAGCCTGGACAGAACCTGGCTGGAGATCTGAAGCAGAACCTCTCTGGAGATCCAGACCAGAACTTGGCTGGAGATCCTGGCTGGAGATCCTGGCTAGGCTGCTGATCAACTGAACGCTGTCTCCGTATCATTCCTTCTTCGCCGACTCCGTCCACACCTTTGGGGAACCCCTGGACCCGCTGGGGCAGGACCCCGGCAACGTAGTCTTTTATCTATTGAAAAAATTGGCTTCATATTTAAAAACCTTTTCATAAAGAAAGTCCTAGCCCAGATAGCTTCAGTGAGAAATTCTACCAAATATTTAAGGAAGAAATAATAACAATTCTACCCAAACTCTTCCACAAAACTAAAGAGGTAATTCTATGAGGTCAACTTTACTTGGATACCAAAACCAGAACAACACTTTACAATAAAGGAAAACTACAGTCTAATATCTCTCATAAACCTAAAAGTATAAACTCTGAAGAAATATATTAAAATGATGATATGTCATTGCCAAATAGGCCTTATCCCAGGAATGATAACTTGGTTTAAAATTCAACAATTAATCAACATAATTAACCATATCGACCAACTAAAAAAGAAAAACCATACGATCATCTCAATAGATGCATAAAAAGCACTTGACAGAATCCAACACCTATTTCTGATAAAAACTCTCAGCAAACTGAGAATAGAAGGGAACATCCTCAATCTAATAAAGGGAACCCATGAAAAATTCACAGCTAAAATCTTAGTAAGGATTAGGAACAAGAATAACCATCATCAAGACACGTCCACTTATCGTTGTAATGAAGTTTCCAGCAAATGTAGTAAAGCAGTGTGTGTGTGTGTGTGTGTGTGTGTGTGTGTGTATGCCATTCAGATTAGAAAGGATGGAGAATTTGTAGATAACATAATTGATTATCTATAAAGAAAATTTTACAAAATTTACCAAAAAGCTACTAGAACTAATAAGTGAGATTAGCAAGATTGAAAAACACAATATCATGATATTGATATTGGTATAAAAATGAGTTGCATTTCTATATATAATCCAGAAATGAGCAGAAATTAAAGTTTTAAAAATATATTTTACAATAGCACAAAATAGAAAATATTTAAGGACAATGTTGAAGAGATTTATAAGATTGGTTCACTAAAAACAATAGTTTTCTATGTTTTTGCTAGATTTCACTAGCCCACGTACAATTTCTTGCCCACATTTCATGCTTATATCTGCAGTCACATGGAAAACAAGTTTGTCATCCAGGTCTCCAAGAGATTATTCTGGCCTGACCCTCTGTGGTAAATTGAACTAACCTGCTCCAGAAATGGTTTCACTTAGCGTGAAGTCATAATACTGTTGAGCATCAGGGCAGCAACATCAGATCCTCTATTTTTAAGGAAGGCTCTTCTGTGGTTATTGCAGATTTCTCATGTTTAAGGAAAAATAATTTTCCAACCATCAAGTGGATTGGGACATTATTCCCGTTCTAAGACAAGAATAGGAATATCGTATTACTTTTCCAAACATGAGGTTAAGGAAGGAATATTTGAACTACACAGCTCTTTTCAAATTCTGTTTTATTTAAAAGAAGATATATTCATTCATAAAAAAAATCTTATATAATTTTGGAATTCCAACCCACAGGGCTTTTCTCATAACAGGGCCACAGTTTCAATGCCTTTAGGCTGTAGACCTGGAGCCATTGTTAACTGCTCCCTCAAGATGGTTTCATGCAAGTTTATCTCAGATGTATTCTCTTTGGCTACAATCACATTCACAGATATAAAGCAGAAAAATACTTAAAGAGAACATTTCACATGCATTATTAATAAATAATGACCAGAGGTTTTATTCTTAATAAACTAGAGGCCCGGTGCACATTTGTGCACTGGGGGGAGGTGTCCCTCACCCAGCCTAAACCCTCTCCAATCTGGGACCCCTCAAGGGATGTCTGACTGCTGGTTTAGCGGGCCTAAACCAGCAGTCAGACATCCCTCTCACAATCTGGGACTGCTAGCTCCTAACCGCTTGCCTCCCTGCCTGCCTGATTGCCCCTAACCGCTTCTGCCTGCCAGCCTGATCACCCCCTAACCACTCCCCTACTGTCCTGATTGACACCTAACTGCTCTCCTGCCAGCCTGATCGCCCCCAACTGCCCTCCCCTGCTGGCCTAGTTGCCCCCAACAGCCCTCCCCTGCTGGCCTGATCTTGCCCCCAACTGCCCTCCCCTGCCAGCCTGATCTCACCCCCAATTGCCCTTCCCTGCCAGCCTGATTGCCTCTAACTGCCTCTGCCTGCCTGATCACCCCTAACTGCCCTCCCCTGCTGGCCTGATCTTGCCCCCAACTGCCCTCCTCTGCCAGCCAATTTGGTTCTCATTGGTCAGTTCCTATGCCAGTCAGCATCAAAAACTCCACCTCCTAGGTTCCTCACAGTTGGTTCCTCACAGTTGACCCAGATTTGGTTCTGATTGGTCAGTTTCTATGCCAGTCAGCGTCAAAAGCTTGCCTCCTAGGCAGCCATTGGCTCCTCACACTTCATTCAGATTTGGTTCTGATTGGTTGGTTTCTATGCCAGTCAGCATCTCTGGGTCTATCAATGGGGCCTGATCAGAAAGGCAGGGCTGATCAGCAGCCCCAGTAGAGGCCTGGAGAGAAATGGAGGTGCGGCTGCTGGAGAGAAAGAGAAGCAAGTGCTGATCAACAGCTGTCACAGAAGCTATGGATCAGACCCTGCTTCTCTCTTCAGGCCTCTCTCCAGGCCTGATTCGCAGCCTCCTCAGCAGTCAGTGCTGGGTCACTGCACCTGCAGCCGCAGTGGTCAGTGCTGGGTTGCCATGGCAACCCAGCACTGACTGTAGGACTGACTTCCAGTTGGTCAAACCTGCGGTTGTAACAGACCCAGGGTTTTCATATATTAGGATTATTATAAAGCTTTCTAAGGCAGATTGAAAAGCCACATGTAAACAACTTTACATATTTTTTACCTATGGATATTTTATAATCAATTTTAATAGCACTAGTGACCCAGTGCACAGATTCATGCACATTGAAATGAAATTAATTAGAAGGTGGCTGGTGGGGTGGGACTGGGCAAGATGGGCTGAACACGCCTTAGAGCCAACCCCCGTGGTCCCTCCCTAGCGTCTGTGGAATGAGTGAGGTCTCTCTGGCAGGTGGAGTCATTCAGGCTGGCCTGCGGGGATCGGGCCAAAACTGGCTCTCCGACATCCTCCAGGGGTCCCAGAGTGTGAGAGGGCAGTCTGCAAAGTTGCTGTTGTACAGGGTGTGGAACGCAAATGCAAGTGTGCAGTAAACCAGATTCGGGGCCAACAGTGCCCCAGCAACAACATAACCCATGGCTGAAAGTGGAATCACGTGGCCCCACAAGGAATCCGGCTCCCTCCTCTCTGGTTTCCAGGTGCGTCACCCAAGAACCACTGCTACCAAGTCACTGCAGTTTGGCAGCTCCTGGGTTGAGCATCTGCCCCTGGTGGTCAGTGCGTGTCATAGCGACCAGTCAGACGGGCAAACACTTAGCATATTAGCCATATATATATATATTATACCTCATTTCTGCCTTAATGTATTCAATTACTTATTTAACATTTCCTGCTAACCTTTTCAAACACAGGAAAGCAAATCTCACCCACCTGATTGGTATGTTTGTCTAATGTATATGTTATTCTCATTTTCTTTAATTCAAGTGGACATTTGCTTTCTTTGGTTACATTGCTGAATAACCAGTTATGTAACTGATTTGTAGAGGCATTTAAACTCTTATGCCTCAAGGGATTGATTCATACATATTGTTGTCATTATACTTTATCTCAACAATTTATCTGCCCCAACAGTCTCATAAAGTGGGTTGGTATAACTGCCCCTTTTTATAGGAACCCAGAGACATTACACTATATTTCTGCGTGAATTTGTGCCAGTCAGTCAGAAGTGGCTTAGCCCATGCGGTTCTAATCTATAGCATAACCCAGACCTAGCCCACATCCCACGAGAGCCACAATTTTGTGGGCCATTATAGCAAAGAGTTAAAATGGTAGATACCATTTGAAAAGTACATTTATGACACAGGTTATTAATGATCAGTACTACTAAGTAATTATAATACTACTGAACATAAGAGACCCACTCCAAACATACATTATTCTGAGTTAACTTGTGTGACCATGGAGTAGGAGAAATTTAAAATCATAGACTACTTAGTATAAGGTTTGGATTTTTAGGGGTGTTTTGTTTTATTTGGCATAAGCAATGGACTTGAAGGGAGAGCAAACTTAAAGTACAAAATATGCATCTGTGTTTAATTAAGAGCATTTTGAAGAGTGCATATTAAGCAATGTGATTTTAAGACTCAATCATTATAATATGACCGAAAGCCGAGTGAAGAGCGAATCAATCAGCTTGCTGTTTTGTCTATAGACTCTAATTTTTGTTCTCACTAACTTTGTCTTTGTCTGAACACATTGGTGGTGTTTATTTTGTTTAATATATACTTATCCTAAAAAAAAATAATAATTTTCCTAAAATACAGGTGCTCTGAAATCCACCCTCAATTTCATTTACTAAAATTAAGAAAGCCCATCACTTGCACATGCAAAATATCTTAAATATTTTCAGACCCAGTTGACTTTCTCCATTCTATTAATTCTGACTCCATTCTTTTTCCCCCTGATAAAAATGATATCTTTGACAGTCTTTTTATAGGTTTATTCCACCTTAAATCACATCCTACAAAAACTATAAAGAGAGTGTCAGACCCAGAGGTATCAGGTATTTGGTCTTTACCTGACCCCAACACAAACATATGAACACAATTACCCCAGGACCACAGCCAAATTCTTCACTGTTCAACAGCAAAAATTTTGGTTCCAACCACTGGAGCAAAGTATTCTTTCACAAAGTACCTCAAGATATTTAATATTCATCCACAGCTAGCTTAACTGCAGTTGAGGTTAATGTTTAAGTCCTAGTTTAGGACACACCTATACAAAATCAACTTTGTGCAACCAAAGTTGACCCAAAGAAGCTGAGTTAGTTTAAATAGCTGTCAACCCTTTCTGGACAACTAGGCCAAAATATATCTATAAAATGTAAATATATTTTTATGTTAATTACAAATATATCTATAAAATTTACCAACTAAAATAACTTGAGGTTTACCATTTGTTTACCTGAGGAAGAGCAAGAAATTCTACTGAGAGAGACACAGAAAGAGATCTTAGGGCAGAAATTCCCTGCCCTAAGGGTGAGAATTTTTAAAATTTTTATTGAAAAACTAGAGGCCTGGTGCATGACATTCATGCCTGATCTGCACCCTCTCGCAGTCTGGGACCCCTCAGGGAACTCGGGAGATTTGGGGGATGTCCAACTGCCAGTTTAGGCCTGCTCCTATGGGCCTAAGCTTGCAGTCGAACTTCCTCTGAGGGGTCTTTAGCTCTGCTGCAGAGGCAGGAGAGGCTCCCACCACCGCCACTGTGCTAGCCAGCCATGAGCCTAGTTTCTGGCTGCCCTGAGGGAGCACACTGACCACTTTCCTGCATTGAGCATCTGCCCCCTGGTGGTCAGTGCATGTCATAGCAACTGGTCATTCCACCATTTGGTCAGTTTGCATATTAGCCCTTTATTATATAGGATACATAGTGAGAAAAGTACACATAGTGTACATTTTGACAAATTTTCACAAGCTGAATATGCCTGTTTAAGTAGTTCATAGACCAAAGAAGAGAAAATGTCCAGAAGTCTCTCTCACACCCATTGCCATCATGTCTATTAGTTAAAAAGAAAACTAAACCTATGAGGTAAGCAGTATCACCATTCCCAATTTACAAATAAGGAAACAGATATAGAGACAATGTTACTTGCTCAAAGTCATATTACCAGCAAATTAGGATTTGAATCCAGGCAGCCTGACCCCATAACCTGTGCTTTTTACCTCTACACAAATGTTCTAACTTATGTATCCATTGAAAGTTGATACAAAACCTTAACCTTTTCTTTACCTATTACAGATGTTCCTGTTAAAAGGAACCAATTTTTCTCCAGAGCCTAATTTGCTCCCCTGGTGCCTATGCCACCCACAACAGAAAAACAGGAAGTCAACTCTTAGAGACAGTAACTGTTGAACTTCAGAGACCCAATACATTTTCTTTTTGCATATTTTACCACCAGACAGTCAACTAGACACTGGGAGAAATTAGGCTCATTAACAATTACTGTGTCTACCATCTATCGCTGCCTTAGGGCAGGAGTCAGACAAACAGAAGGGGCACTGCAGGCTCCAGACTCAATGTCATCCAGTCACAGCAGCCAGTACCTGGTAGCACTTGTACTGTAAAGACACCAGCCCTAAAGAGGGATCACCTGCTAGGGGAGAAGTAGGGTTCATAAAGTGCATTTTGCAATGGCAACATTATTGACATTCCTGGGGTGAGGAATCTGAAGGTCAAACTTCTGTGGAGTGTACTGATGTCATTGTTTTAAAAGTATATCTCATTATTTCACAGATATATGTTATAATGTTAAGGACCCATATTGATGAAACTAAAAGTGAGAAAGTACATACATCTCTTTACTAAGAAGAGTATTCGAAAGCTAAGCATTACCTGGGTGTGCTGGTTCTGAGCTCCGGGGCATCTTCGATTCTTTCACTCAGCAAATATTCATTGAGTACCTACATTATGCCAGGTACTATTCTGGATGTTAGAGATTGTGTGGTAAATAAACAGACAAGAAACAGCCCATCAAACTTTCACATCTACTTTTTAATTTTATTTTATTGTTTACGGTATTACAGACAGTAGTACATATGTCTCCTTCCCCCCCCCCCCATTGACCTTCCCCCGGCCTCCCCTACCCCCCCCCCCCAGTGTCTTGTGTCCATTGGTTATGCTTATATGCATTCATACAAGTCCTTCGGTTGATCTCTTATCTCACCCCTTCCCAACCCTCCCCAGCCTTCCCACTGTAATTCACATCTACTTTCAAAACCAACTATTAGCTTCCTTACATGAGGCTTCTAAATCTCTTTTGGTAAGAAATGATCTGTGTCTCACCAATAACAATTTTGTTATTGACCCATAGGTAGAGGTGAGAAAGAGAATGACAACTTATAAATGGTACAACTGTGTGAAAAATATTCATATGGTAAGGTTTAAAGATGACAATCATAATACCACGCCCCGAGTTCACTGCTTAAACTCCTAAAGAACCCTTAGGGTGGGACAGAGTAGAGGCAGTGAGGGCCCAGGTCTACACAGCCAGCACCCTGAAGTTTGTCCTGGTGTGAAATGTACAACTTAGAAGTTCTTGTTCATTTGTGAAATGAAACAACTCTTTCTCTTTCTAATGACTACATGACCTTATACCAGTGATGGCGAACCTATGACACGCGTGTCAGAGGTGACACGCAAACTCATTTTTTTGGTTGATTTTTCTTTGTTAAATGGCATTTAAATATATAAAATAAATATCAAAAATATAAATCTTTGTTTGACTATGGTTGCAAATATCAAAAAATTTCTATATGTGACACGGCACCAGAGTTAAGTTAGGGTTTTTCAAAATGCTGACAGGCCGAGCTCAAAAGGTTCGCCATCACTGCCTTATACACTGAGTGGCCAGTGACCACCTGACGTTTGTAGGCAAATTAGCTATAATTTCACGCTAAAGTTGCTAGAGGGCCAGACCATTATAAATAGGGAAGCAGCTTGTTAACCACGACAGAAGTGATTTTTTTCTGAAGATATGGGTAAACAACGTGATTTAACAGCCTTTGAACGAGGAATACATATATATATATTCTTATATATAATTCATAAACATTCTTATGGAGCTGAGTCCTGGAGGAAAGCAGGATACTTGAAAGAATATCAAAGGACACTGTGGAGGGAAAAGAGATAAATATCTGGGGAGGGAAGAATTCTCAGATGCCCAACTCTTTCAAGACTGCCATTTTCCTCAAATATGCATGCTTCCTTCTATTATAATTACACTATATATATAGCCAGATTATGATGACCTCTCCATCAGTACTTCGTTGGGCCACCTTTTGCTTTCAATACTGTGGCGATTCTTCTTGGCATTGACTCCACGAGATGTTGAAATGTGATGTGAGGAATCGGACACCATGTCTGATGAATAGCACTGTCCAGTTCTGTGAGATTTGATGGTTGTGGAACCAGCTGCCTGATGGCTCTTTTAACTTCTCCCACAAATGCTCAATTGGATTGAAATCTGGTGATTGTGGAGGCCACCTAAGCAAGGCAAAGTCTCCCTCATGTTCTTGAAACCACTCCTGCACAATACAAGCACCGTGGCAGGGCGCATTGTCTTGTTGGAAGAAGCCATCTCCTTTGGGATACGCCATCAACATGATAGGATGAACTTGATCAGCAAGGATACTTAGGTATGTTGTGCTATTCAGATGTTGTTCCACACGAGTTAAAGGGCCCAAATCATGCCAGGAGAACATGCCCCAAACCATAGCACTGCCCCCACCAGCTTGAAGGGTTGTACTCATGCATGTGGGGTGCATGCTTTCATGCTGTTTCTGCTAAATTCTCACTCTGCCATCTGCATGATGCAACTGGAAACGTGATTCATCAAAACACATGACTTTTTTCCAATACTTGATTATCCAATCCTTGTGTTCCTGTGCGAGTTGGAGACATTTTATCTTGGTAACTGCAGATAGCAAAGGTGTTTGAACAGGCCTTTGGCTTCCATATCCCATAAGATGCAGAGTATGGCTAATTTGCCTACAAACATCAGGTGGTCATAATAATCTGGCCACTCAGTGTATACTACTGGCTATATTAAAGACAAAGTCTCTCAATCAAATAAACCACTACTTAGAGAGTTAAACACATAAATAAAAACAAAATTAAAAAATGTGTTGATTTTTTTCCTTACTAAAGACAATATTCTGTCATTGCTCTTGGACAGATAGTCATTTTCCATAATAAATCAGATATAAATAGATTCATTTAGGGGACATTCATTTCCTGCCATAATCACCTCACTTAACATTTTGCCTATATATAATTAGAAATGCTAAATAAAATGTCAAGTATATTTTGGAAATTAGAATGTAGAATAGGCAGCTGGTGACATTATAATCTTAATGTGGCAGCGTGGGCTTTTCTTGTCCTTGCATTCCCTTCTTGCCTTACCTCTTCACTTCTTCCTAGGTGGGAGTAGAGGCAACTTAGGTACAAAGAAAACTAGATGAAGATCTTTTCAGCATAACAATTGTATCAGGCAGGATAGAGGCGATCAAGCTGTGGTGATAAATGTCCCCAAGATCTGAGAGTCTCCAAGTACCAAGGTTTACTCCCTGCTGTGCTGCGTGTCCATGAGCATTTGGACGAGACTCTGCTCCATGTCATCAGCACTGGGCACTCAGGTTGTAGATGCTACATCTTCTGGAATGATGTTGGGGGTGGGAGGGTGGGAGGGGAGAGGGAGACAGAGAGACACAGAGAGAGAGCTTAAGCACAAACTGGCTCCTAAAGTCTGTTTCAGATTTTATTAGCTGAAGCAAGTCACATGACCAATCAATGGGGTGGGTGAGTATGATTCTTTCCTGGGGGTAGAGAAGCAGATATTAGTAAAAAATAAAATAAAATAAAAATATAATCCAGCACATAAAGTTTTCTATGAAAGGCAGGTTAGTTCAGCAAAATTAAGTTTTTCTTGTCTTTTAGAGGGTTCATTCTAATGAACCAAAAGGATCTATAGCAATGAACAACATAGAGGACCTGAAACATTCTTATGGAGCTGAGTCCTGGAGGAAAGCAGGATACTTGAAAGAATATCAAAGGACACTGTGGAGGGAAAAGAGATAAATATCTGGGGAGGGAAGAATTCTCAGATGCCCAACTCTTTCAAGACTGCCATTTTCACCAAAACCGATTTGGCTCAGTGGATAGAGCGTCGGCCTGCGGACTGAAAGGTCCCAGGTTCGATTCCGGTCAAGGGCATGTACCTGGGTTGTGGGCACATCCCCAGTGGGGGATGTGCAGGAGGCGGCTGATCGATGTTTCTCTCTCATTGATGTTTCTGACTCTCTATCTCTCTCCCTTCCTCTCTGTAAAAAATCAATAAAATATATTTTAAAAAAAAAGACTGCCATTTTCCTCAAATATGCATGCTTCCTTCTATTATAATTACACTAGTGCCCCGGTGCACGGATTCATGCACATTGAAGGGAAATTAATTAGAAGGTGGCCAGCAGGGTGGGACTGGGGGAGATGGGCCTGACACACCCTGGAGGCAACATCCCACAGTCCCTCCCTGGCCGGCCACACCTGGTGTGGCACCATGGCTTGAAGGTCATCTGCAGAGTGAGTGGATAGGCAGGGTAGAATGCTTTACTGTGGTTACTAACATTTGTTTTCAATATTCTCATCAGTGGTAGAAATGACTGCTGAATTTGTAGTGTTCAAACTTACATTTGAATAAGCAAATGTAATTCTGTATAATATGCTAAGTACAATATATAGTTTATGTTTCTTTAGAGAAGTTTAATTACAGTACCTGCCTATAACAGCTAAACTTGCAATTGTCTGGCCTTGAAATACTTCAGTTGATTGAAATTAGAAAATTTCCTCATTTTCCCACTTTATTTTTTATTCTTTTATTTTTTTAATCCTCACCTGAGGATATGTTTCCATTGAATTTTACAGAGAGAGAAAGGGAGAGAAAGAGACAAAGAGAAACATCAATATGAGAAACATCAATTGGTTGCCTCCCGTATGTGCCCTGACCAAAAATCAAACCCAAGACCAGGGGTCCTCAAACTTTTTAAACAGGGGGCCAGTTCACTGTCCCTCAGACCATTGGAGGGCCGGACTATAGTTTAAAAAAAAAACTATGAACAAATTCCTATGCACACTGCACATATCTTATTTTGAAGTAAAAAAACAAAACTTCAAAAAAAAAAGGCTCTCCTAACTTCAAAAAAAAAAAGGCCCTACTAACTGCAAAATAAAAAAAATAAAAAAATAGACCTCCTAACTTCAAAAAAAAATAAATCCTAACTTGTTCTTACCTCAGTCCTCAGGCAGCAGCAGGCTCTGCACAGGCAAGCTCGTGACTCGTCCGATCACACCTGAGACTGAGAGGAGGAGTCGAGAGACAGAGAGAAGGAGGGGAGTCAGAGAGTGCGGTGCACATTCCGCACATGTGCACTGCAGGCCCTGGAGGAATTGGCTGCTAAGCAACAGGCAGCAGCGGCAAAAACACCCCACGAGCCGGATAAATGTTTTCAGTGGGCCGCATGTGGCCCGCGGGCCGTAGTTTGAGGACCCCTGCCCAAGACCTTTCAGTGCATGGGAAGATGCTCCAACCAGCTGAACCACACCAGCCAGAGCTCTTCTTCCCACTTTAAAGCCAAGCATTTTCAGTAATCAAAGGACTTCTCCAGCTACACCAGACTGCAAACAACATTTGTGTTTCATCTAGATATGAACTTAGAATCTACAGCAACTATTTAAACTAAAATAAATTATTGAAAACGGTCCATAGCTGACAAAGGTTACAACACAAAACTATCTAATGCCAAGTTCTATAGTGGTGGAAATTACATAGATTGAAAATGCATTGCCTTTTCATTAAATTTGACACAAGAAGTTTTCACATAGCCCTTTAATGTCTGTTTCTTGTCTAAACTGACATGTTTTCATAAATGTGAATAGCTTTTCCATCTAGTCGCAACAGTATTAGTATTTGGAGTTCATATTTTTCTTTATACAAATCTTTGAAAGTACAAGTTTTTGTTCAAACTCATTTTAACCATTGTTAGTGGAAAATGTTAGAAGATGTGCAAGAAGGTCCCAGCAACTATATTTCTTGATTTGAAAACAGTGAAGAGCCCTTTTCAATATATATATATTAAAATGTCCATTTATTCTGCTAAAATATATTTCTCCCCATATCTTTTATCATCTTTAACTCTCCCCAGCTCTTCCAGAGAACCCTATTAAATAGGCTAAAGTAAAAATCTAGATAAAAGACTATATTTTGGTTACATGCAAACACATATACATTCCTCCTTTGGGCGATTCTCAGGCCATCCTGGTGTGCAGCAACAAAAAGCTAACATGCATGAGAATGTAGACAGGACTATTCAGGGTACTGCATGAATCCAATTGTTTAAATAGACATCCTCCATAATTTGAAAAGTAGTTTAATTTTTTTCATGCTATGTAAACCAAATGACAAAGTATGGCTAAAACTACCTTTAGAACAATCAAAATATTTCACAAATACAATACTTGTTTACTTCCTCTTCGAAAGGTATGAAAATTTAGACAATTGCCACTAACAATTCTCTATTGAGACCAGTGTTTTCTACCAGATTACAAAATATATTCGTGTCATACTTCAAAGCATGATGAAGTTTTTCTGCATGTGAAATATAAGTTTGAGATTAGAGCCAGATTCCTCCTAATCATCAAATGTTTGCATATTTCTCTAACACAGCACGGATTGAGTCCTTCCATTGTTTCATTTTGTACTTTACTTGCCACTGACCCACCCTGTAATGTTTAAAACAATTAGGAGGAAGAACAGTTGAAATGCCATCAGTAAAGAAACCAGTCCATACTAACTACAAAGTCTAAGTGTTGTGGAGGTCCTGCAGCAGAGCCAAGCAATAGGTCTGCTATGGAGAAATAAGTCCAAGGCATGTTAAATAAAATAAATAAATAATAATAATACATACATATGTACATACATACATACATAAAATTAAAAAACTTGGATCTCTACTAGATCAATTTTAAAAGAAAATCTATTTTAAGGCAATAGTTCTAAATAAGGAAAACAATATCATGCACAAAAACGTTGTTTAGGGATTGATTATTTACAAATTATTTATATTGATTATTTATAAATCTCAATAAACAAATGGAAAGAGCAAGACACTAATAGCAGAACCATTAAATAAATACATTGCTCTCCCAAAAGAATATTATAGCCATTTAAAGTGAAACACTTTTCTAAAAAAAAGAGGAGGGGGTGTTTCTGTTGAGTGACAATTTGGTGTTATCAAACTGTCAAACAAGCTATAACTCTGCCTAGACAAAAAGTGAAATGTGAGCACAATGGTTTTTCCTTCCGTGTTGGCACTTCTCTGTATTTGTGTAATTATCTGTAAAGAAGACATATTACTTTTTGCAATAAAATTTAAAAGTCTGATAAATGTTATCTGTATATAAATAAACCAGAAAAATCCTCTACACGAAGTTAAATGAGGATAAAGCCCAAAGAAGGAAATAAAGAGACCGAGTGTTTATTTTCTCTCGCCCATTAGCTAAATACAGTCCCGTGATGTTGAGCCAGCCCTTGGGTGTTTCTGCTTCTAATGAGGGGCCTGCCACAACTCTCTAGAAGGCTCTTTATTATTCAGTGCCGGCTAGCAGTCAAAGTTCCGTTGGCAGAGTGGATTAAACAAGGAGGCTGTGCATGTTGCTCAGTTTATCAGCCAATCCACAGTGACACGCATTTTCTTTTTCCTCCACTCATGAATACTAAAGCCCTCCGCTGTGCACGGCTCTCTCCATTACACCTGTGCTGCGGCTAAGAGGCCATCTTCCTAGCCCTGAGTGCTGGTGGGCGGCTGCTGCTTCGCAGTCCTCTGCTACTTACCAGCAAGGCTGGTGGGGCAGCCAAGAGCCAAGAGTAACATGAGCATTGTCTTTGAATAATGATGAAGGAAGGGTGTGTGGATGAACAGATGAAAGAAAAACTCCGTTTTATCTTTTTCTAGTGAAAGAAGGCCAGCTTAGCCACAACTGGAACATCAAAGTCAGTGACTGTTTTTAAAGGCTGAAAAGACCAAGGGGTAAGGGGATTCATTTGGTGAAAAATAAACTTTTTAACGGAAAAACTTAATTGTGGTAAATGGAAGTCACATCCCTCCTTATTTATTCTATTCATCCTTCTTTCCTCATACCTTTTGAAAAGTCCTGTGAGGCCAAGTTATGCTGTCAAAATATATCCTCTCAGATCATATCAGACTATAATTAGCTTCCTTTGGTTTGGGGTCATTTCATCTGCTCAAAATGCTAATTTTAAAGCCAGGGTGGAGACATCAGGTTGACTCTTTGTTTTTTGTTTGTTTTGCGCTGCTGACCCAGAAAGCCCTTATCTGTAATTCAGTCACTAGAATGCCCAAAGTTATAGTGCTTACTTGTCATTTACATAGGACCTCTCAGAGCATATAGACAATTGAAAAAGGAAAAATTAAAATAGATATTATCTATAAAGGAATGTTTCATCACCTTTTCCTATAGTGCTCAACAACAGGAGTGCTCAAAAAATGTTTAATAAGTCAATGAAAGGTATATTGTTCTAAAATCATTTCATAGGCAAGAACCACATCTTATAAATCTTGTATCTACTCCAGCACACAGAACAGTCATGGATTCATAATAGGTAGTCGATCAAATATTAAGGTAAATAAATCTCTCAAAACTGATATTATAAACAAATATATAAAACCTGCTAAGCAAGTTTTATGTAAGCTGCCTAAGAATAAATTTGTTTCTTTGCCCCCATATTCCTTTTGTCCAATTGACTCTCATAGACTTTTATATAACTCTTTTCCCCCTTTCAAATTTAATCATATACTATGACTTCCCACTTATACAAGCTTGAATTGAATTTGAACATGGATGTGAATGATTGAGAATCATGACTCATAATGAGCCCCTCCTGCCCCATTTTGTGCAACCTCACTTGGTGTAAAAAATTCACCCTGCCACCCGAAAGGAAATGTGTTAGCCCCAAGACAGTATCAAACCACCACGTACACAGCTGAGAAGAATCATAATCACTGTACATTGGTATTTGACTAGAAGCAAGGCAGCTGTTTTTCAAGTCCGATCTTTTTTAAAGGCAGTGATAAAACAAAGCAGATTATGCAGACATTTAAAGTATGTCTGAAACCTCCCAAAGCAATTTTGCCTGTAAGAGAGCAGTAATACAATAAATATGCCGCCATATAAATATATAGCAGAATGCATTTGAGTAACTTACATAGTCATTCAGAGCAGCAGATAAGAGAAAACTGACAAGCTAAATAATAAGTCTGTATTGAAGATCCTGGGCAAATATTATAAGAAACAGGATTGGGAATTAGGTTTGTCTAATGAAACCTGGTCCAGTGCAAGTTCAATCAGGCAGACCTTGCAAAGATGGGACGATATTAAAAACAACCCAATTGCACAGGAAGACTTGAATAAAATAATTTAGTAGAAAAATAAATGTGCCCAGGATGTTGGCATTCTTATTAGATTTGGGGAACAAAATTTTGGTAATTCCCAAATTACTGCAAAGTTCAGCTTATGTGAAAACTATAAACTGCCTCATCTTTGGTACCATTTGACTTTACCAGACCAGTGTTTTGTTCCTCACCCTTATTCTGTTGACCAACTACACCTACTACTCACGCTCAGCTTCCTCAGAAGTAGTTGAGGACATCCCTAAACATTTGCCAGTCCTCCTCTTACCTCTCCAACCTCATCTCCCAGTTCCCTCTCCTTCCTTCATCCCCTTGCTCATCCCTTCTGCCATCTTGGCCTCCTTGCTGTTCTTTGAACAAATTAGGCCCCCATCCAGCTCTGTTCCCTTGTGGTAGCCATTCCCTCTGAGTAGAACAGTCAGTTTTCATATTTCCACATGCCTTGCTCCTTCACCTCCTGTTCAGACAGTATCTTCCTAGTAGATCTTCTCAAATGTCCCTATTTAAAATATTCTCTCTCTCTCTCTCTCTCTCTCTCAAGTCCCATGAAGGCAAGAGTTTCTGTTGAGTTTGTTTACTATTGTCTTCCCAGTACCTAGAAAATGACTTGGAAGATAGTAGGCTCTCACTAACAATTGTTGAATGACTGAATAGAAGACTGGATGCTACTGTGAAGTTAATTGGGTTATTTTAAATCTCAACTGATAGCATATGAAAAAGTTTGTTTTCACATTGTTTTAGATAACAGTGCCAAGATAAAATGTAGATCAAACCTTATCTTCTTATCTCTCCAACCATAATAGCAATTGTCAATGATTCATTTGAACAAAGGATTTTAAAAACCTATGTTCACTTTATCCATCTGTCAAAATTGTTGAGCCCTAGAGGTTTGGCTCAGTGGATAGAGCGTTGGCCTGTGGACCGAAGGGTCCCCGGTGGGCAGGATCCTGAGTAGGGTGTGTGCAAGAGGAAGCTGGTCAATTATTCTCTCTCATCATTGATGTTTCTACCTCTCCCTTCCTCTCTGAAATCAATAAAAATATATTTAAAACAATTATTGAGTAGGGGGCAAGAAGTAGAAGGAAGATGAAATAAGAATGGCAGAGGTTGGCAGCTGTTGAAGCTGGATGGTGGGTACATGGAAGCCAATTATACTGTTTATGTTGTAAAGGTTTGAAATGTTTCATATACAAAGATCTTTTTAAAACCTATATAGAAGTTTCTTTCCAAACTGAACTAAGAAATTAGAAAAAAAAGAACCTTTTCCATTTTCATGGTAGCCTGAAGTCTATTTAATATTTGATATCTTTCTCTATGTTCACATGTGTTAAACTGTGAGCTTTCCTCTGAAAATTTGCTCAGAAACACAGCCACTCAACATCAATAAAAGAATGGAAAACTGGATGTTACTGTGAAGTTAATATGCCCTGGCCCTGGCCCTGGTTCTGGCCCTAGCCCTAGCCCCAGCCCTAGCCCAGTGATGGCGAACCTTTTGAGCTTGGCATGTCAGCATTTTGAAAAACCCTAACTTAACTCTGGTGCCGTGTCACATACATAAATTTTTCGATATTTGCAACCATAGTAAAACAAAGACTTATATTTTTTATATTTATTTTATATATTTAAATGCCATTTAACAAAGAAAAATCAACCCAAAAAATGAGTTCGTGTGTCACCTCTGACACGCGTGTCATAGGTTCGCCATTACTGCTAGCCCTTGCCCTTGCCCTGACACCTGAGAGGATTTAACTTCAGGTGACTCAACTTCATGGCAACTCATTGCTTACAACCGCTTCACCTTTGACTGGGCTGTAAAAGTGGCTTTCCTTGTTTTAAGGGTAATACCCTTTCTGAAAAACTTATTGTGGTATTGATAGGTACTATTGAGAAGTAAGAGACCAAAGTTCTGTTGATGGCCATGGAGCCACGAACAATTTGATACCCTTGTCTATTTTTTTTTAATACTGAGAGGATGAAAGTGCTACGCGGACTAATGGAGGACAGGATAAAGCCTTTGCATATAAGGCTTCACTATAGAATCGAGGTTTTCTTTGTTCTGGCGCTAAGGGCTATTGCGGAAAACTTGGATAATAGCTTGGTAGGATCTATCTCAACTTTAACAGGTTCTTTTCCAATATTATTTTATGTTAGTAAAATGTTTAGCCCACAGAGTTCCCAATACATTATCAATATCTTTATTTAGGGTCCTCATTAAATATAATGGAGAAAGGAAACATGTAACAGATAAAACTTGATTTTGAAGAGACAAGTTCTCTGGGACCTGAAAAAACAGTCTACATGGCATGCATTTAATTTTACAATTTCCATTTGAAAAGATGTGGACATCCTTGGGAGTCTATGCTTTTGTATTAGTTTTCTGTTGCTGCTCTAAATAACCCACTGTCTTAAAACAACTCCAATTTCTATGGGTTAGAAGGTTAACAGAGGTCTCACAAGGCTGAAAATCAAGATAGACAATTAGCCGGGGGTTCTAGTGGAGAATCTGTTTCCTTACCTTTTCCAGAGGCTCCCCACATTCCTTGGCAGTGGGCTCTTCCTCCAACCACCTCAGATCTCTGTGGCCCTTCCATAGCTGTGTCTCCATCTGAATCTCTTCTGTCGCTCTCTCCCTCTTCTCTTTTAAGGACACTTGTGAATACATTGGGCCCACCTGGATAATCCAGGATACGCTCTACTTTAAGGTCAGCTGATTCACACACTCAGTTCCCTCTGCAAACTTGATTACCATTTGCCTTGTAATCTAAGATAGTCATAAATTAAGATATGGACTTCCTTGGGGGGAAGCATTGCTCTGCCTACCATACCCTATTACATTTACTGGGGTGATATAGAAGAGAAAGGAATAGTGAAGGGCCCAAGGATTGTAGTTAATGTCTGGGAGCTAGGGAAACTCTGAGGGGTATTTGAATAGTTACCACCTGTGTTGTAGGTTTACACTGAGGAAGAGGCTGAGCAAAGTTGGCAGGATTTAATTAACATAGAAAGTCAGCACCTATCTACCAGGCACCGGGATTCTCCTTATGACAAACACCACTTCAGTACAACAAATGCAAAGTGAAAGCACACAGCAAACAAAAAGGGATGGAAATAAATGGCCTGATCCCAGCAAGAATACACAGCAAATGGGAACCGATAACAAAATCCAGAAACCAGACTGAGACTAAATAGCGGAGGAACTCCATGCCACGAGAGCCGAGTTCAGGCTCGCTGCTGATTTATCACTTTAGCTCACCAACATGAGCCGCAAGGCACAAAGGGCTTCCCTAGGTACCATCCCTGGTGGAAGGCTGAATTCTGCACCTGTGAGCCTCAGGGAAAACTGTAGCAATAAGCAAAGACCATCTGAATAAAACCAAATCAATTTAATTCAGAGTTTGCTATACAAAGCAATAGTCGGACCAAAAGGGGCACAGAGGCAGGCAGGAGAATGAAAAAGCCTTAGAGTGAGACAAAGGAAGTCCTCAGCTACGCGTTAATACAAGAGGAACATGGGATGTGGTTGGTTTGGGGAGCATAGTTGCATTTTTGTCTTTTCTTGTTGTTCCTTTTGGGGAAGTGGGAAAAATTCTAGGGAGGCTGGTGGTCATTTGTTAAGTCTTAACTGTTCTTGAAATATAGAGACAGTGGCATAACCTAATAATTAAGATTTCACAAAATTATGGCCCCTGTCCATGACACATTTACCTTTGGCACATGACAAACAGTCCCGTTCCATGGAGATGAAAAGAGAATCAACATCCATCACATCTTTCATGTCTATTGGTGGCACTTCTTTTGGCAATTCCTCCAGAAATGAGGGCTTGCTGGGGTCAGAGCAGCCCCAGGGCCTTCCACTTGGCCCTTCCAACCTGTTCTCCATCATGGTGATATCTCTGATTCCCACAGAAATCAGAAAACCCATTTGTATTACTGAATCTCTTTCAGTCCTTTTAAGCCAACAGAGGATCACTACCACAAAGCACCTCAAACATTTTCCCTTACCACCATGCTTTAAAAAAAAGCCTTCATATAAATTAGCCTATGGTAAAATTCTTTTCATTATACATCATTTTGTTTAAAGTCTCAGAACCTATGGATGACATTAATTGAAACTTACTTTTCTTTATTTCAAACTGCCAGTTACGGTTTCTTTGCCACTTGGTTGTCTCACCCTGTAGCAGTGATTTTCAAACTTTTTCCATCTCATGACATATGTAAAGAGATTACTAAAATTCTGTGGCACACCAATAAATCAGGTATACTTCTGATTTCTTCACACTTCTGATTTATTCAGCCCCAGCCCTAGCCCTAGGGTGCCAGCTTGATCAGTTTCTGGTAAGAGCTTTCTTCCTGGCTTTTAGATGGCCATCTTCCAACTATGTCCTCCCATGGCAAAGAGAAAGAGTGAGTTCTTTGGTATCACTTCTTAGAAGGGCACTAATCTCATTATGAGGGTACCAGCCTCAAGATCTTATCTAAACCGAATTATCTCCCAAAGTCATCATCTCCAAATACCATCATCACATTGTGGATTAGAACTTCACCATATGAATTTGGGAACACAATTCAATACAATGTAAGATCATTGTTAAAACCAAACATGATGACTTACATCCCTAGTTCAACGAGGCACAGAATCATCTAGTATCTTAAACCTCACCTATCCATATTTTAAATAAAAGCAGTATCTTAAATCTGGTGTGAAATATAGGTTCCTGATGATTTATTGAACACAATTTTATACTTAATGGATAAATTCAGCTTATATCAAATAGCGTACATTACTCAAATTTTAATTTATGATCCCTTTGAGAGCATATGTAATATCAAAATTGCAAATACCTTATAACATGGAATCAATTTAAATATCTATTCAAAAATACTGTTTAAATTTTATTGGAATATTCCCTTTGATGTGCAAAGAAAATTCAGCTTTAGAACATAGTTATCAATATCCTTATTTTTTTTTTCTTAAGCTGAGGCAGTTGGAGAACATTATTAATAATTTAAGGTTAGTCTGGTGAGTTTTCAAAACACCTATCAGGTCAATTAATGCGCACTGCATGCAAATTAATTTTTTAATGTAATTTTGTTTTATTTCTTAAAGTATTACAAAGAGTATTACAGATGTCTCCCTTTTTATCCACCCCTTGACATTCCCCCAGCCTCCCCTACCCTCCAGTGTCTTGTGTCCATTGGTTATTCTTATATGCATGCATACAAGTCCTTTGGTTGATCTCTTACCCCGCCCCCAGCCCTCCCCAGGCTTCCCACTGCAGTTTGACAGTCTGTTCAATGCTGCTCTGCTTTTGTATCTATTTTTGTTCATCAGTTTATAATGGTCTTTATTATCCATAAATGAGTGAGATCATGTGGTATTTTTCTCGGCTTCCCAGGGGCGTCACAGCCTCACAGGGGCTGTTGCAGCTTCACAGGGGCCATCCCAGCCTCACAGGGGCTGTTTCAACCTCACAGGAGACGTCCCAGCCTCACCGGGGCCGTCCCAGTTTCACAGGGCCGTCTCAAACTCACATGGGCCATCTCAACCTCACAGGGGCTGTCCCAACCTCACCGGGGCCATCTCAACCTCACCGGGGCTATTTCAACCTCACCGGGGCCGTTTCAACCTCACCGG
Organism: Myotis daubentonii; assembly: GCF_963259705.1. Lineage (NCBI taxonomy): Eukaryota > Metazoa > Chordata > Mammalia > Chiroptera > Vespertilionidae > Myotis > Myotis daubentonii. Next base: position 63,193,560 of record NC_081846.1, on the reverse strand, counting down.
GGCCATCGCAGCCTCACAGGGGCCGTCCCAGCCTCACAGGGGGCAGTCTCAGCATCACAGGGGCCATCCCAGCCTCACAGGGGCCGTCCCAACCTCACTGGGGCCATCTCTACCTCACCGGGGCTATTTCAGCCTCACCAGGGCCGTTTCAACCTCACCGGGGCTATTTCAACCTCACCAGGGCCGTTTCAACCTCACCGGGGCTATTTCAGCCTCACTGGGGCTGTTGCAGCCTCACCAGGGCCGTCCCAGCATCACGGGGGCCATCCCAGCCTCACGGGGGCTATCCCAGCCTCATGGGGGCCGTCTCAACTTCACTGTGGCTGTTTCAACCTCACAGGGGCTGTTTCAGCCTCGTCGGGGCTGTTTTGGCCTTGCTGGGGCCATCTAGGCCTCACCAGGGCCATTTCAACCTCACCAGTGCCGTCGCAGCTTCACAGGGGCCGTCCCAGCCTCAGAGGGGCCATCTCAACCTCACAGGGGCCATCTCGGCCTCACCGGGGCTGCCTCAGCCTCACAGGGACTGTCTCGGCCTCACAGGGGTCATCTCAGCCTCACGGGGGCCGTCTCAGCAACACGAAGTTTGGCATTCTGTCTTTTGTTGGGCGGTTCCTTGCTGGACAAAATCTCCAGGCGTTCTTGCTGGCTGAATTTCTGGTATGCTTTCTTGGATTTTGTTTTCTACTTAGTGCACAGACTGCTTGCCTGCTGTCTCCTGGCATCCCATGTGAGACTGCATCCGGTGGACCTGTTTGTGCATTTGCTGGTACAGCGGTTCCATGTTGCCGGCCCAGCCGGGTCCAGTTCCAGCTTCCTCCGAACCTATTCTGCTTCTTGAGTGTGTCCCTTATGGGTGCGAGGAGTTGAAATCTGCAGTTTGTTGGGCTAAGCTGCAAAAGTGCATGTGGTTCCTTTTGTGCCACTGGCACAGCGTGGGCGGTGATGTAAATTTTGTAGGGCGGGGTCTCAGGGAATCACCAGGGCAGAGCAAATAGCAATGGCGTCTCTGCTACTCCTCGCTTCTCCGCGACTCCGTGTCCCTGAGTGCCAGCGAGCAGCTCCATGAGAAAGCCGCCCTCGCTTTCTGACCTGCTGCAAGACCATCCGGCCTCTCCCTGTAGGGGTCTGGGACCTCAGAATCCCACCCCAAACAAACTTAGTGGATTCAAGAATTTGTAACCCCTTCTGATTGAAAAAAAAAAAAAAATGCTTCTTGAGTGTGTCCCTTATGGATGCGAGTTGACATCTGCAGTTTGTTGGGTTATGCTATAAAAGCGCCGGTAGTTCCTTTTGTGCCTCTGGCACAGCTTGGGCAGGGATATAAATTGAGTAGGGCAGGGTCTCAGGGAGTCACCAGGGCAGAGCAAACAGCAATGGCGTCTCTGAGGCTCCTCGTCTCTCCGCGACTCCATGTCTCCGTGTCCCGAGTGCCAGCGAGCAGCTCCGCGAGAAAGCCACTCTTGCTTTCCGACCCACTGCAATGCCATCCAGCCTCTCCCTGTAGTGGTCTGGGACCTCAGAATCCCACCCCAAACAAGCTCAGTGGATTCGAGACTTTGTAACCCCTTTCGATTGAAAAAAACCGCACATCCAGTTGCAGCCCTCCTGGAGCACAACTCCATACCTCTGTTCTTGGTGCCTCTGCATATCCTACTCAGTCTCAATGCTCTTCTTTCTTTCCTTCCAGATGTAGAACTTCCACGGGGCCAGCTTTCCCATGGTTCTGAATGATAGCTGTTTTGTCTTATAGTTGGCATTTGCAATGTTGTTGTGGGAGGCAGCAGGCACAGGTCTGTACCTTATGCTGCCATCTTGGTTCTCCCCGCAAATTAATTTGATATCTTACTGTGTGAAGGGAAAGAGACAACTGTTTGGTGTTTCTCATTAGAAACAATACTTCTAGCTTTTCTAGTGGAAATAAGTTTGCTTTCTGACTTTAGAGACTGCCTGTTTTCTTGAGCTCTGCATTATTACTTCTTAAAATTATAGTCATCAATTTTTTTGGTGCTACTTTGAATTATTAGAAAGAATCCTATAACTTGCAATGAATCTGAGTAACTTTAATTAAATCCTTTGTCTTCACAGTACAAAATGACCCTTTCTGTTATTCTTGACCATATACACTCAAACTTAATGATAAAGAGATGGTCTTTGTCTATAAGCACATTACATTTGTGCAAATTTCAATGTCTCTACTAGATCTGATATGCAGTAAATTGCTTAACCTCTGAGTTTCTTTATCCATACAACAGGGGTAATAATTGAACCCATTATACAGAGCTGTTGGAAACATTAAATGTTTTGAGATTTCAAAAGTGCTTAGCCTACCACTAAAGCTAATCACTTTTTAGGCATGTAAGCCCTAGCCCTAGCCCTAGCCCTGGCCCAATTTTTTGGAATGCTAGACAGTCCTGAAACAAAAGTCAGTATTGGGTTTTTTATATCTTTTTTTAGATTTCTACAGTCTTCAAAATTCAAAAAATGCATAATTTTATACAAGAAAGTGTGTCTGCCCTACAGCATGTGATCATTCAACATTATTGATGCAGTTTTATAATTTATTAAATATATGAAGTGTTTTTCAGGGGCTGGGGGAAGCACAGAAGGAGCTACAAGACTGAGACAGAAATAGAGTGAAAGCTGGGCCTGGGTGTGGCGTCTGCCCTCTGATGGAGAGCATCAGCACTGCAAGCAGATTTATTAAATACTTGAATAACAGGAAGTTACATCCCATCTGTGTGGGCCTTGAGTTCCTGGCAACATCATGAGATCCACCCCCTTAACACTGGGCGGGAAGGTCAAACTGAGTGACGTCCCAATCTCTTGATTAGGTCCGTCCCCAGGGCATGGCTGTGCCTGCGTTCTGAGTTTCAACCGACATAATTAAAGATGCCCGAGTGTTTACTAGCGGCCCTCAACAACATGGTATACACCCAAAAGAACTGAAAGCACTGTCTTGAAGAGATATTTGTTCACCCATGTTCCTAGCAGCATTATTCACAATAGCCAAAAGGTGGAAGCAACCCAATACCACAAAAGGCTCTAGATTGAGAAAGTCCAGATTAGAGCTTTCAGCTAACTTGACAACTGACACATGCTGTAGCGAGGTCCAACAGATGAATGAATGAACAAAATGCGATATATATATAATAATCTGGCCACTCAGAGTGTATACACACACACACACACACACACACTGAGTGGCCAGATTATTATGACCACCTGATATTTGTAGGCAAATTAGCTATTATTTCGCGCTGAAGTTGCTAGAGGGCCAGATCATTATAAATAGGGAAGCAGGTTGTTTACCACAACAGTAGAAGTGATTTTTTTTTCTGAAGATATGGGTAAACAATGCGATTTATCCGCCTTTGAATGTGGGAAATATATATACATATATATACACTGAGTGGCCAGATTATTATGATCACCCCATCAGTACTTCGTTGGGCCACCTTTTGCCTTCAATACTGCGGCAATTCTTGGCATTGACTCCACGAGATGTTGAAAGGTGATGCGAGGAATCTGACACCATGCCTGATGAATAGCACTGTCCAGTTCTGTGAGATTTGATGGTTGTGGAAACAGCTGCCTGATGGCTCTTTTAACTCTCCCGCAAATGCTCAATTGGATTGAGATCTGGTGATTGTGGGGGCCACCTCAGCAAGGTAAAGTCTCCCTCATGTTCTTGAAACCACTCCTGCACAATACGAGCACTGTGGCATGGCGCATTGTCTTGTTGCAAGAAGCCATCTCCATTGGGATACGCCATCAACATGATAGGATGAATTTGATCAGCAACGATACTTAGGTATGTTGTGCTATTCAGATGTTGTTCCACACGAATTAAAGAGCCCAAATCATGCCAGGAAAACATGCCCCAAACCATAACACTGCTCCCACCAGCTTGAAGGGTTGTATGCTTTCATGCTGTTTCTGCCAAATTCTCACTCTGCCATCTGTATGATGAAACTGGAAATGTGATCCATCGGACCACATGACTTTTTTCCAATGCTCCACTGTCCAATCCTTGTGTTCCTGTATGAATTGGAGACATTTTATCTTGGTAACTGCAGATAGCAAAGGTGTTTGAAAAGGCCTTCGGCTTCCATATCCCATACGATGCAGTGTACGGCTAATTTGCCTACAAATGTCAGGTGGTCATAATAATCTGGCCACTCAGTATATATCCTATATAATAAAATGCAGATTGACCAAACGACAGAATGACTGGATGCTATGACTCACACTGCCACCAGGGGGAAGACACTCAACACAGGAGCTGCCCCCTGGTGGTCAGTGCGCTCCCACAGGGGGAGTGCCACTCAGCCAGAAGCTGAGGGCTCCCGGACTGTGAGAGGGTGCAGGCTGGGCTGAGGGATGCACCCCCCACCCCGCCAGTGCAAGAATTTTGGGCACAGGGCCTCTAGTGTGTGTGTGTGTGTGTGTGTGTGTGTGTGTATATATCCTATCTAATAAAAGAGAAACATGGTAATTAGCGTACGACTGCTACCCTTCCCATTGGCTAATCAGGGCGATATGCAAATTAACTGCCAGCCAAGATGGTGGCCGGCAGCCAGGCAGCTTGAAACTAACATGAGGCTTGCTTGCTTCAGTGAGGGAGAAAACCAATGTTCCCCGCCTGCCTTGCCAGCCTCTGAGCCTGCAGTTTGAAACATTGTAACAAATATAGAAGCTAAACAAAACCCCAGAAACCTGCTTTCAGCGAGCCGGGATCTCAGAGCTGGAATTGATACAGAGTTTCGATTATAGAACCGAAACAAACCAGATACCTGCTTTCAACAGCAGAGGCCTAAGAGCTGGAGCCTCAGAGCTAAAGCTGGGCCAGAATAAAAAAAAAAGAAAAAAAGGAGCGGTTGGGAGCTTCAGTCACCCGCCAGCCTGAAAACAGCCCTCAGCCCCTCAGCCAGACTGGCCAGGCACCCCAGTGGGGACCCCCACCCTGATCCAGGACACCCTTCAGGGCAAACCAGCCGGCCCCCACCCATGCACCAGGCCTCTATCCTATATACTAAAAGGGTAATATGCCTCCCAGCACTGGGATCAGCAGAGCCACGAGGCCTCCCGGCACCAGGATCAGCGTGACAGGGGGCAGCGCCCAAACCCCCTGATCACCCTGAGGCTCTGTGTGTGACAGGGGGTGGGGCCACAACCTCCCTATCGGCCCTGCTCTGTTTGTGACAGGGGAAGGCGCTCCAACCCCCTGATCAGCCCTGCTCTGTGCCTGATAGGGGAGAGCTCCCCAACCCCCTGATCGGCCCTGCTCTGTGTGTGACAGGGTGTGGTGCCCCAACCTCCCCCCCCCCCACAGGCCCTGCTCTGTGTGACGGGGTAGAGCCATAACCTCCCCATCGTCCCTGCCCTGAGTGTGACAGGGTGCGGCACCCCAACCCCCTGATCTGCCCTGCTCTGTGTGTGACAAGGGGCGATGCCCCAACTCCCCTATCGGCCCTACTCTGTGAGTGGCAGGGGGTGGCGCCGCAACCTCCCCATCGACCCTGCCTTGAGTGTGATGGGGGCGGTGCCCCAACCCCCCAATCAGCCCTACCCTGAGCGTGACTTAGGGTGGCATCGCAACCTCCCAATCCACCCTGCTCTGTGCATGACAGGGGCGGCGCCCCAACTCCCCAATCAGCCCTGCTCTGAGCCCGACCAGGGGCTGCACCTAGGGATTGGGCCTGCCCTCTGCCACCCGGGAGCAGGCCTAAGCCAGCAGGTCGTTATCTCCCAAGGGATCCCAGACTGTGAGAGGGCACAGGCTGGGCTGAGGGACCCCCCCTTCCCCCGAGTGCACAAATTTTTGTGCACCGGGCCTCTAGTATATATATATATACACACACACACACACACTAGGATATTCATCAGCTTAAAAAAGAAATTTTAACATGCAAAACATGATTAACCTTGAAGACATTATGCTAAGTGAAATATGCTAATCACCAAACACACACACACACACACACACAAATACTATATGATGCCACTTATATGATGTATCTAGAGGAGTAAAATTCACAGAGACAGAAAGTAGAATGCTGGTTGTCAGAGGCTTGGGGAGGGAGAATGGGGACTTGTTGCTTAGTGAGTGTAGTTTCATTTTTAAAAGATTAAAAGAGTTCGAGAGATTGGTTGCACAAAAACGTGAATATATTTAACACTATTAAACTGTATACTTTAAAATTGCTAAGATGATAAATTTTATGTTGTATTCATTTTACTATAATTTTTTAAAGCCAAGAAAATAGGGCTTGTGTCTATCTGGTGGAACAAAGCCTTTCCCCACCTATTCTCTGGAGTTTTTTGAAATTGTAACTGTCTCTGCATGCACAGGTAGCCATGTTTCTGACACTTAGAACATTCAGATGAATGGCTCCAAGGATCCTGTGTAAATCAACTGGAAGCAGCAGAGCATGGCTGCTGACAGCAGAGAAGAATCCATGGCTGGTAGAGCTTGATGAGGTGCCACTTTGAAGAATAGGGAGTTGGGGTTTGGCTGTGTCCAATACCACAAAAGGCTCTAGATCAAGAAAATCCAGATCAGAGCTTTCAACTAAGTTGACAACTGACACATGCTGTAGCAAGGTCCATCTTATAAAATGTACCATTAGAGGCAGAAAAAGGTGAATGTATAGACATAATTTTAGGTTAAACAATGCATCAATAACTATAATCAGATCACTCCTTCCTGCCACTCACCCATCCCTTATGCTCCTTGTCCACAGATATAATGAGTAACTACTGATTTTAACTGCCGAATTCTAGAGCCAGAAGAGCTTTCAGAGATAATATGTCTCAAGGAAAGAAAATTAGTTTTAACTTCCATGGCAACCTCCATCATTTGGTATTAGCTGCCTTGGATGTGGTCCTGAGAAAGACTGTTAAGGTACATCTGGGCTCAGTGGGAAGCCATGACTTGATGGCTTAGTTATGTCTGTCCCTGATCATTCAGAGAGACTGAAGCAGAGCTGGGAATAAAACTACCAGTCCTGAGTCTATTCTGTTGAAGAGCACAGCTCTAAGATGGGATTTGCTTTACATATCCCTGCCAAGTTCAAGCCCACAAAATAGGAAATGACTTGGGTGTTGGAGGAGAAAAAGGGGTGGGCTGGGGAATATCTTTCAATAGAGCTAGAAATTTTCATAAGTGAGGTGTGCCTCTGTGTCTGGATGAACTCATCAGGAAGGAGATGGTAGAGAATCACACAGGCATGAGCCACCAACAGGAAAACAAAAAAGGCAAGTAAGAGGGAAAAAATCCATAACAAGATATGCTTTTTAAGAACCCAAAGAGACCTTAGAAATTTCCAGTCCAGCATATTTGATTTGTTTTTTTGTATAATTAATTTTATAGAAATTGCTCATCTTATCATCTCTGTTCTTGAGCACATGAATCATGTCATTTTAGAGTTTTTGTCTAATGGCTCTCACATTGAGGTCATCCATGAATTCAGTTTCTGTTTTTCCTTTGTATTTTTAGTTATGTGGTCCTATCTCTTGGCATCTCAGTTAACTCTTAATTACCATGTGCTGCATATGAAAAATTATAGAGGATATGCTAGTTTCCTCAAGAGAGCTTTTCATTTTCTTCCCAAAAGCAATTAGACTAAAGGCACATCCAATCGGGAGTTGAGATGCTTTGAGACTAGACTTTAGCCTTTGAAAAGGCTGGTCTATTTCTAGTTTATCCTAGGGTCTAGTCTTTCAACAGTCTCAACTCAGGCATCTACCACAGCCCAACTCCAGTGGTGTCTTTTGTTTGTTTGGTTGGTTGATTTTGAAGGGGATTGTTTTTGTTTTTGAGAGTGTTCGGGTCTCCTTAGCTCTAAAAGAAAATCAAAATCTCTGGGCCTCCACTTTTTACCCAGCTTCTCCTCCCTGTTTACAAATCAGCAAAAAGTTAGTGGGGGAAAGTAGCAGTTACTTCCAAGGGTTTTCCTTTTCTCTGTCTTGGCCTCTCGAATCCTGGATGTGTTGGTTGTTTTCAAAATATGTATTTTTATTGATTTCAGAGAGGAAGGGAGAGGGAGAGAGAGAGAAAAACATCAATAATGAGAGAGAATCATTGATGGGCTGTCTCCTGCACGCCCTCTACTGGAGATCGAGCCTGAAACCTGGGCACGTGGCCTTGACTGGAATCAAACCCAGGACCCTTCAGTCCACAGGTCGACATTCTATCCACTGAGCCAAACCAGGTAGGTTGGTTGTGTTTTGATGAATTTGACAACTATATATGTGTGTGTCTGTGTATTTTTATACCAAAAAAATGTATAATAAAATTGAAAAAGACAAAAGAAAATAAGCTCCCCATCATCCTATCATCTGAAGTATTCAATTTAGTATTTTGCTATTTTCTTAGATCTTTTCTCCTATGCATTTGTATTGGTCTTTTTACATCATTATAAAAATAGTGTAAATACACTTTATATCCTAGAAAGAACTCTAAGAAAAAAATATACAAAATTTTAAAGTGTAAATACCTTTAGAATTATTTAGTATGTGGTATGAGGATTTAAATAGTCTGATGTAGTCCAAGGCACCAAAGAGCTTATGATCTGGTTAAAGAGATCTCAAAAATGCATAACACTTAAAGGTTTCAACTAATCGATGAGGCCTATTCTCAAACTATTTGATTTAGCAATAAATAATGACTTTTTTCATAAACAAATAGCAAAGGAAGTTTAAACCTAAAAACTGAAAAACTAGATGAAATTAATATTGCAGAAGAAACCCATAAATAAAAAATAAAAAAGATCTGTCAGGACTTTTGCTTAAGCTTCCTTTCTTTAAAAATAAATCTATAAAAGCTGCTTTCCTTGACCTTTCATTTATTATATCCTCCCAGTAGTAAATATTCTACATGTGCCTGTGAGCCAGCCAGCCGGCTTTTGGCCGACCTATATATCTAGTTAATTTAAGATCAAGCCACCATGGTACTAAGCTGACCATAACCCCTACTTCTGATGAGCTGTTATCCTGTGAAGTCACTGTGCTAAGCATAGAATTTCGCAGCAGGGATTTTCCACATATATGTTGTATAAGAAATGATTTGTGGTGTGATAGATTTTTTGCTAGACCAACGGAGTCAGCACTTGTAGTGTCAATGGCTAATACTTCTTCCCTCTGAGGTTTTAGATTCACACTTGTCCTGAAATCAAGGATGCCCTAGAAGTCACTCTTCAGGTTGGAGAGGGCCAGAAAGGGCTCAGGACATTTCTCATTCCTTTGCAGCTAGGCCTGGTGAGTAACCGTCTTTAGATAGTCCCCCCCCCCCCCCCCCCAACTCCAGGATAGTTAAACTGCTTAGGCAATGAACCTGTGAAGCATGTCCTGTGTATTATATCCTAGCTAATATGTATGAAGCTAAGAATTTCTCAAAAGCAAATTGTAAAATTATGGGAAAACATTATTTGTCCTTCTGAATAAAGTGACTCAGCTATTTGCATACCCAAATTTAAATTTCTTTATAAATAAAGCATGGTAAAATATGAAGCTTATGTTTAAAAAATAATACTATTAATAATACCTTGAGTTTTAGAATATTTATTATGTTCAACATAAACAAATGAACAAGCCCATTAAGACAAATAAATAATTTAACATGAAACTGGGAGATGTTTCAGGTCAGTCACAGATTACGTTTGCAGGGAAGTAACACTTTTTTACTCTTTTTTGTACAATTCCCTGATTTCTTTAAAATGATTGTAAGTAGCCCTTTGACACTTATAAGTACATGTTCCCAGATGTTCATAAATTCCCAAATTTTTCATCATAATTATTTTTTTGATACCTCCTGGTTCTCTTCCAATTCATGTTTCAAGAGCCCCATGTGTCCTAGGCAGATCTTTACATCACTCAAGTTTTACTCTCTCACTCATGACCATATTCAAACACACACACTCACACATATACACACACTCACATGGCTATTGTGAATGAAAATCAGCAAGAACAAAGTTTTAAAATTATAAGAAACTATAAGGACTAGGAAGCTGTCTCAGTTCACTGGAAAGCAATTGTTGGGCTGTCACCTACTATCCTTTACCCTACCACAACTCACACCTTCTCCAAGTTGCAATAAGGTGTATATCATGAACCTTGAGATCCAAAAGAAATCCCTATCACTACAAACTTCTAATGTCAAATTTTTCAAGGACAATGGTCAATTGCTGCTGACTGTCTGAGAATGATGCACAGCTCAGTGTGGCATATCAATATTCTTGAGAAGCTTTAAAAAGACATCGAAAGACTCATGGTTTAAAATGGAAGTATTGCCCTAACTAGTTTGGCTCAGTGGAGAGAGCGTCGGCCTACAGACTGAAAGGTCCCAGGTTCGATTCTGGTCAAGGGCATGTACCTTGGTTGTGGGCACATCCCCAGTAGGGAGTGTGCAGGAGGCAGTTGATCAATGTTTCTCTCTCACCGATGTTTCTAAATCTCTATCCCTCTCCCTTCCTCTCTGTAAAAAAAAAAATCAATAACATAAAATGGAAGTATTTAACATTCAGAAAACAATATAATAAATTTTCAAAAGGTTCACTTTAAAAAATGGCTGGTGCAAGTACAGAGGGTCAATTAAATCAAATCAACTCTTCCTTGTGCAGGTTGTACCTTTGAGGGATCCCTGAAGGTAGGTGGTCTATTTAATAGTATACTTCTTTTTTTAATTTATCTTTATTGTTGAAAGTAATACAGATGTACCCTTTTTTTCCTCATTGACCCCTTCCAGCCTGCCCAATAGTATACTTCTGACATATAAGAGCAAGAGTGCCTTTTATTCTACCTATATTTATAGCAGACTTATTTCCATAAGTAAATATTTTTATAAATAATGACATCTTAAGTGCTATTAAGATTATTCTATTGCTCCAGTACCCAAGATAACATATTTCAATCTTTTTTAAAGGTCATAAAAGAAACCCAAGTAGAAAAAGCACAGAATGTGACAACAATTAATTATTATACCAATAAATTAGCTTTTTTCCCCCACAGCCAAAGTGAGAGTTTAAGCCAGGAAAAAAGCTTGAGCAATAACCAAGGAAAATGCCTTTTTAAAAATAATCCTTCCAATTCCTTTAAGATTTTCAAAGGATCACTAAAGTAATCCAAGTAAACCGCAGAAGAAATGGTGGCAAATGACAGTGATAGGATTAAGCGCACTGATGCTAACACCGAGAATATACTGAAATGAAATTCTGGTTTGATAGATTGTGACAGTATAGTAACCGCTAACAAATGGAATTAGGCAAGCTTTTCTCACTGGCTCAAAGACTCAGACCTGAATTTGACAAATGTGTTTCCCACCTAGAATGTATTAAATCTTTAAAAATTCAAACATGCACAAAGAAAAAAAAAAAGTCTTCCGGTGTAGATTGGAAAAACAAAGGTGTAGGCTTGAAATGCAATGGAAAAGGGGCCTTTCCTTTGGCAGTGTTTACAGACTAGAATCTTTTAAAGAAATATCCAAGTGCCCAAGCTTTAAAAGAGTGAGAAAGCCTTTTGCACTCACCCTGCTGTTCTTTGACATCTGTCAAGTATCAAGGCCTGAAGGGCAAAAGCAGAAGAGGGAGATAAAAAACATCCCAGCCCACTGGCGTGGCTCAGCAGTTGAGTATCGACTTATGAACCAGGAGGTCACGGGTTCAATTTCCGGTCAGGGCACATGCGGGTTGCGGGCTCGATCCCCAGTGTGGTGTGTATAGTAGGCAGCCAATCAATGATTCTCCTTCATCATTGATGTTACTATCTCTTTTTCCCTCTCCCTTCCTCTCTGAAATCAATAAAAAAATATATTTTTTTAAAAAAAGGAAGGAAGGGAGGAAGGGAGGAAGGGAGGGAGGGAGGGAGGGAGGGAGGGAGGGAGGGAGGGAGGGAGGGAAGGAAGGAAGGAAGGAAGGAAGGAAGGAAGGAAGGAAGGAAGGAAGGAAGGAAGAAAGGAAGGAAGGAAGGAGAGAGAAAGAAACATCCAGTGATTGGTTTAGACTTTGCCTCTGCCCACATGGAAGAGAATATGCAGAGAGGTCACTGTCTTTTACCATGTGGTCAAGAGTTGAGTTAATAAAGGAGAAAGGGATTTGAACATGTACTTAAGAAGGAAGATATGCTTTAGACTTGGGGGTTTCTGTGTGATAGTTGTTATAAAGGAAGGAGTCTAACATTAAATTTCCTGCTTTTTATGTCACAATACGAAGCCTGTCTTGGGCAAGTCAGTTCAGCTACCTGGGCCTTAGCTTTGCATCTATATAATGAAGAGACTGAGGGGATCATCCCTACCTTCATCCCGGCTCTAAAAGGCCTTCAACCAGTGAGTAGGAAAGACCCTTTCATATGTGTACACGAGCAGTTTTCACCATTGTTGTTCCTTCTAAGTCAAAACCGACACTGGGATTCATGTCCTCAGCAGCCTAACAAAGGTAACATATGTGATTCATTTATGATTCTCTGGAGTGAAGTATACTAGGTGGGAAATTATACACTAGGATTACATGGGCAATTAACCAGCTTTGTCAACTGAAGTAGTGACAGCTGTTAATCATATCTTTTAATTCTTCACCATTTTTTAACCTGTTAGTATTACTCTTATAATAATTTTCTGATCTCTTTACTTTCTCCCAATCTTTTTCTCCTTCAGAAAATTCTAACTGAACTCTCTCTGACCTTCTTTTATGCTGGATAATTTTCCCCCTGGAAACTCTCACTTCATTTCATTTCGGCTTTCTAGCTTTCTGATTCTAGCTCCCTCTGCTGATTGTAACCAATTTGCTTGCAAGGGTCGAGGCAGACTTCAAATAAAAGCACTAACTCGCACTCCTGTTCTGTAATCTCCAATGATGGTAGAAAAGAATATGTTACTTGTTGAACTTGGAGGCACCATTCAGACTATATGGGTCCAACCTTTTTAAAATAAGTGTTTCTTTTAAAGCTCCACTGAAAGTGACTGGACTATGTGATTTTGACATTCCTTCAGTAGCTGACATGGTAATTGGACAAACAATGGGTCGGTGCTGCCTGTCACTGCTTGAGCCAATTAAGCAGAGGCAGGGTTGAATCCTATATGAGCGTTTATTCCAATACTGCCGGCAGTATGGGAGAGCGGCAGGTCATCCACAAAAATCTGCTCTGCACCCACCATAAGCCAGCTGCTTATATTGAGTAGAAAGACAAAGATTACATGGGGAAGTAGGCAAAAGGTATGCCAAATGGGCAGTTTACAGGTAATGCAGGCTGGGTATTTGCAAAGGCCTGTGGGTAATGCAAAGGCTGGGGGTCTTCAAAGGGCTGGCAACAAGGCTGTTAATCTTTCCATGATAATAGGCAGTTCCAGGATGGAGAGGATGGGCTGCATTTCCAGATGAGATCCCAGGTCCCACATGCAACTCCCAGCCAGGTTAGAATGTGCCTTCTTTAATCAGAACAACACAGTTAACAGAGGATTATTAATATTTCTTACAGTTGTAGCTGGTCCCCAACCTTCTATTTCTGCCCCTATCAACATGATGTCTGGGGGAATCCACTGACTTCTTCCTCTGATTTTAAGTTCTCAGCTCCAAACAAACCACGTTATTATCATCACAACCCCCTGAAAGTTCTGGGCCAGAGAAGTTGGTTCAATAGCGGCTCTATTAGAGTTTCCAGTGGAAAATAACAAAATCCCCTCTGACTAATTTAAGCAGAAAAGAGATTCATGAAAGAATATTAGATGACTTACAAAATCAGAGGGAGACTAGAGGCTCCGTTTCCAGGAAACGCCGCAAACAATGCCTCAGAACTGGCCTAAGGAGGACACTGCTGCTGTCTCCGTGAATCAACTCCAGGACTAGACTTTACCTGCGGCACCTCCAGTCCAATGCTTCATCTTACCCTCTGCCGCCCCTGAAAGTCAGCTCCTCCATCGCCATGCAGACCAGGGCATGGCAGCCCTCACTGTCTTTTCCTTCCAAACCAAAGCCTCACACTGGCATGTCTTAGTAGAAGCCCAGCATCCCACACTTATCTCCTAACTGCAAAGACACTGAGACTCATAATGTGGGAGTTTCCCCAAATATGCAAAGCACATTCAAAAATGAATGGGCAGCCGAAGCTCTCACAAATGTAAGCTTCGGTTGCTAAATGAAAAGCAGAATTCCAGGCTCCATTCTCTGGTCTTGCCCATTTTATTAAAGCACAATTACACATTAATAAATGACAGGCCCTGCAGTCGACAAAGAGCTATAAACATTATCTTTGTCCACACGCACATCCAGAACAATACTGGGAGGCAGTAAGTGTTCAGCCAGGCTTATTCAAACAATGAGCGCTTATACATGGCTAATGTTTAATCCAACAAATACATATCAAGCACCTGTTTTATCCAGGGCTTGTTTGAGGTGCTGAGGGATGATAAGTAGTTGAATAAAATGTGGGGGCGGGGGAGGAGGGGAAGCGGGCTGGAAGAAGTTAATGGGGGAGGGGGGAGGAGGACCTGTGTAATACTTTTAACAATAAATCGTTTTTTTAAAATATAGTCCAGCCCTCAAGGAATTTATAGCTTTGGGAACAAGAGGAATATTTGGGTACTAAAATTAATACACCTTGATAAATACTATGCAATAATAAAAATACATGAAACCTGTCAGGAAAACAAAAGGAGCAAGCAATTAACTCTGCCTTGAATTAGAAAGCTGGGGAAACGGGGTAGTAACGTTCGACCCCAAGTGCAAAAGAGTTTTATAGAGAAGAAAGGGCACTGCAAGCAGAGAAACTAGTGAGAGCTAAAGCTTGTAAGCATTTAGCAGTTCCAGGCATTCTTCCAAACATTTTACATGTAGTAGCTCATTTAACCCACTTGACAAGTCTGTGATGTAGCTGGTATTAATATTCCTGTTAGGCACAGGAGTTGAGTGTGGGTGCCCAAATGCCAGCATCCGTGCTCATGCCATGCTCCGAGCACGCATGCTTCTATTTTACAATAGCAAAGGCACAGATACAGAGGCATGAAACAATACAATGTGTTCAATAAAAAGCAGGAGTTTTAAGTGTCGTCATTGTATATAATGGGTTGGGGGGAAAGAAAGGGCTGAAAGGTATAATCATTTTTAACCACCTTAAATTTAAATAGCATTCTTAATCAGCAAGAGTTCAGACCAATGTGGCTTATCTTTGACAGCACAACAGTGGTGAGAAGGAATGGTAACCTTTAAAAAAAAAATGGTTTTAGAGTAGCGGTTCTCAACCTGTGGGTCGCGACCCCTTTGGCGGTCGAATGACCCTTTCACAGGGGTTGCCTAAGACCGTCCTGCATATCAGATATTTACATCACGATTCATAACAATAGCAACATTACAGTTATGAAGTAGCAACGAAAATAATTTTATGGTTGGGTCACAAAATGAGGAACTGTATTTAAAGGACCAAAAGGTTGAGAACCACTGTTTTAGAGTCATAGAAGCATGAACAAACTGTTGAACCTCAGAGGGAAGGCAGGGGAGGGTAGGTGGACACAGACATGGGGTGATGAGGGCCTGGTTAGGGGAGGACGGAGTGGGCTGGAAGAGGTTTATGGGGGGACGGAGGACCCATGTAATACTTTCAATAATAAAGATTTTTTTAAAAAAAGAATTGAAAATCTATGGCTGAATAAAGTATTATGAAGTAAAAAAAATTTTTTTTTCAAAACGTAATAAGGCCCTGGCTGGTTTGCTAAGTGATTAGAGCACTGGCCCTTGGACCAAAGGGTTGCAGTTTCGATTCTGGTCAAGGGTATGTACCTCAGTTGCAGGTTCAATCCTGGGCCAGTCAGGCGTGTGCAAGAGGCAACCAATCCATGTGTCTCTGCCACATCTCTCTCTCTCTCTCTCTCTCTCTCTCTCTCTCTCTCTCTCTCCCTCTCTCTCATCTCTTCCCCTCCCCTCTCCCTTCCACTCTCTCTAAAAATCAATGGGGGAAAAAATGTCCTCACTCCTTGGGTGAGGATTAAAATAAATGTTTAAAAAACTGGTGATAGAAAAAGTGGAATCTGTGCTAAGGGAAGTGAGATTGCTCTGTGCTGCAATGCTTCACAGATTCAATCCAGGGCCTGAGTGTGCCCAGTGGCAAGAGGCTTCCTCTCCGATCTGACAGTGATTATGTGGCTTGTGTGGGCACCTCTGCTCTCCCTCCTTCCCTATGCCACACCCCCAGGACCGCAACCGCTTCAGAGGCAAGCACAGCAAATATTCTCTTGAAGGCAAGTTCAGAAACCTTGTCACTTGAGGTACAGAAAATTAAACAGGAACTACCTTTTTGAAAATCTCCTAAACAGACTATTCCCCACTAGAAAAGAAGGATCCCCTAGCTGGCTTATGTGTCTGGTCCATCCCTGACACCTGCGATCCTGTGATATGATCCCAATTTGCCTCCATGGAGGGCTGTCTGCTGAGCTAATTGTATGCACTCCTTTGTGCTCGCCTCTAATGTTTATTTCATTACAATATTTACAAAAGGACTGGAGAAATAAGTCACTATGCAAATGGCAGTGTGAATGCACGATCCAGAGGAATATTAAAATTCATTAACCTTATTTACATTTAAACTATTATCATGTATATTTGAGTGCCATGCACCTGCCAGAATGGATGGGAAGCCACATCAGCAGTCCATTGAATAATCTATTCGCTGTCTCTATTTCCTTGTCAAGTAAAGTAAAAACTTCCTCATCTTGGATACATTCAAAATCACTACCACGCTGATTTATTTATTAGCAGTTCTTAATGCCAGAGAAGTCTATGCATATTTCAAGTTGTCCTTTGGCATTTAGAGGATCTGTTCCCTTAAACAAATTTTCCCATCTTTGTTAATTTTGCAGTGTTTCACATGGAAATGAAGTAGACCAAGCTTATCATTTTTAAAAGACTGACAAATAAAAGCTATATTTCTCACCCCCCCCCCAAAAAAATTTAGTTCTAAAAGAAAAGGATAAGTATAAAAGAAAAAGCAGTCAAATTGGTGGCTTGGTATTAATTAGGTAAAGCAAACAGCTAATTGGAATTTTCTTTCTTTTTCTTTTTTTAGGCTTTTATTTGCCACTATCTTAATCCAGTTAGCATACAGAATCAAGTGGCAAGTCAAAACAGTGAGTGAAGCCACCAGGATGACATTGGATGTTTTCCATGGCAATGAGAGCTGAGTCTGCCTTAGACAGCCCACTTGGATTATGTAGCAGGAAAAACAACAGGAAAAAATGTTGTGTAATCTATAACTTCCTCCTAACAATGTATAGGCATGCCTCAGAGGTATTGCGAATTAGGTTCCAGACCACCACAATAAAGCTAATATTGTAATACAGCAAGTCACATGCATTTTTTGGTTTCCCAATACATACAAAAGTTATATTTACTCTCCATGGTACTTTATTAAGTGTGCAATAGCATTATGTCTAAAAAATGTACATACCTTAATTTTAAAATACTTTATTGTTAAAAATGCTAACCATCATCTGAGCCTTCAACAAGTCATAACCTTTTCGCTGTGAAAGTTCATCTCTTTAACTTGTAAATAACACAATATCTACAAAACACAAGAAAGCAAAGGGTAATAAAATGAGGTATGACTGTAAATCCAATTAAAGGGCAATTTTTTTTTCTCCTAATGCCTTGATGGGTTTGTAAATGCAAGTTGGTAAGTTGGAGCTAATAACAGATCACTACAATAGAAAGCTGATATTTTGAATATCTACAAGGGCTAACGAGTGGAAGGGAAGCTGAGCCCTGTTTGGTGCAAGGATCAAAACAGCCCCAAAAAACAGAACAGCTAAAAAGAGAGGACAGGAATTTCCAGTAGCCCATTGTTAACTTGTTTCCTGTGGGGTATGCGATATAATCACCTCCTTACCACTATTCTACTAATCTTCAGTAAAGTCTGCATGTGCACAAATGTTTGTTTGTGAGTGAATTCATAGAAATGTTTAGATTTCCGTTCTAATGCGGTGTGATGCCAGGATCAGGAGGCACCACCCCAAGGTAACAATAAAAACAAATCCCCAAAGAGCAGAAGTGGTGCTCTCTAGCACAAGAACTCTGTTGAGGAGATGGACAGCAGGACACCCTGGTTTACATGGACAACCCCAGACTTTGGAAAGAGAGGCAGCATTTATAGAACTACACCATAGCTGCCAATTACAAAGGCACAAGGGTAGCAGGCAGTCAACAGTGGAGTCGCCCCCTGGCCAGTGTGGCTCAGTTTGTTGGAGCCTTGTCCCGTATACCAAAAGGTGGCTGGTTCAATTCCAGGTCAGGGCACATACTTGAGGCAACCGATCGGTGTTTCTCTTTCTCTCCCTTCCTTTCTCTAAAATCAATAGAAAGCGTATTCTCAGGTGAAAAAAATAAAATAAAATGTTGTTTTTAAAAGTGGAGTAGTCTTCTCTAGGTAAAAGCCTGAAGATTAACATGGATCAAAATAAGAGTAGAAAGCAACTACAATATCAACCATAGGTGGAGTAGTTTACAAGTCTTTGCATTAGAACTATAGAAAAAAAGTTTATCAATCTCTTTAGCTAAATCCACACATAGCAGTAACACCATTATCCTAACACTATGAGTATAATTGAAAGGTAGGAGCTGAAGAGAAATACACACAATAGGAGGAAGATATTTTGAAGATTCAAAGGAGCTAATTAGTGTGTGTGTGTGTGTGTGTGTGTGTGTGTGTGTGTGTGTCCCAGAAGAGTTGGAGCTGAGGCCTAAGGACATCTACCTTGAGGCAGTAGATGAAATTCCCCACCTTCCACCTAGTCACATCATTTGATGTGCATGGAGCCCACAGACCTCCTGCCAAGAATATACAGCACACTTGGCGGTCCCAACTCCCAGATTTGTGCACCCACTTCAGAGAGAGGACCCACTTGGGCTAAATTACGTGGACCTCAGGAGCACATAAGGAAAAAGCTCTTGAGGAAAAAAATCATGGATGGTGGTGAGAGGAAACACCTGGCCACCAAAGACAGACTCTACAAAAGAATCCAAACACCTGGGGAAAGTAATGGTTTCCGGTGCTATATGAGCCTTTATTTGACTCATTTCACATTCACTATAAATCCTTTTGGGGGGTTTTGGTGGTGGTTCTTTTGTTGTTGTTGTTGTTGTTTGTTGTTAGAAAACCTTTTGTAAAGCAAAAAAATGGCATCAAGATTTCCACACTTCACTTTTAGCATAAAAACACTGTCATCAAAAATCATATCAGAGCCCTTGCCAGTTTGGCTCAGTGGACAGAGTGTCAGCCTATGGACTGAAGGATCCTGGGTTTGATTCTGGTCAAGGGCACACGCCAGGGTGGCGCGCTCAATCCCCAGTAGGGGGTGTGCAGATGGCAGCCAATCAATGATTCTCTCTCATCATTGATGTTTCTATCTCTCTCGCTCCCTTCCTCTCTGAAATCAATAAAATATATGTTGTTGTTGTTTTAAAAAAAATCATCTCAGAAACCGAATTATAGAGCAAAAAAAGACAGACCGCTCCAAAGCAAAAAGTGGTAATCCTGGTCCCCAAATTGGGGCTCACCTTACTCCTGATGAGGGCTTACTCCTCCCTGAGAGGCCCCGCAGATCTGAATTTGCAAATCACTGGATAGCTTCATTAGCGTTGTGAATCTGAATTCTTCACCCAGAAAGCTGATCTTCATGTATACATTATAAAAAAGAAAACTGGGTCATTTTCTTTGAACACTGGAAAATAAGAAATTAGACTATCCTTTGGTTTTTCACGTTAGGAGAGCTGCTGGAGGAAGAACTATCAACAGACTTCAACACAGCTCTGAGAGTAGTACCGAGGTTGATCTCTGATACAACTGCCTTGGTCAGCAAACCAATTAATGTAGTTTCAGTCTGTGCACAAGTCCACAGAGTAGTAAACCACTGCCCCGGGCTTTTTATCTCTGTGTGTTTATTTTCTTAAGATCAAAAGAAGGTAGACTCTGAAGTACCTTTACACTGAGCACCAAAGTGAACCTGCCTAAAACCTATCCTATAACATAAATGCTTTTACAACTGGGTAGTTTATTAGATTAAAAACCTTATATCACAAATCAACACAAGGTCTCTGTAAAATAGGAGGCATAGCAATAAAGGAAGACAACTGGAATAGGAATATATGCATCTGGTCCAGTAGATGGTTATACCTGAACAGGCCATGCCCATTTGGAATTATCTCGATACCTTGCCCATCCCTGCTTCCCTTCACCCTGCCTTCGTATTTTTTAAATTAAATTTTCATCCTACTTCTACTCACTATCCTCATTTAATGTTTTTCTCTCCTCCCTACTCCAAACACCATTTTACATTATCAGGACTCCTATCATAGAATCAGAATGGAGAACCAAGATGGCGGCATAGGTTAACGCCGGAGTTTGTTGCTTTGAACAACTACTTCAAAAGTGAAACCAAAAAACGGAAGGGACATCACCCAGAACCACAGGAACGCTGGCTGAGTGGAAGTCCTACAACTAGGAGGAAAGAGAAACGCACACGGACACTCAGAGGAGGCGCAGTGCTGAAGTCAAATTCTGAGGTGCGGAGTGCGCGGAGCGGGCTGGCGGCGGAGGGCGCGGTTGTTGTTTTCAATCGGGAGGGAGTCGCAGACTCTGAGCACCAGATACAGGCGAGTCTTTAGGGACCCAGACTCAAACGGGAGAAGCGGGACTGTCTGGCTTCGGTCAGAGCCAGTGCAGCTTTCTCTCCCAGCTTTGCAGCGGGTGCTGGGACTCAGAGAGGCAGAGCCCCTGGGGACAGGACTGAGAGCTGCCATAACTGCTCTCTCCGGCCCACTCTGTTGATCCTGTGCGACCCGCCCCGCCCAAGCCCTGCACAAAGGCATTTGCCGGATAGCCTCAGGCAAAGGCTAGATTAGCACCGCCCTAGAGGACAGAAGTTCTCTCACTGCTGACACAGCTGATTCTCATAGCCACTTGGCCTGGAGGTCAAACCCTCCCTGGAATTAGCTACAACAATCAAGATTTAACTATAAGACTGCGAACAAAGACCACTAGGGGGTGCACCAAGGAAGCATAACAAAATGTGGAGACAAAGAAACAGGACAAAATTGTCAATGGAAGATATAGAGTTCAGAACCACACTTTTAAGGTCTCTCAAGAACTGTTTAGAAGCTGCCGATAAACTTAATGAGATCTACACGAAAACTAATAAGACCCTCGATCTTATATTGGGGAACCAACTAGAAATTAAGCATACACGGACTGAAATAACGAATATTATACAGACGCCCGACAGCAGACCAGAGGAGCGCAAGAATCAAGTCAAAGATTTGAAATGCAAGGAAGCAAAAAACACCCAACCGGAAAAGCAAAATGAAAAAAGAATCCAAAAATGCGAGGATAGTGTAAGGAGCCTCTGGGACAGCTTCAAGCGTACCAACATCAGAATTATAGGGGTGCCAGAAGATGAGAGAGAGCAAGATATTGGAAACCTATTTGAAGAAATAATGACAGAAAACTTCCCCCACCTGGTGAAAGAAATGGACTTACAGGTCCAAGAAGCGCGGAGAACCCCAAACAAAAGGAATCCAAAGAGGACCACACCAAGACACATCATAATTAAAATGCCAAGAGCAAAAGATAAAGAGAGAATCTTAAAAACAGCAAGAGAAAGAAACTCAGTTACCTACAAGGGAATACCCATACGACTGTCAGCTGATTTCTCAACAGAAGCTTTGCAGGCCAGAAGGGAGTGGCAAGAAATATTCAAAGTGATGAATACCAAGAACCTACAACCAAGATTACTTTATCCAGCAAAGCTATCATTCAGAATTGAAGGTCAGATAAAGAGCTTCACAGACAAGGAAAAGCTAAAGGAGTTCATCACCACCAAACCAGGATTATATGAAATGCTGAAAGGTATCCTTTAAGAAGAGGAAGAGGAAGAAAAAGGTAAAGATACAAATTATGAACAACAAATATGCATCTATCAACAAGTGAATCTAAGAATCAAGTGAATAAATAATCTGATGAACAGAATGAACTGTTGATTATAATAGAATCAGGGACATAGAAAGGGAATGGACTGACTATTCTTGGGGGGGAAAGGGGTGTGGGAGATGTGGGAAGAGACTGGACAAAAATCGTGCACCTATGGATGAGGACAGTGGGTGGGGAGTGAGGGTGGAGGGTGGGGCGGGAACTGGGAGGAGGGGAGTTATGGGGGGGAAAAAAAGAGGAACAAATGTAATAATCTGAACAATAAAGATTTAATTTAAAAAAAAAGAATCAGAATGGTGTGCCCAACCTGGGTGTGTGCAATAGTACAAATATTTCCATATCCCAGGACAAGCTGGAGCGATTACCCTTGCTCACTTTTCTGAGCCATGATTTCTCTGCTAAACACTATCCAGAGTTGTGCTTTCTCAGGAGTGATAGTTACTATGCATAATGATGGAAATAATATGGACACCCATGGCCCTACTGGTACCCACCAACTGAATGACAGTCCATCGTTTATGACTTCAGCAGCCTTTGACATAAACACTTTGAATGCTCAATAAAATAATAGGTTTAAAGATTCCAAGCAATAGAGTAAAATGAAAGTTTATTAATATATCTGTGACTATCCCACAGAAAAAGAGATCCAAGTGACCTTGTGCTCTTTTAAATACATTGTTATAGCAGATTATGTTATAAAAATAATTTAATATACATAATTTGCAACTACTATTCTCTATTTTTAATTGAGTCATATTATTACCACACACCTCACCATACCTACTAGTAAAATACCCATAAACCTACATCAGAGAAAATTAATATAATAAAATCAGAAGTTGATTTCATTCCTAAAAGTCAAACATCTTAATCAAGAGATTGACCAACTCTTATTATTCAACTGTTTCTCACTCAGGCACTTGTTCTTTTCTAACAAAGACATACTAGCATTGAATTGCTCTTTGGCATGTACCTCCTTCCACCTTCTGGGACAAAAAATTATAATGCAGTCATGAAGGACGGGAGATTTAAGATCTCCCCTCCCAGAGTAAATCAAATCAGACTTAATTTAAAGGTAGGTACATTTCATTTTAAGGACTTTTTATAAGAGAAGAAAAAGGTCATTAATTTTGACAGCTTTTAGTGAAAGTAAATTACAAATAAAACTCCCCATATATTGTTTACCTTCTTTGTGTGTTGAATTGCATTGTAGTTAGCCTCTTGCAAAGTGTTTAAACCAGAAAATCATCTTAGCTAGCCAGAAAGACCTATTTGCTTTGAGTTTCCTTTGCCCGCTTATAGTCAATACCAATTAGCTAATTCTGGATTGTTCACATTCTGGATTGTTGCTGGATAATGCTACTTTTTAGCTTTGAGAGTACTTTTGAATTAAAAAAAATAAACTTCAGTATGACTTTGATGTTCTTATTATAGTAAAGATAAATAAAACGAGTTCTGTTGCTTCAGACAGACCTCTCCTCAGTAAAATAGATGAACTTGGGTTTAGAAATATATTAGTGGTTCACCTAGGGCTCCTGGGAGAAGGGGCTATACCTTACAAGAGGATGATTTAGAAAGCAGAATGCCAACTTCTTAATTTACTGTCATAGGATCTTGCCTCTGGAGATGGTCACCAGGAGACCCAGGCACAACCAGAAAGATGTTAATGACCCTAAAATTATTAGGGAAAACAGCTTTAGTTAACCCAATGTATGGAAATTAATCTAAAATATGAAAATTAATCTAAAGCAGTGATTCTCAATCCTTAGCTTGCATTAGAATGACCTCGGGGGCTTGTTAAACACAGATTATTGGCCCCATCCTTGTATTCCAAATAAGTGGCTCTGTAATAGGATCCAAGAATTTGCATTTTTACAGCTTCTCAGGTGATGCTTCCACTGGTCCCAGGGCCACAGTCCCAGGAACTAGATGAATCATCCTTGTCCACTAATGGGTATATTTGTCTGTGTAACTAGTACTGGTGTTCAGAATGAAAGTCCATCCTGCCCTGAACAATAATGGATTCACAAATTTCTACTCTGCAGATTAAGAATTCTTTATCAGTCATGGGATAGCTCTACCTCACAATATAATTCTCAAAAAGCACAATGTGTACTACTTGTGCTTTAAGTTAAAGC
The DNA here is from genome assembly GCF_963259705.1 of Myotis daubentonii. Taxonomy (NCBI): domain Eukaryota; kingdom Metazoa; phylum Chordata; class Mammalia; order Chiroptera; family Vespertilionidae; genus Myotis; species Myotis daubentonii. The sequence continues at coordinate 63,169,462 of NC_081846.1, read as the reverse complement.
CTTCCTGGTGAGATATTTGAAAATATGCTATTCTTCATTTTAAAAGAATGTTTACAATAGACCTCTTAAATGTGCTACTTTGGTAGGTTGTTAATTTGTTCACTGAACAATTATTGTTAGCTTCTACATCGGTCAACATTTTACTGATTTCAGGGCCTGGTGATGCTGCTTGGATCAATAAGAATTGCATTCATCTAAAAGTAACAAAACAATGATTTACAGAAGCCTTGACCACGGGCTTATTTTTCACATGATAAGAAGCCTGAATTGAGACAGTCCAGAGCTGCTGCATCTTTTCAAGTATGCTGCCAATGACCCAGACTCGCCTTATGCTCTGCCATCGCTTGCATGTTGGATTTAGTCCTCCTGCTTATTGTCTCATTGTAAAAAAGATGGATGCTGCATCCTCAGCCGCATGTCATTATTCCAGGCAGAAAGAATAATAAAGCAGGGAAGAAGAGAGAGTAACTATATTAGAAACTGAAAAGTTTGCCATAAAACCCAATTTAAATTTCATTGGTTGGTACTATAAAAAATGACCACCTCTAGTTGTTCAGAAAGGTGGTGTTTTTTTTGCTGAATACATGACTGTCGCTCTCTCCATAAAATTGGCATTCCATTAGGAAAGATAATGTATGCCCCAGATGTATGCTTCACCGCTGTATTTGAATATGACATCCTCATTCAAGACTCCAGCACTCACTACAATAAAGGATGTCAGAACAGTCCTGACTTTTCAACCTAGGCACAAGGTCATCAAACCAGGTCGCAAAGAAACAAAGAAAGCACCCTTTTCTTCTTTTGCAGGAACTGTAAATTCCACCAAATCATTAGCATGAAATATTAATGTCAACAGTGATGCTCAAAGTGCTAGAGATCTGTGAACACATCTGTGAACAAGAGTATTCTCATCAAATATTCAGTTGGCAGCCCAAGGGTCCACCCTCCATGGGTGAGCATGACTCCAGGAGGGGTGTTTCAGTCATACCCAGATTGCATGTCAAGGCATTGCACTGGCTAATAAAGGGTTGCCAGACTGAATAAAACATCATCGCTGACCTCAAGAAATTTAGAGATTAATTTGAGAATGATTAGAGTAGGAAGGAAGGGGAAATGACCACCAGATCTTGTTCTTTAACATCCATTCTTCTCCCACTATATAGGACAGTTGATCTCTATATAAAGGAATTAAATGGTAATTCAACTCTATATACAATGGAATATTACTCAGACATAAAAAAGAATAAAATCTTGCCATTTGGGGCAACATGGATAGACCTAGAGGGTATCATGCTAAGTGAAATAAATCAGACAGAGAAAAACAAACACCATATGATTTCACTTATTTGTGGAATCTAAGAAACAAAATGCATGAACAAACAAAACATGAACAAATCCATAGATACAGAAAACATACTGATGGTTGTCAGATTGGAGGGGGGTTGGGGGATGAATGAAAAAGATGAAGGGATTAAGATGCATAAATTGGTAGTTACACAATAGTCATTGGCATGTAAAGACAGCATAGGGAATACTAGTATAGTCAATTAGTGTAGATTCTACACTAATAAAAGACAAAGATGCTAATTGACCATACCTTCGCTACACCCACCAGCCAATCAGAGCGACTATATGCAAATTAACCCAACCAAGTTGGCGGTTAATTTGCATATACCCGCTGGGAGCGAAGACTGAAGACAACGTGCAAGCAAAGTGCTGCAGAAGGGAGCAAAGTAGAGGCGGCAGAGACAGGAACAGAGCCAAGGCGGCGGAGGTGGAAGGCGGGAGGGAAACCAGCCGGGCAGCGGGGCAGGAGGGAAGCCTGCCTCAGAGGATTTTTCTCCCTTCTCTGCTTCGCTCCAGCCGCAGGAAGCCCTATTCTTGCAGTAACCTTCCTGCAACAGGCCTCTAGTCCTATCTAATAATACACAAGCATGGTAATTGACCGTACCTTCGCTATGCCTCCCATTGGCTAATCAGTGTGATATGCAAATTAACCACCAACAAATATGGCAACTAATTTGCATACTGCAGGCAGGGCGGGACAGCACGAGCCGCCAGTGCGCCGCCATCCAGGCAGGCCCGCCCCCGCCTTGCTGCCCGGGACCGGATCGGCGGGTCTCAGGCGACAAGGCAGGCCCGCCCCAGAAGCCTCTGAAGCCGCCTGATATGGTAGTAACTCTATCAGTAAGCACTCTGAAAGTCAGTGGCATAAATGCACCAATTAAAAGACAGATTATGGGGGTGAATCAAAAACAAAACCCACTTTAAATATAAAGACACATATAGATTAAAAGTAAATGAGTTAAGCTGCAGCCTGTTTTTCTCAGTGGATAGAGCATTAGCCCGTGGACTGAAGGGTCCCAGGTTCGATTCCAGTCAAGGGCATGTACGTCAGTTGCTGGCTTGATCCCCAGTCCCTATCAAAGCATGTGCAGGAGGCAACCAATCAATGTGTCTCTCCCTTTCTCTTCACTCTCTCTAAAATTCAATAGAAAAATATCCTTGGGTGAAGATTAACAAAAACAAAGTAAATGGATTAAGTAACATTAAAGAGATTATGAGAAAGATATGTTCCAAATTTTGTTAGTTGTATAATGGTTATGTTTAAGTTATTAACACCTGAGAAATTGGGTGAAGGGTACATATAATATGCTATAGTATTTTATAGGGTGTTTTTTTACATGTATGAGATTATTTCAAATTAAAATATTAAAAAATAAAAAATTAATAAAATATTAATTGAGGTGTATCTGCATTACATGAAAAATCTCCTAATTGCTTCTAGCATAATTTATTAAATTGTGCTAAAATTTACAAGGGTTCAATTAAAAAATATCTTAATTCTAAATGATATAATAGAAAATATATAATAGTACAATTATAAGCACTTATCTGAAAATAAAAATTTAAAGAAGTGAATTTAAAGAAGGGATTAGCCAAAGAAAATATACAGTGGGGCCTTGACTTATGAGTGTCCCGACTAACGAGTTTTTCGAGATATGAGCCGTCTCTTGGCCGATTTTTTGCTTTGAGGTGCGAGCTAAAATTCAGGTTACGAGCCAGCTTCAGATACCCCACCGCTAGTTGGCTCAGCGAATGTCACAGTGAACGCCACAACATCAGCCCAGCATCACGTGTCTCACTCATTCACTTTAAGATTTGACATACGAGTAATTTGAGTTACGAGCTCCATCATGGAATGAATTAAACTCATAAGTCAAGGCCCCACTGTATGCACAACCCATGGACACAGACAACAGAATGGTGATGGCCAGAGAGAAGTGGGGGGCAAGAGCTGGGTAGAGGGGGCAAAAGAGGGGAAAGAGGGACATCTTATATAATAATAATAAAAGGCTAATATGCACATTGACTCAACAGCAGAATGACCGGTTGCTATGATGCACACTGCCCACCAGGGGCAGATGCTTAATGCAGAAGCTGCCCCCTGGTGGTCAGTGCACTTCCATATGGAGAGTGCCACTCAGCCAGAAGCTGGCTCATGGCTGGCCAGCACAGTGGTGGTGGCAGGAGCCTCTCCCATCTCCGTGGCAGCACTAAGAATGTCCACCTAATGGTTTAGACCCGATCCCTTGGGGTCCTAAGCCTTTAGTCGGACATCCCCCAAGGGCTCCCGGGCTGCCAGAAGGATGTCTGACTGCAAGCTTAGGCCTGATCCCCCAGGGAGTGGGCCTAAGTCAACAGGTGGACATCCCCCAAGGGGTCCTGGACTGTGAATTGGTGCAGGCCGGGCTGAGGGACACGCCCCCTCCGAGTGCACAAATTTTTGTGCACCGGTCCTCTAGTATTGTAATAACTATGATGGGGTCAGATGGCTACTAGACTTAGTGGGGTGATTACTTCATAACATATATAAATGTCTCATCACAATGTTGTAAACCTGAATCTAATATAATATTGTATGGCAACTATAATAAAAAAAATAAAATGTAAAAAATTTGTTGAAATTTTTTTTTTAAAGAAGTGATACAACTAGGTCATGATGAAACAGAATTCCTGGCCCACCTCAGCAGGGATTCATTACCCAATTATTGTGTCTCCTGTATTCCCAAAAAAAACTATCCCCAAACCCAGTCTGTCACAGTGGTTAACAGTGCAAGCCCTGGGGTTAATGGCCAGTGCTTACACTTGCTTGCACGAACCTAGGGCAAGCCCTCAACCTCTCTGCACCTTAGTCTCTTCATTGGAATCTGAGAGGGCTGATAACAGAACAGAATTGGTCTCATAGACTCCGCCATAGGTTTCAAATGTATAAACACACCTAGAGAGCTGTGCTTGGCATTAGCTGTCTTCGTGAACATCATCATGTTTGAGAAGCTAGGAGTTTCATCACACACAGCACTCCATACTCATTCTTCTTTACGCAGTGCCTGGACCTTTCTCATAAAAGCCCCCAAAATTGTTGCTCAAGAATTTTTACCATAGGCCCCGTTGAAGTGGCTCAGTTGGTTGAGCAACTTCCTGTGCACCGAAAGGTTGCAGGTTCAATTCCCAGTCAAGGCACATACCTGGGTTGTGAGTTCAATGGCCAGTTGGGGCACCTGTGGAAGGCAACCAATCGATTTCTCTCTCTCTGTCTCTCTCTCTGTCTCTCTCTCTCTCTCTCTCTCTCTCTCTCTCTCTCTCTCTCTCTCTCTCCCCCCCCCCCCAACCCCCTTGGGTGAGGATTAAAAAAAAAGAATTTTCACGATAGAAGGATCTGTTTCACATCTAAGGCCTGTGTCTAGACTCAGTCTCCACAACATCAAAGCTTTTGTTTTCCAGGGTAGAAAGCCAGGGGATGAGCTTATTTTTACAATAAAAGAGTTGGCAGGACCCGGGGAAAACAGTTTCTCTTCTTAGGGGAGAGTCACAGACACAAAGCAATTGAAGTAGAAACTTGACTTCATTAGAATGCTTTTGGCCACCTGACTTCATTTCTCCATGTGCTTATTAAACAAGGCAAAATAAGTCGCAGAGGAGTCAGGCTGACAGAAGTTGAAACATAAAAACTATTATTTTAACCTTGAACTGGCAACTAAAAGACTCCCAACCAGGCTGTCCTGGGTAGATCCTGGCATTCACACTCAGAGACTGGGGATTTGGCGGCAGTCAATTCCAGGGGTGGAGCTGAGGCCTGTGAGCCTCATGGGCCCTGGCTAGACAGTTCCAAGCAGGTCCAGCGCTCATCAACTCACTCACAGACATCCCCAGCTCCCTGAAGAGAAACAATTTTCACAGTGCAGGCAGCCCAACATGAAAACAGAAACTATTTGCTGTTCCTCTAACATGTAAAAGAGTGCCTTCCAGACGGTGTTCCCCACAATAGGTTAGTCCCTTCCTGTCGCCTTCCCAAGGCCAGAGCATTCCTCTTCTCTCTCTTTTTCTAACCCCCACAGGTCTAGCCCTGTGTCTTGAACATGGTGGGTATTCGATAAATATTTGCTATACATGTAAATGGCCGATAATCCAAAGGCCACCTTGGGTGCAGTAACTGCTGGCCGGTTATCTCTGAATGAGATCTTTTCTACTGCAGTCGGTTCCAAAACAGGATTAGAAACAGCCTGGGCAGGCACACCAGAGAGCCACGGCCAAGAGAATCTTGGCCCTAAATTCACCATTTGGTGTCACTGGGACTTTGCCTTGGAAGCTGACAGAGAAGCTATACCCAAAACAGAGCCAAGCCACTGCCCTCAAGGATGCGGGAGGAGGGAGTGCCAGGTTGGCTCAGCTGTTTGGATCCCTTCAAACCATCCCCTCCTTGATTTGTCAGGTTAACCACAGCTGCATAAATCCTACTAAAATTGGGAAATGAAAGCACTGAAGCGCTGCTCTGTTACCCCATCAGGTATACATCCCATTCCTCCGTCCTCACCAGCAGACAGCCAGAAGTACTCACTCCTCACCTTCCAAAGTCTTCATTAAGGCCTGGACAGTCCTCTCAACTCTTCTCCTTACTTACCTTGGGAACAATTGCAAAACCATCATTCCCAGAAACCACCATGACAGAATTCCCTCAGGCTTTGGAGGGGTCAGTGGCTTGCCTCCTCCCCAAATGAGGACCGTGGCGTTCTTTCTTCTGCTTACTGGACACTGTCTTCACCCGGGCACATGTCTTTCAGCATTCCCGCACTTCATGGTGGCCTCGGCAGAGCTGTTTGCGCCTTTTGGCATTCATTTCAGCAGCTCAGAATCTAAACCCTTTCTATGTTTGGTGCATTTCTACCTGAAGAGTTTTCTATCGATGCTAAAAAAAATACCAAGGTACTTGCTTTCTTAGCATTATTTATAACTAGGCTCAAGTTTGTAACTAAGCAAAAGGAGACCCATCCATATAGTCTGGTCTGGTCTCAGGAGCTAGGGACTCGAGCAAAACAGAATAAAGGGTTCTTTCTCCCTTTTCCTTTCTCTCTCCCTCTCCCGCCCATCACCAGACCCCACACACTCACCAGTGTTCAGTGCCATCAGGGAGCACTGGCTACAAGGTTGAGTCCTGGGCAACAATGGTGTCAGCACTGGTTGTGGTAAAAGCAATTTCCTGATGCAGAAGTGGTACAATTGTTTACATCTATGTCTTGGTGGCAACTGAATACTAGTTATGATGCTTTGGTTTGGGATGTTGATTCTGGCAGCTCTGCCTCTGGGTTGGCATTGCAGCCCTCCCAAGAATTCTGCCCCCACCTCCAAGTTGATGCATACTGTTTATAACTGAAAGCTCTGACTAATGCAATAAATTTTCTATAAAACGAATGCTTTTCTCCAAAATCTCATCTCATAATTGTGATTGTTTTGGACGCCATAGGCTAAGTCTAAATCATTAGTCAGGGTGCAACTTTCAGACGCGTAAACAGACGCATTGAGGTGGTTCAACTGAAGCCCACGTTCACCTAGCCAGGGAGCAGCAGAGCTGAGACCTGGACCCAGGTTTTCCAAATCTAATACTTTTTATAATACTCTGCTTCTCACAGAACAAATAAACAAATCCCTCGTGAGCTGTCAAGTCAGTTTAAGAAAGTGCTGTATTTAAAATTTTCTTGAAATAACTTTAACATTATATTAAAAGTATGAACTATACATCCTAACCCAATGAAATCCTTATATATTGTTTCTCATTGTCAAACAGTGCAGATCATTACTAATAATGCACAGTTTTGCAAGCCAGTCAAGGCAAAGCTTGTGCTAAATCTACAAAACCTTTTTTCTACACACAGCTAATTGGCTCTTCTGCAATGTACAATTTCTGCTCCGACTCATGGAATTGTATTCATATATATGTGTGTGTGTGTGTGTGTGTGTGTGTGTATTGTTGATAGTATTACAGATATCTCCCATCCCCCACCCCTTTATCCCTCTCCTCCAAGCTCCTACCCACCCCCCTGGAATTGTATTCTTATTATGAGTCAGTTGTGTTTGTTCTGAAACTTATTTATGACCATTGCAGCTGTTATTGCAATTTCATAATTTAATGAAATGTTGGGGGAAAACAATGAAGTACTACTACAAAAAGAATTTATTGTTTTGAAAGGATTCAATAGAGGCAAGTTGGTGAGGAATTGAGAAGTTTATAACCATAAAACTTCAAAAAAATTGTAGAAGTATAGAAATATTCTGTTCTTAGAATACATTCTAACTACATTTAAGTTCTCAATCGAATTTAAAGATTTTGACACTCAATTACAGAAGATGCATTATGGACATGGTTTATATGAGAAAGGAAAATAAGTATTCCATACAACAGAACAGTTCTTAAAGAATGATCTGGGTTCATATCAAAATATTGAAGAATGAACATAAATACATGCTTAAAAGTATATTTAAATAAATGGTATCCTTTTTTATGACTCTATACTTTTAGCTGATTTGTTGATTAACTGACCACCTATCTCATGAGTCTAGTCATATCAGATTGCAAGCAACTATCTACACTAATAAAAGAGAAAAATGGTAATTGGTGTACGATGATACCCTTTTCATTGGCTAATCAGGGCTATATGCAAATTAACTGCCAACTAAGATTGGCAGTTAACTGCCAACAAGATGGTGGTTAATTTGCATATGTAGGCACAATGCAGGGAGGCGAAAGGGAAAGCAGGAAGAAGCCCCCTGCCACTGACAGTGATCAGAAACGCAGGGGGGAGCTAAGAGCTGGGGAGCAGAGCAAAGGCGGCCCTGGGGCCGCCTTTGCCCTGCCCCCCAGCCATGATCGGAGAATCAGGTGCCTTTTCCTCCCTGGCCAGTGATAGCAGGAAGTAGGGGTGGAGCCAGCGATGGGAGCTGGGCACGGTCGAAGCTGGCAGTCCCAGGAGCTAGGGGTCCCTTGCCTGGGCCTAAAGCGAAGCCCACGATCATGGGGCCGCTGCAGCTGCGGGTCCCCGCTGCCCGGGCCAGACGCCTAGGCCAGAGGCATTAAGCCTGGGCAGGGGCGGAGCCTGCAACCACGGGGAGCTGGGGGTCCCCTGCCCAGGCCTGACACCTCTGCCGGAGGCCTCAGGCCTGGTCAAGGGGCCGATCCTGTGATCGGAGGGGTCTGGGGGTCAACGCCTGAGGGCTCCCAGTATGTGAGAGGGGGCAGGCTGGGCTGAGGGACATTCCCCCCACCCACCCAGTGCACGAATTTCGTGCACCGGGCCCCTAGTTGTAATTATATTCAAGGTCATTCTCCTGGCAGAGAAACCCACTTGCTCTGGATGATGTGGTTATAGGACAGGCTTGATTATCTGTGGCCTTTGTCAGGGTGCTGTTGATCTAGTTTCTAGATTATTTTTGCTGCATCAGACAGCTTCAGTGAGTCGGATTTGTCCTTCTAATCATAACTCAGAGAATCCGGAATCCAGTGCTTGCAGGAGAATTTCCAGAGACTTAGCTCTCTTAAAGAAACCATTAGTTTGTGGTTTGCCCTATGCAGAAAGATAGTCCTGAGACAACACTAGGTGATGTGAAATTTATATCAAACCTATCATTATTGACTGGATGTTTGTGTCACAGCCCTCCTCCCCCAAATTCATCTGTTGAAGTCATAATCCCCAACATGATGCTATTTGAAGGTAGGGTCTTTGGGAGGTAATTAAGTTTAGATGACGCTATGAGGGTGGATCTCCCATGATGCTATTAATGCCCTATAAGAAGATGAAGTGCTATGAGATCTCTCTCTCTCCCTCTTTCCATTAGCATGCCAAGGAAAGGCCATGTGAGCACACAACAAGAAGGAAGCTATCCGAAAACCAGGAAGTGAGACCTCACCAGACACTGAATGTGCGGGCACCTTGATCTTGGTCTTCCAGTCTCCAGAACTCTAAAAAATAAATGTCTGTTGTTTAAGCCACCCAGTCTATGATCTTTTGTTATAGCAATCCAAATCAGCTAAGATACCTACCATGTGCCAAAAACAATTTTAGACTTTGGGTATACAAGGGTGAACCAAACAAAGCTCTGCTCTCATGGAGATTAGATTCCAGTGGAATCCTTTATCCTATGAGCTTCTGGAGGATGCGAATTGTGTGTAAATCATCTTTGTATTTCTAGCACTTAGCACTGTGTCTGGCACAATGTGAATGTTTAATGAGTTGAATTAAATATAATTGAATTCAATCAAATCTGATTTTCTGAAAGTAAGAAATCATCAAACTTGGTAGTTATTTTTCTATCATATGAGAGGTTCAGACTGTTCTCTATTTCTTAAAATTTGTTTTGAATGACATAACAACCTTGTTTGAATTATGCCTCAACTGCACATAGACAACCCTATTTCTCAAGGAGAATTTTTTGCCAGAAGCAGACTTTACATCAGAAAATTGAATTCCAAAAGATTATATCATGGCTTCTAAAACAATTTTTAAATATGGCATGTTTACATACAGGAATCTTGGGTCCTGAGAGAAAGTTCCAAAGTAAGCAATGGAAACAGTCAAAGATCAAGATATATAACAAGAGAATTTCATCCAATCATAACATAAAAGGAATAAATATTAAATCTCCACAAACTGTATATAAACATTCTAAATGTATATGCACATATGGACATTAATCAGTTTGTCTTCTTCCTGCAACACCCCCTACTGGAACTTAATATTTAAATGGCTATTTTTATATTTTCAGTTCATAGATATTTTTAACCCAGAAATTTTAATTTGGCAAATATTTGCATGCCTACTTTGTGTCAGGCACTGTGCTAGGGACACCAGATGGTTTAGGATCGAGCATCAGCCCATTTTCATACTGATTTCTCCCCGGAAACAGATCGATGTTCTCTTTTAAATCTGCTTCCACAGACTAACTTTTCCCAGCTTGTGAGAAGACAGCTGCCATGTAATTCTCAGTTCTCACTTCCTCATCGCTCCTAAACGAAAATTATATTCTTAAAACGGTAGAAGAAAAGTGCTGTGCCTTCGTGAAATCTAACCGTTTGTTCTGAGATGTTGTTTTCTAGAGCTGGTAGCCATGCAATTTGCCTGTGGAACTGAAGAAATGGTGTCTGGTGAGGCCAAAATGGAAAGGAAGGCTCTGGTTACCCCACTCTTCCTGCTGCCCTATCTGGACTCCTAGGCAACTCACCAGGAAGCACTCATCTATGCTTTAGTAAGTAAAGGAAACTGCAGTTTTAACAATATTATTAGTACTATTATTCTTAAAAGTTGGCCTCAAAATTCAAAAGAGAGCCTTAGGGAGTGGTGCGGAAACTTTCAGGGAGTAACACAACATTGAACATCTAACTGACAAACTTTCATCTATAGTAGATCCTCCGGATCTTCCAAAGATGTAACTAGATGTCTTCAGAAATGGCTTCTTTAGATAATTAGGTAGCCATGGAAGCATCAAAGCCTAATGCTCTGGGAGAAGACTGAGGTGATGTGGGGAGTGGATTTTAAGTTTCTTTAACTGATGTGATAATCAGCAAGAGGATAAATGGAGAAAAGTGCAATATATTCATGGGGGAGGGGGGACAGAATACTGGATCTTAATAAACTCTAAGACATGGGTGTCTGTTTACCTGAGCCTTTAGACGGCTTGTCCAGTTTGTATCCTTTCAGAAATAAAACAACAAAGAATGAACACCATTCATGCCCGCTGGACAGCTGCCAGCTGATCTCTAAAGACACTCACTACAGGACGCTAAGCATATGAACAAAGCAAAAGCAAATGGTATTCGGTTAAATGCTTTTTTAAAAAAAAAAATTAAAGGTGGCTTTCCCATTGTGTGATTTTTCCTCCCTAAATGCACAGCTTCTCCTGGATGGAGCTGTTATGTAACTGCACTTACAGAGGGAGGATAATTTGCTGGCCCCAAAGGAGTTCTTGGAATACTGAGAGAATATGTTACGAGATGGGCCCCGAACGAGTAGCATCTGGTTGCCCAAAGTATAATGCTTGTGGCAGAGAAATCACCATCAATAGCTTTAACAGAGACCAAATGTGTCCACTTCAATCCAGTGTTTTATCACCCCCAAGGGAATTTACCAGAGTGAAGGGGAAAGGGGGAGGGGGGAGTCATTTTAGCAGAGCATGGTTCATAACTTTATTAAGACCAACAAGTTAGGGTCTTTAATAGCTGTAAGATGGAAACCTAAAGTCATTGTTATCCAGACACATTTAAAGAATGAAAACAAAGAAAATAGAGAAAGAAGAAAACTAGTCTCTCTAAAGGCTGGGGTAAGAGGAGGGATTATATTTAAAAGGAAATTTGAAGAAACAGAGAGGAAAATTTTATGTTATTGTTGTTGTTTTCTTAATTGAAATATACCTTGGTTGGGGGAGGAAATCATAACTAAAATTTCCCAAGTTGTACAATATTCTGATCCTGATCAATTCAGTATTTTCTTACCCTGTCTCCAAGGAAATGGATTGAGGACTCTAGTCTTAGGAGAAGCAGCATGTACTAAAAGTGAAATAACATGTTCATAGAAGGAACATGACCATCAAATACACTGGTTTGCTGAATTAACAAAACACACAACTGTTGGTAATTCACATTCGTGTCCATGCAAAAAGTACATGCATATTAAAGAATTATTTGTTTTATTTAAATAGTAATAAGCAGCCATGTGGCAAGGATAACGAGCATTTCTGTACAATGTATAAGGTGCATCTCACTCTCTTTCTGAGGAGGTCAGAGGAACACCACACATAAAAAGCAATGGATTGAATTCTAATGAAATATAATCTCCAGGGGAAATTCAGGTAGCTCATGGAGGGCCCAATAGGATAACTAAATCACTGGCATTCCATTGCCAGTTAATGGCAGTGAAACACAATGTGCCAGTAGTTCTGAAGACTTTGGCCAATGTCCTGGCATCACCAGAATCCTGTGGCTTTGAGAAATTAATCTGAACTTGGATGTGAAATTCAACCACAGTAACCACTGCACTTCCCTCCTTTCCTCCCTATGTGATTTGTTTTGGACTGCTCTGAATCCACTCTCCAGCGAAGTCATTGGGTGTCTTTTGGATTCAGTTGCATGTACTTCAATTTAAATAATGTTGGATAAATGGAATAATTAGATATAAATAAGGCCTGGCATATGGGCAAAACTGAGGTGTCTATCTCATTCCATCTTGAAAACTATTCTTTTTAGATCTAACTGTGTGCAGGCAATTTAAATCAGAAATGGCTTTAGTGTTTCCCCTGCTGCTATCCTACCACTCGTAAAATGAAAGAGCTACCTGTCATCTTCATCAGCACATTGCAGCACGCAAACAACCCCAAGCTTAACACAGATGATTGATGGAGCCACTAAAGGCATCGAATTCCTATAATTGAGCTGTCTGAACAATATCAAACGCCCACAAGATGTAGTGGGGAAAGGACTCATCAAAAATAAACCCTGTTTAATTGGGATCCCTGGTCTCCTTCCTGACTTTGTCTCACCCTCTCACCTACTATGTCAACCACTATGAAGTCCTACGCTGCCTTGCCCTGGCAGAATTTTGTGATTTAATAAAGGACCAACACCTTGCCCAGTATAACCTGTGCACACTCTGTGTGCCTTCTGTTACTGAACACACGCCTCCGACCTCTTTTGACTCTCTGGCAGCTGCCTTTGTTCTCTGCACCAAACCTGCCTCTGTTGAATAACAACTCAGCTCGGCTCTCTGGCCTCTGCCTCATCTGACATTTTTCCTTCTGATCATCATGCTGTCCTTCATTGCAGATGTTGACTATAATTAATTCCTTTTGCTAAAGCCACAGAAAGCCAGGTCCCTCCAAAGCCGGTGCCCGCATCCTGGGCTAATTGCACTTGTATAAACTGCTGCCCAACATCCACTCACTTCCACCCATTCCTCCCCTCCTCTTCTCTGAGCTGCCAGTCAAGAGTAGAAACTCTTTTAGTGCCTGCATGTTTCTATTCATAATGAAGTAATTACAGCGAATGTTGCTTTTGTTAAAGTAAAGCCAGCCTTAGCCACACAGTTACAACTGGGTTTTGATGGTGTGTTTTCATCTAAGGATGACGGTCCCTGAAGGGTGTTCTCATCACCTTGGAAGGGGCAAGAGGAAAGATTGGAAGTGACAGAAATACCCTATAACTTGGTTAGGGTGGTGGTTACCTGAATATATACATTCATCAACAAACTCTACTTAAAACTATATGCATTATATTGTATAAGAATATAATTCAAAAAGCTGATTGTAAAAAGATAACTATAATTATGCTAAGTGAAATAAGCCAGTCAGAGAAAAACAAGTATCACATGATCTCAATCATATGTGGAATCTAATGAACAAAATAAACTAATGAACAAAATAGATCCAGAGACATAGAAACATGGAACAGACTGTCGAATCTCAGAGGGAAGGTGGGGGAGGGTGGGTAGGTGGGAAGAGATCAACCAAAGACCTTGTATGCATATATGCATAACCCATGGACACAGACAATGGGGTGGTGAAGGCCTGGGGAGGGCGGTGGGGGCAGGTTAGAAGAGGACAATGGGAGAACAAGGGGACATATGGAATACTTTCAACAATAAAGATTTTTTCAACAATAAAGATAGAGAGATGATAGAGATAGATAGATGATAGATATAGATAGATAGATAGATAGATAGATAGATAGATAGATAGATAGATAGATAGATGATAGATAGACACAGAAAAAAAAATGAAGCATCAGCTGACTGCAAAACAAATTTGCCCAAGTGACACACCATTAACAATTTTATACCCAGGATTGAATTCCCTCAACTGAATATAATTTGGAGTTTTCATTTCATTTAGAAACTGTTAATACAAGACTCTAAAAGGCCGGCATGTCATCTAAGGCCTGCCAAGTGTGTGATCAAACAGCATGAATTATTACCTTGACACAACTGTAGGAGAAGCAAGCAGCCTAATTTCCCCTATATACACACTGCTGGGGGCAAGAAACTTGGTTTCAACAGAGAATTTCCAAGAATCAGCCTCCTCCACAATTCTCACTTTCTATCTAGGGAGTTAGTTCAGACCTACGGGCAAGAACTTAAAAGACATGGGAAGAAAATTCACTAATATAACATTTATAGAGCAAAATAACATTTGTTTTCTTCACTGTGCAAGGATACCTTAAAGGTGAGAGCCAAGCTCAGCTGCTAATTATAAATCAAAATAACCCTTTCATTTCCACCTAACAAAGAAGAGAAAGGGGAGAGGACACGGTTACAAGGTAGTATTCTTATCTAGTGGGGATACTAGAAGAACGCCATTGCTGACAAAATGTGCAAGGTATATAAATCATATGAAAGCGTGATTCTCCTTGGACAGGGTTGAATTGTTCAATAGCAACCCTGGGAAGGACTCATACAAACAAGGGAAAAATAAAGTTCTGAAATGAGGTACAATTTCTTAATATCAGTAGTTATAGAGCAAAACAAAAATACCATAAAATAGTCCGTGTATGATCAACCCTTGATTATCCAAATTACTGATATGTAGAAATGCACATAAATTCCAGAGTAGTTGGTAATTAAGAAAACCATATTTAATTTCAGAGAGCAGACACACACACACACACACACACACACACACACATACTGCCCTGGTCTTAGCATTCTTTACACTCTGTCCTGTTGTTCACAACATGGATTCCAGCTAAAAGCTGGAGCAGAAGCCAGGCAGTAAAAGATGTGTGTACGTGTTCCATGAGAATTTTCCCTGCATTTTAAAATGGTTGTTGACAAATGACTTTGAAGTAGCTCAGAGAGAGAGAAATCATTCCTTGAGCATGATGCTCCTTTGCTCATATGAACGAGTATATTATAACATTTATTTTTATTTAACAAGCTGGCAGCTTTCCAGCTGTACATTAGGAGCCATTTCTAAGTCAGTTGCACGGTCTTCTTCAAGGCATTTCTTCACCGTTCAAGGGATTGCTGTCTAACCAATCACATCAAGAGAATCAATCTAATCAAGTACACGTGTCTGTGTGTTAGCTCATAGCAACTTCATGAGATTGGTATTGTTATATGATCAGGTAACAGACAAAGGAATTGTGGTTTATAAAGGATAATGAATAGGCACAAAGTCACATAGCTAGTAAATGGTGGAGCCAGGATTCAAACTCAGGGCTGTCTTAAACCTAAGACCACACAACTACGGAGAGCAAGATCAGATACTGGTGCCCCATAGTACATCCATCTAATTAGGACATTAACAACACTAAAAGCTGAAACCTCACATGCATTGAAAAGAAATTATTGTATATTGCATTTTTTTCCCAGTAGAGAAGCCAATAAGTTGGAGTGGTTAAGAACGCAGACTATGTAGCCAGACCACCTGCTTTCAAATTTCACCTCTGTTATTTAATAGTCGTGTAACAAGCACGTTACTTAACTTCTCTGTGCCTCAGTTTCATTATCTGTGAAATAGGCATAATAGTGCTACTTAACATATAAGGGTTTTTTATAAGGGTTACATTTATGTGTGATACTAGTATACTAGTATTGCGAGAATCTTTTTTTTTTTTTTTTAGTCTTTATCTTTTCAAGATGCATACTGAATTACTTAGAGAAAAATATTTGTGGTATTAAGATAGTGAGATTGGATGGCTATAGACAAAACAAAGGTAGCAATGAGGGAATACTAGTTAAAAATGAATCAAGACTATGTGGAATTCATATACTCTACATACACATGTACTCCTGCTTGTGTTTGGAATTTTCCATAACAAACAGTTTTTTAAATATTTTATGTAAGACATTTAAAATTATACCTGACACTAAATTATAGCGAGCGCCATATAACAGTTAACATGGTTACAGCAAGAGCTGCATTTTCAAAACATTTATATGGATCTATATTAGTTATATTTACATTTACCCTCTTTTTGATTTCTAGCACATAAGAAAAAGTAAGCAAGAAGAAATATATGTTCCATATCTTACATTGGCTTAGAGGAAAAGGCAACTGAAACCATCCAAGGAGCTGTTATCAAAGAAAACAGAGGGCCCGGCTGGTGTAGATTAGCAGTTGAGCGTTGACCCAGGAACCAAAAGGCCACCAGTTCAATTCCTGGTCAGGGCACATGCCCAGGTTGTGGGCTATCGCTCTCTCCCTCTCTCTTCCTCTCTGAAATCAATAAAAATATTTTAAAAAGAAGAAGAAAACAGAGGACTGAGCCATCGTCCAGATAAGTATTAAAGTAAAGAATCTGATTTAGTGTCCGGGTCCTCGAAGTAAAAAATTCCAGGTCAATAGGAAAAAAAACTTAAAATTGAGGTTTACATACACAATCTGACTAAGTGGGATAGTACAGAATAAAGAGAATAGGATGTGGTGTCAAGTAACAAAAATAGTAATAATAATAAATCACATATGTATATTGAGGAGACATGTGTGAGATACTATCACAAGAGGTTTTACAATTTATTATATCATTTAATCCTATCAGCCACCCACCCTGTTAAGTAGACACAATAATAATTATCTCCATTTTATAGGTATGAAAACTTAGGCCAAAAGAAGTTAGGCCTGCCACATAAAATTGAGACTGGTACTATATTTTTCTTCCTCAATCCGAGGAGTTTCAAAGTCTTTACCAGGGTGACAAATAAATGGCATGCCATCATCACTCACTCAACCAGCTAGCTAATGCAGAAACTGATATACCCACACTAGCAGCCTGATTCCAGAGTGTCACTCACTAAGAAAGACGTGGGCTTAAGTCCTTATTCCATATACACTTATAATATTGTGCAAGTCACCCGACTTTTAGCCTGTCCTGAATCATTTCCATTGCTTCTCCTTTCTGGCTTTTGGCCTCAAGCTATAGATTGCACTCTACTTTTTTATTTATTAATTTTTTAGAGAGAGTGGGGGGGAGGGGAGAGAGAGAGAGGGGAAGGAAAGAGAGAGGAAGATCAATATGAGCGATACATAGATTGGTTACCTCTTGCACACACCTTGACTGGGGGCAGGGATTGAATCTACAACCCAGGTACATGCCCTTGACCAGGAATTGACCTCTCGGCCCAATGTGCAGGTGACACTCTAACCACTGAAAAATACTGACACGGGTTTTTTTTTAATCCTCACCCCATGATATGTTTTATTGATTTTTAGAGAGAGGACAGGAAGGAAAGAGAGAGCGAGAAAAATAGATGTGAGAAAGATGGATGGCTGCCTCCCACATGCCCTGACAGGTGATCAAACCCGGAACCTAGATATGTGCCCTGACTGGGAATAAAGCCTGTAACATTTTGGCATGTAGGACAATGCTCAGCCAACTGAGCCACCTGGACAGGGCTAGATGGCACTTTTTTGCAGACCTCAGTAGCCCTGGGTTTCAACCATCATGACAAGGAAGAAAAGTTCCCAGTAAACTCAGGATCACCATGTGACTGTTGGTTAGGTATTGCCAGTGGTTGCTTGTCAACACATGGCCAAAGCAGTGGCTGCCAACCCTTACTGAAGATTAGATTCATCAAGGGAACTTTAAAAATTATCAGTGCCAGCCCCACTCTCAGACCAATTACATCAGAACCCCCAGAAATAGAGTCTGGGCATTAGAATGTTTTTATAGTTCCCTGAAGAGTCTATTGGATCTAGTGTTTCGAGCTGCTGAGCTAAATGGTGAGGGAAATTTATAGTTGAGCATGAGGGTTCAATAGAAGCCAAGTAACCTAAATATTGAAGCAAACACTTCAAAACAATACTTCCCTACATACAACACTCTACTTCTGCTTATTCTGAAAATCCTAATTCCAAGATTAAATACTATTCATAAATTTATAAGGTATGCATACATAAATATGTACATATGCACAAACATGATTCGTATGCCTTGGGAATACATTATTTTCACATTACTACAGTCCTATGTTCTATGCACCATGTTTTTAAATGAAACTAACATCAAAATTTCAGTAGTACTTCCATTCTACCACCACACACACACACACACACACACACACACACACACACACACACTTCATGCTAATGCTCTGTAAGGCTGGAATCTCACCTTTGCACCTTTCTAAGATTGGAGAATATAAGAAATCATTTGAGCTGCTGACAAATGAAAATGTCTTAATCCTAGGTTTAGTCATCAATCTGAACAAAGGAAATAAATGCCTTAAACTCTCCTGGTTTCCTATTGTCACTTAAATTGGAGCATTTTAATTTTAATTTTATAGCAACTTCTCGATTTTTATATAGGGATGTGTTTAATAATTTTTCATGTGTCACACAAAGAATTCAATGTGTACAACAGAAAGAAAAAGGGCAATAGTATTAAGATATTTAAAACAAATTGAACATTCTTTCCACTTTTTTTCTGGATGGCTTACCACCATAAATTACACCCCACCATTTGTTTCCCCCAACTGTTTCTATATGTTACAACAATTACATGCTTCGCTGAATTCAAAAAGGTTACTGAAAGGTTAGGTGAACAGAGCAAACGTAAGGAAATGTAAAGGAAAAGCTGCAGTTTGGTCTTTGCTGGCGCATAAATACAAATAAGGGAACAGGAATTGCATGGAAAGGAAGGAAGACACCATGATTCTGTTCAGGTTACACTTTACCAAAAGCTCTATGTTAGAAGACAAAGCCATGCATAGAAGCCACCTTAAAAACATGCGGTTTTCTCACGTCCGTTTTTCCTTACATAAGCAATAGAGAATCACAAAATGATATTAGGAAACTGTGCTTGAATACCATTCTAGTAGCACACAAGAACAAATGGGCAACTTACACTATGAAAATTAAAAATAAAAATAAACAAGATTGGATGGTCAGTCCTCGTGCACCTGTGGGGGTTTGAATCAAAGCACCTCCTTTATATAGTAGTTTCAGTTTTGTCTAAGTAGCTTAGACAGTTAACGCTGAGAAGGTTGATGAAGCTTATCTAATACAAAAGCCAATAGGTGCCAAGCAAACCTCGCAGCCGATACAAACAGCTTCAGCTTCCACCTCGCAGTCTGCCTGCCTTTCTTGGTAAGGTGAGGCGTGGACATGGCTGTGTGCTTCCTTGCATTTCTCCATACTATACTTTACAAGTCACTTTTCAAGGTTGCCCTTGCATTTCTTTTTCCGGTATCAAAACACGGCATGTGGAAGGAGGGGCAGATGAGAAAATAGAAAAAAGCACCTTGTGATTTGCCCTGACGTTAGCTTCCTAATGAAGAGCCCAGTGCACTCCAAATGCATACATGCTGAATGTCTAAATAGATCCCTGGTAGATCAAGAACTAAAGTTACCTCATCGCCAGACATCGCAATGTGACAGCTTGTTGCTCAAGCAGCTTGTTGCCAGAAGGATACATACCATTTCCAGCAGAAAATTGGTCTGGGGAAGACTCCCAACAGCCCAGACACAAAATAAACTCCCTTGGCTCTCTACAACAGGCCAGGCCAGTGGGATTCACAGACTTGCATCACCTTTGAATTTAAGAATCCAAACTAACGAAACTAGAATACGCTTCAAATGTCAACGCTGGCATTGCTTTCTGGGACATGTCTATTTCTTCAGTGATTTTATTCAACAGAATTGCTCATGACTACAGACATTTCTTAATTAAGCCCCAGTAGAACTGAATTTAAGCAATCACCTGAGAAAATATATTCCACCATTACTCAAGAATGCAGTTTGCCACTATTTGGCATGAATCGTTTAGCTCTATTAAATACATATGTAAGTTTTCAAAAAGCTCTGTGCCGATTTTTGCCTAATGAAAGCAAAACACATAAGTCCTTGATAGTTAGCATTTAAATTTAAATAGAGAAATTCATAATTTGATGATGTTTTCAAAGTCTCTAAAGTTTTTTAAAGATAGTATAAAGTTTTTTTTAAATTGTGCTGCCAGATGCAAACTGAACAACCATTAAGCCTTTTCTTCTAAGTTTACTGATTAGAAAAAAGGAGACCCATAGAGGCCGCTGATTAGTTCAAATCATGCAAACATCTAGGGTAGAACCAGGACCAAAATCTAGCTTTCTTGCTTCCTTCAAAGGAGCAGAGAAAGTACACGAAAAAAATGGGAGATCTAAAGAATGCAGATTCTCCCAGAGCAGATGACATGTTCTTGCAGACGACTCCTAGGGCCTGCCAAGAGCTGCCAAAGAGAGCAGGCAACTTAGAGGGGAAGAAGACAACTTAAAAATTAAAGAAGCATGAGTGGTGGAACCCCCAGTTCCCCATAAAACTCTTAAGATTTTTCCGTGTTGGTTTGTTTGTTTGTTTTATAGACATATAATGCTTTAAAGAAAATCTGAAACATAAAACTCAAATGTCTAAATCAGATCAACCAGAAGCCGTGGTTTATTTTGCAAAAATGGAATCTTTGCTTTACTAAGCTCTTCACTACCGTTTTCTCCGAAATAATGATTTCCTTTATGCTTAATAAATGGCCTATTCAGGTGCAACTCTCCGAGCCATTTCTATTACATTAAGCAAGGTATGCCTCTGTGCTATTGATTTCACTGATTTTTTTCCTTCCTTTCTCACTGTAATTGGAGTAAAATGCAAAGTGCTAGATACCCATAGACAGTGGTGAGCTGGTACCAGCTCACAGCAGCTCCAAGAAGCTATTGTAGGCATCTCTGCCCAACTCTGCATTCAGTGATTATGAAATCTGATAGTTGCCCTAACCAGATTGGCTCAGTGGATAGATAGAGTGTTGGCTCATGGACTGAAGTGTTCCAGGTTTGATTCTAGTCAAGGGCATGTACCTTGGTTGGGGGCTCAATCCCCAGTGGGGGGAGTGCAGAAGGCAGCTGATCGATGTTTCTCTCTCTCATCAATGTTTCTCTCTATCCCTCTCTCTTCCTCTCTGTAAAATGAATAAAATATATTAAAAACAAGGATTTCAGAAAAATTAAAAAAATATCTGATAGTTGATCCAAAGTGGACCAACACAAGGGGACATGAGGAAGGCATGACGAGAAGCTTGCTTAGATTCCACCAGTTACTTAGAACAAAAAATAAATGATCACACAGAAAAAGGCCAGAGCTCTTGTGGGATTCCATGTAGCTGAAGTCTAGGCCTCAGCAATGTAAAAGTAAAGGGCACCCCACTTTGACATGAAAGTTTAGGAAAGCCCTAGCCAGTTTTGCTCAGTGGGTAGAGTGTCAGCCCTCAGATTGAGGGTCCTGAGTTCGATTCTGATCAAGGGCACATACCTGGGTTGCAGGCTGGATCCGTGGGCCCAGTCGGGGCATGTGCAAAAGCAACCAATCAATGTATTTCTCTCACATCAATGTTTCTCTCTTTCTCTCTCTCCCCCTCTCTCTAAATATCAATGGAAAAATATCCTCCTTGGGTGAGAACTAACACAAAACAAAACAAAAAAGAAAGAAAGCTTAGGAAACCCATCCCAGTGCCTCCAGCTCTATGTCAGGCACCGAGACCATAGCCCAGGCAATGCATCAATACCTGGGCTTTGGTCTGTGCTACAGAGCAGCCAAGACTACATTGGGCAGGGGTTGCTTGGACTCGGTGTCCCCAAGTACACCCCTAAAAAAGGGGTGACTGAGGCAGGCTTATAGCTACCATCTGGAAGCAAGAAAGCCTGTGGGGATATGTGAGAGAGGACAATTGGTAGGATCAACTAGGAAAAAATGGTACCCCTGGGCTGGTGTCATCAGGAGATACTTCTGTTAAGTGGAGCATAAAGGATGGAAAAATACTAAATAAAAGCTGAAAAAAGAGGGTCAATGGGAGAGAAAAGGAGACGTATGTAATACTTTCAACAATAAAGATTTAATATTTTTTTCAAAAAGGAAAGAAAGAAAGCTGCTGCTTTGGTTGATTCATCCCAGACCTGTCCTCTGACAACCAAATCCCACTTCCTCCAAAGCCTTAATGACAGAGCAAACAGCTGAATGAAAAAAACATGCATGTCCACCACCCATTAGGGGTCACTAGTCAATGAGACTATTTGTGTATAGGAGTAATCACTGGGCTCACAACATGTTAATGACAATATTAAATGAGGTCCATTATTTCACTCTAGCAAAGAGTAGAAAGGATGTGTAATTAGCAGAGTCCTGATAAATCCCAACCTCAACGATGCTTCTGTGGGAATAGCACGTTTAGAGTCCATTTAGCATCATTATATTCCTCATGGGCTTCTTTATGGTCTTTATCCACCCAATCCATGAGTAAGGGTGATATGAATCTTTTGAACCTGACACTTGGTATCCCTTGGTAAACATAATTGGGTTTGCATTAATTAAAGACACAGTATGTGAGTTATCTAACATTCAAGTCTATGATCAAACCATCCTATTATTGCCCTAATATACATGTAGTTCTACAAAATTCAGAGGATTCACACAAATAAGAATAGATTAAAATCATGACTGCTATTCATTTAACCTGACTTTCCACCTGGACCAGAGAATTAGAATAGACACGTATGTGTATGTAATTAATTTGAATAGTCAATTTCATTCATGCAACCAAATATTTCTTTTCTTATAACTCAATTCCTGAGGTATAAATAAAAGCTTTAACTGAGAATAAGATTTGTTTATCTTTTCATTTTTCTTATCTTTGGCTCCATTTATATTATTGGGGTAATGAAAACATTTAAGACAGGAAACATTTTTTAAATTTTAATGAGGCTTATTGGTCCAGTGTTTTAAAAAATTATTATCTAATACATTTTGTGTTGGGTTAATGGTAAAATATTTTGGCAGTAAGAACAAAAGAAATTTTGCCTAAGGCTTTTCTAATTTGCAAAATGAACTGAAAAATAAAGCCCAACATTCTTCTTATTCCATTATCCCATTATGGACTCGATCGGCTAATAAAAAGTATCCAGCTGGGTACCTGGATTGGGGTGCAGTCTTAATTTATTCAGTTCGAATCCTTCCAATTAATCACCTCAGCTTAATAATTTCCAACTCTTATTTCATTTTGTCTCAGATAGACCCAGCCTAAATGACTGTTTTGGAAGAAAGTGGTTATTCTGCCAGTCAATCAAGAAATTTCCCCCTAGAAGATAAAAGGCAAGCAGATTTGGATATGGAAATTTACTCAGTTCCAAGAGAATTTGTTGTATCCTGCAGCAATTTGGTTTTACATCTGTGCTTCATCTAGGCAGGATCAGTCTCCTAGTCATTGAACAAAATACCAAATTCTCAAACTATCTGCAAAGACACTACAGTTCGTTTGGGTAGATTTTTTTAAGGAATATTCTGTTTCATTATTTTTTAAAATAATATATGTATACTATATACAATCCAGAAAGCATATATAAGCAAAACGATAAAGAGCCCTGTCTGGTTTGGCTCAGTGTTTGGAGATTTTTTTATCCCTTTCTTTCCAAGATTAGAATGAAATCATTTGTATAGAGCAGTATTTTAAAGCAGTTACCTGCACGTTCAATTATGCCAAACGTTATGCAGTTGTAAAATAAACATACTTTCCATTCTTGGAAAGCAAAGCACAGATGCACTTGACTTATCATGTTCAAACCAGACAGGAAATACTGCTGCATATTTTACAAGGTCAGGGTGTTGCAATAATATCCTTCAATGTCAATGATGTTATAACAATTTACTGGACTTAGAAATAAACTTATAATTTTCTAGATGACATTCTCTATCTTGTTCTGACATTGACCCTTTTGGTCCTATATTCTTATCTTGAGTCCATGCCCCAACTGCTCTCCAATTATTAGTACTAATAATTACCATTATAGGAGAAGTTTGCAGTTTTGTTTTAACCTAAACTAACCATGATTACCTTAAAGCTTTTATTGTTTTATCCTGGTTGAATATTGCTACTTTAAACTAACAATACATAGTAGTTGTGAAAATTCTAGGAAACCCAAAAATTGAGCCTCTCAAGAGTTCTGATTTCCTTTCTCTGATATGTGACTCACCCACTCTGCGACATCATTCAGAATGCCCAAAGCAGTGACTGGGCAATAGAAAACAAAGCAGGAAACCTCTGCCTCGCCAGTGAGGCTCAGTGGTTGAATGTCCACACATGCAGCAGGAGGTGTTCAGGGCACATGCCTGGGTTTCAGGTTCCATCCCCAGTAGGAGGCATCCAGGAGGCAGCCAATCAATGATTCCCTCTCATCATTGATCTCTCTCTCTCTCTCTCTCTCTCTCTCTCTCTCTCTCTCTCTCTCTTCCTCTCTTTTAAAATGAAAAAGGCAAGAAATCTCTAACTGAAAGGAAAAAGGAAGGTCCAGGCAAGCAGACAGAGCACTAAGTCCCATCTCCTCGTCCTGTTTAAGGAATTTCTCCAGCAATTCTCTTCCCTCTCATACACCAGATTTTCTGCTCCTAATGGATCATTTCCATCAACCTGCAACTTAAGACATAGAATGATGATTTCAGTTTCCCTTCCCCCTGCAGCAACTCTCCACTTTCAAAACAAACATCTAATACACACACACACACACACACACACACACACACACACACACACACGGACTCAGATTATAAACTGTTTGAAGCACACCTAGCCAGGTGTAAGATAAAAACAGTCAGTGAGAGGATATGAAGATTTGTTCTCTGCTGCTAACCTTCTTCCCAGAGGACAAAATATAAAACAGGTTGGGAATCCACATTGGAGTAAAAGAGTAAAAACAGTATTTGGAACAACTCTCTCATCACTTCCTACTGTAATCCCAAAGGGGAAGGCTGTTGCTGAGAGAATTTCCCCAGAAGGATGAGGTTGATTTTGGATAGAGATGATTACTACTATAACCACTTCACTGGTGAGCAGTAAACTCAGTAGTATGCCTACCAGGGCATGAGGAAATGGAGGGAGAAGAATGAACAGGGTCAGGCAAGACTAGGTGAGCATCAGCATCACTCTGGTTTCCTAGGCAACAAGTCTGGTGGAGTGGGGATTGCTAGGTTTTCTGTGAATTAAAGTAGGCACTTGAAATTATCTGAGGAGATGATTTAGCTTGCTAGCCCCAGACAGAAGAATGAAGAGAACCATACTAGCGAAAATTTGAATGGAAAAAAAGAGAAATGCAGTTGGCTCCACAGGATCCTCTGAAATATACTATAAAGGGCACCAGCTGGACACCAGAGATCATCTAACATCACACACAAAAGAGGCAATGTTGGATGTCATCCATATCTGGAGACTCAAACATAGACATCAATAGCTGGAGTGCAATAGCATCTGGGTGGGAAATGAGATTAAGGAAGACCAGCTTCTATGTTGCCACAACACACACCATCCACATAAACAAACTCCTTCTCCCTCAACTTCCAGGGTGATGGGAACCTGAGCCCCATGAAAGAAGCAGGACTGTGACTAGGAAAAGGAAGATGGGAGAGGGAGCTGTGAACAGCTACAAGAAGAGATAGTAATATGTAATTTTGACTGTAATCATTCACACAAAAGAAACATTTAAAATGTAGTTGACAAGAATGCATAAATATGACAAGACTAGTGTCCTGGTGCACAGATTCTTGCACATTGAAAGGAAATTAATTAGAAGAAATATTTTAATATCACTATTCACCCTTTCTCTATAATAGAAGTGTCAACCAAATTCACGATCGACAATGACAGATCAAAACACATGCGTGCGATTGGTGCCAGTGAGAGCTTTATATGTATAGCACATGCATGAGTCAACTTAGCCTTTTACATATATAGAATAGACTTGCTTTATTAGACCTGCTTTCTGATGTAGCTAGAATTTTTCCAGCTCAGTGAAGCACCACAACCTCTCTTTCAGGTAATAGTCATCAACACAGCAGTAAATATCAACATAAAGCAGATTATTATTATAAATCACACAGAGAGAACAAAAGGTAAAATATTTAACTGTAGCAGTGTTTGACTATACTCTGTGCAATGAGAAAACCTGAAGTCATTTTTCAAGTTCCATCATTTCTTTATATATATATATATATATATATATATATATATATATATATATATATATATATATTTTATTGATTTTTTACAGAGAGGAAGGGAGAGAGAGAGTTAGAAACATCGATGAGAGAGAAACATCGATCAGCTGCCTCCTGCACATCCCCCACTGGGGATGTGCTCACAACCCAGGTACATGCCCTTGACCGGAATCGAACCTGGGACCCCTCAGTCCGCAGGCTGACGCTCTATCCACCGAGCCAAACCGGTTTCGGCAAGTTCCATCATTTCTTGCTTCTTTTCAGTCGGGTCAAGTTTCTAAATTTTCTAAATCTCCATTTTCTGGCTAATGAAAAGAAAATAGTATTCTACCGAGTCTCCTATCTACCTACTCCAGGACTTCTGTGAGGATCCAATGAGATGAGGCATGTGAAAACGCTTCATAGACATTTGGTTAAACTGTAAAATGTTTGTACCTGGCTATAAGGCAAGTCAGGTTCCTAGGCTGAAGAAACTTCAAGGAGGCTAGTCGCTAGGGAAAGGAAGCCGGGTATTGCTACATGATGTCATTACTCAGCGCCCACAGCCACCGTTTCTGGGCTGCGCTGGGCTGGTCTGTGGACTGCATTTTGCACTATGGGGTCTTGGCAGCATTGGCTGCAATTTGGTGGGGTGTCACTCTAAGGTGGTGGTAGGGCCTGTGTTCCACTTGAGGGAAGCCGAGTGTTGGTTTGTCAGCACCAGGTACATGGTGCCATTTATTTTTAAATGACCAGTGTGACATGGCAGCTCCTGCAATGAGCGTCTGCCCCCTGGTGGTCAGTGCACATCATAGATACTGGTTGGACAGACGGACACTTAGTCTTTTATATATATGTAGATAGCATTCCATTGCAAAGTGAGAATAGTGGCTTTAATAGGAATCAAGTTCTATTAAACAAATAGAGCTTTGTTTTTTCCCCATTTAATTTGTAGTCATTTACCTAACTTCTGATGTTATATAGACATTAGAGGCCCAGTGCACGGATTGATGCACTTGTGGGGGGTGTGGCCTGCGGGGATCGGCCTGCTGTGGGAGTGCCGCTCATCCTGGTCTGAGCCGTGCTCCCACTGTGGGAGCGCACTGACCACCACTGGACAGCTCCTGCGTTGAGCATCCTAGCGACTGGTTGACCAGTCATTCTGGTCGTTCCACCATTCAGTTGCTGGGCTTTTCTATATATAGATAGGAACCAGAAGGGAAAGAGCTGATCCACTAGGAAAAGGACTGAGAAATTAGACAATGAATAGGATGAGATCACAAGGGGAAGTAGCCCTTACTAAGCAAAGGGAAGTAGCCCCAACAAAGACTAATTTTCTAGTCCAAGGTGAAGCCAAAAGCAGGTTCTTTTCTACCAAGGGAAGTATACCTTCACATAGAAACACAGACTTACAGAGCATAATAAAACTTCTCCTCTCAAGTCCGATGGGGAAAAAAGAAAGGAGGTACCTCTAGCCAAAGAGAGGGAATTAATCTTTCTCAACAATCTAGGCGGGCATAATGATGGCTGAGAAGTCAAGTTGGAGCAGTCAGCAGCTTGGCAGCCTCAGATCCTCAGGAAACTGGGTTCTTTATCATCAGTCCAGCCAAAGAGAAGCTCTTCATCAGCAGGACCCAGCTGATGCAATGTGGCAGCATTGGTCAAGGATGCATCCTACTGTCCAATGCTGCTCAGAGAGAGAACATCAGGCCTACGGCAGGCTGAGTGCAAGCTGACTTCCCAGGAGTGGCCAGGCAGACATGGAGCATCCTGGACACATGAGGGGAGCCATCTGCCCCAAGCACATTGGGGATGGTCAGACAGACAGAAGCAGAAGTTTCTTAAAGGGTTTGGGGATGGGGGCTATTAAAATGCATTAATTAAAAGCCAATCATACAATTTTGTTTCAAAAACCAAAGTGAATTTTTTAAGCAACTTGCATCAGTCAACTTTATATTTAAGGTCTATGGGCTTCTATTGCAAGACAGGGCATGATCTGGAAACCAAAGAAAGGAAATCTCAATTCTTAGTAGAAATTGTTTAGAAGGGTCTCAGCCCCATGGAGGGCAGTTTGCTGACCAGGGATCTAAGAGATCCCTAATCAAGGTTCTTTGCACTGTCTGCCTAATGTATTAATACTTCTTTACTGCATATTACAAAACTCTATCATAGCGCCAAAGTACTATTGAGGAAATGGGGTCATTAGATGTTTACATACACAAAGGAAACATTTTTAAATTTCTTCTAATTTATTAATAAAAATACTTCTTCCACTAACAAATTCCAGTTTATATATCAAAATGCAAATGATAACATTTAGTCAACTGTGTGGTCTGAACAACTGTGTGGCAAGCCAAACAACTATCTACAGAGATAATCTTAATATTTATGTTATTTATATGGTACCCCAATTATAATTACAAAAGGATATTAGGATAATGAATTATTGAATCCTGTTCTAAAGTGACTTAGAATCTTAATCTCCATTGCAACTTGCCAAAATTTCTAAGATACTTAACTACACTGCCACTTGGCCTCACTTAATTGTGTATAAATGTGTTTACCATCACAATTACAACTTTGAAAATATTGCCTTATAAATATTTTATCAGCAAGAAGTTTTAGCACTCCCCCACCCACTGACTGAGAGAGAACAAAACTGTCTTCTTTAATTTGGATAGAAGAAAAGTTTCCACAAGTTTTGACAAATGTGGGGGACCTATCTTGAATCATTTTGAATAGAAGCTTCTAAATTCCAATTGTGAGAGGCCTATGAAGAACCTCAGTTTATTGAGTTTTTAGGATTGAAATTCAGCCTGCTATTCTGTGACCAATCTTTGTAACCAAGAGGTGATTCAGCTAATGTACACGGAAAAGTCACAGTGAGATTGAACAAAAGGGGTGTTTGTTAGAAATTAGATATTTCCCATCTATACTTAATGGCTTCAAAAAATAATGAAACATCCCACTTCCTGACACATATATAAGCACCAATAACTGTCTTTCTTGATCTCAGTTTGTATTTTAGGATTTAAAATTACTTGAACCCCCTTACAGTGTTAACTTAGAGAAAACGAGAAAGGGGCATTATGACCTTCTTTAAAAGATTGCACCTGTCTTTGCCCTATGCTGAATTATTCGAGCCTGATTCGAAGATTACATAAATGGTACCTAAGCATGATGATACCTTATGGCTGCAAATCATTTTCTACCTTCAGAATCTGAAAAAAGAGGAAGATAATGGTTCATTTTTTTAAAAGCACTAAAATAAAAATATATGCCTACCAAAGTGTTTTTTTAATCATTTCCAAAAATAACAGGCAAAATAATACCTCTACATGTTTAAGCCAAATTAAATTGCTTATGAATGATCAGAAATCATGGTTGCCATGGTTTCAGGTGCCCAGAATGTGGCGAATGGACTAAATACTGCCTTGCAGCAAAAATGCCTGTGTATTAAGTACAAGCCACTGAAAATCTAATTATAGTGTTCTCAGGCATTTTAAATCTTTCAAAACTAAGAATACTTGTGATTAATAATAATTTTTAAAATATCAGCTAACCTGACTTTATGGTAATGATGAAGAAAGTCACAGCCAGCCTCTGATCCTGCAGGTATTCTTAAGGCTCAATAAGAAGCCTTGATTTTCTTACTTGTTTAAAGTCACTTTCCCAAAAAGAATCTGAAACTTCCTGGTGGATTTAAGTTCTGCTTTTTTTTTTTTTTTCACCAAAAGAGATTCCTACTTTTTCTTCTTTTATTTCCTCCATCCCACTCCGATATGGAGGGTTTTGCGGACTTGAAATCAGTCAGTTGATCAGTCAACACTTATTGAGCAACACTATGTCAGACATTATTCAGACATTGAGGTTACAAAGAAAAGTAAGGCAGTCTCTTCCCTTAGAGAAGAAAGTTGTTTGTCAATCTTATGTTTAGACTAACAAACAGTTATTCCTAATATACTGTAGTAAAGCAGTCATAGAAATAGGAACATGTGCACAGAAGGCAGGCACAACCATTAGCCTGGAAGAGCCAGGAATCTTCCTAAGGTTTACCCTTGAGTTTTATGTCAGTCAGTAGTGAGAATTAGCCAAGTACAAGGGAAGCAGGAGAGAATTCCAGTTATACAGAGAACGGAGGTCTTGATTTAGTGTGTCCAAGGAATCCTGGCACAATATGTCATAATGTATCAACCAAGTTTAGGAGTAGACTTTATTCTGGAGGTCATATGGAGCCACTGAAAAGTTTTTAAGTAGGAGGATCATATGGTCTGATTTGTTTTATAGATAGACTAGAGACCTGGTGCACGAAATTCATGCAAGGGGCTTGGCCCCCACCCACCACCGCGGCCACCTCAGCCCTTGCAGCTTGGCTTCATCCAGAAAGTCAACCGGAAGGACATCTGGTCTAATTAGCATATTACACTTTTATTATTATAGATGACTTTGGAGGACAAATTCGAAAGGAGCAAAATTGAAAACAAGACCACTAAGGAGGCTATGTGTGATGGTTAATTTTATGTATCAACTTGGCTGGGTCATGAGGTTCCCAAATAGTTGGTCAAACATTCTGGGTGTTTCTGTAAGGGAGTTTTTGGATGAGATTAACATTTAAATCAGTGGGCTTGAGTAAAGCAAATTACTCTCCATAATGTGGGTGGGCTTCATGCAATCAATTGAAAGCCTGAATAGAATAAAAAGACAAATTCTCCCTTGAGTAGGAGAGAATTCTCCAGCCAACTGCCTTCGAACTTCACGTGCAACATTGGTTCTTCCTGCCTGAAGGAATTGGATCTAAAATATTGGCTCTTCCAGGGTCTCCCACACTACCGGCCGACCTTGCAGATTTTGGGCTTACCAGCCTCCATAATCATGTAGGCCAATTCCTTATAATAAATCTATACATCTATCTATCCAACTATCCTTCTTTCTCCTAATAGAGAGGGATGGATGGATAGATACATGATAGATAGATAGATGATAGATAGATAGATAGATAGATAATCTATAATCTATTATAATAAAAGCTTAATATGCTAATTAGACCAGGCAGCCAAATGACCTTCCGGACGGCCTTCCGGACGAAGCTGTGAGGGCAGAGGCAAGCCGCTGCAGCTGTGAGGGCCAAGCCCCTTGCACGAATTCTGTGCATCGGGCCTCTAGCATCTATATATTACTCTGAAAAACCCTGACTAAGACATGATTGTAGTGGCCCAAAACATGGATTGTGAGGGCTCAAAGTAGAGTAGTGATAATAAAGGAAGAAGTGAATATGATTTAAGAAGGAAAATCAGTAATGTTGTACCAGTGATTAAAATGTGGAGAGATTAGAGGAGGATAGAAGTAAAAAACTATTACTTAGCTCAAGTGCCTACCTGAATGGCTGTACCACCAACTGAGGTAGAGACCCTGGAGGTAAAGGTCCAGGCGGGAGTGGTACAAGTATTGAGTATGATACATGCTAAGTTTGAGGTACCCTGAGCATCAGAGTTATATATAGGAATCCAGAGCTCAGAGGAGACATGGAGGCTAGAAATGCATATTTCAGAGACTTTCTCTATTGTTTAAAAAAAAAAAAACACACACATGAGATTAAATAACATCACACATAGAAAGGATGAAAGAAGAGAACAGCAGTAAGCCAGAAGCAGAACTTTGGGAAACACTCATATTTTATGGCTGGGCAAAGGGAGTAGAACACACAGAGGCTTATAACAGAAATGTCAGGAACTGTGAAGCGTCAGGTTTTACCCAACTTGCAAGTTAGCCTGCCAGTTTCATGTGTGCTGACAGGAGGCATGAGACTCCTGGGTCAGAGATAAAAAGACTTTATTACTGACAATAATAGCAAGAGGCAGAATATCAGCATTTTCTTGCACTGGCCCTCCACGTATTGATTCCCACAGAGTGGTGCTAAACTACGTCTCTTCCTTCTACCTTAAGTAAAGGTCAAACAAAGGAAAGACCCTCGTAGACTTGTGAGGAAAAGTCATTCTAGACAGTGAAACTAGAAAAATTAGCCAAAGGGAATAAGCCCACTCCATGGTGACCTGAGTCACTTCCTGCCACAGACCAGAGCCATTACACCCACCAAGCAAAGTGCATTTGTTATACCCATCAGTCTTCTAAGCAGACTAGCACTGAGCCTAGATCATTGAGAACAAACCCAAATCAACCCATAATGGGAAGACACCCAGATTTAGTTACAGCAACACCAAGAAACAGTGAGAAATCCTAACCAGAGAAATTAAAACCCTATATCCATCATTTACTAATTTACAGTATCCCAAGCCACAAGGTCAAAACTATATTTTCAGCATTAAAAAACAACAACACACAAACAAATGATCAAATCTCTGTGTTGATCAACTTTGGACCTGCCAGTCAATCTTGGACCTGGGAGTCAACTTTGGAATGTGTCCATTCTCATTCAAGAACTGCCTATTATCATGGAAAGATTAACAACCTTGTTGTCTAAACAATGGAGTTCCACCCCAGCCTGCATTGCCTACTTCCCCATGCCTGTAATTCCTACTTCCCCGTGTAATCTTTATCCTACCCAATATAAGTAGCTGGCTTATGGGGGGGATGGGGGGGTGGAGAGCAGATTTTTGTGGGTGACCTATTTCTCTCTCATACTGCCAGCAGTATTGGAATAAATGCTCATATATGATTCAAAAAAAAAAAAATCTCTATGTTGAGGAAGTCTAGCCCTTGGGCATTCTGTGTTTAGTGGTGCAAATCACCACTGTGTTGAGAACTGGCATACCCTTTTTTAGGCAAGTAGTTCTCTGGAAAAATACTTACAAACTTGTTTGGGAATTTCAAGCATGTTTTAACCTCATAAGTACCCTTAATTACTTGAGCATATGTGTTTTACAGTTCACTGAGGAAGTTATAATCTCCACACACTGGTTTACGAATTTGGGGCACCTCAAAGACCTTACCTCATTGCAAAATATGGCACCTCAATGGAGATTTAAAGAGCAGTTTTTTAAAAAGAGATGACTAGGAGAAAGAGAGTCTAATTGAGCATCATAAAAATGTATATATGTGTTTTAATTTAATGGATTATATATGTCTTATTAAATATCATAGTCACTAAGACAACAAAATCTCTCAAATACTATTTGAATCAGTTTTTATACAAGCATGTGGTATATAAAGAGATCACCTATAGTTTCACATGTCCTGTGCAAGAACTTAACCAGCCACAAACCCATTTTAACCACAGCTTCTGTCACCCAACACTTCAATTACAGGGTTTTTAAACTCTTACAAGACTTTCATGATCCTTTTATGCCCGTGCTTCATAATGGATTTATTCATCTCTCAAAACCCAGAGCAGGATCCACATGCCCTAACATCACCCCTCTTCACCACTCCTACCCTCATAGCGCTTGTCACTCTCTCCAGAAATTGCATAAGCCTGTCTATTGTTGTTCTTACAGCGCTGTATGGTAATTTATTCGCTCAAGCATTTGTCTCCCCAACAGTCTTCCTAGCAGGCTGCCTTACCCATCTTTGAAGGGGATGCAAGAGTGGGTGCAGAATCATCTTCAAAGCTAATAAGGCAAGTAAAGAAATTCCAGGGAAAAAGAAAGCTGTCAGCAGGACGTTTTTAATGAGGTTTTTCCTCTAACAGTCATCACTTGTCCTGCCTCCTTCTAAATCTACTTATTGTTAATTTGTCTGGGATTGAATATCTCTTAAATATCAAGCAAACAAGCAATGGGTACTATAACTACGTCCCAAGAGAAATACATTAGAAGCTCAGGAATAGAACCAGCTGCTTTGAAAATACAGTGAAACCATTGATTAATCCAGTGGTACAGACTGCTGGATATTCTAGGCCACAGAATCAGTAGCCACTCCACACCTCCCAGAATCAGGTAGGGAGGCCTCCTCCATGTGTCACAATGCAATTTCAAAGTCTTAGAGAAAAGACTGCAAAATCCAACAATCCACAGAATCACAGGTCAGAGACTTCTAATAGTCCAGAGGTAGGGGGCAGAAAAATCTTCAAAGTCATTAACGTCTTCATTAATCCAGAAAAAAAAACATTTATCCAATTCTTACTATCATTTCTTACTAATCATTCCATTATTATTAATGCATATCAATTCCTACTAATCATTCTGTTAGATGCTCCTAGGGATCTAAAAAATAAAGTAAAAGTCAAGGTGCTGGCTAATGAACAGTTAAGATGTGAAACAAGATTGCATCTATGAAAGAAAATAACAGTTCTGGGTGGTACACAATCAATGCTAACAGTGAATAGAGTGAGTGTGCTACATAGGATGATCACGTGTTCTGGTTTAGGCTTTTTGTCCCTGTTGACATGGAAATTATAGAGTCTGGTGTCACTCAAGAGAAAGAGTTTTCCCCCGTTGGAGTCATGATGTGCATTGCTGATTCTTTGCTGGGATAAAAGAAGTAAGCCTTCATTTTTGCCTTTGGAAAGGACACTCTAGAAATTTTCCTGGGTTTGGTTTTGTTGTTTTGTTTCGTCTTTTGGCTATGGTTCTGCTGTTTAATCTGGTTACTGCTGACTAGTTACTTTAGTTTTATAAATATAGCCCAATCTTTTTTTGGGGGTTGGGGTGGGGGTGGGAGGAATCAAAATGTATCTCAAAGCAAAAGTAGAGATAAAGAACAGGGGAATTTTACCTTTTAGTTTTTTCTTTTCTGTCATGTTTTAAATTTTTCCAGGAGAATGTACTATCTTTATGGTAAAGTAATAATGTTTGGGATGTTTCTTATTGTGTGACTTATCTTTACAATAAAAATATTTTGAAAGCAAGGATAGAATGAGAAATATAAACCATGCAAATGTGGACTTGCTGTTAACATCTCTTTCACAGAAGAAAGCCACAGTCTATATAAAAATGCCTGAAAAGACAAACACATTGGGAGTGGATTTTTAAAGGTGCTGACAAACCTGTAGTCATTGCACATAGCAGCATGTGCTGCTGTAGTGGAAATGTTTTTATAGACTGTTTGTTGTTGTTTTACATTCACTTTGAAACCCTAAGAAAGTAGAGGGAGGGATTAAAGGTTCATAATAAACTTTACAAGCCTGGGCAGTGAAGAAAAACTCCAGAGTGTTATGAGGTGTTAAATAAATTGAATTGGCTTAACTCTCTGCCCCATTGTCATGATGGCCTTTGCACTTCTCACAATGTGGGGACAATTAGGTATTAGTCCAGCTTGGAAAGATAGATGTCCAACTTCCAGGCAGCAGCATGGATTTAGCATGTGCTGTGTGGGCCACAGAATTCTGCTAATCAATTCTGGCTTTAATGTTTGCACAAATGCAAATAAGTATGAATAAACAAGCAAGACAGAAAATGAAGGCAAAACTTAATTCAAAATGCAAATATTTTCATTTTCTCCCTCATTATTGAAGTTTTCCTGCAGGGGTAATCATAAAAGGGTCTCAGAAGCAGAATAGAACTGGTAGAGCTATTTTCAAATATGACTAAGAAGCCCATCTTCTAAGAATTTTAGGTGCAGGCTCAAAATGGATGCATAATATTTTGTGCAAAATCATTTACCAATCTTATTATATAAGTTGTTTTACCCCAGGAGGCTTCTCCTGGTCCATTATAATCTTCTTATCACCTAATAAATTTATGCATCATGGAGAGGACTACAATGATAACTAAAAGAACGGTCATCTTATCTTGCCTGGGATCATTCCAGTTTGATCCAAGCCAGTTTGTTAAAGAGAAAACACCATTGACATTCTGATGGAATGTAGCCTAACACCTTTGAAAACCTGCAAATCTGTGAATACCACTCTAGAATACAGTTTCTCTCTTACTGAAAAAAGAGAATAGGAAATTTTAAGCAACCCAAAACTTCTATTTTGTGAGTATGAGAGTAATCAGGACTTACTTGTTTGAACTTCCTTTTTTTTTTAAATATATTTTATTGATTTTTTTACAGAGAGGAAGGGGGAGGGATGGAGAGTTAGAAACATTGATGAGAGAGAAACATCAACCAGCTGCCTCCTACACACGCCCCACTGGGGATGTGCCCGCAACCAAGGTAGGTGCCCTTGACTGAATCGAACCTGGGACCCCTCAGTCCACAGGCCGATGCTCTATCCACTGAGCCAAACCAGCTAGGGATGAACTCCCTTTTCAAAAATTTTTATTTTATTGTTGACAATATTATAGATGTCTCTCATTTTCTCCCTTTTTGCCTCCCTCCACCCAACTCCTACCCCATACTATTGTCTTCCCGATCCTATTGTCTGTGTCCAGGGGTTATGTGTATGTCCATATATGTTCTTTGGTTTATCTCTTCCTGTCCCCTCAGTCCCCCATGCCCAACACTCACCACCCACACACACACTGAGGTCTGTTATTCTGTTCCATGCATCCATACCTCTGGACCTATTTTTGAACTTCCTTTTTTTTTTTTTTACTAGATGTTCCCTGCATGGTTTGTCTCCTCAGTCATCGTCCACAGGACTCTGAGAAGTTGTAGGAATATGCAGGCGCAGACTCTAGGCCCAGCTTTCTCTCCAACGTTGTGGAAAGGAACTGTACGTCCCGGGGCAGAGCCCTATGCTCCCCTACGCCACCTGGACAGAGCCCGGGAGAGTGACCTCCGGGGTATCCACGTTGGGTGAACTTCCTTTTTGATCACCGATATATTTCTAGTCAAATTTTTTTCCAAAATATTAAGGTTTTTAAATGGTTATTTAATGTTACCTTGTTTATTAAAATAGTAGAAATCAATAAAGTAAATATAAAACTGGTTGTTGCAGAAGACCAGTAAAATAGACAAATTTTGGTAAACTTAATTAAAGGGGGAAAAAAAAACACAAATAACAACATTAGGATATGGTCAAGGAGAGAAAATATAAGGCCCTGATCTACTAGCTCAGTTGGTTAGAATATCTTCCCAATACTCCAAAATTGTGGGTTCGATTCTTGGTCAGGGCACATACAAGAATCAACCAATGAATACATAAATAAGTAGAACAACAAATTGATGTTTCTCTCTCAAATCCTATCTAATAATAGACAAACATGGTAATTAACCATACCTCCGCTATGCTTCCCATTGGCTAATCAGCAGGATATGCAAATTAACTGCCAACCAAGATGGCGGCCGGTAGCCAGGCAGCTGAAGCGAACATGAGGTTTGCTTGCTCCAGTTATGGAGGAAGCCAAGGTTCCCTGCCTGCCGCAGCCCAGCTCTGAGCTGCACTCTAAGCAACAATGTTGCAATTATAGAAGCTAAACCATCCCCAGGTACCTGCTTTCAGCCAGCCAGCAACAAAGTTTCAATTACAGAAGGTAAATAAATCCCAGAATAAAAAGAAAAAAGAAAAAAAGGAGAGGCTGGGAGCTTCAGTTGCAGGCTTGGCCCACCTGAAAACGGCCCTCAGCCCCTCATCCAGGCTGGCCAGGCACCCCAGTGGGGACCCCCACCCTGAAGGGGATTCGGGCAGCCTGAAAACAGCCATCAGCCCCTCATCCAGGCTGGCCAGGCACCCCAGTGGGGACCCCCACCCTGAAGGGGATTCGGGCAGCCTGAAAACAGCCATCAGCCCCTCATCCAGGCTGGCCAGGCACCCCAGTGGGGATCCCCACCCTGAAGGAGGTGCGATAAGCCTGAAAACAGCGACCAGCCCCTCATCCAGGCTTGGCCAGGCACCCCAGTGGGGACCCCCACCCTGAAGGGGGTGCGGGCAGCCTGAAAACAGCCATCAGCCCCTCATCCAGGCTGGCCAGGCACCCAAGCAGAACCCCCACCCTGATCCGGGGCACCATTCAGGGCAAACCAACCGGCCCCCACCCATGCACCAGGCCTCTATCCTATATAGTAAAAGGGTAATATGAAAACTGACCCTAACAGCAGAAAGACTGGGAATGACTGGCCACTATGACACACACTGACCACCAGGGGACAGACACTCAATGCAGGAGCTGCCCTCTGGTGGTCAGTTAGCTCTCACATGGAGGAGCTCTGCTCAGCCACAAGTCAGGCTGATGGCTGCCAGTACAGCGGTGGTGGTGGGAGCCACTCCTGCCTCTTCAGCAGCGCTAAGGATGTCCAACTGCAGCTTAGGTCTGCTCCCTACTGGCAAGTGGACATCCCCCGATGGCTGCCGGGCTGCCAGAGGGATGTCTGATTGCCAGCTTAGGCCCAATCCCCAGGGGAGCAGGCCTAAGCCAGCAGATGGTCATCCCCCGAGGGGTCCCAGACTGCGAGAGGGCACAGGCCGGGCTGAGGGACCCCCCCCACCCCCGAGTGCACAAATTTTTGTGCACCGGGCCTCTAGTCAATAAATAAAAAGGAAAGAGAATAGATGATACATATAAAGAATATTACTTTTACTTTTAAGATAATATGGTACAAGTTTATACCATAAATTTAAAAATCAAGATAACTAGTATTTACCTAGAAAAATATAAATTAACAAAGTTGACTCAAAAAGACAGTAAACCACCCTGACCTGTTTGGCTCAGAGGTAAGGCCTAAGGACTGAAGGGTCTCAGGTTCAATTCTGGTCAAGGGCATGTACCTTGGTTGCAGGCTGGATCCCCGGCCCCCACCGCGGCAGGTACAGGAGGCAATCAATCAATGGGTCTCACTCACATTGATGTTTCTCTCTCTTTCTCTCTTCCTCTCCCCCCTTCCTTCCACTCTCTCTAACAATGGAAAAAATATCCTCACTTCTAGGGTGAGGATTAAAAACAAATCTGTCATATAGTAAAGGTACTAGCACAAGATGGTTTTATAAAAGCATTACCAAATCCTCAAGGAACAAATAATTTCTATGTCATGTGAACCAAGTAGCATTTTTCCTAGGAATACAAGGATGGTCAACAATAGAAAATCTACTAATGCAAATTACTACACTAAGAGATTACAGGGGAAAAATGTGAGTTCCTTTAAAAGTACTTGATAAATTTAAACTAATTCTCCTTTTTAAAAAAAATCTTAGTAAGCAATAAGTAGAAGGAAATTGCTTAAATTTATAAATTGACTTCTACCAGAAACCTATAGAAAATCTTATACTTAATGATGAAACTTAAGAAGCATTCACATTAAAGTTAAGAATAAGACAAGTACTTCTATCACTGATATTCTTCTACACTGTTTCTGATTAGCCTTTCCAAGTTAATGACTTCTTTGTTTTGAGCCCTTAGTGACATATATGATTGAAGGTGAACAGTTTAAGTCATGAAGACCACAGATAGAGAAATTACTGTAGTTAGAAAATGCAAATATTTTTAAAAGAAGTATCCAAAATTCAGTATCTTAATGTTTTAAGGATTGTTTTCTTTTTATAAGCCTACTGAAGAAGCTCTATCTTTTCTAAATACAATTGTCTGCTATAAAGTCACTTAAAATTAAAGAAAATACATCTTCTTACATATGCTGCTTGACAGGAATATGAGTCAAATGATAATCAGTACAGTAAGAAGCATTCTAATGCCTCAAGTTTTATAGCAGCTCAGGTTAACTGCAACATAAATTCATCTCAGCAGACCTAATTCAGGGGAAATGGCATTACAGTAAGTGAACGGATCGTAAGCTCCACAGGCACCGTGACTTTCATGGAGTGGTTTTCATTGCTAACAGAGAATGTTGACTGCATTTATTTTAATAAAAGTCTGTGACTCGTGTACAAGTAGAAGAGCATTTTTTCCAGTACATCAATTTTATCTTCTTTGGGATTTAGGCTATAGGTTATAGATTAAAAGAAAGGCAACTAGAATATTCTGGGTCTTTGTGACACAGCACCTCTAAAATGTGTTACAAAAAGAAATACATCACAAAATAAACATAGTAATTAATATTGGATTATATAACCCAATATATAAAATATCTATGCGTCAATGCTGATATAAATTAATTATTGAACAAATAAATGAGGGGAGAAAAGATAAATCTATCAGCCAGAAGAATTCTGAATAATTTATGTAGCTACATCACCCTCAGGGAGATGGAGCATAATCGCCACCCATAAGTATGGGCTACATACACATAGGGATTCCTTGAGCCAAGTACAGTAAGAAAATGGAGGTAGGGACCTAGCCAGTTTTGCTCAGTGGATAGAGCATCGACCTGTGGATTGAAAGGTCCTGGGTTCAATTCTGGTCAAGGGGATATGCCTGGGTTTGGGGCTCAATCCCCAGTAGGGGGCATGCAGGAGGCAGCCAATCAATGATTCTCATTATTGATGTTTCTATCTCTGCCCCTCTCCCTTCCTTTTTGAAATATTTTTAAAAAAGAATATGGAGGTGGGGAAGGTAGAATAACTTTACAGTGGAGAAACCTGATAAACACTACTTTAGCCAGGTGACCAAGGTCAACATTAACAATGATAAGTTATGTTGATAGTATATATCCTTTACATAATGTGATGAAAATGGTACTTTACTTGTGTGATCTTCCTCCAAGAAACCTAAAACCCCAGTGTAATCATAAGAAAAATATCAGATAAGTTCCAATTGAGGGGCTTTCCACAAAATACCCAATTACTATTCCTAGTATATTATCAAGATTGTTAAAAATTAGGAAAATTTTCTAAAACCATAACCAAGAAGAGCCTAAAAAGATATGACATCTAAATGTAACATGGTATTCTAAATAGAATCCTAGAATAGAAGAAAAACATTAGGTAAAAGCTAAGAAAATCTGAATAAAGTATGAACTTCCATTTAAAATACTGTACTAATATCAGTTCATAAATTGTGACAAATCTACCATACTAATGTAGGATGTTACTAATAAAGCAAAACTGAGTATGGAGAAATGGGGACTCTACTCGCTGCACAAATTTTCTGTGAATCTGAAGTTATTCTAAAATTTAAATTTAAATTTAAAACAACAATAACAACAAAAGGGAAATACAGAGAAGTGGCCTGTCAGCATTTCTCTAAGAGAACTCAGCAAGTGAAATAATAAAGTAGAGCCTTGGCACTCACAAATTTAATTATTAGATGCCTTGATTAATAAATTAGTGAGGTATAGAATTTTAAATTGGAGATCATTTTCCACTATAGTGATGAAGACATTTCTCCGTTATCATCTAGCTTCCAGCAATGCTGTTGCAATATTGATATCACTGTAATTTCTAAA
Organism: Myotis daubentonii; assembly: GCF_963259705.1. Lineage (NCBI taxonomy): Eukaryota > Metazoa > Chordata > Mammalia > Chiroptera > Vespertilionidae > Myotis > Myotis daubentonii. Next base: position 63,128,059 of record NC_081846.1, on the reverse strand, counting down.
ACTTTTTAAATGTCTCTCTAAAAATTAGTAGAGTGCTCTTATGGTCCCTGGTGTCCTGAGGTTTCATAATGCTGTGCCATTCTGCTGGGAACTTTATGGGTACTTCAACTGAAAAATTCATGCCTTTCATTCTAGATAATTTTTGTGTATTATTTTGTTTTCCTCCCCCTCCATTTTCTCTGTTCTCTCTACTAGAACTCCTATTTTTTTCTCCTTATTTTATCTTTTTGCCATCATCAGTTATCCCACCTATACCCTCTTCCAGAGGACTCCTATTATTTTGGATTTTAAATTTTCTGAACTATTACTCTAATTTTTTTCCTCTCATTTTTCATCTTGTTATCTTCACTTTCTGAGAAATTTGCCCAGCTAATATTCTCACAATTATTTTGAGTTTTCCCAAGAACTCTTTTTGTTCTGTTTGATTTTGTATTTATTGTTTCTTTATTTGAAAATAATTATCCTATTCTTACTACTCCTTGTATGGTATCTTCTATTCTCTGACATTTCAATTGACAGTGTTTGTAAAGTCTGATGTTTATATTTATTTGTGTCTGTCTTTCAAAGAAGTTCTCCTCTAGTGCCTTGTAGTTGTACATCATTGCCTGTCCATTTTTATTAGAAACGCATATATTATTCCAACTTTAAAAAATACTAATCAATCAAGAATTTTTTTAAAAAAGAAATTTAAAAAATAAAATAAAAAGTAATAAAAATATCTTCTGAAAAATAAAAAACAAAAAAAAATCCTGTCACACATTACAACATAGATGATAGTTGAAGACATTATGATTAAGTGCATATGCCAGTCACAAAGACAAATACTTGATGATTCCACTTATATGAAGTTTCTAAAGTAGTATAATTCATAGAAACAGAAGAATAATGGTTACCAGGGGCTGGGAGGATGGGGAAGTGGGGAGTTGGTCAATGGAGATAGTGTTTCAGTTGTGCAAGATGAAAAATCTCTAGATATCTATTGTTCAACAATATAAATATATTTAATGCTACTAAACCATACACTTAAAAATGGTTAAGATGGTAAATTTTATGTTATTTTCTTTTTCTTTTCTTTTTTTAATTTAAATTCTTTATTGTTGAAAGTATTACGTATGTCTCCTTTCTATGTTAAGTTTTCGTAAAATTATTATATTAAATGTTGATTAGGAGCTTTGAGCACAAAGATGGTACTGGTTGGACGTGGGCTTTAGTTCCAAGTTATGAGGCAGGTTATTTTGGTGAAGAATTCCTGGTGTAGATGTCATCTGGCCTTTCCTCCTAGAGAGCCAATGGCTGCTCAGATTCTCCTACAGATTAAGGACTGTTGGGGTCCAACCCCAGCAGGTCCAGGGCTTCCCAAAGGTGTGAACGGAGTCAGCGAAGAAAGAATGACACAGAGACAGCCTTCAGTTGATCAGCAGCCTAGCCAGGTTCTCCAGCCAGGATCTCCAGCCAAGTTCTGTCTTTATTGTCTTGTAACATCTGTATTTATACCAGTTGATTTTAATCCTATCCATTCTATTCCAAAGGTTAGGGCGCTTCTTATCTCCATCCCAAGGTTACTCTATTGTTCTATTAAGCTACAAGGAAGTAACTGAAGGAGATTATCCTAAATAAAGATTATGTTGCTTAAGTGTGATTGTTCATAGTTAAAGTGATTAATTACCCGCCTGGCACTTAGTTAAAGGGTTTTATTCCCTCCCTAACTCCAGGGAAAAATCCCCACCTGGGGAAACAACCTTTCTCAGAGAGGTGACCTTGGTTAAAACACAGCGTTAAGATGGGGAGCAAACATATTAAGAACAGTATGCCATATACGACAGGTCCCTTGAAACATGCTGTGCAGATGTTTCTTCCCTGCAGCAACTGTGTCAAGCAGCAAGGATGGACCGGCTTCCAGCAAAGGACCAGGCTGCCAACTTTCTTGAAGGTGATTTCAGCATTGAATATACAAATTTCAACTCTTTTCTCCCACTTCCAGTACGGTACCTTGTCCTTCATTGTGTTTGGGATCCTCCAGTGACTTTCTGCATTACTATCTCCAGAAAGTACATCTTCAGTCTTCCAGGATGTGAGACAAGGGAGCCATCATACAGCTATGAGAAGTTGAGATGTAAAGCTGGGGAACTTGACTGCTTCAAAATCAGACTACTTTCCTTGCAATTACACAGGTATCAGCTCTAATTTTTGAGCCTTGGAGATTGAACAGTGTAAATCAACTTGTTATTCAACCTTCTCCATTGCCAACACGGGATTCAGTTACCTCTGGTCTGCTTAGCCAATTACCACTTTTCTATCTACTTATCAATTTTCCAATTTTGTTGTTCATTTTCTCTCTTTTTCTCTTGTCCTCACATATTTTTGCCTTTTTAAAAAGTAGCTGTTGTTTTAAAGAGTTGTTAGGGGTTTGACAAGAAAGTGGTAGCTATTGTATATATTCAACCCACCATTTTTATCCTGAGAAACTAGCTTGTTTTGTATTTAATTTCCTATGTTGGAGATAATATAGTGGAAAGAGTAGATATAGATTAATCTGAGCCATATTTGGAGTCTGACACGTTCTTGTTGTGTCACTTTAAGTTAACTAATTCTTCTTATTTTGTTTTTCTGTTTGTAAAAGAAGGTGCTAAGATATAGGCTTGTGTTGAGTATAATATGAAAAAAAAACACATGAAAGGCAAGTGTAAAATAAGTTATATAAAGCTTATGTCAAACATAAGACTTTCTTAATTCCTCATCTAAGATTAGTTGTTCAATTTACCTTCCACTAGCAACTGTAAAATTCTGGTAATAACCTAATTCTGATTTTAGTTTCTATAATGATATCTCAAATCACATACTAGCTAGTCTCTCCTAGCTGCCTTTGCCTGATTATGACATTCAATGACAGTTGGTTGCTATGTCATTTAGTTGGAATAAATGCCAATTTTAAATTTTTATATTTTAATAAAAATTAATATTATTTTTTTAGTTATTTAATCAAATCTGATTTTACCTTATCATGATATTGATATTTTCAAAATGTCTCTTACAATGTAAAATGGACTTTGGTTAAATATCAAGATCTGGAAGACTATCTAGAACTTTAACCATCTGAGCCCCATAGTTTTATTCATTTCCTTGGAGGTAGAGAGCAGCTGGTTACTATCCTCCATATAATTACATTTTCTCCCAACCCACTCAGTGATAACATACCAAAACCATCTGTAGCAAAAGCATGCCAAAGTTCTACAATGAACTGGGACTATGCATTGCTCCAATTAAGAGAGTCAAAAAGCAGTGGCTTACAAATCTTATTGATTAAACTTACAAATATTTTCTGAGCACCTGCTAGATCAGAAATTGTCCTAGATACTTGGCATATAAGGTTCAAAGGAGCAGATTTAAATAAAGAATCCTTGAGGATGTGTAGAAAAGGGGCCCTTATACACTGTTGGTAAGATTATAAATTGATGCAGCCACTGTGAAAAACAATATGGAGGGTCCTCAGAAAATTTAACAATGGACTTCAGTCAAGATGGTGGTATAGGTTAACATAGCACTCAGAACCTCCCACAATTACATCAAAATTACCACTAAGCTCTAGAACAGGGGTGGGCAAACTTTTTGACTCGAGGGCCACAATGGGTTCTTAAACTGGACCGGAGGGCCGGAACAAAAGCATGGATGGAGTGTTTGTGTGAACTAATATAAATTCAAAGTAAACATCATTACATAAAAGGGTACAGTCTTTTTTTTTTTTTTTTTTTTTTTTTTTAGTTTTATTCATTTCAAATGGGCCAGATCCGGCCCACGGGCCATAGTTTGCCCACGGCTGCTCTAGAACAACCATCATTCAAAACCACCTGAAATCTAGCTGAAAAGAAGTCCTACAACTAAGCTTATAAAAAATAAGCCACATTGAGACTAGTAGGAGGGGCCGAGACTCCAAAAGAGCTATCCTATCTAATAAAAGAGAAACATGGAAATTAGCCATACGTCTGCTACCCTTCCCATTGGCTAATCAGGGTGATATGCAAATTAACTGCCAGCCAAGATGGTGGCCGGCAGCCAGGCAGCTTGAAGCGAACATGAGGCATGCTTGCTTCAGTGACGGAGGACTCCAACGTTCCCCGCCTGCCTTGCCGGTCTCTGAGCTTGCAGTTTGAAACATTGTTACAAATATAGAAGCTAAACAAAACCCCAGAAACCTGCTTTCAGCCAGCTGGGATCTCAGAGCTGGAGTTGAAACAGTGTTTTGATTATAGAACCCAAAAAAACCAGATACCTGCTTTCAGCAGCTGAGGCCTAAGAGCTGGAGCCAAGCCTCAGAGCTAAAGCTGGCCCAGAATAAAAACAGAAAAGAAAAAAAGGAGCGATTGGGAGCTTCAGTCACCTGCCAGCCTGAAAACAGCCCTCAGCCCCTCACCCAGACTGGCCAGGCACCCCAGTGGGGACCCCCACCCTGATCCAGGACACCCTTCACGGCAAACCAGCCAGCCCCCACCCGTGCACCAGGCCTCTATCCTATATAGTAAAAGGGTAATATGCCTCCCAGCACCGGGATCAGCGGAGCTGCGAAGCCTCCCGGTACTGGGATCAGCGTGACAGGGGACAGTGCCCAAACCCCCTGATCGCCCTGGGCTCTGTGTGTGACAGGGGGCGGCGCCCCAACTCCCCAATCGGCCCTGCTCTGAGCCTGACCAGGGGCTGCACCTAGGGATTGGGCCTGCCCTCTGCCACCCGGGAGCAGGCCTAAGCCAGCAGGTCATTATCTCCCAAGGGGTCCCAGACTGCGAGAGGGCACAGGCCGGGCTGAGGGACTCCCCCCTCCCTCCCAAGTGCACAAATTTTTGTGCACCGGGCCTCTAGTCCTATATAATAAAAGGGTAATATGCAAATTGACCCTAACAGCAGAAAGACTGGGAATGACTGGTCACTATGACACACACTGACCACCAGGGGGCAGACACTCAATGCAGGAGCTGCCCTCTGGTGGTCAGTGCACTCCCACAGGGTTTAGCTCTGCTCAGCCACAAGCCAGGCTGATGGCTGCCAGCACAGTGGTGGTGGCGGGAGCCTCTCCCACCTCCCCAGTAGCTCTAAGGATGTCCGACTACAGCTTAGGCCTGCTCCCCGCTGGCAAGTGGACATCCCTCAAGGGCTCCCAGGCTGCCAGAGGGATGTCTGACTACCAGCTTAGGCCCAATCTCCCAGGGAGCAGGCCTAACCCAGCAGGTAGACACCTCCCAAGGGGTCCTAGACTGCGAGAGGGCACAGGCCAGGCTGAGGGAATCCCCCGAGTGCACAAATTTTTGTGCACCAGGTCTCTAGTTTACAATAACCAAGATATGGAAGCAACATGGGTGTTTAATGACAAATGAATGGATAAAGATGTGGTGTAGCCTGGCCAGCATGGCTCAGCATCAACCCATGCACCAAGAAGTCCTTGTTCAATTCCCATTCAGGGCACATGCCCAGATTGCAGGCTCGATCAAAGTTTCTCTCTCTCTATCCTTCTCCCTTCCTCTCTCTCTAAAAAATCAATAAAAACATATTTTTTTAGTGTTCTTCAAAAAATAAATAAATGAATAAATAAAATAAAATGTTTTTTAAAAAAGAAGTGATATACACAATGGAATATTAATCAATCACAAAATGAATGAAATCTTGCCATTTATGACAACATGGGTGGACCTAGAAGGTATAATGCTAAGTGAAAAAAATCAGACAGAATGCAGACTGGTGCAGCCACTGTGGAAAACAGTATGACATTTCCTCAAAAAATTAAAAATGGAACTTCCATTTGACCCAGTAATCCCACTTCTAGGAATATATCCCAAGAAACCAGAAACACCAATCAGAAAGGATATATGCACCCCTATGTTCATAGCAGCACAATTTACAATAGCTAAGATTTGGAAACAGCCTAAGTGCCCATCAGCCAATTGGATTATTCTTATATATTTTTAAGTATACAGGGAGGAACATTTCAGAACTTAACAAAAGGAGACTCTGAAATATAGAAGTAGCAACATAGACTTGAACTCCCCACCCACATCCACACATGAAAACAGGCAAAACAATTACATTACAAAACCAAAAAAGCTGCAGACAATATATACAAGAAAACTAAGTGTTTTCAGTGATCATACTATTATTATTATTATTATTATTATTATTATTATTAGATGATTCTGTGTATAATAATGGATAAAAAACCAGTAATGATAGGATATTGTAATTTTTTCATCTGTCCTGTACTTAACAACCATGACTCTCAATGTCAAAGAAGATACAGATTTAACTTAGGAGAACATAAGTAAAAACCTTATATTCCTGAATTTGAATTGGAAGTATCAGTATAAACACATGGAGGCATTATCTTCAAGGTTTCTAGGAAAAGATTGCTATCAGATTAGAAGCAGGAGTCTGAAAGCGTTGTCATACCAGAGAGTAAGGAAGCTATCAGGGCCTACCAGGATCGTGTCAAAAGAACCTGGAAGGCAATCTGAAGGAGCCCCCACTAGCAAAATGGAGAATGCTATATAAGCATTGAATGACTAAATGCACCAAGCTTCCATATTTATATGGATGTATTTCCTGGCTTTTAATTTTGTTCGAAAGGTCTGCCTATTCCTGCATCAACAGTACTTTGTTTTAATTAGTATACTTAGTAGTAGTATATTTAAAGTGACTGATTCTTAATATGTAGTAGGTGGACTGCTGTCCTTATTCTTCTTCAAAATGTTCTTAGCTCAGGATCCCAAATTTCATGGGGAAAAAAAACTTTATTGATGTTTTCATTTGAATGCCACTGTTTATAAATTATTTTAGGGACTGTTGCAACATGGTATTGAGTAATCTTATCCATGAACACAGAGTGCTTCTCATTTAGATCTTATTTCATATTTTTCAATAAAGTTTTATAATTTTAGAAAAAAGGTCTTGCATAGTTTTTGTTAAATTTGTTCCTAGATTCCATATCAATTTTGTTGTCATTGTATATGGTCTCTCTATTCTAATTACATTTTCTAATTGCTTTTTTTTATCTCTGAATAAAATGTCATTAACTGTTTTATAATCTTATTGTATCTAGAAACTTCTTATTAGCTCTAATTTTCTTAGATTATCTATACAATCATATATGAATGCCAACCATTTTGTTTCTTGCCTTCCGAACCTTATACCTGTTCTATTTCTTTCTCATGGCATGCAATAGCAGGAGACTCAGTATAATGTTCATAGCAGTCATTGTTATCTCATGCCATAAGTTAATGGCAATACCTCTGTCATGGATTTTTCCATGACTTTGTATTTTATTTATATATGGATAAGATCTTGTATGAAATGTATATATAATCAGATTTAAGGATGAGTTTAAGTTGGAATGCTCTAAAATATAAGCAGCCTGCCTTTGTCTAAATGTCAAAACTAAACATCTAGCCTGGTATCTGGAAGTGCTTGAATGAACTGTTTGACACCTAGTAATAAACTATTTGTAGATCACAGCTCTTCTGACATGAACTGCAATTTATCACTTAGTATAAAAGTTTTCAAATACATAGTTCTTTGAGATACAAAGGAGAACATTCCCCAATCATCCTAAATAAATCCCAAATAAACATGTCTGCTGCGCAGAGTGTAGTCTGTTTTCTTTTCCAATATATCATCACTAAGCAATGATGCTTGCTGTGAGTTTGACACATACCTTTTTCTCAGCTTAGGAAGAGCTCCTCATTTGCAATTACATTTTATCTAGTGTTAATGTACTTTATTCCTGGAGTAAAATCTACTTAGACATGATGCATTTGATCAGGATAAGCACTTACAAATTTTGTTTGCTGATACTTTATTTAACATTTTTATATCTATGTTCATAATTTCCCTTTTCTGTATCTTGTACATTTTTCTTTTTATTGAAGTTATACAAATGATGTGTATTTGTTATATCATATGATGAATTGAATAATAGCAAATTCCCCTTTATTCATTATAATAATTTTTGTACATGTAATCTGTTTTATGAAGATGGTTAGAATTTACCTTAAACCATCTGGGCCTATATATTATGCTTTTTTAAAAATATGTTTTCATTTATTTCAGAGAGAGGCAGAGAGAGGGAGAGAGAAATATAAATATTGATGAGAGAGAAATATCAATTGGCTGCCTCCTGCATGCCACATACTGGGGGGTCAAGCCCATAACTTGGGAATGTGCCCGGACCAGGAATCGAACCTGAGACTTCTTAGTGCATGTGATGACCCTTAACTAGCTGAGCCACAACAGCTAGACTGTACTTTTTTATATGGGATGATTTTATTTTACTCAAATGTTGTTAATGAATCTTGGTTCATTCTAGTATTCTCTTTCTTCTTTAATCTAATTTGAAAATGTTGTGGTGTGTGTTTTTTAGAAAATTGTTTCTTTACTATAAGGTTTCAAATGCATTAATAAAACATTGCTCATGATAATCTCTTATACCTATTTAAATCTCTCCAGCATCAGTAGTTATATCTCCTGTTTTCCCCTCTAATATTGTTCTATTCTGCATTCTCTTTTCTTAGTAACATATACTATTCAGTAATTCTTATAAGGAAGAATTAAATAACTTGAGTCTTTCTCTGAAAATGTCTTTATTTCATTTTTTCTCTTTTGATTGAGAGTTTAGCTTGATAAAGAATTCTAGGTTGATAGTTTCAGCACTTTAAACATATGGTTTCCGGTATTATATGAAATGCTGAAAGGTATCCTTTAAGAAGAGGAAGAAGAAGAAAAAGGTAAAGATACAAATTAAGAACAACAAATACACATCTATCAACAAGTGAATCTGAAAATCAAGTGAATAATCTGATTAACAGAATGAACTGGTGATTATAATAGAATCAGGGGCATAGAAAGGGAGTGGACTGGCTATTCTTGGGGGGGAAAGGGTGAGGGGGATGCGGGAAGAGACTGGACAAAAATCGTGCACCTATGGATGAGGACAGTGGATGGGGAGTGAGGGAGAAGGGTGGGGTGGGAACTGGCTGGAGGGGAGTTATAGGGGGGGGGGGGGGGGAGAGGAACAAATCTAATAATCTGAACAATAAAGATGTAATTAATTTTAAAAAAAAAAGATCACCTTCAGATGATGGGATCATCCCTGCCCACTCAGAATTGGGCTAAGCTCACTCACATGAAGTAGTGTATACTGTATAAACATATATTGTAAAGCTCTGTATAAAATCAAAAGGAATTATTAAGAGAAGGAAAATGGGGGAAAAAATATGGTTTCGCTGTCTTTTGGCTTCTATTTATTTTAGTGTGAAATCTGTTGGCAGTCTTGTTTCTTTGTAAGCAATCTTTTTCTTTCAGGTTGTTTAGCAGATTTTTCTCTTTGTCTTTGGCAATGTGTACTTTTACAATAATATCTCTAGATAAAAGAGAGAAATTTAGTCTTATGAATAACGCCGCTGTGAACACTGTATACAAGTTTTTTGTGTGAATATGTTTCCATTTCTTTTGGATATGTACCTAGAAGTGGAACTTCTGGGCCATTGGGTGACTCTTGTTTTCCAACATGGCCCCGCTATTTTACATTTCCACCAGCAATGTACGAGGGGTCCGTTTTTTAAACATTCTCATGAATGTTTTTTATTTTATTTTATTAATCTTTAATTTCTTTATTGGTTAAGGTATTACAAATGTGTCCTCATCCCCACAATAACCCCCAACCCCCCCCCCCCCCCCACTCATGTTCTCATCCCCCTGTTGTCCATGTCCATTGGTTTGGCTTATATGCATGCATACAAGTCCTTCAGTTGATCTCTTCCCCTTACCCCCACCCTCCCCTACTTTCCCTCTGGGGATTGATAGTCTGATCACTGTTTCTCTGTCTTTGGATCTGTCCCTGTTCATCAGTCTATTCAGCCGTGGGCAAACTACGGCCCAAGGGCCAGATCCGGCCCATTTGAAATGAATAAAACTAAAAAAAAAAAAAAGACCGTACCCTTTTATGTAATGATGTTTACTTTGAATTTATATTAGTTCACACAAACACTCCATCCATGCTTTTGTTCCGGCCCTCCGGTCCAGTTTAAGAACCCATTGTGGCCCTCGAGTCAAAAAGTTTGCCCACCCCTGGATGTTGTTCTCTGTATTCCACAAATGAGTGAGATCGTGTGGTATTTGTCTTTCTCTGACTGGCTGATTTCACTTGGCATACTGCTCTCCAGTTCCATCCATGCTGTTGCAAATGGGGAGAATTCCTTCTTTTTTACCACAGTGTAGTATTCCATTGTGTAGATGTACCACCGTTGTGGGGTTTTTTTACTGCATTTCTGTGAAATGTCCCCCCTACCACCCCCCCCCCACAGGCATATCCCCGGAGGCATCTCCCTACAGAAAGCAGATTAGTGACTGCCTGGGGCTAGGGCGGGAGGACAGGGAGGGGCACTCGGAAAGGGAGGCGACTGTTAATGGGTATGGGTTTAATGTCCTACAATTGGCTCCTCTCTGAGGGGGCGTGGCTAGGCCCTGGGGGGCGTGGCTGGACTCTAGGGCGGACCCAGCCAGCTTAAAACCCTGCAGAGGGGTGGCGGCCCACTCTGTGTTGGCTGTTAAGCGTGGAGGCATGGAGGAGTGTGCTTGCCTCTGCAGCGTGGGCTCTTCCCGGGGATGTGGGTGTCTTCAGGAGCACCAGAGCCCAGCTGAGATGGCAGCGGCCGAGGGCAAGCCGGACCCGGCAGAAAAGCACCTGAAGGCGGATGCGGCAGCGTGGTGCTGTGCAGGGAGTGGAGGAATCGCAAGCCCCATGCCACCCCGGCGCTGCTCCCTGCAGGACCTGCCTCCCGAGCTGCTAGTGGAGATCTTCGCCTTGCTCCCCGGCACCAACCTGCCCTGCCTGGCCCAGGCCTGCACCAAATTCCACCACACCCTGCACATCGACAGCATCTGGAGACGGCGCTGCCGGGAGGAGTATGGCCTTCGTGAAACCTTGCAGAACCTGAAGATGATCGGTATGTCTTATCAAGAAGTCTATGCGAAGCTGCTCCACCCATACAGAAATATCTTGGGATTGTGGCAGCCAGATGATGACTACAGAAGACTGCTGTATGTAGCGGTGGATGGCTTATGCATTACTGGTTGGATGAACAGGCCTTCCCTTAACACCCACGTGGATGGCCCCATGCAATTTGAGCCCTCGTTTAGAATTCGCCTGACGGAGAGGAAATCGGCCACTTTGGAGTACATGGACGACTTCTACAGCTTTTCCCACAGTCTCCACCTGCAGATTCGGAAGGACAGGTTCAGCATCCAGTGGATCAAGAGAGACCACCGAACGGATTCACCAAAGCGGCTTAAGGGAGAATGGGGGCGGGTGCTGGTGCGAGAGGACAGACAGCAGTATGACTGCCTGACCTATCGTCGCCTCTACCTCCCGCAACGACACCTGGAGGACCTCATCAGGCCAGGCCTCTTCCACGGCAAATACGATGACTTCCGCCGAAAGATTGCCATGCTCAGCTTCCATGGGAAGTATGCCAGGGTCAGGGAGATCAGGGGAGACTTAATCTGGACGTTAGAGATCCACCTCATGCGCCGCATCCAGCTGCCAGATGGCGAGTTCTTCCGCAACTTCAACAATCTCTTCCAAGTGGTCCTGGAGATTGATGAGCAGGTGATCCGGGAGCAGCAGCAGCAGCAGCAAGAAGACGGGACTGAGGAAAGCCAGGGTCATGGCTGGCAGAGCCCTGCCCAGCCCAGCGTCGGGGAGTCCGGGGCTGCAGCTTCGGAGGAGCAGCCTGTTCCGTTTGATCTGCCTGTGGGCGTGCACTCATTTCACCAGGACTACCCCCGAACCTGCAGGATGTGTTTCTATGCCGTGGAAACTGTTACCTTACCTGGCTTCAACAAGCCCATGGGCGTCCCTGTAGTCTTCATCCTGTTCGATGAGAACCACTTCGGGTTCATCTGGCTGGCGGCGAAATACTTCATCCTGTTCGGCAGAGTCCAGAACACCTTCCAGAATGTGGAGGCACCATCCGAGCAGGCCTTCCTGGAGATGCTCTCCAACATTCAGTCCAGACCCCTGTGAGCAGCAGCTTGCATGCACTTTGAAGATTTGACCATTTGACCAGGTTACCCACCTTTGTTTGTTTTTTTAATCCTCACCTGAGGATATTTTCCCATTGATGTTTAGAGAGAGTGAGGGAGAGAGGGGAAGACAGAAATAATCCATGTGAGAGAAACACATCAGTTGTTTGCCTCCTGCGCAAGCCTGGACCAGGGCCAGGCTGGGTAGGAGCCAGCAATTGAGATAGAAATAAAACTTAGACCAGTGGTCTCAACCTTCCTAATGCTGCGACCCTTTAATACAGTTCCTCATGTTGTGGTGACTCCCAATTTCCTTGTTACAAATTGAACATAATTAAAGCATAGTGATTAATCACAAAAAAAAAGAGAGAGAGAGAGAAATTTAAAATTAGGAAAATGGTGGAACTATATTCAACTAAAACAGAGACAGAAATGTTTCCAGGACTGTTGAAAGGCATATTTCCTTAGATTAGAGAAATACAACCCATAGGAAATTTAAAATAAACCTACTACATAGAATATCCAAAATTTCATATCTGAAGGTAAACAGAAATAACAAAAGAATTTAGAAAAGTCACAAAATACAGGGTCAGTATTTCTATATGAGTAATAAATTTTTATATAAGCATTAAATAATAAAGAAATAAACCTTTAAAATGTATAATTTACACTAGCATCAGAAAACAATAAATACCTAAGTATAAATCTAACCAGAAAGATGGGCCAGACCTCCTTGCAAAAAGTACTAGGTGCATGGTTTAGAAGATTTGATATTCTCTTCAAATTGATCTATAGATTCAAAGTAGCCCTAGTCAAAATACTAGCAAGTAGCAGCAGAGTAGGGGGCAATTAAAAACCTGATTATAGACTTTAAGAATACAAGCAGAAGATGGAATGGACATCATCCAGAACCACAGGAAGGCTGGCTGAGTGGAAATTCTACAACTAGAAGGAAAGAGAAAAGCATACCGAGACTCAGAGAAGGTGCAGTGCAGAAGTAAAGTACAGGGGTATGGAGGCCCACGCGGAGAGGACTGGCAGCTGAGGACATGGTTGTCTTTTTCAATGAGTAGGGAGTCTCAAGCTCTGAGCTCCAGTTCCAGGTGAGTCTCTGGGGACCCAGACTCATACTGGAGAAACTGGACTGTCTGGCATCAGTTGGAACTTGAGGGCAGCTTTCTCTCAGAGGTGCTTGCAGCGATTGCTGGGACATTGAGAAGCGGGGCCTCTGAGGGCAGGACTGAGAGCAGCCATAACTGCTTGCTCTGTCCGCCCTGTTGATCCCCTGGGACCCCTGCCCCACCCTGCCCAAGCTGTGTGCCTGCAAAAGGCTTTTGCATATGAAAGGCCTGGCCCTTTGCAATCTGAAAATTATGTAACAAACTGCAGCTGTCCCAAGGCCCCAGGGCAACTCCCATTGCTTCACAGCTGAGCTCCTGCTGGGTAGCCTCAGGCAGAGGCTAGATTAGCACCTCCTTAGATATCCAGGAGCCAGTGTGCCAGGTGGTCAGAGTGGGACCATCCCAGCTCCTCGGATCCATAAAGGACACACTCAGGGGGCAGACTCAGTGACCACCAAAGCCCCACTGAAGCAAGTCTTGCCCCAGAGGGGTGTCCCCAGCACAGAAGTTCTCCCACTGCAGGCACAGCTGATTCTCACAGCCAATTGGCCTGGAGGTCAATTCCTCCCAGTGATACCTACAACAATCAAGGCTTAACTACAACAAGACTGTGCACAAAGCCCACAAGGGGGTGCCCCAAGAGTGTCCACTTCAGGTAATTGGGGAGGCTGAGCCACTGGGCCCTATAGGACACCTAGCACAGCCACTCTATCAACACAGGAAAGCATAAAATGTGGTGACAAAGAAACCGGACACAAGTGACAGAAATAGAGGAAAGCAAACTACTGGATATAGAGTTCATAACCGCACTTTTAAGGTTTTTCAAGAACTTTCTAGAAACCACCTATAAATTTAGTAAGACCCTCAAAAAGATGGGTGAGACCACCGATAAATGTAGTGAGACCCTCAAGAAATCTAGTGAAACCCTCGAGGTTATGAAAAAGGACCAACTAGAAATTAAGCGTACACTGACTGAAATAAAGGATATTATGCAGAGTTCCAACAGCAGACTAGAAGATTGCAAGAATCAAGTCAAAGATTTGAAATATGAAGAAGTAAAAAACACCCAACCGGAAAAGCAAAATGAAAAAAGAATCCAAAAATACGAAGATAGTGTAAGAAGCCTCTGGGACAGCTTCAAGTGTACCAACATCTGAATTATGGGGGTGCCAGAAGAAGAGAACAAGATATTGAAAACCTATTTGAAGAAACAATGACAGAAAACTTCCCCTACCTGGTGAAAAAAATAGACTTACAAGAGTAGGAAGTGCAGAGAACCCCAAACAAAAGGAATCCAAAGAGGACCACACCAAGACACATCATAATTAAAATGCCAAGAGCAAAAGACAAAGAGAGAATCTTAAAAGTAGCAAGAGAAAGACAGTGAGTTACCTGCAAGGGAGTCCCATACGACTATCAGCTGATTTCTCAACAGAAACTTTGCAGGCCAGAAGGGAGTGGCAAGAAATATTCAAAGTGATGAATACCAAGAACCTACAACCAAGATTACTTTATCCAGCAAAGCTATCATTCAGAATTGAAGGTCAGATAAAGAGCTTCACAGATAAGGAAAAGCTAAAGGAGTTCATCACCACCAAACCAGTATTATATGAAATGCTGAAAGGTATCCTTGAAGAAGAGGAAGAAGAAGAAAAAGGTAAAGATACAAATTATGAACAACAAATACACATCTATCAACAAGTGAATCTAAAAATCAAGGGAATAAATAATCTGATGAACAGAATGAACTGGTGATTATAATAGAATCAGGGGCATAGAAAGGGAGTGGACTGGCTATTCTTGGGGGGGAAAGGGGTGAGGGGGATGCGGGAAGAGACTGGACAAAAATCGTGCATCTATAGATGAGGACATTGGGGGGGTGAGGGAGGAGGGTGGGGTGAGAACCAGGTGGAGGGGAGCTATGGGGTGAAAAAAGAGGAACAACTAATAATCTGAACAATAAAGATTTAATTAAAAAAAAAAACCTGATTATAAAATAGCCAAGATTATCTTCTAGAAAAGAAACAAAGTTGAAGAACAGATATCAAGATGTATTATAAGGCTATAGAAATTAAAATATCATATTGGTACAAGAATAGACAGATAGGCCAATGGGAAAAAAATTAGTCCATAAATATGCCTAGACACATATAGTCACCCAATTTATGATAAAGGTATCACTGCAATACTGTGCCGAATGAGATTATCAATAAATGGTTATAAATCAACTGGGATGGGAAATGTTGATCTGTACCTCACACCATATATATAAACATTCATTCCAAATAAATCACAGACCTATATTGAAAAGCAAAGAATTAAAACTTAAAAAAAAACTTAAAAAAAAAAAAAAGAATTAAAACTTTCAGAAGATTACATGGGAAAATGTGTTCTTGATCTTAGGTCAGGCAAATATTTTTTTAAAAAGAAACACCAAAAGCACTAAGTATAAAGAAAAAGATCAATAAACTAGACTTTGTTTAACTTTATAATCACTATTAATTAAAAGGCATCATTAAGAAAGTGAGAAGACCACAAAACTTGAGGATTATTACTGTTATTATTACTACTAGAGGCCTGGTGCACAAAATTCTTGCACTGGGCAGGGGGGTGACCCTCAGCCCAGCCTGCACCCTCTCCAATCTGGGACCCCTTGGGGGGTGTCCGACTGTCGATTTAGGCCCAATCCCACAAGGACATCCAGCAGTCAGACATCCCTCTCACAATCTGGGACTGCTGGCTCCCAAACCCTCACCTGCCTGCCTGATCAACGCCTAACTGCTCCCCTGCCGACCTGGTTGCCCCCACCTGCCCTCCCCTACTGGCCTGGTCACCAATAACTGCCCTCCCCTGCTGGCCTGGTCACCCACAACTGCCCTCCTCTGCTGGCCATCTTGTGGCAGCCATCTTTGACCACATGGGGGCGGCCATATTGTGAAAGGGTGTGGTGGTCAATTTGCATATTACCTCTTTATTATATAGGATTGTTTTGAATCTCTGTGTCAGTCTCTATTTCTCATTTTCTACTTCATATAAATAAATTTCTAGTAGTAACAAAAGACTAATACTGTATATACAAACATAGATATAAAAGTTGGATTCAAAACCCACAAATGCTTTAGAAGATCATGAAAAGAGAAACTAAAGAAGGTGGGGTCATCAGAGGAAGTCTCAGTTAAGAAGAAATATGTGAGCATGAACCTTGAATAATAAATAGGATTTATCAGGATTGAAGAGCAGGCATTCCCAGTGAGAGAACAAACACAAACAAGGGCACAGAAGTTTAACTAAACACCACAAATGGTAGCCTGATATGACAGAAGTTAAATGCAAGAAAAGAGGGCTAAAATTATAAAGAAGGGATGGTTTCAAGTATAGGAGACACTAAAGGACATTAAAATAAATATGGGTTTGATGCGGAAAAAAATAGGAAGCCATTGAAGATGTCTAGCTAGAAGCCATTTTCATTGGGAGGATTATTATGCTAAAATGAACAATGACCCACCAAAGAAGTCTGCCTCCTAATCCCCCAAACCAGAGAATATGCTACCATACAACACAAAAGTGACTTTGCAGATGTGATAATGCTAAGGAACTTGAGATAGGAATATTAATATTATCCTGAATGATCCTGCTGGGTCAATTGTAATCACAGGGGTTTTTTAAAGAGGGAGGCAAGAAGGTCAGAGCCAGAGAAACAGATATGACAAAGGAAGCAATGGTCAAAGTCATATGGCACCATGGGCCAAGAAATGCAGGCAATCTCTAAAAGCAGGAAATGGCAAAGAATGGGTTCTCCCCAAAAGTCTCCAGAAGGAACCAGCCCCACCAAGACATTGACTTTTGCCCTGGAAAACACATTTCAAACTCCTGTCCATCAGAACTATACTATATCTGTGTTGTTTTAAGCCACCAGGCTGGTGGGAATTTGTTACAGCCGTAATAGGAAACTAAGACAGTGCAGGTATGGTGAAAACCTCAACTCCAGAAGGCCAGTTATAATTTTGCTAGTGCTTGAGAAGGATCAAATGGTCAGAGTATTCAGTCACACAGAGGATTCTTTGAAGAGATCAGGCACATAACTCATGTATGCTCTTCACTATCATAGCAGAAGTCAAGAATAGGGAATGGAGCTTGGATTACCCAGGAAATATCTGCAGAGGAGATTCTTACCTAGTGGAATAAGTCCCCATGACATACGTAGGAGATCCACAAGGTTCTTGACAATATTAAAGCAACAGAAACACTGCCAGCTTGGACTAAGAGGATAGAGATGGGATGAAATGAAAGAAAGTTTTCAGATTCCCAAAATTCTACAGGGAGGAAACAGACATGTACAATTACTCATCTGCAAACACATACTATCCTTCCTGAAGAAGAAAGGATGACTTCAAAGGCAGAGCCTTGAGCCCAGAGTGGAGCTGCAAACCACAGAGGATTGTTCCCAGGCTTGGGAACCCAACATTTGCCCCGCTGGATTTTGAAGTTGCTTGGGACTGGTGACTCCTTTGTTATTTCCATTTTCTCCCCTTTTAAATTGGCATACCTACATCAGTTATCCTATGTCTATCCCTTCATTTGGGGAGCAGGTAAATCATTTCTTGAGTTTCACAGGTTCACAGATAAAGACTAATTGTGCCTAAGGATTAGCCAGAGACTGACCAATACCTGATGAGATTTGGGACTTTTGAGCCGATGAGCTTTTAGACTGAGTTAATGCTATAACGGATTGACATCTTTGGAAATGTTGGGATGGGGGAGAATGTATTTTACATGTGGGAGAGAAGTAGATCTTTGGGAGATAAAAAGTAGACTGCAATAGGTAGAATAATAGCCCCAATGATGTCCATATCTTAGTCCCCAAAACTTCTGAATATGTTATTTTATATAGCAAAAGTGACTTTGCAGATATGACTATATTAAGGATCTCAATGTGTAGGGGTTAACTCGATGGGTCTATTATAAGGGTTAAGCAGCAATAAAAACTATTACAAGTGACCACCAAAGACACTTTTTTTTAACATATCCTGGATCCATAGGAGATATGCATATATATAATATATATGATAGATATACTTGTATACCATACATACATATGCATATATATCATGTATACTAATCCATGATAATTTGTATGTTTGAAAATATTTTTCTGTCTGTGATCTGTCTTGTCATTTCATGTTGTTTATTATTAAACAGAACCTTAAAATTTAAAAAAATAAAGTATAGCTATAGCCCTAAAAAAATTAAAAAAAAAAATTCCAACCAAGGTCTTTGCATCATCAACAAATAACTATTGTTCTTTTGAGGAACAACTTTTGGTCTTCTTTTGATTCAAATTTGGCAAATAAAGTTTTTCCTTAATAATGAAGCAATAGGCTTGGAACATCAGGCAACATTCAAAATTACTTCTTCCCAGGAAACAAGCAGTAAGAGTCCCCTCTTCTGACACTTTAGTGTCCAGACTGAGAAATTCCATGGAGACAAGGACACAGGTCAGCAATTCCCTCCCCCAAAGTTCCTGCCTCCTGATCCACAGAAAAACAGCAGGAACTGGATCCAGAAGAGACAAAGCTGATCATTGTGTTCCTTTGCGTTGTGGAGAACTAGGCACAAAATAAGCTTCCTGGTCATGCCCATAGGGGTCCTGGCTCCCAGGGACTTCTGAAGAGCCAGAGATCCAGACTCTCAGAGAGCAATTCCAGTTGAAAAGCCAAGATAAAAATGGTCACCCAGCCCTAGCTGGTTTGGCTCAGTGGCTAGAGCATTGGCCTGTGGACTGAAGGGTCCCAGGTCTGATTCCAGTCAAGGGCACATGCCTGGGTTGTGGGCCCCATCCCCAGGAGGGGATGTGCAGGAGGTGGCTGATCCGTGATTCTCTCTCATCGTTGATGTTTCTATCTCTCTCTCCCCTCTCCCTTCCTCTCTGAAATCAATAAAAATATATTTTAAAACAAAATAAAATAAAATACCCTGGATCTGAGAGTTTTGTGTGAAATAGTAGTGTGAGATCAATTAATTGCTAAGTCACATTTTTTTCATAGAACCAACTTTAAATAGTAAAACATTAAAATTGAATGTAACATGAAGGGAACACAATATTGATTAATAGATTGCATCTGGATAAAGAGCCCTTATATATCTGAGACTGCAGTTTCTTACTCCAAGCCAATTCTTGGCACCTTACCTACACCATACAACCTTTAGAAGGAAGCTAAGTGCAAAGCTAGACAGCTCTACAAAGGAGGTTGAAATTTAATGTCCAAGAGCAAAGAGGAACCAGAAGCCAGTTCAACATGGAATCACTGTCAAGGCCTCCCAGGAAAAGAAAGCAGCGATTTATCTTCTGCTCCAATCCAGAATACCAAAGCCCTCAAAGGAGGGGTGAAGCAGGGGGAAGGGGTAAAGCCTGGGTAAAATAACTGCTTTTTCTTACAATGCAGGAAAGGAACATGGCATTTGTTTAGATTTTCTTTCACTCTGAGCAGCAGGTCTTGGCAATAAACATCTGGAAGCTTGTCCACTATAAATTGTTTGGTTTCTTCCCTCCTGTTTCATGAGGCCATGGTGATATTATACCGTTGGAATTCCTCCTTTCATCTGCTTCCTTTCCGCTGACAGTTCATAAAGGATGGGCCACACTGGGCATGTAAGCTTAGCCATTATTTCTTAACATACCAAGAGAATTAGGCTCTATATACCTAGAATTAGATACCAGAGAGAGGTGTTTTTTTTCTAAGTTGTAGTAATCCATTTCCTGGGGCTACACTCAAATTCACTCATGGTCCTGTAAGACCTGATCTTATAACTTGCGAAGTCCTAGGGAAAAGGTCCAATAACCAGATGTAAAAATCGCATATAGGGCCCTTTTTGCTTTTCTTATTCTTTTTTTTTTTTTAAGATTTTTTTATTGATTTTTAGAGGTAGATGAAGGGAGAGGGAGAGAAAGAAACATCGCTGTAAGAGTGAAACATTGATTGGCTGCCTCCTGCACCCCCCTCCTACTGGGGATCGAGCCCAGCACCCGGTCATGTGTCCTGACCAGGAATCAAACCAGCAACTGTTGAGTGCACAGGATGATGCTCAACCAACTGAGCAACACCAGCCAGGACTCTTCTGTCATTCATAATAAAAATAGTTGCTATTAATTGGTTTTAAAGGGCCAAATTCTGTTTGTGCACTTTCTACATATATTCTTATTTACCCTCCTCAAACATTTTAGATATTACTGCCTCTGCTTTATATTGAAGAAAATGGAAGTTTTAAAACCTCAGCAAATGTGTACCTGATCCTTACTAAAAAGACACAGAGGCAGGATTACAACACTAGTCTACCTAACCCCAGAATCCACATTCTTAACTGCGATTTACCTACTGCTTCCCTGGTTTATTTCTGTATGAGAAGCAAGTGGCAAGTTTTAAATTAAAATTATTCAATGGGAAAACATTTTATTATATTAATTGATGAAAATGTTCCTTTATAATTCCTTAATCCTTGATTCTTCTCTGCATCCAGATCTCTGAAGGACTTTGGTCATGTTTATGCCATAAGCAATCATTAAGGAAGAATCT
This sequence comes from Myotis daubentonii, assembly GCF_963259705.1. Taxonomy (NCBI): domain Eukaryota; kingdom Metazoa; phylum Chordata; class Mammalia; order Chiroptera; family Vespertilionidae; genus Myotis; species Myotis daubentonii. Next base: position 63,107,310 of record NC_081846.1, on the reverse strand, counting down.
GTGCTAGGCCTACCCACCAGACCAGACAGAGACAGCACAGGCTTCAGGGAGATATTAGATATTGTGATATTTCCTTTAAAAAGTGGCCTAACCCTAGTCAGTTTAGCTCAGTGAATAGAGCATTGGCCCACATACTGAAGAGTCCCGGGTTTGATTCCGGTCAAGGGCACGTACCTTGGTTTCAGGTTCCCCGGCCCTGGTCAGCGTGCATTCAGGAGGCAACCAATTGATGTGTGTTTTTTCTCACATAGACATTTCTCTCTGTCTGTCTTTTCCTCTCCCTTCTTTTTTTTTTTTTTTAATATATTTTATTGATTTTCCACAGAGAGGAAGGGAGAGAGATAGAGAGCTAGAAACATCGATGAGAGAGAAACATCGATCAGCTGCCTCCTGCACATCCCCCACTGGGGACGTGCCCTCAACCCAGGTACATGCCCTTGACCGGAATCGAACCCGGGACCCTTCAGTCCGCAGGCCGACGCTCTATCCACTGAGCCAAACCAGTTTCGGCTCCTCTCCCTTCTATTCTTTCTAAAAATCAATGGAAAAATATCCTCAGGTGAGGATTAACAAAAAATAAAAGGTGGCCTGTGTATAGCCCTCTCTTCTGAGTATGTCCTAATGTCTATAGGTTTATAAAGGAGTTAAAAGCAGAATGTACCTGTGCCTTTGTCCCCAAATAGAGCCTGAGGAAATGACAAGTGTCCTAGAGAAGTCCTTCAGGGCCTTTAATAACAAACATGGTAAAGGAGAAGTAGAGCTGAACTGTCCAAACAGGAAGGACAAGAAAGCCAGTGTTGGCTATGTCTCCCCCATTCCAAGAGAGGTTTGGCAACAGGAGGGAGGGGCATATCTGAAGAGGCCTTGCAGATAATGCCCAACACCATGGCTGTCATCTGCAGAACAAACTGGCAGGAGAGACTGTCTTTCTATAAGTCTGACTACAAAGGTGACAACCAAGGACCAGCCCCTACCTCGCCATCACCACCTCCCACCATCACCACCTCCTACTAGCTAGCTTTCACTCAGTAGTTCTACTGGATTTGGACCCTGCTATGCAGATAGAGGTGGGAAAGCCCAGAATTAACCAAGATTATCTTGAATTAAGTTTTTTAGTGCAATGTGAGATTATACTGAATAAAATGTTATTTTTGTTTCTGATATATAGCAGAATAAAAACTCAAATTAGAAATTAAATTACAGTGTTGTAGGGAAGAAAAATAAGTTTTTCTTCTAGCCTTCTGAGTTCTTAGTTAAGACCCTTGTTACCTCCTGTATACATGGGAGATACTCAGGGGGAAGTGAGTAACTTCTCAAGGTAGCTTAGAATTCAGGCTTAAATACCCTCTTAATAGGGAAAGTGGGAGAGGGAGGCAGGCTTCTTAGTGGAGAAAAAATGATTTTTTAAAAAGATGAATGGGCCCTTAGAAGAATAGGCAGGAGATCCGATCATTTGTAAAAACTTCTGCCTGGGTGTGGTGTCAACTTCTAACCCCCTCTCCTGTGATGAGAGTGAATCTTCCTTGGTTGGTGAAACTCCTGGGAGGGGATTTTTTACAATTGCGTTGCTTTTGGGGATCTGTCTTTAAGTAGGTAAGAGGACTTCACAGGAAGCTTCTCTCTGTATTTTCTGTTTTTCAAGTGCCCACAAAATAATCAATATACCAAAGCTGCATAGGGTGGAATGTCTTAAACTTCTACAGTCATACTGTGGAGTGGCATCTTCTGCTACTCTCTGGGGCAAAAGATGATCATTTTCTTGTATACCTGAGCTTGTAACCTAAGAAATATACATCATAAATAATCATAAATAATCATACAGCCATATATAGTCATAAACTAGATCATAAATATAAATTGCGAGAAAATAATGTCTGTGCTTTTTTATTTTCACTTTTAGTGGAAATTTTCAAACACTCACCAAAGCAGAACAAATAGTATAATGAACCTTAGTTCCAGAAATAATCAAGATGTTGTCAGTCTTGTCTCATCTATTTTACACACACACACACACACACACACACACACACGCACACACTTTCTGTATTGTGGAAAATTTTATAATAAATTATAGGCATCAAATAATTTCATGAAAAAAATCTTCTGGTCTGGCTGGTGTGGCTCAGTGGTTGAGGGTCCACCTATGAACAAGGAGGTCAGGGTACATGCGCAGATTGTGAGCTCAACCCCCAGTAGGGGGCGTGCAGGAGGCAGCCGATTGAAGATTTTCTCTCATCATTGATGTTTCTATCGCTCTCTCCCTCTCCCTTCCTCTCTCTGAAGTCAATAAAAATACTTTTTTAATCTTCTGTATCCTTAATAGAATTTAAACGGAATGTTTTAAGCAGCACCAAGATACCATTAGCATGCCATATAAAATTAAAAATATTTCCCTCAGTATAAGATTTAGTGCCTGTTCAAATTTTCCTAGTTGTCCCACAAATGTATTTTTAAGGCTGGTTTGTTTGAATCCAGATGCAAACAAGGTCTATAGATAGTATTCAGATAATAGGTCTCTTAAGACCCTTTTAATGTATAACAGTTTACTCTCTAAAATCTGTGATTTTTCAATTTCAAATATACAAGTAATCATGTCTGTGGACTGAGATGAGCACTGAATTCACAAGTTTACAAAGCTGATCTGAACGTGGGCTGGAGTTGTGCTCCAGCTCCAGGACAAAGGAAAATACTTCAGAAAGGGGTTTGGCTCCCTCTAGTGCTTTTCCAAATTATAACTGTCTCTGATTCTCAAACCAATTAAGGAATAAAAACAATCCTGATGTAAACAGTTCCATGCCGTATGGCCATGTAGCTGCATATTTCCTATATCACACTACTCAACCGTGAGAAAGGAATTATTTTCTTCTTTGTAATAATGAACAGTAACGGTTTTTAAATGCCAAGGTCAGAGTCAATTCCTCATGATATTTTCTATCATGGAAGATGTCAGTCATTCAAAGTAATACTACCATCATTTATGTGTTTTTTATACATTTTTATTGATTTCAGAGTGGAAGGGAGAAGGAGAGAGAGAGAGAGAGAGAGAGAGAGAGAGAGAGAGAGAGAGAGAGAGAGAAACATCAATGATGAGAGAACCATTGATCAGCTGCCTCCTGCATGCCCCACACTGGGGATCAAGCCTGAAACCCTAAAACCCAGGTATGTGCCCAGACAAGGAACTGAACCATCACCTCCTGGTTCATAGGTCAACACTCAACCACTGAGCCATACCGGCCGAGCCAAAGTAATACTACCATGGTTTAGATCAAACTGACCTGCTGCTGTTCCCCAAACACCCCTATGTTTTAATAGCTTTATTATTTCAAACTGTATTTGGGGGGTGGGGGGTGTAGTCAGGAGTTTCTCAAAAAGCAATTTGATGTCTTAGTTTCTTTTGTCATTGCATAGAATGAAAGACAGAACAGAACAGGTAGGATGACAAAAGCAAAAGCATGCACACAGAAAGGCAAAGATCCCATCCTATATAATAAAGAGCTAATATGCAAATGGTCATCATGCCCTCACGTTGTCACACCATAACAACTCAGACACTCAACACGGGGGAGAGAGGAATGTGGACCAGCCAGGCCCAAAAGAGCTTGCAAGAGAGGAATGGGGACCAGCCAGGCAGGAACGAGCTCATAAGAGAAGAATGGGGACCAGCCAGTCTGTGGCCTGGGAGAGGGACAAGCCGCATGCCCCACAGTCCCCATGGTCCCGGGCACCAGTGGCTGCACTGGCAGCCCAGGAGAGGAACAAGCCACCCACCCCACAGTCCCAGGTACCAGCGGCTGTGTCTGCACCTGTGGCCCAGGAGAGGGACAAGCCACCTGCCCCACGGTCCCGGACTCCTGTGGCCAGCCCAGGCAAAGCCGGCCCAGGTCCTGAGTGCCTGCGGCTGGCCAGAGGGAGGGAGGCCTGAGTTCCGGGTGCCTGCAACCAGCCAGAGGAGGGAATCCTGGGTCCCAGGTGCAGGGCGAGGCAGAGGTGGTTAAAGGCGATCAGGCCAGCAGGGGAGCAGTTAGGGGCAATCAGGCCAGTAAGGGGGGCGGGGCAGTTAGGGGCAATCAGGCAGGAAGGCAGAGGTGGTTAGAGGTGATCAAGCAGGCAGGCAGGCGAGCAGTTAGGATTCCAGCGGTCCCAGATTGCGAGAGGCAGTCGGACATTCCCCAAGGGGTCCCGGATTGGTGATGGTGCAGGCAGGGCTGAGGGACCCCCTCTCCATACATGAATTTTGGGCCTCTAGTTATATACAATCAATAGGTACTAAATTAATATATTTGAAAATAATAATTGATTATACAAGGTGTTATCATTGGTATAAAAAAAAAAAGAGAAAGCAAAGGCAAGAAAAGACACACCTAATCAAGCAAGACTTGTTTGCCTTGAATAATTTTCACATATATGAGTAAATAAATATGCATCATTTCCTACTAAAATGTTAAGCTATAAAAATATGCTTATTTATTTATGTTTAAAGTTGGCATTGTTCTACCACAAGCCTTTTTTTTTATGCATTCCTGAAAGCAGTAAAGCTGAATTAAAGTGAAAAAGTAGCCAGGTATAAATTATACCCCATCTCTTTAATACTGGATGAACAACCCCAAAGTCCCTTATATAGAAATTCTCAGGGTAGCAATAACTTCTCTATTCAAGATGATCTCTTACACATGTGAGAAATCTTTTCAACTGTGTCAAGAGAACACCAAATTTAGGAGAACATTGCCACCTTTGAATCTTTCTTTAAAAGGTAAGGTTCAACAACAAAACCCATCATAGTCTTGATTAAACTTGAATGCAATCTCCAGCCCAGCTCAAACCTGACTTGACTGTAGGCAGTGTTGATTTACTCCTGGTTCTCCAGTAAAGCCTGAGCTTTTATTTTAGGAATGATAAAGACAGGGCCTACTGATAACTGTTCTTAGTATTTACATCATTACCTATCAGGGTGACCTTGGCTATAACAGAACAGCTCAGATCTTGAGAAATGTACTAGTGTCAGATTGTTTTATTTTTGCAATTATCTGTTGGGGAGATGAGAGCAGAAACAGTAGATATTTCCACTGCAAATCATTCTGCAGCCAGAATGAGGAATTTTCTCCATATCAGGCCCAAAGGAGAGAGAGATCGCAGGAGAGGCGAAGGTCAGTTACACTGTCACAACTATGGATTACCCTCCCAGCCTAGGCCACACCCCACACTACCACCAGACCTGGCTAGAAGCAGTGACAAGGAAGACAGAGACACCTTGTCAGGACCAGTCCAGGAAAGAACAGCAAGAGGGACAGGCTGACCTTTGGAAACTAAGAGAGTCTGGTTCTCCCACAAGTTCTTACAAAGGATAATTTCTGACTCATTCTCCTTGACCACGAGCACATCTTAGGGAAATGACTATATATACAGTCAATTCTCATTATTCACAATGGTTTTGTCCTATAAAGTGGCCATGAACACTGAATTGGCTAATAATACTGAGCCATTGCTCCTAGGAGAAATACAAGGTTAGCTTCCCGCAAGCCTCTGGCCACACTATTTTCGTCAACCGGTCAATACATGACCTTGTTTTATGGGTGTTTCTGCTTAACGATGCCTTATTTCATATCTATTGATGACTCATTAGCATTGAGCTCACATCCAACAGCACTATAATGTGTGCCTGAATGAAGTTTGTTGCCACAAGTATTTTCTTGATACAACACATCGCAGCCTGCTCACACTTGGGCACTTCAGCACTACAAGTGGGAGCAAATGGCAAAATCACACCAAAGAAGCATAGAAATGTGAGAATATGCAGTAAATACCATAGAAAGGACACCTGCTTACAGGGAGAGCTGAAATAAGAAGGCAGAGTGACACCTCTTTACACCTCGCCTGGGAAGGTGCTTGTCAGGTGACTCAATGTTTTTTGTTTTTAACCTTTTGTGCATTTCTTGGCATGGGGATAACAAATAAATGTTATCAATAGGTGAACCCACAAACACAGAATCCACGTGTTGGGATCCAGCCCCATCAGGCCCAGGGGTTCCCAAAGGTGTGGATGGAGTTGGCAAAGAATGAATGACTCAGAGACAGCGTTCAGTTGATCAGCATAGCCAGGTTCTCCAGCCAAGTTCTGTCTTTATTGTCCTGTTACATCTGTATTTATACCAGTTGATCTTAATCCTATCCATTCTATTCAAAAGGTTAGGGCGTTTCTTATCTCCATTCCAAGGTTACTTTATTGTTCTATTAAGCTGTAAGGAAGTAACTAAAGGAGATTATCTTAAGTAAAGATTATGTAGTTTAAGTGTGATTGTTTGTAGTTAAAGTGATTAACTACTCACCTGGCACTTAGTTAAGGGGTTTTATTCCCTCCCTAACTCCAGGGAAAAATTCCCACCTGGGGAAACAACCTTTCTCGGAGAGGTGACCTTGGCTAAAAACACAGTGCTAAGAAGGGGAGCAAACATATTAAGAACAGTATGCCATATATGCCAGGTACCTTGAAACATATGCTGTGCAGATGTTTCTTCCCTGCAGTGACTGTCAAGCAGCAAGGATGGACCGGCTTCCAGCAAATTCCCCCTTTTTTATTTTTTAAATGATAGCGCCTGTAAATCAGCGGCCACCTCTCGGATTGGGTTGTTTAAGACTCGGAAGAAGACTGACAAGCAATGATAGGGAGCATAGCAATAAACATAGTGGATGGAGTGCACACAGAGCCTTGTTCCTGTAGAAGGTTGCTGGCCTCTTCAGTCAAGGGATTTCAGCTGTCCCCACGTTGGTGGTTTGGTTGTCCTTGTTGATCTGGCTAGCAGGCGGCGTCATTTGCAACGGGCTTCCTGAAGCGTCAGCACGTTGAAGGGCTGGATAAAGGGTCTATCAGGGCCGGGCTTGATGGTGGTGTCGGTGTCTGGGGAGGAGTCAGCTGTGCCCTCTGGGTCGGCCGATATGGATGATACCGGGGAGGAGGAGGGTGAGGCAGAGACAGAGGGTGGTGAGACATAAGGTTGGACTACTAGATGGTCTGTAATCCACACAGGTGAGTCTGTGTCCTGTGGAAATATACAAACATATCCTCTCCCCCAGGTTAAAAGTACATCAGGTCCCTTCCAGGCTCCTGTAAGCAAGTCTCTCCATTTGACGAGGGCTTTAGGTTTAGTTAAATCAGGATTCCAATGTCTGTACATCGGGGAATTTCTCTCAGAATCTACGTTTAGTATATTAATTACAAATAGAGTATGTTGTAGAACATGATGAGGAGAGGAATATTTAAACTCATTTTCTTGTAATTTTTTAATTTGTGTTTTAAAGTTTGGTGAGCCCTTTCTACTATTGCTTGGCGAGCCCTTTCTACTATTGCTTGGCTTTGAGGATTGTAGGGTATTCCTGTAACATGTGCGATGCTGAATGTAGAGCATAAGTTTTTAAAAGCTCTAGAGGTATAGGCAGGCCCATTGTCTGTTTTAAGTGCCCTTGGTATTTCTAGGTAAGAAAAACTTTGGAATAAATGTTGACTCTTGCTGTGACTTTGTTGAACCAAATAGGGAGGGAGACTATGAGTCGAGTGACATTTTGCTAGGGTTTCCTTTCAGAGTCGCTGCTCCCGCTGTCACCAAGCTGCTGCTCAATGTCTGCTAAGTAGTTCTCATAGTCTTTAAAGACAGGCGTCAGATCGCACAGCAAGTTCGCGTTCACATGCTTCACGATCCAGTCCCGCACACAACAGTTCAAGGCCGCCAGCTGCTTGTGGTAGGCGTTCCCTTGGTGAGTGGTGCTCGAGGCAAGACCAGAGGACTGCTGACTGTCACCATTCCTTTTGGGGTTTGAAATCTTATCAACCAAGGAGGCGGGGCCATTTGCAGCAACAGATCCAAAGGCCACCTTGGTCTCAGTGGCAGCTCTCGCACTGGAGAAGCGCGGGGCACCTGTCATGCTGTTTCCATTGGACAGTCCTTCCAAAGGCTTCCCTCCAACACAAGCACCGAATCCAGAAAACCCTCCTCCTCCAGAAGGTGCCACCAGCCCTTTAAAGCCTTTAAAGGCCCCTCCACCATCAGATTCGCATCCAACATTTCTACGCTTTGCTTTCTTTATGGCTCTATTCTTCAACAATTCCTCACTGGCCACTGAGAATGTTCCCACCTCTTCGGCTTCGTCTTCTTGATCCCAATTCCTATCTGTCAGTTCCTTCTCAGCAATTCTTTTGGCCATTTTTTCGAAGCTCCAGGGTGGTGGCCACGGGATTCGCCCCAAGTTGGGTGCCAGATGTTGGGGTCCAACACCAGCAGGTCCAGGAGTTCCCAAAGGTGTGGACAGAGTTGGCAAAGAAGGAATGACACAGAGACAGCCTTCAGTTGATCAGCAGCCTAGCCAGGATCTCCAGCCAAGTTCTGTGTTTATTGTCTTGTTACATCTGCATTTATACCAGTTGATTTTAATCCTATACATTCTATTCCAAAGGTTAGGGTGTTTCTTATCTCCATTCCAAGGTTACTCTATTGTTCTATTAAGCTACAAGGAAGTAACTGAAGGAGATTATCCTAAGTAAAGATTATGTAGCTTAAGCGTGATTGTTCATAGTTAAAGTGATTAATTACCCGCCTGGCACTTAGTTAATGGGTTTTATTCCCTCCCTAACTCCAGGGGAAAATCCCCACCTGGGGAAGCAACCTTTCTCGGAGAGGTGACCTTGGTTAAAACACAGCGCTAAGATGGGGAGCAAACATATTAAGAACAGTATGCCATATACACCAGGTCCCTTGAAACATATACTGTGCAGGTGTTTCTTCCCTGCAGCAACTGTGTCAAGCAGCAAGGGTAGACCAGCTTCCGACAAATGGCATACTGTTCTTAATATGTTTGCTCGCCTTCTTAGCACTATGTTTTAACCAAGGTCACCTCTTCAAGAAAGGTTGTTTCCCCAGGTGGGGATTTTTTCCCTGGAGTTAGGGATTTACAGGACAAAGGAAGGGAATAAATCCATAAAACTCCTTAACTAAGTGCCAGGTGGGTAGTTAATCACTTTAACTACAAACAATCTCACTTAAACTACATAATCTTTACTTAGAATAATCTCCTTCAGTTACTTCCTTGTAGCTTAATAGAACAATAGAGTAACCTTGGAATGGAGATAAGAAATGCCCTAACTTTTGGAATAGAATGGATAGGATTAAAATCAACTGGTATAAATACAGATGTAACAGGACAATAAAGACAGAACCTGGCTGGAGAACCTGGCTATGCTGATCAACTGAAGGCTGTCTCTGTGTCATTCATTCTTCACCGACACACCTTTGGGAACCCTTGGACCTGCTGGGGCTGGACCCCAAGATCCATGACCAATGACGGCTGACTGGGAAAGTCAGAGGAGATAGCTCTGTCCCTAAATTTCTACTTCCCTGGGCGCAGGCCCACCTGAGATTGTAGGAAGTACTGCTCTGTGAAACCCGGTCCATTCTCCTCACCTGCAGCATCCACCACCGGATCAGGGCTGGTCACAGGTCTTGATCACCTTGATGTCAGCTGACGTCAATAACAATAACGCTTGTGATTGGAGGAAGCCTGTTTGACAAGGTATAGGCAGATACGCATCCCCGTGGCTCCCTCCTTCACTGACTTTCATGTATAAAATGCCCTTCGATTTCCAGTCTCACAATTTTAGAAAAAAATAGCATCTTATACACAGAAAAATACAGTAAATGATACTAGCTTCAGAGGGGAAAAGAAACTTATTCACCTTTAAAAATTAGACACTTAAAAAACAAAATATTAGCTTAATATATGAAAAAATACTAATCTTTTATGAGCTTAAATAATTTGTACCTATCAAATAATATATGCTGTGAATAGATAAAAAAAGAGAAGATAAGCCCTAACCGGTTTGGCTCAGTGGCTAGAGCACTGGCCTGCGGACTGAAAGGTCCCAGGTTCGATTCCGCCGGTCAAGGGCATGTTCCTTGGTTGCGGGCACATCCCCAATATGGGATGTTCAGGAGGCAGCTGACCGATGTTTCTCTCTCATTGATGTTTCTAACTATCCCTCTCCCTTCCTCTCTGTAAAAAATCAATAAAATATTTAAAAAAAAAAAAAAAAGGAGAAGATAAGATTAAAGGTTGCAATGAAATTTCAGGGTAGGACAATTAACACCAGCCAGATAGTATAAGCCTCTCAAATACCACTAATCATTTTAGACACATTAACCTGATAGTGGTTCAAAGGGTGAGTTGAGAGCATGGGTGTGGGTACAGCCGAGCCAGGAAGGCCAGTTAGAATATTGCCAACTCAGGTATGAGCTAATTACATTAATGGAGTAAGTGAATGTGGAGGGGCTAGTATTCAACCCACTAATTCAGGTAAGGCATGATGTAGGCCTGATCTAATGCAGTGGCCTTGCAAATGGAGAAAAAAGAAGAAGTCCAGATCGACTTCCTGTTTTCTAGCTTGAGTACCATGTTGGTGCCAGCTCTGAGATTAGACATTCCAAGCAGAGGGAGCCTTCTTGGGGTGTTGGTATTACCAAGTCCTCCAACTAATAACTACTGTTTTTGTTCACCTATTCCCTTAACATATTTCTAAAACTCACAATAGCGCTGTGAAATAGGTTACAGCTGAGGCCAGAGGGTTGAGGAACTTCCCCAGAATCATTCCGTTTGGAAGAGGAGAAAGATTAGAGAGGTGGGGTCAGTGGAGACCATGGAAGAGAGCCCACTGGAGTGAAAGGGTTATCTTCCTTGGCCGGTATTCATACCAGAAATGGCTCAAGAGTAATAAAATCCAGGCAGGAAAATGAAGTTCCTTAAATTACTAATTTTTTTTGAAACTTTTTACAAGGAGAAATTCACAGAGCAAATTAGACATTTCCTCACACTTGTGTGAGTCTCCTATTGAGAAACTGAGGAATCCTGTCCATCAAACAAAAATTGTAAAAACTAAGCTGTCAAAATTCAGCCATCCTGCCCTAGCTGGTTTGGCTCAGCGTCAGCCTGTGGACTGAAGGGTCCTGGGTTTGATTCCAGTCAAGGGCACATGCTGGGTTGTGGGCTCGATCCCTAGTGTGGAGCATTCAAGAGGCAGCCTACCAATGATTCTGTCTCATCATTGATGTTTTTATCTCTCTCTCTCCCACTCCCTTCCTCCCTGAAATCAATAAAAATATATTTTTAAAAATTCAGCCATCCCTAAAGTTGGCACTCATCTATCTACCAAACCAAGTGCTGCATTGCCCTCCCTTTCTCTCAGCCTCTGGGAAGCTTCTCCTGAACCTTGTTAAAGAAAATAACTCAAAACACAGAAATAAGGCAAAAGGTAATTATGTAGACCTTTTAATGCCATGCTAGACATGCTCTAATAACCCCCTGGTGGGTCATCGCTTTGGGGGAATGTAACTTGGTTTCACTTAATATCACCATTGATTAGGGCAAGGACGTTTTACAACTCCGTAAGGTCAGAAACTTAACTCCTAAGAAAGACCAATAAAGTGTGAATATTTTCCTTTCTGTTTAGCAGCAAAAATAATCCCCCAAATCACAATTTTATAGCGTTATAGGATATTGACCAGTTCTGTTGCCAGGTTAGCAATCTTTACTAACATGCTTTTCTCCAGTCATCTTTTAAATTCCATTTCTTGTGTTCTTTTTGAACTAGTTTTGTCATTCTGCTAGTTTACTCCGCAATAATAAGGTAAAGAAAACTTGAACATATACTCACTATCTTTTTGTATGAGAATTATGCCAATAAATTGGAAATGACCAGGTAAGAATTACACACATACACACACCCCACGCCAAGTACTTCTACAGCCAGCACTGCTGAAATGGCTTGTTTGCCTGCCTTCTCTGCTAGACTTCTAAGGAGTCAGTGAATAGTTCTATCGTATGTCCCGCTGCTGTCTTCCGAACACAGCAAAATAGTGTCCCAGAGTATGAGATCAACAAAAATTTCTGAATGAGTTTCTTACCCAAATGCCTAAGTGCCCTTTCTCCCACTCTTCTCCTTTGTAGATCATGATCTCAAACTCCTGCATCCCTTTAAACATTGATAATGGCTCTCTTCACTACCTGCAGCCTCTGTGAAGTATCAGCTTGTTATCTAATTAAATGATAGGTTTTTCTCTCAATGGCAGACATACAACAGGGTTTAGGCTTGACAACAAGATGTAATTCACATCATTTGCCTGGGCACCAGTAACATTCAAAAATAAATTTTAATAAAAATCAGCACTTCCACTTTGGAGGTAAAAAAGTGTTTTTAAGGATAGAAATTGGCTACACAGCTAGCATATTATAAAAAGAGTGCTGTTAAATAAACTCTGAAATGGACAGCCATATATAAAAAACACCTGAGATATATCATCTTCTCAAGCAGAAGACGCCATACCAGTTCCTTTAAGTCCAATGAGTATTTAATTTATATCAGATCATGGAATGAGATTCACTATTCTGATCCAGTTCTTTGTAGAAAGACTATTCTGTTGGTATTCAATATCTGGTAATCATGAGAGCCTTGTAGGTATCAAATATAACTCTGCCAGTTATTAATTTATTGAGTCAGCTTTAAATTCATCTTACGTGCAGACCTTTTAAAAATAGATCTGGTCCCTTGATTTTTCTTTCTGACAGGATGTTACGTTTTGTCAGCAGAGGGCGCCAGAGAGACATTGCAAAAGAAAGGACTGTTTCAGTGTATTCAATAGGCAGGCTACCCAGAATCCAGCTCTCCCAGCACCAGCTTCCGAAGCATGCACCATCAGGCTTATGCACCATGGACAGCCTTTCCAGTGTTCAGCCCCTAGCACAAAAGGTCTCCCCGGCAACCCCTTTAGCCATTTTGTAATGGAGTGCCCTTGGTGAGATACTCCCTAAAGGATGGATTTTCAGTAAGATCCCCTAGTACAAGCCCTACAGCAAGGACTGGCTCTCAGAGAGGGGCTGAGGAGTTCCTCCTTGGTTGCTCTATCTAACTGCTCCTTGTATCTTTTATTCCTATGTTTTTTAGTTCTCTTTATTTCTTGCTAGTCAATCCCTCATTAGTTTAATGCCCTATTATAGTCAGCAACTCTTTACATTACACTTTCCCTATTCAAATTATTGTGTGCCTTCTTTCTCCTGATTGGACCCAAACTGAGACAAACTTCTTGAAGATACTTTATTGGGCACTCAATATAAATAGCAAATTTCCTGAGGTGTTTACTCAGACAGAAATGAAATGTTGTGTTTAAAGAATTAGGAATTACTTACATATTTGGGATTTAGATAGCTGAGAAAAATGAAAGCATATGAAGGTTTTTCTTCATTTGTTCTGATATAAACAACTCCAATCGTCATAAGCATGATTGTTTATTAGAGCTATGTGAGATATAAACATTTTATTATCCCAAGAGGGTCTCTGCAGTGGCCCAGCCACTTAAAACTGGCTTAACCCAAAGTTAAATGCAGGGTAGTCATACAACTCAATGACTTATGAGCCCTGGCTTCCCTTCTTCACTAGAGAACTTTCAAATCCTCTGTCATCTCTGACTTCTTAATTCTTTAAGTAGAAATGTAGGAGACTAGTTCTATAAAAGGGAGAAGCACAGTACAGTAATTAAGAGCACGAACAAGTTACATTACATCAGTAGACTTCAGTTTCCTCATCTGTGAAAAGGACATAAACACAGCACCTACATCATAGGGTTGCTCTCAGAACCAAATGAAGATATGTAAAGCCCTTAAAATTATGCCTGGCAAATAGTGTTTGTTATTCCTTTTGTATTAATGTTTCATTTGATTTATTTTCCTTTTAGTTCCATATGTGAAAACTGACTTTATTGCTCAATTACAGTTTGCTTTTAATATTACTTTGTATTGGTTTTAGTACGGCATAGTGGTTAGACAATCATATACTTTGCAAAGTGTTCCCTCTGATAGTGCCAGTACTCATGTTATTATTTTTATCACCTATGATCTAACTCCTCAAATGTTGTTGCTTTAACAGTACAATTATAAAAGGAGGAATAAAGAAAAAAGATGCTACACTATCTATATAATTATAACAGAATCAACATTTTATGTAAGCAGTTAGGCTAGATAAAAATGTTCCATGTCTAGTAGTCTTGCACCAATGGGATTTAGTTAAGTAATAATTTAACTTGCATCAGAAATACTTCCCAAGTGACTTTTGCAAGCATTATTTTCTTAAATTTTTTATTTATTGATTGACTTTGAGAGAAAGTAGCTTCTCAAGTGACTTTTGCCAACATATTTTCTTTAATTTTTTTTTATTGATTTTTTAGAGAGAAAGGAGGAGGAGATAAAGATCCATTTGTTGCTCTATCCATTCATGCATTCATTGGTTGATTCCTGTATGTACCCTGACTGGGGATCAAACCTGCTATCTTGATATATCTGGATGATGCACTAACCAACTGAGCTACCTGGCCAGGGCTTGCCAGCAGCCTTATTCTATTTAGAATAAATGCAAACTTTGTAAATGCTAATTGCCAACGGCATAATCATCATCATCTGAACTTCTCGCATTTTAGAATTAAAGCTATTTCCTTTTCTAAGAATTTGGGGTTTCAGAGAAAGTGAGATTTCTTCAAAGCTTAATGAGTTGTTGTTTTTTTTCAAAGTTTTATGCTTTAGATATTTCCTTTATAGTCATAGACTGGGTTTAATCCCAGCCCCATTCCTTGCCAGTTAGATAACCTCGGACATGTGTTTTAACCTCTCCAAATCCTAGTTCCTTCCCCTATAACATGAGGAAAGCAATGACTCTAACGAAGGATGGTCTCAAGGATTAAATGAGATAAAATGGGTAAAGCTATCATCATGCATGGCATCCTCACTGCTCAGGAAGGAAAAGCAGCAGCCATTATCATCACTATCGCTGAGATTCTATCACCTAACTGTTTGCCTTATGAATTTCATGACCTCTTTTTTAAATGAGTAAACGTCAGAAGAAGATCCTATAATATCAATGTGTGTCTTATAAAAATTAACCAGAAGTTTCTGATGGTACCTCAAACTTAGTTGTTCACATGCCAACTTAATATTTCCTCTCTCTCTCTTTTCCTTTCCTTCCAAATCAAACGTCTCTTTTCTAAGCTCAAAGTGAAGAGCATGTGAATATTTCTCAAAGTACTCTTTTACAAGTTTTTCATTGTTTGGCCGCAAACCATCTCGAGCATTTTTTATGCAAATTGTGGTGATTTCACCTTCCACTCTCTCCTGACATAGCACATGATATTTTCTCAAAGTACTTTCATAAACGCCGTTCTTTTTCAGGTACAGGAAAACATCTGTATCGAGAACAAGCGTCTCTCCACATCTGGCAGTCTCTCCGCGTCTAGCCGTCTCGGGTACTGAGGACCTGGGTGACTCCAAAGAGTTATGACTTCTCTGTAGACTCCTTCTGGGGCTCTGTCTACTCCTCTTTTCTGCCTCACTGATACAACTCCTGCTTTTTTCTAAAAGAGAACTTGCTTTAAATAGCAAAGATTCTTTGAGCTTCTTGATAGCCAGAAAGGATCCTTGAACGGAGATTCTTCCATTTTGTTTCAAAGGACTGAAGCATAAACTTGGAATTTTCTTTTTCAGGTCCCTCACCAGACTTTCCAGAGGGAACTGACCTCGAAAAACAGAGAGATCAAGAATAGCATTTACAGAGATCAAGACCTAAAATTAAAGAGAGAGAAATTAAAACAGCACTGCCTACTGGAGCAGACAGCATAAACACAATCTTTTTCTGCCGCTGTCTCTGCAACAGTTACCCTAAACCAGTCCCCAGTTCCTAACACAGCCTGGCTTCTTGCGCCATAGCGCCCATCAAAGGGATCCCACAACCCCATAGAGCCCACAATGTTCAATTTGGGATTCACAGTCCCTCGCTGCATTCCCCAAAACAGAGCTGGCTAAATATTTTTTTAGCAGCAGAATGCTTTTTTGAAACAAAGTCTTAAGTAGAACCCATAGATATGCACTGTTCTGGTCCTGCTCTGTGGATAAAGTGGTCCCCCTAGGCAGCCCCCAAGTTTCAAGTTCATCAGATGACTGCACAGAAGCCTGGGTTTCTTACCAAATAAAGTCTAAACCAATGCTTTGGATTTTACCTTTTCCTCTGATTTCTCCCTTTCCTGTATCTTCAAAGCTTCTTTTTAATGTTCATGGGTTTTTGTTTTTTCCCAAAATAAGTTTTTAGGTCGATACCCGACATCATCCATGAGAGCATAAAAGCTCACTTTCACTTTAAAAGCATCTCATGGGACATATAGAAACATAAAAACAGACCAAGCAGTAATCAAAACATTTTAAGATACAGGGTTGGCCTTTAACACTGACTCAGGTTAAGGAGTTTGGATTTTCTTTCCAAATCATGGGATAACAGTGCCTTGTGTCTCCTACGTAGGGAACACTTTGCAGAAAAAAACAGGATCCAAGACTAACAGCAGGCCTTCAGCGTCACACCTTACCTTTTCACTAAAATGAGAGACTGCGAGTTGAATGGGTCCAACCTTCTCTGCTAGATAGTGTTTCTTTTTTCTGATGACGTTCTCTGCAACTAAGTGGAAACAAGTGCCATCAGAAGTGTTTGTGCCTTGATACACTAATAATTATTTTAATTAATAATAATGGAGCTCTAGCTGGTTTGGCTCAGTGGATAGAGCATCGGTCTGGGGACTGAAGGGTCCCGGGTTCAATTCCAGTCAAGGGCACATGCCCGGGTTGCAGGCTTGATCCTCATTAGGGGGTGTGCAGGGGGCAGCTGATCAATGACTCTCTCATTGTTGATGTTTCTCTCTCTCTCTCCCTCTCCTTTCCTCTCTGAAATCAATAAAAAAATATTTTTAAATAATAATAATAGATTAGTTAGAATGCCTGAGATTTTTTTCTATATTTTTCCTCTAAATTCAACTTTTAAATAGTTTTTTCCCTTGTACTTTTAATACATTAAAATTCATTTGTGTAAATATGATCCTAATCAGACTTTAAAAAACACACATAGTTATATATGACTAGAAAATAAACACCTAAAAGTTAGTCTCCTACTCTGTTAATTATGGCCACAGGAAACTTCACCTTCTCAAATCCAGGATACCACCCTGTCTGCTTTTCCTCTTATTCACTGGCTGACCTGCTCAGTCTCCTCTGCTAATTCTCCTTTTCTTCCCATTTTCTAGATGTTGGCATGCTTATATCTCAGGCCTCAAAACTCTTTGCTAACCTACACCCACCTCCTGGGTGATCCATGGCTTTTGATATTATCACTACATGTACCACTTTCTAATTTTTTTCTCCGAGAACATACTCAGAGAGAGGAAGGGACAGGGAGAGGGAGAAACATCAATGAGGGAGCAAAACATTGGTCTGCTGCATCCTGCATGCCCCTATGGGGGATCGAGCCTGCAACCCAGGCATGTGCCCTGACTGCAAACTGAACCAGAAATCTTTCAGTGCCAGAGACAATGCCCAACCAACTGAGCCACACCAGCCACGGCAATTTCCACATATATTCTTGCTGGTGCAATATTGTGCCACTTTTATATTCAGAATAGAATACTTTTTTTTAAAAAGCCACTTTAAACTTTACAAATCCCATGATTCATTTTAATGAAATTTTTAATTTCATTACAGAAGCATTTCTAAGATTACAGAAATTTGATTTAGAAATACCTTTTTTTTCTTTGAATGTTACATATGCAACTCCCATGGTTCTTGTTGGATATATTACATTTTCAACAACCCCGCCTTCATTCTTGATATCTTGGAAGTGTCTCTTCACTAATGTGGTCAGTAATAGATCACTAAAAAGGCCAACCGGCAGACCAGCAACTACAACCGTTCTTTCAGAAGCTTTGGATTCCTTGACATTCAAAACTGATGCCTGTAAGAGAAATAATAGGATGCTCTTTAAAATATGTAAGATTCTACTTCATATAGGCAACATCACATACCAGTAGGAGAAGCTATTTTACTCAACAAATGTACCAGTGCAGGTGATTAGATACTAAGATAGATAGATAGAATATAGGGTTCACACAAGAATTCGAGAGTTAAATGTACAAAGTGAATCCTATATATTTTTTATACATGGAAAACATTGGTTAATATTTGTCTGATTTTAGAAATGCCTAAAAATAACAGAAGTCACAAAGGAAAAGATCAAGAAAAACACATTTGAATTAAAATTAAAATTTTAATTTTAAAAATAGTCAAGCTAGCCCGAGGTGGTGTGGCCCAGTGGTTGAGCTTTGACCTATGAACCAGGAGGTTACCGTTTGATTCCTGGTCAGAGCACATGCCTGGGTTTGGGGGCTTGATTCCCAGTGGGTGCGTGCAGCAGGCAGCCAATCGATGATTCTCTCTCATCATTGATATTTCTATTTCTCCCTCTCGCTCTAAAATAAATTTTTTTTTAAAAAGCCATGCTAACCACAAAATACGTTCATTTGGAGATGGCTGTATGTTTTGATTGTAGAATCCAAAATACATAAGCCAATAAGAAACACATTCCCTACTTTTTTGTCAGAATCAGGAAAAAGTCACCATAAAAAAATAAAACCCTGGCAAAAATACTAGGGCTGCAGTGGAGTAAATCCTGCCTCCAAGCACATATGTGAGATGGAACTGAACCACTAGGCGTAGCTGCCACTGCAGAGCCCGCCACCGCACTGTGCACAGAGTGCCAGCTACAAGTAGATCCTTCCCTGGGCTCACTCTCTTTGAACTTGTTGTATTATCCAGTTAAGGGGCTTCTATTTAAATGTCTTAATGTGTCCCCAGTCTATTTAGGGAAGTGGGCCCCTAAGCTTCCCTGCCCAGGGCTTCTAGGTGGTCCACAGCTTGACTGTACCAGAGCTCAGACATCATCCCTCCTAACTTACCCCCGGGAAGGACAGCATGTCTCACGGGCCTGAGTCATGGTTAACAGATCACAGAGATGTTGTGAGCTCTCAGTTGAAAGAACTCTGTACTCAGAGTACGACTTCACCGGGCATAGGCAAACTATTTCTGACCTCCCAGGTCAAGTTCATAGTCTAAGTACACACACAGTGTCCTGTCCATCCCAAAGGCACCTTAAAAGGGGTGGGGAGCCCTAGCTGGTTGGCTCAGTGGATAGAGCCTTGGCCTGCAGACTAAAGAGTCCCAGGTTCGATTCCGGTCAAGGGCACATGCCTGGCTTGCGGGCTCGATCCCCAGTAGGGGGTGTGCAGGAGGCAACCAATCAATGATTCTCTCATCATTGATGTTTCTATCTCTCTCCCTCCCTCTCCCTTCCTCTCTGAAATCAATAAAAACATTTTTTTAAAAGGCGGGGGGAGGGGGGTGTTGGGGATGAAAATGGCTCATGTTGAGACACATAAAACAGAGGGAGTATCTCTTGGAAAGGGAACTCATAATAACCTATTGACTGATTACTATGGAAAGTACTTTTATTTTATTTTTTTAATTCTCATCAGAGAATATGTTTTTATTGTTTTTTTAGAGAGGAAGGGAGTGAGAAAGAAATAAAAACAAACAAACAAACATCTATTAGACCTACTGGCCCAGAGCAGGGATGGAATCAGAATTGAACCTGCAACCTTTTGGTGCACAGGACGATGCTCCAACCAACTGAGCCATCCAGCCAGGGATGGGAGGTATTTAATGGCCGAAAACAGCTTCTGAACAGTAAAAATATGTAAACGTGTTCCTCCATCCTAACTGCAAGTGTTAAGATGCAAGTATCCCAAAATAGGTCTCCTAGCAGTGGGAAAAAATGACAAAAGAGATTTGTCAGATGTTCAGGGAATTTTACTTCACAGGAGATTTGTCTTCATTACTATCCATCTGGCTGTAAGAGTCCACACCGACTTCAATGGGTAAATGACTAGTGAATTAACTTCCCTTTTGCTCTTCGTCAATGTCAAAGAAAAACTTTCCATCAATTTAAACTCAGAAAACCTCACCTCACTTCTGCCCTCCTCAACACTAATACCACACCGTGTATTTCTTTATTCAGGGGTCTACATTTAACTTCTCTTTGAAATCAAAGGAACTTCTCCCTGATAGGTACTAATCTCTTCTATCCCCATAAGGAAAAGAGGTGTCTTTGGAGAGAGCCCTTTCAAGAGTTACCTCAGAGATACAGGATTTTGAAACAAAAGCAGCATCTTAGCCAAGACGTATTAAGGTGATGGCATTTTCCCTGTATCAGTGATATATTTTAAGAGATTTCTGACCATCGTGTCAGAAACCAAAAAGATATAAAGAAAAATCGAGTTTATTTTTGTAAGTCGTTGGGGGAAAATAATTAGATCCGTTCACGGCATCTGTTTATATTTCTTTTCTTAAAACCAGTTGTTGCCCTGACCGGTTTGGCTCAGTGGATAGAGCGTTGGCCTGTGGACTGTAGGGCCCTGGGTTCGGTTCCAGTCAAGGGCATGTACCTTGGTTGCTGGCACATCCCCAGTGGGGGGTGTGCAGGAGGCAGCTGAGGGATGTTTCTAACTCTTTATCCCTCTCCCTTCCTCTCTGTATAAAAACAAAATATATGGGGGTTTTTTAAATAAATAAATAAAAAATATATATTTTTTAAAAAAACAGTTGTTTCTTGTCACTGCAGTAAAGAAAACCACACTGCTTGGGCACTTCCGGGACCCTGGCATTTCTAAGTGAGCATTCAGGGCCCTGTTACTGCTTTCAAATGCTTGCGGGAAGGCTGACTCTTGAATTTGCTAACTGTTCTTACTAGCTAGCCCGGAGGTGAAAACACAGAGCCCTTGTCTAGAGAAGGGACTAAGCCACAAGAGAGAATTCTCACTAATGCAGACAAGATACCCATCTGGATGCCTTCCCAGCTTGCGTCCTTGGCTGGAATCCTCCTCCCTGGCCCTTTTCAAAAGGAAACCGGGGCCTCCATTTCTGGGTAACTCCCTCCGCTCTTGTTCACCAAAGCGGGGGATGGTATGGGGAACAACAGTTCAGTCCTAACACAGCCTGCGAAGCGACTCCCCGACGGAACAGCTGTGTCCCTGGAGACGGGGCACTGGGAACGGGGTGGGGGGGGGGGGGGGTGGCCGCGTTCCGCCCTTTGGAGCGGAGCCTCTAGCACAGCCCGCTGTGAATTTCAGGCGCGCAGTTCCACGCGGGCAGGTGCAGAAAGGCAGGGAGGCGTTTGCTGGCGGGGGTGCCTCCAGGGCAGTCGGCTCTCCCCCTCCACGGCCCCTGCGCCCTCGCCCGCCCCCACCAGGCTCCCTGCCCCTCTAGGGACCCTCGCCCGCCCCCACCAGGCTCCTCGTCTTTCTAGGGACCCTCGCCCGCCCCCACCAGGCTCACCCGTGCCTCTAGGGACCCTCGCCCGCCCCCACCAGGCTCCCCGCCCCTCTAGGGACCCTCGCCCGCCCCCACCAGGCCCCGCGTCCTTCTAGGGGACCGAAGCGACGGCACGGAAACAACCCTGCCCTGCAAAATCCGAAGCAAAAGCAACTTGCCATGGCGGAGCAGAGATGCGCACTCGGCCGTCGGCGGGGCCGGAACGTAGCGGGGCGCGGGCGGAAGGGCGGGCCGGCAGGCAGGTTTCGGTTTTACTTTCCCCGCTCCCCTGGAGACCGCGCGACACCAGGGCGGCCATGGGCTGGGACCCTCGGGAGTTTCACAACTTTTGAAACCACGCGGGAGGGAAGCCAGGATCCCCCGCGGGAATTCGGGGATTCCCGGGGTCAGTCCGGGGCGCGATGGAAGCTGACCATCCTTCCTACGCCTCCCCAAGCCTCTTCTCACCACAGCACCTCCGGGCCTCCTCTTCGTCATCTGTCTGCCCCCGGCCAGCCGCGGGCCCCCGCCAGGCGCGCGGGGCGCAGGAGGAAACGCGCATCCCTGCCAACAGCGGGTCCCGCATCTTGATCACGCCAAACTCGGACCCGAGCCTGGCACCTAGGAGGACCCAGGGAACCCAGTACACAGCTTCAAAGTCAAAGAGCACGAAGAAGAAAGGCCAATATGAAGAAGCTCAGTTTTACTCTTAAGAAATACAAGTAGAAATCATGAGGTCCCTTTTTTCTACGATTAGATTGGCAGAAATTTAAAAGTGTGCTAATGGCCAATGTTGGCCAGCGTTGCAAGCCTAGAGAGGTGCAAACATTTCTGAGGATTTGGGCCCCTTTCAAAATGTAAAATGCAAAAAGTAAAAATGCGCATAAACTTGGCAATTTCACTTTCAGAATTGCACTGAAGTTATAGTGCACAAGCAAAACTAAGATATCGTACAGACATTTTAGTTGTCTGTTTCTTGTAATACACACAATTGTTTTGGGGTTGTTGTTTTTCACATAATTGTTTTAAAAGCGGATCCACCCTAAGGCTATGAAGATTGTAAAACAACATGAATTCTATATGTAATTCCCCAATTTATATTTCATCTTCAGATACCTATACTGAATTTTCACTTCAATGTCTAATAAGCATGTGAAATTTAACAAGGCCAAGCAGAACTCTCCTTCCTCCCTTTCTTCCCCTTCAGGAAATAGTTACACTGTTTACTATTCAGCAATACCTGCTGGGGAATGCAAGCTCAGGCTCACAAGGGGGCCTTGCTTTCTCTTTCCTTGGCTCCGTTAGTACAGTGACTATCACTATACTATAGTCTACAAGCCACACAGCACCTCCAAGGCCACCTCACCCTCCAGGTCAAGTCCACATCCTGCCTTGTTCCCCTTCCATTCTTTCTGGATAACCACACCCAGGATAACATTTTTAAATGCAAATCAGCTTTAGTTTTTATTTAAACACGTAATTGTTTTCCCTTTGCACTTTAAGTAACATTTACATTCCTCACCAGGAAAACATAATGGCCTTGACCTGTTTTCTTGGCCAGACTTAGAACTATCCTTAAAGCCTGTGTTCCAACCACACAAGCATCTCACTGGGGCTCCTCCTGGCCTTGGCACTCTATCCAGGCCTGGAAAGCTCCTGCCTGATCCTCATTCAACTGGCTGCTTCCTGTCATTGGAATCTTAGCGCAAATGAGCCCTCTTTAGAAACACTGTTTCTGATCACCTAGTCTAAATTTGTTCCCCCCAGCATCGCTGGTGTGGCTCAGTGGTTGAGCATCGACCTATGAACCTGGAGATCACGGTTCGATTCTGTGGCTGGGGTTTGGGGCTCAATCCCCAGTGTGGGGGTGTACAAGAGGCAGCTGATAACAACTTTCTATCATCATTGATATTTCTTCCTCTCCCTTCCTCTCTGAAATCAATAAACATATTTTTTTTAAATAAATAAATTTGTTTCCCCCAGTTAACACATTGCGGACCAGTAGTTTTATTGCTAGCTTTACCCAGTGGCCAGGTAAGCTTCTATTGAACGAGTACAAAAAACGTTTCACATAAATGTTAAAGGCACGCTTTAATATTAAATACCCATTGCATTTTGAAGTTATTTATTACATGTTCTTACAAGCTAATATCTCTTTAAAGTATGATACTTTGTAAAACACTGTGTCATGTGAAGCGAGAATTCTCGTGATCTGTGCACAATGTGTTAATTTTCATTCCATCATCCTTTTTATCATAATAGCACTCACCCCTTTCTAAAAGTATCTTTTTTTTTTTTTCTTGCTTGTCTCTCCCCAGGATAGATAGCCGTTAGTGCTATTCACCAATATTCTTTGATCTTCTCCATTCAGGGACAGTGGAGGAATAACCCTGACTCACTCAATGTTTGAAGTTAAGCATGTTCATATGATTCAGGCAGCCAATGAAATGTGAGAAGAATCGACATATCTCATATATTTGGGTGGAAGCATTTCATTGCATGTGCAAGAGTCTCCAAGGCTCTCTTTGCCTTGGTGCTCATGTATTGAAGAGAACATGCATCACTGAGAACATACTAGTATAGAACACAATTGCACTAGGGAGTTACCTAGACCCATCAGAAAATGTACATAAATGAAAAATAAGCCAAAACCGGTTTGGCTCAGTTGATAGAGCGTCAGCCTGCAGACTGAAAGGTCCTGGGTTCGATTCCGGTCAAGGTCATGGACCTTGGTTGCGGGCACATCCCCAGTGGGAGATGTGCAGGAGGCAGCTGATCGATGTTTCTCTCTCATCAATGTTTCTAACTCTCTATCTCTCTCCCTTCCTCTCTGTAAAAAAACAATAAAATATATTTTTTTAAAAAAAAAAAGAAAAATAAAACTTTGAAGTTTTAAACCACTGAATTTTTTCAACAATATTACCTAGCATGCCCTGACTAATAAATCCCACTATAATGAAAGAGCACCATGAAAATATTTGCAAATCAGATAAGGTATTTGTAACCAGAATATACAGATAACCCTTACAATTCAAACATATTAAGACAATTCAATTTAAAATTTGACAAAAAATAGAATGGGCATTTTATCAAAGAAGATACATTAATGGATAATATACACAGGACAATATGATCAACATCATTAGTCATTGAAGAAATGTAAATTAAAACCACAATGAGATACTACTCCACACTAAAATGGCTGTAATCAAGAAGACAGATAACTAATGTCAAGAATATGGAGAAATGAGAATTCTCATACATGGTGGGAAAGTAAAATGTTACAGCCACCTTTTAAAACAGTTTAGCAGTTTCTTAAAATATTAAGAATGAATTTACCATATGACCAAGAAATTCACTCTTAGATAACAAATCAAGAGAAATGAAAACATGTCCAAACAAAGACTTACATGTAAATACTCATAACATAATACGTAATAGTCATAAAGTGGAAATAACCTAAATAACCATCAGTTGCTTAAAGGATAAACCAAATGCAGTATGTGTATATGGTATGTACAATGTAATACTATTCAGCAATAAAAAGGAGCAAAATACTGACACATGCTACAAGAAAGATGAAGTTCAAAACATCATGCTAAGTGAAAGAAACCAGACCCAAAGACCACATATTGTGCAATTCCATTTAACCAGAATAGATAAGTCTATGAAGAGAAAAAGTAGAAAAGTGGTGGCAAGGACTGGAGATGGAAACAAAGATTAACTATAAATGGACATGAGCACCATAATCCAAGTGGGCATCTTTTCTAGGGATAATGAGAGATCTAGTATTAGCCAGGAATGCAGGTCTACCCATCGGTGTCATTGAACTGGGTATAGAGCAACCCTTAACCTTGTATGTGGCAACTATTCCAACTTGTATGCACTGACAAGGACGTGCTACCCTGAAACATGATACCTCGGCATAGTGAATATTTAAAATGGAAGGAATATGAGAAATGGCATATGCAAGAAGGACTTTCTGACCTTCCCCCAGAAACAAGTCATAAAACCCTCCTGTGAGAGGTGCCCTCCTTTATCCAGAGGGAAGGAGGACCTTTGTCTCCAAATACTAAGGGACATATGAAGGCTCCTGTGTCACATAAAATTTATCTTAAGTTAATTTGTATGCTTTTCTCCTGTCTTTGTTAATCTGTCTTTGTCAGTTTAATTTCCAGATTAAGCCATGGATTCTAAAGGGGCTAAGGAAAACTTTTTCCTCCCCTATAGTTCCAAACTATCCTTGAGGGAGCATGACTCCACATGTGGCCAAAATAACTCTAGCAGCTTACAATTGAATCTGCATCCAAAAAAACATTTTAATCTCTGACAGCCCCTGTTATAAGGCCTCCTACCTCACTGTGCTTGTCTTTGTCTCACAGTCTAAAATCAAACTGGTTGACATTTTCTTGGATGTTTGAAATTTGTGACACTAAAAAACAAAACAAAACCTGTTACTTGTATCTTGATAATCATTTCTTTTCATAAGATGTGGTGTGCATTGTGAATATTCCTAAAGTGGGATAAAGAGAAATTTATTTTAAAGGAGTAGCATTTGATATTTGAAAGAGAGCAATGACTTTTATTGGACTATTAACAAAATACAGACCAAAGCCTACCTTTCTAGAAAGTAATTGTAGCCACAGGTATTAAGATCCTTAAAAAATTTATATCCTGGGGAGAAACTAAGATGGTGGCATAGATAAACACCGGGAAATTGCTGCCTCCCACAACAATTGAAAAATACCACAAAAGGACAGAGCGGACATCATCCAGAACAACGGGAAGGCTGGCTGAGTGTAAATTCTACAACTGGAAGGAAAGAAAAGCACACTGAGAGCCAGAGGAGCTGCAGAGGTGAAGTGCAGAGGTACGGTGGCTCGCGCGCGCGGAAAGGGGGTGGCACCTGAGGACACGGCTGTCTTTTTGAATCCGGAGGGAGCCACAAGCTCCTGACTGCTCTGAACTCCAGTTCCGGGAAGTCTCTGGGGACCCAGGACTCATACAGGGAGAAGCTGGACGAACTTGAGGGCGGCTTTCCCTCAGAGGTGCTTGCAGCAATTATCGGGTCACTGAGACGTGCGACTCCTTAGGGCTGGGCGGAGAATCAGCCATAGCTGCTTGCTCCGCCCTTTGATTCCCTGAGACCCGCCCCACCCAGTCTGCAGCAGAGGCTTTTGCATGTGAATGTACCGGCCCTTTGCAAACTGATAATTACCTAACTGCAGCTGCGCCAGGCAGACCCAGAACTTCCAAGAGAAGGCCCAAGGCCCCACAGCGGCTTGCATTGCTTCACAGCTGAGCCTCCTCGTGGCTCCTACTGTGTGGCCTCAGGCAGAG
The DNA here is from genome assembly GCF_963259705.1 of Myotis daubentonii. Classification (NCBI taxonomy): domain Eukaryota; kingdom Metazoa; phylum Chordata; class Mammalia; order Chiroptera; family Vespertilionidae; genus Myotis; species Myotis daubentonii. The sequence goes on along the minus strand of NC_081846.1, from coordinate 63,080,718 downwards.
GCTGAATTAGCACCTCCTTAGATCCAGGAGCCACAGTACCCAGTGGTCAGAGGGGGACCATCCAGATTGCAACTCCTCAGATCCATAAGGGACACACTCAGGGAGCAGACTCAGTGAGCACCAAAGCCCCACTGAAGCAAGTCTTGCCCCAGAAGGGTGTCTTCAGCACAGAAGTTCTCCCACTTCAGACACAGCTGATTCTCACAGCCAATTGGCCTGGAGGTCAATTCCTCCCAGTGATCCTACAACAACCAAGGCATAACTCACCAAGAGTGTCCACCTCAGGTAACTGGGGAGGCTGAGCCACTGGGCCCTACAGGACACCTGGCACGCAGGGCCACTCTATCAACACAGGAAAGCAGCCAAAATGCGGAGACAAAGAAACAGGTCACAAATGGCAGAAATGGAGGAAAGCAAACGACTGGATATAGAGTTCAAGGCCACGTTTATAAGGTTTTTCAAGAATTTTATGGAAACCGCCGATAAATTTAATGAATCCCTCAATAAGTATAGTGAGACCATGGAGGACATGAAAAAGGACCAACTAGAAATTAAGCATACACTGACTGAAATAAAGAATAATTTACAGAGATCCAACAGCAGACAAGAGGATCCCAAGAATCAAGTCAAAGATTTGAAATACAAAGAAACAAAAAATACCCAACCGAAAAAGAGAAAAGAAAAGAGATTACAAAAATATGAAGATAGTGTAAGGAGCCTCTGGGACAACTTCAAGCGTACCAACATCAGAATTATAGGGGTACCAGAAGGAGAGAGAGGGCAAGATATTGAAAACCTTTTTGAAGAAATAATGACAGAAAACTTCCCCTACCTGGTGAAAGAAATGGACTTACAAGTCCAGGAAGCACAGAGAACCCCAAACAAAAGGAATCCAAAGAGGACCACACCAAGACACATCATAATTAAAATGCCAAGAGCAAAAGATAAAGAGAGAATCTTAAAAGCAGCAAAAGAAAGACAGTTAGTTACCTACAAGGGAGTACCCATACGACTGTCAGCTGATTTCTCAACAGAAACCATGCAGGCCAGAAGAGAGTGGCAAGAAATATTCAAAGTGATGAATAGCAAGAACCTGCAACCAAGATTACTTTATCCAGCAAAGCTATCATTCAGAATAGAAGGTCAGATAAAGAGCTTCATGGATAAGAAAAAGCTAAAGGAGTTCATCACCACCAAACCAGCATTATATGAAATGCTGAAAGGGATTCTTTAAGAAGAGGAAGAAGAAAAAGGAACTCTTACCATTTGCCACAGCATGGATGGAACTGGAGAGCGGATAAATACCACAGAATCTCACTCATTTGTGGAATATAATGAACAACATAAACTGATGAACAAGGACTGATCCAGAGACAGAGAGGCATTGATTGGACTGTCGGGCCTTGGAGGGAAGGTAGGGGAGGGTGGGGGTAAGGGGGAAAGATCAACCAAAGGACTTATATGCAAGCATATAGGCCTAACCAATGGACACAGACAACGGGGGGGTGAGGGCATGAGTGGGGGGGAGGGGGGGTAGAGGGTAACGTGGGGACAAGGACACATATGTAATATCTTAATCAATAAAAAATATATTTAAAAAAAATTTATATCCTTTAACCTATCAACCTAGCTGAAATAAGGTCAGAACTGCAGGAAAATATTTGTACACCAAGATAACACAGGGTTTATGAATATCATAGCACTTATAAATGTGAAAAAATTGAAAATAACTTTAATGGATAACAATAGGGAAATAATATTCACAAGATTAAATATGATATAGTTGGGGGAGGGAGAGATTAGAAGGAAGGACATAAAATGTTTACCATTATCTCTGAGGAGAGATTTTTTTTTTATGATTTTTTTTCTTAGCTTCACCTGGGGATATGTTTTAATTGATTTTTAGAGAAAGAACAAGGCCCATTAACCAGAAAAATACTACATGGCCTGGCCGATGTCGCTCAGTGCTTGAGCATAGGCCCATTAACCAGGAGAGAGAGAGAGAGAGAGAGAAAGAGAGAGAGAGAGAGAGAGAGAGAGAGAGAGAGAGAGAGAGAGAGAGAGACATCGATGCTATCTATCGCCTCCATACACACTCTGGCCAGGGAATTGAACCCACAACCTAGGTATGTGTCCTGACCAGGAATAGAACCCTCAACCTTTTTGGTGTATGGGACATCACTCCAACCAACTAAGCTACCCAGCCAGGGCAGATTTTTAATGACTTTTATTATCTTCATTATACTTTGTGTATTTTTCAAGAATGAGCATCTTTTCTTTTTGAATACCAACCGGATCTTATGAATGTCATCACTATACAGTTTTGGTTTTCTGTCTTCTAAGCACATTATAGGATTGAACATCCAAGCTCCTTTATGGCTGGGAAGAGCCATATACTCTGCTCTGGTTGAGTTGTGAATGGAAGGGAGATTTCTGCACCAAGAGTTGAATGGCCAGTTCAAAACCTTCCAAAGTCCTTTCCCTCCAGCACAGCATCCGACAATAAAAATGGTGGCTGCTGGTAGCCTGGTTCTCCAAGTGTCTACCATGAGCATTCTTTTTATTGACCTATCACGGGCATGTATCATGAGCAAGGAATAAACTTTTGTTGTTCTAGATCTCTGAAATTTAGAGATCATTTATCATATAGTTTATCCTGATTGATATAGAAATTGGTATTCAGAATGGGAGTTATAGCCCAAGAGGGTGTGGGTGGGAGACAATCCACAACACAATAGAAAATACTACAGGGTCCGGCCGGTGTGGCTCAGTGCTTGAGCATTGGCCCATTAACCAAGCAGTCACAGTTCCATTCTCTGTCAGGGCACGTGCCAGGGTTTTGGGCTAGATCCCCAGTAAGGCGTGTGTAGGAGGCAGTTGATCTATGTTCTCTCTCATCGATGTTTCTATCTCTCTATCCCTCCTCCTTCCTCTCTCTAAAATCAATAAAAGTACATGTATTTTTAAATACTACATGGCTTTGGCTTAAGAATTAAGTGGCAGGTAATTAAAAAATAATTACCAGAGATTACAAGGATACTGATCCATATTATGTAGTTGAAAAACATGTGGTAAAACACATGATAAATTAGAAGGCAGTTAATATACTTAATTAGTTTGTAGTGTGTGTTTTTTTAAAAAAGAGTGTGAACAACAAAATTAGTAATGTTACTAAATTAAAGGGGTTTGTTTGTTTGCCTACACACATCAAAGCCCACGAAAATGCCAACAGGAGTTGGTAGCAAAGAAAGTACAGGTTTATTTAAGGAAATGGTGCTGAGTCCACAGACACAGGTGAGTTTGCCTAAGACCTGTTGACTCCTCGATGTCCTCTAGGGGATTGATTACAAAGGGGGGGAATCATTAGTCATAGTAACTAAAGGAGCTGTGGCCATGGGCTCTACTGATTGATTGGGGCCAGCAGAGTGGGTAGTTGATCATTAAATCAGGTCCAGATGTCAGCCTTGGCAGAGTTCTGGTTTGGTGAGGGTATGGTGGGTTGGGTTCTCCACTGTCATAGGCCTGGGGCTGAAACACAACTGAGGTCAAGATGTTGTCTTTAAAGGTGACCAAAACTCTGTTCCTTTGATCGGCAGATCTGAGGCTTTTTTCTTAAGATAGTTTGATGCTGACCAGAGCCTGATGTCCTAAGGGCTTAATGATGAGTGGAGCGAACATGCAGTATGTGTGAAAGTGAAAGGACCTGGTTGAAAGAAGGCAAGGGAGTCAGTGCTGTTAGACTGGACAAAGCCAGCTTGAATTAAGGAAGAAGTCATATTAAAGAAATGAAGTTCCTGTGAGGTTATAGTATACATCTGCTAAATAGGAGCACTTGACAAAGTAATATACGAAAGAAATGAGCTTATAAATTGGCCTTTTCCTTTTTGTTGTTTTTAATCCTCACTGGAGGATATTTTTTCCATTGTTTTTTCAGAGAGTGGAAGGGAGGAAACCAAGGGGGCGGGGGGGAGAGAGAGAGAGAGAGAGAGAGAGAGAGAGAGAGAGAGATGAGAGACACATTGAATAGTTGCCTCCTGAACGTGCCCCAGCCAGGCATGGGAAATGAACCCACAACCTAGGTATGTGCCCTTGAGCAGGAAATAAACTGTGATCTTTCCATACTCGGGCCAATGAGCAACATAATTGGCATAATTAGCCATTTTGCAAGCAGGAATGAAAGAAAATCAAGTCCAGAACTATGGGAACTTTTAGTGTTGGAAGTAACAACACTTCTCATTCTCAAATGATAAAACTAAGAAGACCATTAAATAACAAACTGCCTTCTGGCAAGGATCAAATCAAGGTTTAAATCTCTGAGCAGATTAAGATCTCTCAAAGCAAAAACACCAATTAGGCTGAAGAATTCAGTAAACCTTTTCAACTGGACAAACCGGCTCAAGGAAAAAAAAAGCTAAAAGTGGCTTGATAGACTCAAAGTACCCACAGTTTAGTGAAGGGAGAGAGAGAAGAATAGGCCAAGAAAACAGAATTATTGTAACTCTAAAAAGTAAGTCTAGAAAAAAACTGTGAGTGTGCCTATTAGCGCATGTAAGCTGACCAGAATAAAATAGATAAGAACCCTATTTTTTTTTTTTTTTTTTAAATTAAACCAGCTAACTAGCCACCAGGAGTAGACTGTGAATGTGCAAAATTTCAAAAACTTTGGTCCCAAACATTGGTCATTGGAAGTATCCTGAGTCAGAAAGCTTTTTGATGCCCAAGAAAGATACATTTTGAATGCCCAATCTGGATATGGCCAAGGAGAGTAATGGGAAAAGAAGCATGTCCAGGAGTTCTGAGAACAATGAGTAAGAGAAGAACTTCCAGGGAATGGAATTGTGTCCCAATCCAAATTCCATGTCCAGAGGGTATGGAGTCCACATCTACTCAGTGGAATTTCAGAATGGCTTTGGCTTAGTAACTGTTGTCTCCCATACTGTCCTTTTCCAGCTGTAATAGAGTTTATTGCAGGTTTTTGTAACAATTCCACCAATGTAAATTAAACTTTTATTTTGTTAGGCCACTGAGATTTGGGAGGTGGTTACTTCTCTAGATAAAGAGAAGTAACATTCAAACCTGACATAGAAACTACCACATATCATATAGAATTCATGCATGTTTAATTTGCTCCCATTTGGGGGGAAATTTTTGCTTTTCTCTCTTGGGGATGGGGTGAGTGTATTTTGTATGTGAAGAAGAGTGATCCAGAGATTGATGACCAGAGGATCAAAACAGACTGTGCTTCTTATCATTCTGGCTCCACTCTTTCTGGTCCTCCTCATTTTTAGACAAAATTTTTTAGTCTCCTTACGTTTCAGTGAGGCCATGTGATTATTTCTGGCCAATGGGATGTGAGAGGAAATGACACAGGTCAGTGCAAGATTTTCCAACATCACGTTTCCCCACCTCCAGGATTCCAGAAGAATGTCTTAAGACGGGGCCTTCAATGATTAGGACAGAATTCCCTACCAACCTTTGTTAGACATTCAACATGAATGAGAATTAAACTTTTATTTTGTTAGGCCGCTGAGATTTGGGAGGTGGTTTGGAATCACAGCATAACCTAGCCTGCTTTGACTGATAAATCCACACACAGCAAGAGGGACTTGTAATTCCACAGATCTATCTTTCCTGACTTATCTATAATAATGAAAGCATAATATGCTAATTAGACCAGACATCCTTCCAGACAACCTTCCAGATGAAGCCGTGACTGCAAGGGAGGGATTCAGGCAGCTGCCACAGCTGCCAGGGAGGGATCCAGGGGCTTCGAGGGAGGGATCGAGGCAGCTGCTGTGGCTGCGAAGGCCTACTCTTGCACGAATTTCATGCATCGGGCCTCTAGTATATGAATAATGTCTTTTTACACCTTTAGTAAGAGCTATTTCATCCTGGACACACAATTTAAGTTTTCCTAACTTAAAATACAATGCGTTAAGTAGTCAATATAATATCTCTTGGAAGATTTTCAAAGACAACATTCCTCCTGTAATATCTTTAAAACTCTAGAAATAAGCAGGGAACCAATGCTTGATTTCTGAGATCCAGCCATATCACGCATGGGTGGTATGATGAAAAGAGAAAAGATATAATTTTCTAAAATAAGTAACATTTATAAAAAAAACTGTGCAAATTTAGAATTGAATAAAATTATCTATTTTACTGCCTGAAGAAGGCCCCCCAAAAGAAAGAAAAATGACTGCTTCAAACATTGTCCTAAATATTAGGAAAAATTTATTTCTGATTGGCAGTCTGCCCACACTAAAAAGGATACTCTCAGGCTAGTGAGACCAAACCAATAGAATTAAATAAGGTTCTTTCAATTTTTCTTCTTATATTTTGGGAAACTGAAATAATCTTACTGTTTCCAAAGAATAACTAACACAATGAGAAATTTTTTTCTAAAACAGTGAATATGAAGATTTATTATAAATGCCTAGTTTGTAGGCACCAACTCTCATTCCAAGAGAAGTGAGAGAATAATGACTACTTCTGATATAGTATAACAACTTTAAAACCTAAAAATAAAATATTGGAAAAAAAACAAAGCATGTGTTTGTCTGTGTTTTTTTTTTTTTTTAGCTTTCCTTCATTTATTTTAGATGGCAAGCAGCATTGGGTAGTTTTAGGTTTAGAATCTTTCCTAAAACCATTTCATTTCTACCAGCATTTTAATATGAATTTAATTCTACTGTTGGCTTCATGAAACATACACTATTAACATAAGGTAATTTTACCTTCTCTGAATAGGAACCCTGAATTTTATCACTTAAAGTTTCTGCAAGTTAAAACAGTGGGATGCTATTAAACTGGGTCTCTCTCCAGCTCAAGTTTTAGCTCCTAAAGGACAGGTACTGTGTTTTTCCCTTCAGGCATTCCCCAGCACCAAGCATGGGGGATAAGTAGCTCTGCATTTACCTTTCTCTTCATTCCAAGGTTTTCAATACCTTAAACCTATTTTTTTTTTTTAACCAGGAGAGTAAAAGAAAGAGAATTCTAGTCTTTACAAGTTCTGTTTGGAGAAGGGATGTCTTGCAAAGAATAGAGGGCACTTGACACGCTGGGTGAAGGAAAGTTCAAGAAGAAAGGCATACTTGGCTTTGAGAAATACCTTTGAAGCTGTGGAAATACTAAGGAAAACAGGAAATGATCACTCTTGAAGTTCCTTGGAAATTCAGTCAAGTCTACAGAAATCACAAACTGCTGAATTTAACAATTCTTTTGGAAAATGTCAACAGTCAAGTCTGCATATTGATGGAGCTGGGGTCAAAACAGAATTGGGTGTGGTGAGGGCCTGGGGCAGGAGGGTGGGGTGCTAGAAGGAGTCAGTGGGGGGGGGGGGGGAAGGGGACATCTGTAATACTTTCAATATTAAAGATAAATTACCAAAAAAGAAGGAAATAAAACAGAATTGGCCCACATGACTATGATAGAAGCAGCCAACGTGGCAGGGAAACAATTGTATCACTTACAATTGATTTCGACAGACATGGCACCAATCCACATAAGTTATGAACACAAGTGTTTTTAATACAGTGAGCTCTCACATTTGTACAAATGCAGCACAGTTGGAAACAAAGAAGAATTCAGAACCATAAAAATATATTTGTCTCTAAGAATATATGGACACTAAGAATTAAAAGTTAAAAGTTTAATTTTTTTAAGGAGGAAGGTACTCATTTTTGTAAAACACTGATAGTGATTTGGGCTCAGAAGCTCTAATTGTCATATGATTCCATAAGTCTATTCTTGAAAGTATGCTATGCAAGGCTCATTGAGAGAACATTTGACCATATCTACTTCTCCACCTCCATTCTTCGTCCGCTGAAAGTGAATGTTAACGTAATCCCCTACAGTTTCTTCATCCATCAGGCAGAGCTCTTCCATTCCCGTCAGAAGCACTGTCCTCTTAGATATTCCTGAAAATACCTAAAAAGGAAAGTAAAAAAGATAAATAGAAAATTTGCTAAGAGCTTTGAATTGCAAACCTTTACATGGATAAGCCCTACTTAATATTTCGGAGTTATCTTAGGAAAGACAGGGAACCTCAGTAAGATTTTTCAAGCAAGGGCATATCAGAGTCTGATCTGAGTTTCAGGAAGACAACTTTGGTGGCGTTAGACAAATAAAGGAAAGAAAGGCAACTCTGCTGAGAGAAAAGCCAGTGCAAGTGACAAGATTGAGTGACCAAATGAATGTTCAAGCTGAAGCAAAACAAAGAGCTAGCCCTAACCGGTTTGGCTCAGTGGCTAGAGCGTCGGCCTGCGGACTGAAAGGTCCCAGGTTCAATTCCGGTCAGGGGCATGTACCTTGGTTGCAGGCACATCCCCAGTAGGAGGTGTGCAGGAGGCAGCTGATCGATGTTTCTCTCCTATTGATGTTTCTAACTCTCTATCCCTCTCCCTTCCTCTCTGTAAAAAATCAATAAAATATATATTTTTTAAAAAACAAAGAGCTAATCATGAATTCTAGTTTTCAGGTTGGTGGACTAAGTAGATGGTGGTGTCATTTGAGAGCTGAGTAGGTTCATGGACACAAACCACAGTGTGGTGGTTGCCAGAGGGAAGGGGGGTGGAGGAAGAAAGGGGTTCTAATATAAGGTGACAGGAGAAGATCTGACTTTGGATGATGGGCATACAGTGCAATATACAGATCTTGTAACATAGAAACCCATACCTGAAACCTATCTGTTCATGTTGACCAATGTCAACCCAATCAATTTAATAAAAAAATAAAATGAAATGAAATCTAAAAAAGAAAAAAAAATCATGAACACAATCATTTGTGTTTGTCTCAGTAAAAAGAAAAAAAATTTTTTCCTTTACTTAAGGTATATAAATATTTCCCTACTCCATTCTCTCCTTTTTAATTGGTAATAAACTTCTATGATATGTCAATAAATTACAATTTCAATTAAAAACAAATAAACACCTGAGTAGGAACAGAAAAGGGGGGCAGGTTTGGATTAAAGATAATGAATTTAGAGAAAATGAGCAGGAAACATTATTTTTAATGCCCAATGACAGTAGACACAAGAGAGAAATGTAGCTATGCCTCTGCATAAAAAAATATTGTGTCATTATTGGAGTAATTTTAATTTTTAAAAGTATATAATAAATTAAATAAGGTACACTAAAAGATTCTTTTAAAAGACAAACTCATTCTGCACTAAGCAGATATGAGGAAACTATTTTGATATCCCTCTTTAATAAGATTCAGACAGTAACAGACTCACAACTTTTTCTTTATTTTTTGTGGGGTGGGATCAAGCGGTAAGTTCCCAAAAATGGAAGAAAAGAGATGACCTCACCTGAAACTTTTTCAAGTGAGTTTCCATGTACGGTGCAACAACAACTTTGTGGCAGTCCTGGTTTATATACAGCGGATAGTCTTTCTTTTTCAAAATCCTGTCAGCAACTAGGAGTAAATTTTTTAAAATTACTTTATTTATAGCATAACATTTTAAGTTAAAGCTTCCTTCCAACAGAACAGTATCACAATAAACAGTAAATTGAGTGATTAAATTTTAAGAAATTGTAGTCTGTTTTAAAGACTTCAAAGTACATAATTCTGAAACCTGTAAGACCAAACATACTGAGGTTTAGATAGATTCTTCTCTCTTGAAATATTTATCAGAGTCAATCAAAGCAGAGAGTTTCAATGTCCTCAAATAGCCTCACCCAAGTAGCTACAAAAAATGCAATTATCATCAACAAAAGGAAGATAAACAATCCAATCAAAAAATGGGCAAAGGACCTAAATAGACACCTTTCAAAAGAGGACATTCAGAAAGCCAAGAGACATATGAAAACATGCACAAAGTCACTAATTATCTGAGAGATGCAAATCAAAACAACAATGAGGTACCATCTCACACCTGTCAGACTGGCTATCATCAACAAATCAACAAACGACAAGTGCTGGAGAGGATGTGGAGAAAAAGGAACACTTGTGCACTGCTGGTGGGAATGCAGACTGGTGCAGCCACTATGGAAGACAGTATGGAGTTTCCTCAAAAAACTACAAATGGAACTCCCATTTGACCCTGTGATCCCACTTCTAGGAATATATCCCAAGAAACCAGAAACACCAATCAGAAAGGATATATGCACCCCTATGTTCATAGCAGCACAATTCACCATAGCTATGATCTGGAAACAGCCTAGGTGCCCATCAGTAGATGAATGGATTAGAAAACTGTGGTACATCTACACGATGGAATACTATGCTGCTCTAAAAAGGAAGGAACTCTTACCATTTGCAACGTCATGGATGGAACTGGAGAGCATTATGCTAAGTGAAATAAGCCAGTCAATGAAGGAAAAATACCACATGATCTCACTCATTCATGGATAATAGAGACCATTATAAACTTTTGAACAATAATAGATACAGAGGCAGAGCTGCCTCAAACAGATTGTCAAACTGCAGCGGGAAGGCCGGGGAGGGTTGGGGGGCAGGAGGAAGGGGGGTAAGAGATCAACTAAAGGACTTGTATGCATGCATAAAAGCATAACCAATGGACATAAGACACTGGGGGATAGGGGAGGCTAGGGGACTGTCTAGGGTGGGGGTAAAAATGGACACATATGTAATACCCTTTGTAATACTTTAAGCAATAAATAAATAAATAAGTAAATAAAGATACAACACAACAGAAAGAATCAACCCCCCCCCAAACAATGCAATTATCAATAAAAAAATGTAATTACCATCTGCAAAAAATAGCCCACCCATTCTAAAAAAGTGTTGCCCAGTTTCTAAAGAAGTATCCAGAAAAACTATGATTAGAATCTGATATATATTTTATAATATATATTTTACTATATATGTATGTATACACCATATACTATAGTGTATGTGTTTATGGATGTGTTAGTTATCCTATAACTAATACATGATACTCAGTAAACTTATATAATGATGTTAAGCAAAGGGGTTGGGGGAGTATTGAATGCTATTGAGAAAAAGTGAAGGCAAATAGTAATAAAAATTCATCAGTCTCCTCCAAAACAAAGAATAATCAGGTTTATGTTTATCAGCATTTTCCTCCTAGAAGGTAAAAAGGCAATGTGTCAAGACAGCATAAGATGCAATAGAAACAGTACAGAAGAATATCCAATCACTTTGGTTTTCTCTCCTCTCCCCAGTCCACCTTGGATCGGCAGTATGTACAGTGGCCAAGAGTGCAGGCCCTTGCTGGCAAGTATGTGGACATTGCTGGTAGGAATGTAAAATGGTGCAGCCATAGCGAATAACAGTGTGGCAGTTCCTCAAAACATTAAACATAGCAATTCCAGCAATTCCAGAAACATCTAATCGTAACTACAGCGTAGGCGAAAGGGAAGGAAATGTCTCAATTTTTACTAAACTAATGCTCTTCTCTATTATTTCCACTTTCTTTAGAAAGCATGGATTATTTTGTTATGAAAAAAAAAACTAATCAGTCAATGTTTTTAATTATATGTTGGATTTCTATTATATGTGCAAACCCAGAAGCCCTAAGACTTGGAGCAAGAGATTTTTGACATTAAGGATCACTTGAACAAATTAACAAAAGCAGCTGTAGCATCTTCTATTTTTAATCATAAGAATGTAAGCCTCCCTAAGATGATTTGGTAATAGTCCATTTCTATCTAAAAAGGGAACAGATGTCTGTCTACCTGTTCTTTCCAAGGAAGACCCCTTGTCTTCCCTGTTATCGATTTTCTTCACCTAAGAGACCCTTGTCAGTCCTAATAGGTGGGATGAAACAGATAGTTTAGTATTTATATATATTAATATATTCATAATAAATATATATGTAAATTTCTCTGCCATACACCCCCTGTGTGATCTTGGGTTAGTTACTTTACCTCCCCAGGCCTCAGTTTCCTCATCAATAAAATGGTATTCTAACCACCTCCAGAGTTGTGCTGCTGATCAGAGGAGATAAACATATATAACACCTGACTCCATGCCTGGTATATGATGAGGATATATGTACTCATTATGTGTAATATTACCATTCTCAGTAGCATTCATGAAAATCATTTTCAGGACTCTACCTACCATTTTATGAGATTTAAAAACAACCCCCTATTTTTATGCTGTCTTATAAATTCCAAATAAAAGAGGTAGAAAAAGTCTAGTAGTTTTTTGATGGAGTCTTTAGGGTCTTCTATGTACAGTATCATGTTATCTGCGAATAAGGACAGTTTTACTTCTTTTCCAATTTGGATGCCTTTTATTTCTTCTTCTTGTCTGATTGCTATGGCTAGCACTTGCAGTACTATGTCAAACAGGAGTGGTGAAAGTGGGCATCCCTGTCTTGTTCCTGTTCTTAAGGGAAATGGTTTTAGTTTTTGCCCATTGAGTATGAAGTTGGCTGTAGGTTTGTCATATAAGGCTTTTATTATTTTGAGGTATGATCCCTCTATTCCCACCTTGCTGAGAGTTTTTATCAAGAAAAGGTGTTGGGCCCTAGCGGTTTGGCTCAGTGGATAAAGTGTTGGCCTCTGGACTCAAGGGTCCCGGGGTTCAATTCCAGTCAAGGGCACATGCCCCAGTTGTCAGCTTGATCCCCAGTAGGGGTTGTGCAGGAGGCAGCCAATCAATGACTCTCTATCATTGATGTTTCTAACTCTCTCTCCCTCTCCCTTCCTCTCTGAAATCAATAAAAATATTTTTTTTAAAAAAAGATGTTGTATTTTTGTTAAATGCTTTTTCTTCATTGATTGATATGATTATGTGATTTTTGTCTCTCAATTTGTTTATGTGATGTATCACATTTATTGATTTGTGGATATTGTACCATCTTTGCATTCCCAGATGGACCTGGAGAGCATTATGCTAAGCAAAATAAGCCAGTAAGAGAAAGATAAATATCACACGATCTCACTCATATGTGGGATATAATGAACAATATACACTGATGAACAAAATAGATCCAAACACTAAGAAACACTGGATAGTCCAACCACAGAGAGAAGGCGGGGGGGGGGGGGGGATCAACCAAAGGACTTGTATGCATGCATATTAACATAACCAATGGACACAGACACTGGGGCCGTGGGGGGCTTGTCCTGGGGAGGGGGGAGGGAGCAGCAGGGAGGGGGCGTCAATAAGGGAAAAAGGAGACATATGTAATACTGTCAACTATTTTTTAAAAAAGTAGAAAAAGAATACCTTTAGAAATGGCAGAACATAACTGAAATGGTAGAGTATTTATTAACTTTCTAAATATGTGAATACCTCCAGTTTCCACAAATGTGATGACAGCACTTCCAGCCTGCTTGTCATACTCTACGCATTCCACTTCTCCGCCTCCGTTTCGGGACTTACAAAAGCTCAGTTCTAGCTTGTCTCTCATCTGACTTTCAGGCAATTCATCAGGAATTTCAGTAACATTGACCTTCATTTTAGACACTCCTACAGAAACCTGGGAAATCATTTCATGTTCAGAGATATGAATGAGAACACTGTCCATGTTTAAAAGAATTCTGAAAAGTTTCAATCACCATGTTACCTGGAATCTGACTCCTGAGTTTAATGGAACTGGCTTCGCCATAACCTCCACACCTATATCCATTATCTGCACATGATGTTTCTCCATTCTGATCACATTTTGGGCAACTGAAAAATAAATTGGAAAGTATTAATTTCCAGTATTTCAATATATTTTTACCCTTTTGGTTTAATAACAAATTATCCTGGATGGAGACTTGACTTGATACAATACAGTGTACAGAGGATGTGCTGTAGAATTGCACACCTGAAACCTATATAACTTTAATAACCAGTGTCACGGCAATAAACTCAATTAAAAAAGAACAAACTATCCTAAATATTTTAAATTTTAGTTAAGTTTTTCAAAATTTCTTTAGAGAGAGAGGAAGGAAGAGGGAGAGAGAAACATCTAGGGAAAGAGCCTGCAACCCAGGCATGTTCACTGACCGGAAACTGAACCTGCGACCTTTGGGTGCACAGGAGGACACTCAGCCAATTAAGCCTCACGAGCCAGGGCAATTTTCTTTCATTTTCAAGGATCTAATTTTGAAAACTTTTCTTAGGATTTCCAAGTGATAATGGTCTTGTCACCAAAGTAGGATATATTAATGACAAAATACATCAGCAAAAAATACAACGTAGAAATTCTCATCAAGAGCCTAGTAATTCTTCAGAAATTCATACATGATTTCAGTAGTCACACACCCTTCCTTTCCACTGTTGACAATTAACAGAGATTTCCCTTAGGACATTGAAGCACAGCCAGAGATTTCTTCTGTGTTGCGTAAGCTGGGGAAGCCTTTGTGGGTCAGTGTTATCCTGACAATCAACCTTATGTATCATCTGTTGCTCCTTTTTAATACGTTACAAGCACCACAGAAGTAAATATTTATCTTTCTCTCTGTCCTTCCCAAGGATTACATATTAAAGACCACCTAGGCTTGAATACCAAAGAGTAAATCTCTTTTTTTTTTCTTTGCCATATTTAATTAGGAATTCTACTTTCATTAAAATGTTTTTGAGATAATTCATTGACAAGTTGAGAGCCTTCCTGTGCCAATCACAAAACTATCACATTAAATGTATCCGTGCAAATAAGAGACGCTCAGGAATATAATTATGCCAAAAATCATTGGAATTGTAAACAGCAACTGTGTGTCCATTTAAAATGCATGTGGGTGTGTTTATTTTTCATTGTGTGACATGAGAGCTTATAACTCTTCAGTTAGTATTCAGAGCTGTTTGCTCTAATTTGTCATGAAAATAAGAGATGCCCACTCCTGGTCTTATAAACCTCGCATGTGTTTATGGCAACCAGCTTGCACACCACAGCTGGAGGAAGAGAGAAACTGGGCTAGAAGACAGGGCCTTGTCATGTGGGAATTCACATTCATTGTACTATGATATGACTCTTGAATTATGACTTTTTTGTTAATGACAACGGACAATAACAGAAAATATTAATGAAGTAATACTTAAATGATGCTCTTTCCCTCTCACTCCCCACACCCAAACCTCCAACATCTGGTGATCTGACGCAGCTGAAAGGAACCACTTGTGCTTCAACTTCTGTGACACTGACCGTCAAAAGCCAACTCCTGTTAATTATATAAACCCAAAGTTGTCCCAGGAGACCAGGACCTCAGAGCCATGCCCGTGGAGGAAGCAGTGATGCAGCTGTTTCTGAAGAGAATACTTTTCTCAGGTAATTCCTGTGCAGAATCCCCGCCTCCCACATCCTCAGTTCAGTCTTTCAGGTTAATCCTAATGCCCACGGCCAACTGCCAGCACGGCTCTTGGTCTCCCACTCCACCCTCAGCTGCAGGGGTGGACCCAGGGTGAACGAATAGTATGAGTATATACTGACCTGCTAGAAGGCCATTGTTTTGTTTTGTCTTGAATTAAGGTAAAACTGACATATAACATTATATTAGTTTCAGGTGTACAACATTATATTCGATATGTGTATATATTGCAAATTGACCACCATACTAAGTGACCATCGCCACCACACAAAGTAACAAAGACATTTATTGTAATGAGAACTTTTAAGATTTACTCTTCTGGTGACTTTCAAATATGCAATACAATATTGCTGATTACAGTTGCTATGCTGTACAGTACACCCCCATGGCTTATCTATTTTATAACTGGAAGGTTGTACCTCTTGATCTCTTGAATCCCTTTCTTTCTAACACTTACTTTCAGGCTAAAGTAATGGACCAAACACCAGGAGACATGAGTTACAATAACAGCATCAGAGCACTTGAAGGGTTTGTGAAGACCATCTGACCCCTCCCATAACTTTTTTGGGGGGTGGGGGGGGTGACAGGGCTAAAACCTGAAGGACCACCTTTATTTTAATTTTTTTTAATTTTTAAATCATATATATAATTGATTTTAGAGAGGAAAGGAGAGAGAAATAGAAACATCAATGATGAGAGAGAATCATTGATCAGCTGCTTCCTGCACACCCCACACTGGGGATCAAACCCACAACCTGAGCATGTGTTCTGACCGGGAATTGAATCGTGACCTCCTGGTTCACAGGGCAAGCTCAACCACTAAGCCACACGGGCAGGGCTATTTTTAAAATCTTTATTGTTGAAAGTATTTCATATGTCTCCTCCCCACTCCCGCACCCCCACTGACCTCTTCTAGCCCACCCTTGCCCCAGGCCACCCCATAACTTGACATATGGTGGTCTGCTCAGAGGAATGCTGCTTCAGTAGAAAAGTAAATAGGTATTCAGTGTTTGGCTCTCAGCTCTGCAATTTGTTAACTGTATGAACCTTGAGCAAGTTCCCTATCTTCTTTAAAGTTCCCTATCTTCGTTTCTTATCTGGAAAATTCCTAACTTGTAGCAATAATAACAGCTAACATTGACTAAGTGTTTATTATGTGTCAGACACTGTGCTAAGTATGTTATCAACATTTCTCATTTAATACTCAAAGCAACTCCATGAGGTAGGTATGACCACAAAGCCTGTCATAAAAAATCTTGAGATTTATAAAGAACTCGACCCAATTCACACTTCTAGCAAGTATGACACTAAAGGCCAGATTCTCCTCATTAAGGTGCTCCCAACTCTAAACAAGACCCTATACCATGGCTGAACGTAGCAAACATCAGGTTCCATCCCACATCTCTGCCTCCTGAGCTCTGTCCATCCATTGGTCATACGCCCTTTGGTAAATCACATAAACACCTGCGAATCTGTTTCTTGGCTATAAAATGTAAATAGTAAATCTCTTACATTACAGAGTCATGTGAGTATAAAATGAGATAATGTCTGTGAGAGCTCTCTGATAACTGTGTAGAGCTCTATGTCCTTAAAACATCAGTATTATCATTTGGAAGTGCCCGGTAGAATAGAAAGATGCTGGTATTGGACATCACAACACTTGGGCTTGAGTCTCAGAACCATTGCATTTTCAATGAGTGATCATATTCAAGTCACTTAATGTCTCAAAGTCAGTTTTCACATCTATGAAATGGGGATAGTCATACCTGCCTCAGAGTTTCACTTTGAGAATGGGATGAAATAATATGTGTAAGATTGTAAAGCAATAGTCAAATATCTAGGACAGCTCTTTGAAAGTGCAAGTGCTTTCCAAGGGTAACTTGGTCACAATGTTGAACATTCGTCATACCTTCTTCTTCTTCAAAGGTGATGAGTGCTTCTCCTTTTTGTAGCTCATAAGGAACTTGTGAGCTCACTTGAAATGAACAGGAGATATTTGAAAACCTGCTGTCATCCTCAGGATTCTCTAAAGATGTGAATTTCATCTTTGTTTCGGGAATATCCTCTTTAATCTATTTCAAAATGAAATGTTTGATTAAAATCAAGACAAGAAATAACTTAAGCCCTTCCAGTGATAAGGTGATCTGATCACCCAATAATTCATTCTCCACTGATTTCAAAATCCCACAGAATACTCAGTGTGGTCTTATTTAATAACGTTAGTCATTGCTTCTGCCCAGGTAAGTCCTCAGTAATGCAATCAGATGCTGATCCTTTCATCTTATTTCACAGATCAAATTATAAGTATATAATCTCTCACTTTTTCTAATCAATATTTAAACTGGTCAATATTGTATAGTGTTTGTATCTAAAGACTACGTCCTTCATGAAAGTACCTTTTAAACAACTGTGCCAATAATAGGCTAACTCACAAAGGAATCATTAGACAGAATGTTTATTCTTCTTGCAAAGAGGTAGGAAATGGAGTTGGGAGTACACTATAGTTAATTTGATAGCAAACCCAGAAAATTTCATCCCAAAAGAAAGACTCCTGAATTATATAGTTTATTTTTTAATAAATTAAGCTTTTTATGAACATTAAAAAATGCAAAGGAAAAAAAATACAAAGGAATACATGGAAGAAAGTACATCTAAAATGTACCATGTGGTGGTCGAGGTTACAATTACAACTTTTAGTAATAATGATTTAAACAAACATGATATGTCCATATCTGCAGTTAAGAATACAACATATCCAAAATGTCACCTATTTTTCACATTTTCCCATTTTAATTTTAAAGCCTCACTTTTCCTTGTGTCTCTTTTATAGGCAATTATTCAGCCGTAAAATTATGAAGTTGTAAAACATATTAATTTCCCCAAACTTTATATTATACATATGATCCTAACGCAGTTTTTTAAAAATGCTGTGCTGAATAAATGGTCTGAAAACTGAATTATATAATTTAAAATATATCAAATTTAATTTCTCCCTTCCCCACTACCTGCCCATCAAAATTTTAACCAATACCACAACTTAGGTTTATAAAAGTGTGAAGGGACACTATCAACAAGATTTGTAATATGGAGGATAAAGTTAAGTGGTTATACTTAGCTGCTTAAAAATCAAAGGAATCAACAGATCTATACAATACACATAAATGCACAAATGAATTTTGCGTTTTCATTTCTAGTTCCAGTGCTGAAATAAAAGGTTATCATGAAGAGATTAGAAATATTCATTGAGTCATTTGATCTAATCTTATACTCATTGTATACCTACATATGACTTCAGTGGAATTTCTGATTGCCATCACTCCAATTTCAAAACAATCTGCAATGTCTGAGAAAAGGCAAAGTGTTTCCCAATTATATAGAGATATCCAGTACACAGGCATACCTGGTTTTATTGTGCTTCGCTTATTGCACTTCGCAGATGTTGCATATTTTACAAACCGAAGACCCTCCTCCAGCAAAAAGATTACGATTCTCCGATGATTCAGATAACGGTTAACATTTTCAGCAATAAAGTATTTTTTAACTAAGGAATTACATTGTTTTTTAGACATAATGCTATTTCACACTTAATAGACTACAGTATAGTGTAAACATAACTTTTATATGTACTGGGAAACCAAAAAATTCACATGACTCACTTCTATTGCCATATTTGCTGTATTGCAGTGTTCTGGAACTGAGCCTGCAATATCTCTGAGCGCTCCTGGAGTGAGAGTGAGAATACCTGATTCTAGTCCTGAACACACTGTAGCAGAAAGCAAGTCATTATGCCCTCTCGGCCACAGCTTCAGTCCTCAATAAAGTGGATCAACCGAGCTGGTTGGTTTCTCAAGGCCCTGTAAGTTCTAAGACTAACTGATTCTGGCTCCAATCCGAAGTAGCCAGAATCTTAAATCTTCTCTCTAAGTGTTATAAACATGGGAAACTGCACTTCCTGATATTCAATATCCTATTCCCCATTTCAGAGACAAAAAATGGCAATGCTTTAAGCATTTAAATCATGTAGAGAAACAATTATGGCCCAGACAGCATGGCTCGGTGGTTGAGCATCAACCTATGAATCACGAGGTCATAGTTCAATTCCCGGTCAAGGCACATGCCCAGGTTGTAGGCTCGATCCCCAGTGTGGGGCATGCAGGAGGCAGTGATCAATGATTCTCATTATTGATGTTTCTCTCTCCCCCTCTCACTTCCTCCCTGAAATCAATAAAAATATATTTTAAAAAATAAAGAAACAATTATGAGTTGTTATGAAGAAAAAAGGGGGTGAAAGTTATGTCTAATTCAAATACAGGAAAATTTAGGAGAGACTAATGAAGATATACATTCTTTTTTTTTTTTTAACTGTACAACTCATTTAAATTACTGTAGCACCTTGGATGAGAACAACAATAAAAAAAACTTTGTGAAAAGACCAAGAATTTGGCCCAAAAGTGATTGAAAATGACCATCATTTTTTGTGTGTGTTTTTTTTAAATTCCGCTAATGTATACATAAATGCAAAAAGTGCATTATCCTAAGTGTACAGCAAGGTGAGATTTTACAAAGTGATCACACACGGGTGACCAGCACCCAGATCAAAAACAAAACATGACCAACCAACACCCAGAGGCCTCTTGGGTTCCCTTCTAGTTCCCACCTTGTAGTTCCTATCATGCTAACTTCTAACATCCTGCTTTTGTGCTATATTTCAGTGGAAGCATTCCTTTTTTGGCTCTACACTGTGTTCATGAAATTCATCCATGATGTTAGATGCAACTGTTCATTCTCATTCTGTGTAGTACGTCATTGTGTGAGTGTACCCCAATTTATGAACTCACTCTACTATGGAGGGGCACTGGGTTATTTTCACGTTGGGACTATTACAAACAGTGGTGCCATGGATGACCATAATGTTTTAAAACTGAATTTTATATTATGACATCCTTTTTTTCTGAAAAATGGCATCATTAAAAATGGGATACATAAAATAAGTAAAGGTGTACCTGAAAGCTTCCGGGGGCCTCTTGTAACTCCGTTTCAAGCTTTTGGATCTCCATCTTTAAGTAAATATTTTCCTTTAATATTTGATCAATTAATTCCTAAAAAAAAAAGACACAAAAAAATATATAAAATAGCACCAAAAATTTAAACAGCTCCTGACCTCATTTTTCTAAAAGAATTAAAGAAGCTAAATTTCTCTCACCCTGAACAAAGCAAAGGAAGACATTAGACAGTCCCAGAATAAATATAATCATGTGAATAATAAATGTGTTTTATAACATCTCCTATCACTCCCAAATGTTATTATCTCCATTTCACAAACAAGGAAACCACCTTTCACACAGACCAAAGTCACAGAAATTTTTATAGTAGAGCAAGGATTGAGACCCAGGTCTTCTGAGTCTAAGTCCAATGCTCTATCAACTCCTCTCCCAGCTATTTATGACTACAATATGACTTTCAAATTGCACATCTGCTACTCTGGGAAAACTGTTTTTTAAATGCTGTGATTTCATTTTATTTTTTTGCTACCTTGACATGCCAGATATATGGCATGGGTAAAAGGTTTAAGCTACCTGAGCCTCCCTTCCCTCTTGTTAACTATGCTCTTAACTTCTGGGTGTAAATCAAAGAAATGAGGGAGGGAGGGGAAAAGCACTAATGTTGTAAGCCTTGGAAAAGACAAAACAGAAATATGTTCTTCTTTTAACTTTTGAGTAATGGAAGTAAAACTATTTCAGAAAACCCTAATACCCTCCAAAATTCAAGGTAATGTTGGATAAAAATGTATAAAACATGCTTCACTGAAAAGCAAATGTATACAAATTAATTTTTTATAATACCCAGTGATTTTTCCTATTTACCTGCTTTTGTCCACATGTCATAAATTCTTCATCTTTCAAATACTTCTTCATAACTTCGTTTATATCTTCACCAGCCGCCATGATTCCCTAATGTCATAAATGTTTAATATTTTAAAAACAGTATATACACACAAACTCAATAAGAAGGAAATAACAAGTTTGACCCTTTTACGGAAAAAAACATCTCTCCTTTGCTACATCTTCCCCCCGTCATCAAATTCTTTATTATCATGTGGCTTCTATCCAAACAAAGTCTGTATTTCAAGTAACTTTACACCTATAAATATATAAAAGGGTTCTAAAAAGCTTTTGCTTTTCCACAAAGTAGTAGAAAATGATAGGTATTAACATTCCTTTGTAGTAACATCGCAATCATAATATGCTCCCTTTTAAAAGATTACTATTTTGGTCTTCTAGCCTTTCTAGGACTGAGAGAGAAAGATACAAGACAGCACCTTATGGTTCCAAAAGCAAGGAAGTGCTCAAAGAATGATGAGGACATGCAACAAGGTCAAAGGATCCAGCTTGCCCTGACTGGTTTGGCTCAGTGGATAGAGCGTCGGCCTGCGGACTGAAGGGTCCCAGGTTCAATTCTGGTCGGGGGCATGTGCCTTGCTTGCGGGCACACCCCCAGTAGGAGGCTGATCGATGTTTCTCTCTCATCGATGTTTTTGACTCTCTATCCCTCTCCCTTCCTCTCTGTAAAAAATCAATAAAATATATTTAAAAAAAAAAAAGGATCCAGCTTAAGGAGGTTCTCACTGACCAAACATGGGAAGAAATTAAGCATACCAGTAAATAAGGACCGTAACAATTTCAATCCAGAGCATATGAGTCTATACTGACGTAAATAAATAAGTTAAAATTATGATGAGGAAATGATCATTTAGTGAATTTTAAAATACTTCCCCACAATTAAAATCCTTATTAATTTCAAAGAGGAAAAGAGTAACTTTTGTATTCTGGAGAAGCAGCCAGACGCCACCAGAATGAAATAATCAAAGTCAATAACGTGGTGACCGTAAATCCTATGCCATGTGATAGGGTGCACTGAGAACACAGCATGACTCCTATGATATTCCTGCCAAAGATGCACAATCTGAATCTAAGCATGAAGAAACATTACACAGACTTCAAAAGTGTCATGTTCATAAAAGCACAGGAAAGACCAAGAAACTGTGCCAGACAGACAGAGACTACAGAGACATCACCACTAAACGCAACGTGCGATTCTGAACTGGGTCTTTTTGTTACACAGGATATTATTGGGACAACTGGCAACATCTGAATTGGATCCAAGAATTAGATGTCAGCAATGTTCAGTATCAGTTCCCTGATTTGGGTCATTGTATTTCAGTTATGTAGAGAACACCTTTTTGTAAGAAATACATATTCAAGAATTCCAGCCCAGCTGACATGGCTCAGTGGTTGAGCTTTGACCTAAGAACCAGGAGATCATGGTTCTAGACCCCATCAGGCCACATGCCCAGGCTGTGGGCTGGAGGCAGCCAATCAATGATTCTCTCTCATCATTGATGTTTCTATCTCTCTCTCCCTCTCCCTTCCTCTCTGAAATCAATACAAATACACTTTTTTCAAAAATATGGAGATCATCCTGGATTATCAGTGGGGCCCAATGTAATTACCATGGGCCTTTAAAATGGAAGAGGAAGGCAGCAGACCAGAGTCAGGGTGAGAGGTGACAACAGAGCAGTCAGAGAGATGGAATGTTGCTGGCTTTGAAGATAGGCAAAGGGCAGCACTGAGCCAAGGAAGGTGGGCAGCCTAAGGAGTCGGAAAAAAGGCAAGAAAACAGTTTCGCCGCAACAGCCTACAGAAAGGAAGGCAGCCCTACAGACTCACTGATTTTAGCCCCGTGAGACCCAGGTTGGGCTTCTAACCTCAGAATTTTAAGATAATAAATGTGTGGTCTTTAAGCTACTAAGTCAGGGGTAATTGGTTACGCCACAAATGACAAAACCAATACAAATCGCCTCCACCTACCACCTATTCTAATATATTCTTATCATTGTGGGACAAGTTCTAAGAGACTGGAACCTTCCCATTTGCATGCCTGGTAGCAACAGAAAAGATTGGGGGCAGGAAAGGAAGAAGGAGGTAATTCGTTAAAATGGTGATACACATACAGAGTTTTTTAAGAAACGTATGTGTGTTCTATAGACAGGGAAACCTCATATTCTCCTTTGGATGTCTCTGAGAAGAATATCCCTGCCTGTTCTGAGAAGTGAGGCGTGACTGCCAAACCCTGTGCCTGCCAGGAAGAGTGCACCTCCTTGAAGAATCAGTTTGTCTAAGAACTGTCTGGAGACGCACTGCAGGAACAGCGGGGAAACGCACACCAGTTTAAGTTTCAGTTTCTCAGAAGAAGCAAAGCAAACTAAGGAGCCGGGGTTAGAGGCCAGGGTCAGCGAAGGGAGGGCACAGTGGGCCCGGGGGCAGACGCGCCCCCTCGGTGGCACGTCGCCCGCCCCAGCGACCTGGGAAGCGGGCGGCTCAGGGGCGCGGGGGGCGCGGGACGCAGAGCCACCGCCTGGGCGCTCTCGGCCCCGTCATCGCGCGCGTCCAGGGCCCCGGGGAGCCCTCCTCCCTCCCCACTCAGGGCCTCTCCAGCCCCGGACGCCTGGGAGCAGGGATGGCAGTCGGGGAACGGGGCGCCCCACTCACCCGCCTCGGCCCGCCGAGCGCCGCACCCCAGGTCCAAAGTGCCCGACCTTCCCGGAAGCCTGGTGCGGCGGCTCCAGGGGGAGCTCGAGCCGAGCGTCCGGAACCCCGGGAGCGGGGCGGGACTCCCGGGTGCCGTCCCCCAGGTGGGTGCTGCCTTATTCCCAGTGGGTGTCGCTCAGGTGAGTGGCTTGGTTCCTTAAAAAAGAAAAAGAAAACTGCTCAAATGGCGATTTTCTCTAAAAGTGATTTTCCGGAATAGCAGACCTGGTGTCTTTATGGCTAATCACTAACAAGTTATAACAATTTTCACTTTCGGTTTTAAAAACATGGTTGTTTCGCCGGCCAGCGTGGCTCAGTGGTGGCCCATTTACCTATGAGCAGGGAGGTGAAGGTTCGACTCCCGGTCGGGGCAATGCCAGGGTTGCGGGCTTGGTCCCCACTGTGGGACGTGCAGGAGGCAGCCCATTAAAGATTCTCTCTCATCATTGATGTTTCTATAATTCTCTCCCTCTCCCTTCCTCTCTGAAAGTCAATAAAAATATATTTAAATCAAACAAACAAACAAAAACAACAATACATGGTTGTTTTTGCTCTGGCCCGAGTTGGTTGTAGGCACATGGAAAGGTCCTGGGTTGATTCCAGGTCAGGCAGTACCTAGGTTGCAGGTCCCATGCCTGATGGGGGTGCATCTGGGAGGCAACCCATCCATGTTTCTCTCTCCCCTTTCCCCTCTCTCTGAAAATCAATGAGCACGTCCTGGGGACACACACACACACTCACTCACACACACACACACACACACACACACACACACACACACTCTCACACACACACATGCACACACACACACACACGCACACACACATGGTTGTTTTGTTTTTGTTTTGAATAAATCTTTCACAAAAGTATTGTATATTGCTAGACATATTGTTCAAATAGTGGACTGACACACCAAGTAGTCAAAGTGGGCATCTCTCTTCAGCTTGAAACTTTCATTGTAATGTATTGGTCATTATAACCTTAATCTACAAATGTTTACAAGCACAAGATCAACTTTTCTGTGTCTTTCATAATGTTCTCTGGCCCCTGGAGTTGGGAAAGCTGTGGCATTCAGATGGTTTCTATGACTATGTCCCTTGAAAGTTTTCTTTTATTTCAATCTTTTGTTTTGTTGTGAAGCTTGTAAATAAATACTTCACTAGGTGTGATCTTTTGCTTTGAAAATAAAAACATCTGACTTGTTTCAATAATTTCAGGATTTCTTAATCCTACACACAGAACCACCCCACAGCTGCTCATAAATAGAAGACAGGAGGGACATGTATCAAAATGATTTCTAGGCATAAGCTCTCGTTTATAATGCTACCTACTCATATATAATAAATGATAGGTGGTCTATAAAATCAGATTAACAAAAGTCAAATTCCTTCATACCAAGAATATTGATGAGAATCAGTTTAAAGTGGTTTTTCTAAATGAAAAAAATGTAAGTGATGTGTGATAAGAACTTTCGTGCTCATCAGTTCAGTTAGGAAATATAAAAACTCCATTTGTTGCTACTTGATAATTTCTTCCATCCTACCTTCCAATTTCAGAGAGCATGAACTCAGGAGGTTATCTGGTTCAACCTAATTTCTTCTTCTGTCTTATGTATGTTTTTAATATTTTTAAAATTTTTATTCATTGATTTTAGAGAGAAAGAGAAACTGATTTGTTGTTCCACTTATATATGCATTCATTGGTTGATTCTTGTATGTATCCTGACCAGGGATCAAATCTGCAACCTTGGCATATTGGGACAATGCTCTACCCAACTGGCCTACCTGGCCAGGGCCTTATTTTTATTTTTTTATAAGAAGATTGTCGTCCCATGCACTGAAAGGTCGCCAGTTCAATTTCCAGTCAGGGCACACATCCAGGTTATGTTTTTGTCAGTTTAATTTTCAGACCCAGTCAGGACCCTAAGGAGGTAGAGGAAAACTTTTTCCTACCCTACACTGTGCTGGAAGCTGATCCACCCTTGCTGCTTGACACAGTTGCTGCAGGGAAGAAACATCTGCACAGCTTATGTTTCAAGGGACCTGGCATATATGGCATATGTTTGCTCCTCCTCTTAACGCTATGTGTTTTAAACAGGACCACCTCCCCGAGAAAGGTTGTTTCTCCAGGTGAGGATTTTTATCAGTAAAACCCCTTAACTAAGTGCCAGGCGGGTAGTTAATCACTTTAACTACAAACAATCACACTTAAGCTACATAATCTTTACTCCCTGGAATAGAGATAAGAAACACCCTAACCTTTGGAATAGAAATTGATAGGATTAAAATAACTGGTATAAATACTGATGTAACAAGACAATAAAACACAGAACATGGCAAGAGAACCTGGACAGACCTGGCTGGAAATCCAGACTAGAGAACCTCGCTATGATGATTGACTGAACGCTGCCTCTGTGTCCTTCATTCTTCGCCGACTCCATCCACACCTTTGGGAACCCCTGGACCTGTTAGGCCCGGACCCCAACAACACTGTATTATTCCGCTTCCTAATATAAAAGTCATTATGTAGGGAATGCCTATCACACTCAATATTATGTTGCACATGAAATACCCTGCACATCTCACATAAATCTACACTGCCATGATATGAAATGTACATATGCTACACATATCTTCCCCACCAGATGGCAATGAGAGCCTTCCAGACTCCCCTATAAATTCACACACACACACACACACACACACACACACACACACACACACACGTGCTTCATACAGTACAATGTATGCTATGAAGAGGTGGCATACCAGTAGTAGCAAAACACAAAGGAAAGAGCAGTCCCCTCTCTCTCAGGAGGTCATGGAGTTTTCTCCACAGAAGAAGTAGCGATTGAGTTGGCTCTTAGAGTTAGAGGAGGTGGACTGAAACAAAAGTTGGGGTGAAAAATCCCAGCGGCCATGAAACAACTTGGTAGGAATTAAGAGTTTGGTGAGTGAGCAAATCATGAGAAAACAACCTGATATCCATTATACTAGTGCTCTTTCTTTCAGAAAAGGTCTTGGATACCAGGCTTATGCTGCTGTTGCCAAAATTTTGATGATCTGGTTTGCAGTTCATCCCTGGGAAAGTCGGAAAATTTATAATGTGCCCAGAATTCTGCCAAGATCCTAGGGAATACGAAGGAGTTATGGAACCTAATTCTAGCTTTCAAGAGGTTTGCAATTGGAATATATAAAAGTAAAAGAATGTTGCTAATGTTATTGGTCTTAAATGTTCCCACACCCAAAAACAAATGGCAATTATGTGATGTGATGGAGGTGCTTGCTAACACCGTGGTGGTAATCATTTTGCAATATATAAGTGTATGAAATCAACAAGTTGTATACCTTAAACTTACATAGTGTTATGTCAATTATATCTCAATAAAGCTGAAAAAATAAAACAGTAGACAACAGAGTTTTTTTAAAAAGTAAAGGAAAATAAGTTCCCCATCCCTTGCTATCTATCAGGCAGGCAGTACTATATAGTTAAGAGCATGGTTTTGATATCAGATGTGGATTCGAATTCCCATTTCACATTACCCAGGTTTCCCAGCATCAGTTATCTCACCTGTAAAATGGAGCTGTTGTGAATGATACTGATATATGTCAAGGACTAAGCACCCATAGTAAGTGCTCAACAAATGGTAGTTGTTACTTATACATTGAGACCTTTTTTTCTCATACATTTCTTCGGCTTTATCTTCCTACCCAGAGAAGTACTTTGAAGACAAAGACCATTTTTTATTTATTTTGTGTCACCTGCAGTTACTAATAAAGTGGCTATACCTGGTACACGCTACATACTTATTCTCACAAGTGGTTAGGTACAAGACTAGGAGTCAAATACTCCGGGCCCAATGTATACATTTTCATATTAGTGTGTCTAAGTAAGTTTGTATCTGAGAATAAAATATTGTGAGATATATCAAACTTTTAGAAATAGAAGTCATCCAAGTAAAATAAATTTAAAGGATAAAGTATGTTATCCTCTTGAATCATGTCTGAACCACTGATTTATCATATAAACTTAATTGGTCGGTCAGAAAGTTCTGTCTTGTTAAAGTATTTAGAGAATAACGCCACTGTCTGACAGTGCTGGAAAAAGGACAAGTGTTTTACTCATGAACTAGAAGCTCAAAAATAAACATTGCTGCTTAATATCCGAGGCTATAAGAGATCAAGCAGTAAACCTTAATATTATATTAAGGAACTTATGTTAAAGCAATCTGAGAATATTACTGATGTTTTCCTGCTTTGCTTGTATTCAGTTTGAAGAGGTAGAATACCAGTAGAAATACAACACAAAGGAAAGAGTAGCCCCCTCCCTCTCAGGAGGTCAGGGAAAGTTTTCCCCACAGAAGAGGTCAAGTTAGAGGAGGTGGATTGGAACAAAAGTGAAAAGGAATGGAATGCTGCTCTGGCAGAGGTCTCTTAGATAAGCGATGATAGGATAAGCCCAATAGTTTGGCTTGAACTTAAAATCACAGGAGAGAAAAAGCGTAAAGAACCTTGAGATTCTTTTCTCGGAATGCTTAAAAAGAATGTGGCCTCGGGATATTGGGGAAAAAATCAAAATAGTAAATTCTCACTGGGTTATCACCCAAAATCCCAAATGAGCAAGAATCAGGCCAAGCATCCAAATAAATCATTGTAACTTCTGGGGAGCTCAGCTGTTACAAAAACATGCATAAACATACTGAGAACGGCTCAAGGAATCTTAGAAGAAATTTACTTTGCTTGACTACTTTTATTTGAAAATTTGTGATTTATCTTTACCCGAAGGGCTGTTTGAGGAGTTCTAGGGATTGCCAAGAAGAAAGATTTGGGTGCTTGAATTGTGATTATTTCCCTGGTTTGACTAGTTCTCTACAAGAGGAGTCAAATCACTGCAGCACGGAAGTTCCCTGATCTCAGAGTATTAAAAACATATCAGGCAAAAAGGCTCAACTTTTTGTTCGAAGTTAAGGTTGTTTTCTCTTGGTCTTAGGGAACCTAGTTCTACGTAGGGACATAATTCCTTCTAAGATATATCTCAGTATAGTATATAATTCTGTTGGTTTCCATTGCACCGTGTGCCACAGTTACAAGAAAGAAAAAATGTGTTTGTGGAGAAAAGACATCTTGTAAACCAGGACTTCTCAAATCCAGATGAATCAGCTGGGGATCGTGTTAACATGGCAGATCCTGATTCCATAGGTTTAGGGTGGAGGTTCTGCATTTCAGACGTAGCTAAGTGATGGTGATGGTGCTGGTCCTTCACTCAACTTTAAGCCGTGAGGCTATAGACTGACCAGTTCACTAAAATAGCAGAGAGTGGCCAGAAATGGTCATTCCAACGGACAGGTACTGTGTACTGTGTCGCTCTCGCTGTCCTGGATCAGTCAGGGAACATGAGGCCCTCTTCCTGTTTGCCAGTCTGGTGTGTGCGTCCCTGGATGGAAGACAAGACATTTGTAGGTGTCCTCAGTAGAAAGAGCAACAGTTCACCCTGTCTTCCATGCCATCTCCGACAGAGAACAATGGTCCCCTGTCTGCAGCCAGGCTACCATTACAGCAACTCTGAAATGGAAAGGGCGGAATGAACCATGAGTGTGAATTGGGTCAAAATGATGTAAAAAAGGTAGAAAGATGAAACAAGGAGAAGCCAGGAAAAAAAAAAAAAAGAACAAAACGAGTATATCTGGGAAACTTGAAAGGAATATTTTTTTCTCTTTCATTAAGTATTTATTTCAGTTTATTTTAAATAGCTTGCCCTGGGTACAATGTAACAAGATAGAATGATCTCATATGGCAGTGCTCATTTTAATAACATAATATCTGCATGGGGCAGCCTGATGATATTGGATACATCAAGCCAAGGGTAATTTGTCTCTCTCAGTGCTTCAACTCCTCCAGAGAAATTATAAATAAAAACAGGGCCCATTCCCAATAAAAATAAAACAGAAAAAGTGCCCTTCAGATCTTATTACTTAGTGACTTTATGAATTGGACTGGAAACATTATTGGCTTTTGGGAGGATGACCTCAGCTGTTTTCCAACCATTTGAAGAATAAAAACTCTAATTTTGGTACCAATACTCAAAGCAAAGTTGTCTCAGGTGGGTGAACAACGGCTGGTAGGTTGGCTTGGCTTGGATATTGCAACACCTTAAGATGACCGGGACAGCCGGGTTAAGTCTGCTCTGACCCCTACAAACTTGGGCATATGTAATGGGGTCTGGCACATAATAGGTGCACACACAAAAATGTGAGTTCTGATCATGCTTCCCTTTAACTTTCTGAAGCTCAGTTTCTGAGTTTCCTCAAATATAAAATGAAGATAGTAATGTTTACTTAATAATGATAAGGTATTTGTGAGT
This sequence comes from Myotis daubentonii, assembly GCF_963259705.1. NCBI lineage: Eukaryota > Metazoa > Chordata > Mammalia > Chiroptera > Vespertilionidae > Myotis > Myotis daubentonii. The sequence continues at coordinate 63,050,537 of NC_081846.1, read as the reverse complement.
ATTAAATGAGCTAATGTACATAAAAAATGGTTTTTGAATAGTAAATTCAAAGTAAAATAATATTACTGAATACTGTCTTCTGGTCTTAAGCTTTAAGGAGAAGAGTTGAGTTTTGGGAGTGATTTGAAATAGGAGACAATAACTAGATAATTTAAATAAAAGTTAAAATCTCATGGCATCACCAAAGCGATTGCATATAACTGTTACCATCATTACTAGCTAGTTGATATTAATAATAGGAAGAAAGCAAAGGGGAAGCCAGATTCATAAGCATGGTCATCTGGGCAGCTTCACCAGGAAGCTGCAACTTCACACTCCCCAGGGAACCACTGGTGCATCCCCTGCAAATCACTGGGAAAACGGATCAAAGAGGGAAAACTGGGATGCTGTAGGGAAGGTGCTTGCTTGTCAGTCTAACCTGGGAACATAGATCAGTGGCTAGGGGGCAGAGCAATGCAAGCTTGTGAAATCCTGAAGGCTTAATTGGTTAAGCTCCTAGTTATAACCCCAAGACAAAGAGTTCTCACTCTCTTGTTCATCTTGCTCTGTTCCTGCTTCCCTGCACTTGCTTGCTTTCTCTGTGACGCCTGCTAGCCCGCCATGTGACACAATGCACTGCAGCTGGGAACACAAGCTAAGCTAGCCAGATGCTAGCCTGGACTGTGCTTTAATATGGAGTGAGGACTCTGGGAAATGGCTTTGATCTTGAACCTGCTGAAAACACAGCTGTACTTTTCTTTTTTAAAATATATTTTTATTGATTTCAGAGAGGAAGGGAGAGGGAGAGAGAATCAATGATCAGCTGCCTTCTGCATGCCCCCAATGGGGATCAAGCCCACAACCTGGGCATGTGCCCCAACCAGGAATCAAACCATGACCTCCTGGATCATAGATTGATGCTCGAACACTGAATCAGGCCAGCTGTGCCAGCTGGATTTTTTCCATGGTGAGACAGAGGGAGATGGGACATTGGAAGGGAACTCCCTTGATATTGCATCATCAGTAAAGCTTCCCATGAAACCTCATTCTCCCGTGGGGAAATTCCTGTTCTTCTGGCACCCCAAGAGCTCCACTTCCACCAGAAACAGGTGGGGACACAGAAGGCACCCTCCCCCATAACATAACCACACTGATGTGCACTGTACAACACCCCTGGTGTTCCCTGGAATTGCGCAGTGCGTGCTAGGGAGGGTTTTTAGACTGCCAAGGCTTGCTACATTGCTAGTCTAGAATTAGGCAGAACAAGTAAGAATAAGTCAGCCAAATAATAAGTCCAAGATTCATTCATATTCTTTCGCTCTCTTCCTCTCTTTTTCTCCCCCCTCTCTCTTCCTCTTCCTCTCTCTCTCTTCCTCTCTCTTTCTCTCTCTCCTAACTATTTTTTGTCATATTATTTCATGAACTTCACTTAAAGGGACAGGTAATTGTTCAGTGGCATTTTTTGTGATCTAGTCGCCATCATACTGCCCTGAAGTTATCCCAAGAAGTAATGCAATTTTCCCTGCTCTTCATAGATCTCCCTTCTGTCGCCACTAAGATGTTCTGCTCTCCTCCTAGGGACAATGTGACCACATGGCCCAGGTCTTTTAGGACTCCATTTCAAATATTCTACCCAGTTTTATTCATGTATCGAAGCCCGGGTCTCTTTCCCTCCACACCCTCTTGCATTAAAATTCATAGTTGATGGTTTCATTTCCACAAGACTTTTCATGATGGCCAATTTACATCTGGAATTTACCCTGCTAATGACTCCCCTGTCCTTTTATGCTACACACTCCTGCAAGATTATTGTTACAAAAGTGCCACATTGATCAACTCATTCCACACCTTAAGCACTCAAAAATGGCATCTAAGATTATTTACAGCCCAAACTCCGGACTGCAAGGCCTACCCTTCCCATGGTCCCAATCCCATACTGTTTCCACAACAAGCTAGCTGCAGCTTGTCTTTTGAACTTTATTATCCAGAATCCCCTTGTTTATATCCAGCTAACCTAGTCAGTCATCCCATTCCAGAATAGCTTATTTTTTTATGTTTTTTTATTTTATTGTTTAAAGTATTACATTTCTCCTTATTCCCCCAATTAATCCCCCCTGGCCACTCCCACCCCCAAGGGCAAGCCCCCACCGCCCCAGTGTCTGTGTCAATTGGTCTTGCTAATATGCTTGCATGCAAGTCCTTTGGTTGATCTCTAACCCCTGCCCCCTGCCTTCTCCCCGAGGTTGGAGGGTCTGCTCAGTGCCACCTTGTCTCTGGATCCATTTTTTTAAATTAAATATTTATTGTTCAGATTATTACAGTTATTCCTCTTTTTTCCCCCCATAGCTCCCCTCCACCCAGGTCCCACCCCACCCTCTGCCCTTACACCCCCCCCCCACTGTCCTAACCATAGGTGTACGATTTTTGTCCAGTCTCTTCCCACATCTCCCACACCCCTTTCCCCCTGGAGAATAGTCAGTCCACTCCCTTTCTATGCCCCTGATTCTATTATATTCACCAGTTTATTCTGTTCATCAGATTATTTATTCACTTGATTTTTAGATTCACTTGTTGATAGATGTGTATTTGTTGTTCATAATTTGTATCTTTACCTTTTTCTTCTTCTTCCTCTTCTTAAAGGATACCTTTCAGCATTTCATATAATACTGGTTTGGTGGTGATGAACTCCTTTAGCTTTTCCTTATCTGTGAAGCTCCCTTCTGGCCTGCATAGTTTCTGTTGAGAAATCAGCTGACAGTCGTATGGGTACTCCCTTGTAGATAACTGACTGTCTTTCTCTTGCTGCTTTTAAGATTCTCTCTTTGTATTTTGTTCTTGGCATTTTAATTATGATGTGTCTTGGTGTGGTTCTCTTTGGATTCCTTTTGTTTGGGGTTCTCTGTGCTTCCTGGACTTGTAAGTCTATTTCTTTCATCAGATAGGGGAAATTTTCTGTCATTATTTCTTCAAATAGGTTTTCAATATCTTGTTCTCTCTCTCCTTCTGGCACCCCCATAATTTGGATGTTGGTACGCTTGAAGTTGTCCCAGAGGCTCCTTACACTATCTTCATATTTTTGGATCCTTTTTTCTTTTTGTTTTTCTGGTTGAGTGTTTTTTGCTTCTTCATATTTCAAATCTTTGACTTGATTCTTGCAATCCTCTAGTCTGCTGTTGGAACTCTGTATAATATTCTTTATTTCAGTCAGTGTATGCTTAATTTCTAGTTGGTCCTTTTTCATAACCTCGAGGGTCTCACTAGATTTATCAACGGTTTCTAGAAAATTCTTGAAAAACCTTATAACCGTGGTTTATATAACTCTATATCCAGTAGTTTGCTTTTCTCCATTTATGTCATTTGTGACCTGTTTCTTTGTCTCCGAATTTTTTATGCTTCCCTGTGTTGATAGAGTGGCTTTCTGTGCCAGGTATCCTATAGGGCCCAGTGGCTCAGCCTCCCCAATTACCTGAGGTGGACACTCTTGGTGCACCCCTTTGTGGGCTTTGTGCACAGTCTTGTTGTAGTTAAGCCTTGATTGTTGTAGGTATCACTGGGAGGAATTGACCTCCAGGCCAATTGGCTGTGAGAATCAGCTGCGTCTACAGTGGGAGAACTTCTGTGCCGGAGACACCCTTCTGGGGCAAGACTTGCTTCAGTGGGGCTTTGGTGCTCATTGAGTCTGCCCCCTGAGTGTGTCCCTTATGAATCTGAGGAGTTGTAGTCTGGATGGTCCCACTCTGACCACTGGGTACACTGGTTCTTGGATCTCTAAGGAGGTGCTAATTTAGCTTCTGCCTGAGGCTACCCAACAGGAGCTATGGAGAGATCTGCAGATTCCTCTCCTTTGTTTGGGGTTTGGAGGTGTCCAGATGAGGCCCAGCTGTGAAGCAATGCAAGCTGCAGTGGGGACTTGGGTCTTATTTTAGAAGTTCTAGGTCTCTCTGACCCAGCTGCAGTTTGTTAGGTAATTTTCATATTGCAAAGGGCCAGGCCTTTCATATGCAAAAGTCCCTGTGCACAGCTTGGGTGGGGTGGGTCTCAGGGGGTCAACAGTGTGGAGCAAGCAGCTATGGCTGCTCCTCAGTCCTACCCTAAGAGGCCCCGCGTTTCAGTGTCCAGGTAATCGCTGCAAGCACCTCTGAGAGAAAGCTGCCCTCGAGTTCCAACCAATGCCAGACAGTCCAGTTTCTCCCGTATGAGTCTGGGTCCCCAGAGACTTGCCCAGAACTGGAGCTCAGAGCAGTCAGGAGCTTGAGATCCCCTCCCGATTGAAAAAGACAATGGTGTCCTCAGTTGCCAGCCCTTTCCATGTGTGCCTGAGTACCTCTGCACTTTACTTCCGTACCTCCTCTGAGTCTCAGTGTGCTTTTCTCTTTCCTTCTAGTTGTAGAATTTCCACTCAGCCAACCTCCTATGATTCTGGATGATGTTCGTTTTGTCTTTTAGTTGTATTTTTGAAGTGGTTGTGTGAGGCAGCAATTTCCAGTGCTTACCTATGCCACCATCTTGGTTTCTCTGGATCCATTTTTGTTCATCAGTTTATGTTGATCATTATATCCCACATATGAGTGAGGTCACTGGTTGATTTTGCTTAGCATAATGCTCTCCAGTTCCATCCATGCTGTTGCAAATGGTAAAAGTTCCTTCTTTTTTATAACAGCACTAGAGGCCTGAAGCACAAAAATTTGTGCAAGAGTAGTCCCTTCTTCCCCCGGCTGCTGACACTGGCTTCCCTCGGGTACCCGAGACCAGGGCTTCCCTCCTCTGGCCACCAGCAGGCACCTGGGATCCCGACTGGCTTCCCCTGGGCCGCCCACAGGCACATGGACCCGGGGTTGGCTTCCCTCCAGCCCCAGCTTCATCAGGAATGACGTCTGGTCTAATCAACATATTACCCTTTTATTATTATAGATAGTATTCCGTTGTGCAGAATAATCTTATCAACAAACTGGGCTCCTTCTCACCCTCATCATTTTCCTTTTCTGAGATGTTTTTCCTCTCCTTGCTATTATTTCCATCCTACAGTTGTACAAGTGAACTTCCAACCAACACATATCATGCTTTAAATGCAGTGGTGATATCTAAAATATGAGCTGATCAGTACAGGCACTGAATCATCAGGGAGGCTCTAGCCAAGAGTGCTGGATGGGTGTCTTAGGGAATCCTTCCTGGGCCAGTCATTAATCCTACAGTAACTGGATCCTGGGAAGGTGGTGGTGGGGTGTGTGTGTGGGAGGGGCTGGGGGAGAAGGGTGTTGGTGAGTGTTGGGAATTCCTGGTGGAGGAGCAGGTATGGCCAGGGCAGTGGAGGCACTGCAGTGGGTGTAGGGAAAGACTGCAACCAATTGGCACAAAAGTATGTCATTATTTAATATGGGGTATGAACGCCCAGGGCATACTGGTGAACACCAGCGCCAGGCTTTGCTGATGCAGCCCCAGGCTCAACTTAAGCTCCTTGTCCAACAACCTCAGAAGCAGTGATCCTTCCCCACTCTGAATTATTTTAGCATGTTGTCCATACCACATACTAGGCACATTTATAGCCTTGCATTGCTAATTTTTTTTAATACTATTGTGGAATTCATCCCAAGAAAATGGGAATCTTTTCCAAATCAAGAGTTGTACTGTTTCTTTGTCTCTCCCTAAATGTCAAATGTAGTACCATTCTTAGGCAATCACTTATCCTATATTTATTCATGAATAAATGAATGAAAGTTGATTGATTGAATAATTGGGAACTATATACATCATAATATAGTCATTTCAAATCATTTAGAGAGTGAGGGAGTAGCATACACTTTTGAAGCTCTGTTAAGAGTGAGGTATACTCTTCCCGGAAATATCCACAGCTACATAAAATTGGGCATAAAATTCCAGGTATCTCACTTTTCTCCTAAGCCATTTATAGATTTCTAAAGAATTAACTTTAAAGTCTTTGCATCTTACAGGTACATTTACTATGACATGAAGGAAACAGCACTTATGCAGTGAGAGTCCATGTTGCTTAAATTTACAACCAGACTGACATTTCATCTGATGTGCACTCCAAGTTAAAGCTGGTTAATGATGACTATGAGCAGGCCTACAACTTAAAGCTTTCAAAGCTTTACTTTTTTATCAGCACTCTTGATTTTATAAATAATGAAGCTCATCAACCCTATTCTTACCCAAATCTCCAGATAAGCTTGAGTGTAGTAGGACTTCTTGGGGGATCCAAACTTTTTGTTTTTAATTATTTTTTTTAGAGAGAGAGAAGGGGAGAAAGAAAGAAAAAAACATTGATGTGAGAGAGCAACATCGATTGATTGCCTCCTGCATGCACCCTGACAGGGGATGGAGCCCACAACTTAGATATGTGCCCTGACTGAGAATGGAACCTGTGACCCTTCAATGTGTGGGGACAAAGCTCCAACCAAATGAGCCATACAGGCCAGGGCATCATGAGGGATTCAAACTTTTTTTTTAATTCTTTATCTTTTTTAAAATATATTTTTATTGATTTCAGAGAGGAAGGGAGAGGGAGAGAGAGAGAGAAACATCAATGCTGAGAATCATTGATAGGCTGCCTCCCACAGGTCCGCCACTAGGGATCCCGTTTGCAACCAGGGTATGTGCCCTTGACTAGATTTGAACCTGGGACCCTTTAGTCCGCAGGCTGATGTTCTATCCACTGAGCCAAACCAGCTAGGACAAATTTTTTATTGTTTAAAGTATTACATATGTCTCCTTTTCCCCCCATTGACCTCTCCCTGGCCACTGCCATCCCCCAGCACATGCCCTTACCCCCTGGTGTCTGTGTCCTTTGATGATGCTTATATACATGCATACAATTCCTTTGGTTGATCTCTTACCCCCCCTCTCACCCTCCTCCCCTGCCTTCCCTCTTCCAAAACTTTTTAATAAGGCCTTGTAGCATCTCTATGAAGGACGAACAGTTTATACCTCATTAAAGTCCCAAAGTGAACTACAGATGAATGTTGATGTTAGCTAGGTATTCCAGTGAGACAGTTACTTTAGGAGAGCTCATTCTTTTTCATCCCTGGGATCATAGTATCTCCTTGCCACTGTCTGGAAGGCAGAAGAGCATATGCTTGAGGTAGTGGTCCAGTCTCCTCCCAGGATGTTGTACTGCTGACTGAGGGTTTCACTTAAAGTGCACTCACTACTGGTTATATCATAGACGTCAAATAACAAATGCCAGTAACAGTCTGGAGTGGGAGCATCATTCACTGGTTGAGCTATTAGTACCACAGGCCTAAATGTGAAGAGTGTGATTCATGTCTAACTGGGAGGGGTGGCATATAAAAATGCAAGATCAACTTTGTCTCAGACAGGACTTTGTTCATCAGGGAAAGCAACCTTCCTACGTAAACCAAAGTGCAGACATGAGGTATGAAATAGTGAGATCATCTTCACTAAGGCTCTGTGTGGAAGTGACTCCCACTGAGTTACGCGCCATGACTCAAAGAGATGGGACTTCCATCAACTCCCTGAGGCAGTTAACTAGGCTCTTTGTAATAAACTTTTTTCTGGAAGAAAGAAGAGAATTTGATTACAAGGGAAGTTCCTTGCAATGTTGGAGACATAAAGTTGAGGGGGGAAAAATGGCACTATCTCATATTTCATACTAATTTGCTTCACTTCTTGGAAAAGTAGGTATCTTTTATGTACTATTAATTTTTGGATTGATTTCTATTGTCTGAAACTTCTTGGAACACACTATTACGACAAAGACATTAGAAATGGACATGTAGAGAATCCCAGAAGAAAATAATAAGGAAAAAGAGTTCAATAAAGCCCTAACCGGTTTGGCTCAGTGGATAGATCCAAGGGTCCCAGGTTCAATTCTGGTCAAGGCCATGTACTTGGTTGCGAGCACATCCCCAGTAGTGGGTGTGCAGGAGGCAGCTGATCGATGTTTCTCTCTCATTGATGTTTCTAACTCTCCCTCTGCCTTCCTCTCTGTAAAAAATCAATAAAATACATTTTTTTAAAAAGAGTTCAATAAATACTAACTTAAATTAGAGCTAAACTATGCTTTTCTGGCCTGAGACCAAAATAATGTTCCTGGGAGACACAAAGAAGTCAGTTTTCCAAGAAATCTTTGGAGAAGTTACATCTGGACCATGTAGAAGAGAGGGTGTGCCATTGAGGTGTCTGTGACTCAGCGACAGCTTTATTTTCATCTGCTTTGACAACTGTGATAACAAAGGAAAGTTATCTCATGCAAGAAAAAAAAATCATTCTCTATGTCATTCTATATAGTGTGGGGTCCTGCCCCCGTGTGGCTAGAATCAGCCGTGGACAAACTACGGCCCGCGGGCCGGATCCGGCCCATTTGAAATGAATAAAACTTAAAAAAAAAAAAAAAAAAAAGACCGTACCCTTTTATGTAATGATGTTTACTTTGAATTTATATTAGTTCACACAAACACTCCATCCATGTTTTTGTTCCGGCCCTCCGGTCCAGTTTAAGAACCCATTGTGGCCTTCGAGTCAAAAAGTTTGCCCACCCCTGGAGATCCTTACTGAAAACACCATGACGATAATGTGAGGTTCAGGGGAGCTCACATGGCGCAGGGAAAGAGCATTGGAAGCCATGTCCCTGGTCTCTTCTGCAGCTAATTTACAGTGTAATCTCAAAACCAAGCCAACCAGAAGTAGGGAGTTGGGTGAGGAGGTTTGGATGGTGAGGAGGTTGGGGAAGCAAAGAATTCCCGGCTCTCTTCTGCTGTTTCTTGATTTGCGGCAACCCCTGTGTATCAGTGAAAAGCAATGTATTTTGGTTATTGGGCACAGAACATAAGTGCTATCAAGCCCAATGTTTCTGCAATTATGCCCACTGTCTCCACCAAACGAACATCTGGCCATTGTGGGACGAGTGGTTACCATAGCAATGAAAGTAGTACATTTGAATATAGGGGTGGGCAAAAGTAGAATTATGGGCTACAGGTATATCATTCAAAAAAATTGTAGTGAGATGAGTGAATAAACAAAATGCAGAACTTAGAAAGCAGAAATAAATTCTGACATAAGCTACAATGTGGATAAGTCCTATTTGCATGTGAACCTTTGTATGACATTGTAAAATGGCATAGACGAAACTAGTCACTGTCTTTACGAAGACATTATTTTCAGATTGATTGGAAAAGAGAATCCAGATTTGTGTGTCTGGCAGTGAACTCTCTCTTATTATTTGGGAAGTGAGCCCAAGTCATTTTATATGGGAATTCAAGAAAGAGGAGGCTCAGAAAGTTGAGAGAAGTTATTCATTTGATGTCAAAGTAAAGAAAAGAGGAAGAGGAAAAGAGAGAAGAGGAAGGAGAAGAGAGGAAGAAAAGATTCCTGAGCTTGGCACGCTTCTTTGACGAAACACTGCTCCATTAAGCTTCCCCTGACACGCTTACATACCCACAACTTGGGACCCAAAATAGAAAAACAAGGTTGAAACCAAACTTTCCATTCTACTTTCCCCAAACCCCCTTATATTAGTCACTTTGGTGTTGCAAAATTCAGAGTTCATCTAGTCCAACTGTCAACCAGATGCTTGAATCCTCTCCACACAGTTATTCCTTAGTTGGGCTGACAGCTTACTTAGTTAATCTTTCAATCATTTTTTCCTGTTGGGCCCATAGAATTTTACATAAAAACAACTCTCAGGGAAAAGAGAAAAATAAAAATAAAGAAGCACATTCTAATTTAAATGTTACATTCTCGATTATTAATTACTAGAGGCCTGGTGCACAAATTCGTGCACGGGTGAGGCCCTCGGCCTGGCTGTCTCGCCCAGTCCCGATCAGGGTCGATCAGGGCCGGCCAGAGGGAGGGACCACGGAATTTGGCTGGCCACGGGAGGTTGGCTGTGGGAGCACACTGACCACCAGGGGACAACTCCTGCATTGAGCATCTGCCTCCTAGTGGTCAGTGCACATGATAGTGACCAGTCATTCAGTCGTTCGGTCCCTTAGGCTTTTATATATAGAGATATTTTAAAACAGTTTTAAATTCAGTTGGGCCCGGCCAGTGTTGCTCAGTGGTTGAACAAGACCCATGAACAAAGAGGTCACAGGGTTTGATTCCCAGGCAGGGCACATGCCCTCTACTGGAGATTGAGCCCACAACATGTGCATGTGCCCTAACAGGAAATTGAACCAGTGACCTCTTGGTTCATGGGTTAATGCTCAACCACCAAGCAACACTGGCTGGGTTGTGTTTGAGGGTTTTAAAGGCTGGGCATTTAGGGGATATCTTAGGGGAGGATCCCAATAGAATATTGATCAGCTTTATGCTGATGTGCCAAAATGAGGTTTATTCTCTTAACTTGTCTGTCCTTGGGTGTGGCTGGCAAATGGCACTAATTGGATTTCTGTTATGTCCCCCAGAGTAGAGTGATTTAAGCTATTCACTCTCTGGTTGGGGCGGAGGTGTCAAAACCATTTACTCTTAAGTGACCTTGGTTTAGGGAAGATAGGATTTACTAGATGGCTGCACACTGCTATTAGGTCAGAAACTGTCTATTTCCCTATTCCATTTATCCTGGTTTACTGGCCTGTTTCACTTATGTAATTTCCTTTTAACATTTCTCTTTACAAACCTTTCTATAACTTTCACAAAACTTTTTAACCATTCAGAAATAACCAGCTTTAGAACAACTCACTTTTTTCCGTTCAAAACGTGTCTCCATTCCTCATATCTTTTGTTACCAAAACCACACAATTTCTTTCAAATTAGAATTCTTACTTTTTGGAAACCTTGATTTTATTGTTTTATTTTCTGTTTTCAATTTAATAAAATTTATTACAGCAGGTTGAGCAAAGCATATGTTTCTTCATTCCTTTTTAAAAAATCTTTATTGTTGAAAGTATTACAGACGCCCCCTTTTCTTCCCCATCAGCCCCTTCTAGCCTGCACCCTCTCCCTTTCCCCTGCCCCAGGCCTTCACCACATTATATTCTGTGTCGATGGATTATGCATATATGCATACAAGTTCTTTGGGAACCTTGATTTTTTTAATGGCAACTAAAAAGTAAGTAATTAGCCTTTCCGGCATCCAAGATGTCAAAGAGAGGACATGGTTGGCCCTCCAGGGAGAAATTCCAGATTTCCCTGGGTCTTCCAGTAGGAGCTGTGATCAACTGTGCCGACAACACAGGAGCCAAAAATCTGTATATTATCTCTGTGAGGGGAACAGAGGACGACTGAACAGACTTCCTGCTGCCGTGTGGGTGACATGGTGATGGCCACAGTCAAAAAAGGCAAACCAGAGCTCAGAAAGGGGTACATCCAGCAGTGGTAATTCGACAACGAAAGTCATACCGGAGAAAAGATGGCGTGTTTCTTTATTTTGAAGATAATGCGGGGGTCACAGTAAACAATAAAGGGGAAATGAAAGGTTCTGCCATCACAGGACCAGTAGTAAAGGAGTATGCAGATTTGTGGTCCAGGACGGCACCCAATGCTGGCAGCATTGCATGATTCTCTGGTGCATTTGTAAAGGAAAAACCCATTAAAAATTGGTGACATGAGAAAAAAAAATTAATTAATTAAAATAAAAATTAAGTAATTAGCCCTGGCCAGCTTGGCTCAGTGGACAGAACATCGGCCTGCAGACTGAAAGGTCCTGGATTCGATTCCGGTCTGGGGCACATGCCCCGGTTGCGGCTCGATCCTCAGTGGGGGGCATGCAGGAGGCAGCCAATCAATGATTCTCTCATCATTGATGTTTCTATCTCTCTCCCTTCCTCTCTGATTAAATAATAAGAATAATAATAAGAATAATAAATTTTTAAAATAAATAAATAAAGTAACCTTTATTTAAAGGCTGGTCTGAAATTTTTTTAAAAAAGTAAGTAATTAGCATCCTTTAGATTGGCAAGTGCATTTCAAAACTTCTAGAAATACACACATTTTTAAAATATATACTTCTAATAAAGTGTAAGACATTTATTAACAGCTTCAAGTGTATTTTCTATTAAAAAAATAATCGGTTAACTTCAGACTTGTCTAGCAATCAGTGTTTAACAGTTGAAATAAGTTAATTGATCTGCTTAGATAGCAAAGATTTTTTTCCTTTCAATAAGGATTACTTCCCAGAAACTTGCATCTTAAAAGATGGCCCAGATCAGAGTTCTTTAAAATCAGGTACTTGTATCTCAAAGGTACAAGGAAAGAAATTCCAGCTGCCCTACAAAGCTATTGGTTTCATAAAGCCAATTATCTATAAGCATTTTGAGTTGAACAGAGGGGGCTGTAGGAAGGTAAAAGGATTTAGTGGGCCTTTTGTTCTGGAGCCACACCTCTGGCCCTGTAAAGACTATTTGTAAGACAAGGACAGTCATTTTTAACACCTCAAGGATTAGCAAATGTTGGCAAGGGACTAACAAGGTCATTCGCCCATTTTTGGAATGTTTCTTTCCATTTGGGTATATTTTTCTTTCAGGATCTGTAGCAATGACAGAAACCTATTTTACAGGTAGCATATAGCTGAGGGTCATTTCTGAGACCCATAATAGGTTTGCGTGCATGGAAAAGACACATAGATCTAATGAGGCCTCATCCTCCATTCGCTTAGATTGGGAACAGCAAAACAGGTCTAGCTGTAAGATAGTATTAAATTAATGGTCTTATTAATCAGCCAGTCCTCTTCATTGTCCACTTTATAATGGGGCCAGGCTATGTCTCAAAAAAAAGCTTGAGCCCAGCCGGCGTGGCTCAGTGGTTGACCAATGAACCAGAAGGTCATGGTTCGAAATTCCTGGTCAGGGCACATGCCCGGGTTGTGGACTCGATCCACAGTGGGGCATGCAGGAGGCAACCAATCAGTGATTCTCTCTCATCATTGATGTTTCTATCTCTCTCTCCCTCTCCCTTCCTCTCTCTAAAATCAATAGAAACATACTTAAAAAATAAATAAAGTTTGAAGGTCTCGGTCAAATTTCTCCCACTTGAAGAATATGCACCATCCAAAAGGGTACCTCGAGGAACTGTGGACTGGTTCGCCATCTATGGAGAGACAGATAAATCCTGAGCCAAGAATTAGAGGTGTTCCTGCTAGTCTGGGCTGTTTTGCAGGCACCCGCTGCCCAGCAGATATAGCCCCTTCAAGCAAGGAATCCCTCTCTAGATGACCTCTGGCCTTAGCCAGCCTTACTGGGGAACCCCCTTTATCATGTCTGTCCACACAAGGGGTGCCTAGTACCTTTGTCGCCTCAAATGGGGAAGTATCATCCTACAACTCTGGTCTCCAGTAGTCGGACTAGTGGCCTGTTGCCCTTTCATGTTTCCAAAAGCCCTGGTTCTTTAGGAGGATTGGAAGAGGGAGAGAGAGAGAGAGAGAGAAGTCGCCCCTCCAAGGGAAGGGAAAGTCCCTGTTAAGTTATCCTTGAGGGTCTCATAGAAGTTGGTTTCAGGGAGTTTAGGGAGTATACAGAAAAAGGGTTTTAAAAGACAGGACCCACAAGGGTTCAGAGAAGATTCCTAATGACCTATGTTAGCTGGGCCAGCCAGAGGCAGCACCGCAGGCCCTGAGGGCAAATCCAGTCGGCCTTCTCTAGGAAGAGTAGAAACTGCCTGGTGTCCCTTATTTTCAAAGCAGAATGAGCTTAGGCTCTCATTTACCAGGCAAAAGGTTAGGGTTAGACCTTCAGAAAGCATTTCCAATTGAAAAGCCAAAGTTAAAAATCAGCCATCTTCCCCTCCCCTCCCCCTTTTCTTAGTTATCTTGATCCTGATCTAGAGACTAGGGTCTCTCCTTGAGGATTTAAAAACAAACAAACAAACAAACAAAAACACCTTAAAGAAAACCAGCTTTTTACCTTAAAACAAAGAGGTCCGGAATTCCAAGAAAATCACCCAAGTCAACCAGATGCGAAGCAAGGAGCCGGTGGGACATAATGGGTCCCTAGCACTGGTTCAGGTCTGCAAGGCAGTCCTGGGTGGGCTTCTCTGAAATCCACACAATCGGAGTCCCAGTCCCAGTCGAAGCACCATTATGTAGTAAGTGGTGGGAACAGCCCCAGATGTCTGAACTGACTGGTGGGGCTTCGGCAATCTCGGTACTTAAATTCTGGCTGGGAAAGAATTCAGAGTCAAGACTCTAAGTGTAAGAGAACATTTATTTATAAAATCGTAGAGGTAGAAGTAATTTGTAGAAGAAATGGGCGGAGGAAACAAGTTATTGAGGCAAAGGAAGGGCCCTAGGAGCTTGGGAGAGTGGAAGGTAATGGTAAGCACCTGGAGAGGGGGAGGGAAAGGGTGAGACTTGGTCATGCTCCCGGGAGGGAGAACACACTGGGTCCTCTGCCCTAATGGTTTTATGGGTGGAGATTTTAGGGGTGGTCCCAGGGGAAGACCTCAATAGAATATTCAGCAGCTTTCCACGTAAGTCCTTTCAAGGTCTAGGTCCCCATTGATTGATTGGTTGGCTCCAGGGGGTATTATTCAAGGCAGCTGGTTCTGAGCTCAGCCTTGGCATGGCTTGTCTGGTTTTGTTGCTTTTCTGGGCCCAGAGCTAAAACCAATTTGAGGCCTAGATGTTATCTCTAGGAAGGAAAGGTCAGGGGGTCCAAAACCCATGCCCAGTGATATGCTAGGGGAGGAAAGGCCACCCCACCCTGCGGGCAAGCTCCCACCCTACAATTGTCCTTTGCTAGGTCACCAGGGCGCCTGGCTGACCGTCCTTGCTCTGCTCATTTCTGTCTACCTGCCTACCACATCATGTCTGACTAAAATGTAGGAATGGAAGAAAGAGTTCCATTTTTTATTAGTACAAAAATAAACCCAAGATTAGTCAACTACCAAGTAGAACAGATTTATATTTTTCTGCAATGTTTTCAGGTTTTAAAATAATCAATGTTACATGGTATACAGAAGACCCTTTTAGAAAGGGTTCCAAAATAAAATGAGAATTTTTGTAATCTAAATCTTAAAGGAATGATGTTTTGTCTTAAGAAAATATAAAAGCGGCGAGGCAGCCAGTGCTTTTCGAGTCGCTCTTCCGAGCTCCGTCCGCTGGTCGGCATGGCCTGTGGAAATCAACGAAAACTTGCCCACCAGAAAAACATGAAGAAATCCCAGGAAATTAGCAAGGGAAAAAGAAAAGATGATAGCTTGACTGCCTCTCAGAGAAAACAGAGAGACTCTGAGATCATGCAACAAAAGCAGAAAGCAGCTAATGAGAAGAAATCTATGCAGACAAGAGAAAAATGATGACTGACAATTTGGAAAACCTGGGTACTACTGCCAACTAGGTGTATTATAAGCTCTATGATCAAGATTTTGTAGAGTGAACAGTCATTACATGTTACAACATATCTTTATAAAAACTATTTTAAACTTTAAAAAAAAAAGAAAAGAAAATATAAAAGCATTCATGAGAAAAAAATGATTCTTCTCTATCATTTTGTTTTTGTTTTTCACCCTTCGTGTTTATGACTGTTCTCATATCCTTCACTTCCTTAACAAAAAATATTGTTGGTATTATGTAATATACTGGTTCAGTGGCAGTAAATCAACCAAGTAAATAAAAAAGCAATGAGAAGTCTGTACAAAATAGTAGTTCAAGTCAATTTCTCTCCCACATAACTTTTCAGGCATAAGGATGTGACAGCTCCACAGGGTTCAAGGATCCAGATTTTTTATCTTGTTCTGCCAGCTCAGGGTGTGTCCTCCATCCACATTGTCCATGTCCATGTTCCAGGTAGCAGAATTAATATGTATCAACTCTTTATATTCCATTGGCCAGAAATTAGGGGAGAACAATTAGGAGACAGTACCACAGTTATCTTCTAATGTCCTTAGAATATAGATGCTTCATAAGCTTGATCATTTGGAAGCACTGACCATTTATATTATATTAGAATGCACAAAGTTCGGACTGCCATTCAAATATGGCAAAGTAACACACCTATTTACCCTCATTGTCATTCCCCAAAATCTCACTGAAATTATGGTAAAGAACTTTTTTAAAGAAAACCTCAAAAAAGCACAAGTACGGAGAGAATGGGAGGGGAGGTAATAGCAGCCAAGAGATGTTAACAATACAGACTTATATTAACTAATTATAAGCAGACTAGAGGAAGTTAAAAAGGTTGCTGTAGGGGGGAAGGGGAGAGGGTGCCAGGAAGTTTCCTGTTAGGCTGCCAAGCCATTAAAAGCCCAGAAATTAGGGCCACAAGCTGTCTCTGACTGTGGGGGAAAGATGAGGCCGAGAACAAGAGGACTGACTGATGGCTTACATAAAAGCAGTTCCAGCACTACATTTCCTCACCACCCCTGCACAGCCAAGTAACTGACCCTCCCTCCTCTGCCAGGGCTATGGGAGGATGTCTCCCAGCAAATTTAAACAGATGGTTTAGTTAACTTGTTTTCCTATATTGAGAGCAGTTTTATAGTCCTATGGGAAGTTTAGAGATGAAATAGCAATATATGCAGAGAAAACTTAACAAATGAGGCTATTATCTTTAAAGAAAAACAAATATTTGTACAAAAATGGATATTTAGCCATAGTATACTACTTGGTTCAGCTAAGGAAAAATATTTACATAGTCATAATAATGTAAGTACGTAAATATTTGTTTATATTTCCGTATAATTATAATTGGGGGGACGGGGACAGGGAAGTGTGGAGATGGTAGGAAAAAGAGAAGAGCTAAATCTTTATGTTTCATAGTTGAAAATCAATGGATAGTAACTAAAATGAAAAACTTAAGAACTAGTAATATAAGCATATAAGAATAGAAATATGGAGGTAACTATCTGAATGAACTACTGAAAGAATATAAAATAATTAACTGGAAGGAGGCAATAGGAATAGATTAGACTAAAGAGAGGTCAGACATCAAGTTGTTATATCACAAGTCTTACAGAATAGTCTGACTTTTAAAACTCTAATAAAAACAAAAAATTAAATTAAAAAAATAAAAGGTGTTAAAATAAATATTTTCTTTCCTAGAAGGGATTTTTTCTGAATATAAAGTTGACTTGAAGCTATCTACCATATTATTTCATTAACTGGTTTTCCTGTTAAATATTGAACAAAATTTCTGTTCTCCTTGTGTCCAGTTTTTTCTTTAATTAAGCTTTTAATTTTGATAACATTATAAATTCACATGCAGTTGTAAAAAAGAATACACAAAGATCCCATGTCGCCTTTACCCAGTTTCCCTCAATAGTAACATCTTGCAAAACTGTAGTTCAATATCACAACCAAGGTATTGACATTGATATAGTCCCTTCACCAGAGAGATCCCTCATGTCGCTCTTTTATAGTCATATCCACCTCCCTCTGCCTCCCCTAACTCCATCCAGAACCCCTGGCAACCACTAATCTGTTCTCCAGGTCATAATCTTGTCACTATAAAATCTATCTACATAAAACCCTAATATGCAAATAGACCAAACGGCAGAACAACCAAACAACCGGTTGCTATAACATGCTCTGACCATCAGGGGGTGCGTGTGGAACCTGGCGGGCATCAGCCATGGTGGGATGGTGGAGGTGGAGTAGGTGAGCAGGGGCGCCAAACCAAGGCAGGACTCCAGTTGCTGTCATTGGGGAGAGCCTCTGGTGGTTACTGAAAATTCTTTGCTCCCTCACGCTGTGCTTCCACCCACTGCTCACACCCACTGCCTGCACCAGCCCCACTTGCACTTGCTGCACCGGCCCTGATCACTGTCAGCAGGTGGGAGTGGCAGCTTCCAGCCCTGATCAGCCCTGAGGGCTTCTCCACCTCCCCCTGCTCCTAAGGGGCAATCGGGACAGTGGCTGCCACCCGCACTCACTGATAGCACCAGCCCCAATCACTCTGCGCTGCCTATAGCGGGTGCACGCAGGGCCGGAGCGTCAGCACTTGGGAGCGGTGGCAGCTGGAGTGGGGCTGCCAGCAGATAAGGGACCCGGGGCTGAGTGGGGAGGGGCCAGGTGTGAGTGCAGAGGATGGGCCGAGACCTGCTCCTATGCCCACCACAGCCTCCCAGCACACAATTCCTTTGAAGGTGCATGAATTCATCAACATTTGTTATTATTTGACTTTTTTATTCTAACCATCCCAGGGGGTAAGAAGTGGTATCTCACTGTGGTTTTGATTTGCATTTCTGTGATGACTAATGATTCTGAGCATCTTTTCATGTGTTTATTTGCCATTTGTATCTCTTCTTTTGAGAAATGTCTATTCACATTCCTTTCTCATTTTTTAAATTGAGTTGTTTTTAATTGATTAGTTGTAAGGGTTCTTTATGTATTTGGGATATTAGATCCTTATCAGATATATGAATTGCAAATATTTTCTCCCATTCTGAGGATTGTCTTTTGCATGTTTAATTTTATATAAAACTATATTACCAATCTGTTTTTTCAGAATGTACCATTTTATATTCCTACCAGCAGTGTATGAGTGTTCATTTATCTGCAGTCTCATCAGCATTTGGTGGTGTCATTATTTTTAATTTAGGCATTCTGATAATTGTGTAGTGCTATCTCATTGTGGTATTAATTTTGCATTCCCTAATAGCTAATGATATTGAACATCTTTTCATGCACTTATGTGACAACTGTATACTTTCTTCAGTAACTTATTCATTTTGTTTATGTGTCTTGCCCATTTTCTAATTTGATTCTTTAGGTTTTTTACTATTGAGTTTTGAGCATTCTTTATATATTGTAGATACTAGTCCTTTGTCAGATTTATGGATTTCAAAGTTTTCTCTAAGTTTATAGATTGTATTTTCATCCTGTTAACAAGATTTTTCATATAACAAAGTTGTTTTGTTGTTTTTACATAACAAAGTTTTTGTTTTTCATTTTAGTGAGACTCAATTCATTAGTTTTTCCTTTTATAAACAGGCTTTTAGAGTTCAGTCTAAGACCTGCTCCTTTGATCATGAAGTCATAGAGCCTGAAAAATTTTCCCTTTTTCTTCTAAAAGTTTTAGTTTTACATTTAGCTTTAAGTACATTATCCATTTTGAGTTATTTTTAATAAGATGTGAGGTTTAAGTCTCGCTTCATTTTTTAGTCTATGAATGTTCAATCACTCCAGCACCATTTGTTGAAAGTCTGTTTCCAGTTTTCCTCAATTGAATTACTGTTTCACATTTGTCAAAAATTAGTTGAACATATTTGTGTGAGTTTATTTCTGGCTTTTTAAATTTGTTCTGTTGATTTATATGTCTATTGCTCACCCAGAGCCACATCGTCTTTTTTCATGTTTTTATTAATTTCAGAGAGAGGAAGGGAGAGGGAGACAGAGAGAAACATCAATGATGAAAGAGAATTATTGATCAGCCGCCTCCTGCTAACCCCTTACCAGGGATGAAGCTCACAACCCAGGCATGTGCCCTGACTAGGAATAAAACCGTGACCTCCTGGTTCATAGGTCAACACTCAACCACTGAGCCACAATGGCTGGGCCATACCACATTGTCTTAATCACTATATCTATATGGTAGACCACTTCATTTGTCCTTGTCAAGATTGTTTGAGTTATTTTAGGACCTGTGCATTTCCACATAAATTTTAGAATTAAATTGTCAAATACCCTAATATTTAAATTAATTAAATGTATGTCATTTAAAAGAGCTATCTAGAGAATGTTATTTTAGTAATTTATTTGTCTTTTAAAATTATTTTCAGACTCGTGCACTGCTGGTGGGAATGCAGACTGGTGCAACCACTATGGAAGACAGTATGGAGTTTCCTCAAAAAACTACAAATGGAACTCCCATTTGACCCTCTGATCCACTTCTAGGAATATATCCCAAGAAACCAGAAACACCAATCAGAAAGGATATATGCACCCTTATGTTCATAGCAGCACAATTCACCATAGCTAAGATCTGGAAACAGCCTAAGTGCCCATCTGTAGATAAATGGATTAGAAAACTGTGGTACATCTACACGATGGAATACAATGCTGCTGTAAAAAAGAAGGAACTCTTACCATTTGCAATGGCATGGATGGAACTGGAGAGCATTATGCTAAGTGAAATAAGCCAGTCAATGAAGGAAAAATACCACATGATCTCACTCATCCTATTTAATAATAGACAAACATGGTAATTAACCATACCACTGACACGCTTCCCATTGGCTAATCAGGCAAATTAACTGCCAAACAAGATGGCGGGCAGCAGCCAGGCAGCTGAAGCGAAGAGGAGGCTTGCTTGCTCCAGTGAAGGAGGAAGCCAAGGTTCCCGCCCTGCCACTGCTGGGATCTGAGCTTGCACTCTAAGAAACAATGTTGTAATTATAGAAGCTAAACATAGAAGCCAAACAAACCAGATACCTGCTTTCAGCAGCTGAGGTCTCAGAGCTGGAGCCAAGCCTCAGAGCTAAAGCCTGCTCTCAGTTCCAGTGACAGCCATAGAAGGTAAATAAATCCCAGAATAAAAAAAAGAAAAAAGAAAAAAAGGAGAGGTTGGGAGCTTCAGTCCAGTCACCTGTCAGCCTGAAAACGGCCGGCCCTCAGCCCCTCACCCAGACTGGCCAGGCATCCCAGTGGGACCCACACCCTGAAGGGGGTGTGACCAGCTGCAAACATCCATCAGCCCCTCATCCAGGCTGGCCAGGCACCCAAGTGGGACCCCCACCCTGAAGGGGGTGTGACCAGCTGCAAACAGCCATCATCCTCTCATCCAGGCTGGCCAGGCACCCCAGTGGGGACCCCGACGCTGAAGGGGGTGTGACCAGCTACAAACAGCCATCATCCCCTCATCCAGGGTGACCAGGCACCCAAGCAGGACCCTCATCCTGATCCAGGACACCCTTCAGGTCAAACCAGCCGGACCCCACCCGTGCACCAGGCCTCTATCCTATATAGTAAAAGGGTAATATGCCTCCCTGCCGGGAGCCGGTCCATCCTTGCTGTTTCAAGGGACCTGGCATATATGGCATACAGTTCTTAATATGTTTGCTCACCTTCTTGGCGCTGTGTTTTAACCAAGGTCACCTCTCCGAGAAAGGTTGAATCCCCAGGTAGGGATTTTCCCCTGAAGTTAGGGAGGGAATAAAACCCCTCAACTAAGTGCCAGGCGGGTAATTAATCCCTTTAACTACGAACAATCATGCTTAAACTACATAATCTTTTCTCCCTGGAATGGAGATAAGAAACGCCCTAACCTTTGTAATAGAGATTGATAGGATTGAATCAACTGGTATAAATACAGTTGTAACAAGACAGAAACACTCAGAACTCAGAACACAGAACTAAGGACACAGGGCTTGGAAGACAGGACCAAGAGAGACAGAGCCTAGGCACAGAACCTACACAGAACGTTCTCTAGAGACAGAAGAACTTCGCTGGCGAGAGCATGCCGGAGGATCCTGGACAGGGACTGGCCTCGGAGCCTGGAGGCAGAGCCTGGCGAGAGAGCATGGCAGGGATCCTGGACTGAACCTGACTGCGGAGATTGGCAAGAGAACCTGACCAGGACCTGGCCACAGAACCTGGCTGGAGATCCGAAGCAGAACCTCTCTGGAGATCGAGACCATTCCTTCTTCACTGACTCCGTCTACACCTTTGGGGACCCCTGGACCCGCTGGGGCTGGACCCCGGCACCTCCCAGCACCGGGATCAGTGGAGCAGCGAGGCCTCCAGAACCCGGGATCAGCGGAGCCCCAGGGCCTCATGCCCCAGGATCAGCGGGGCCGCGAGGTCTCCCGGCACTGGGATCAGCGGAGCCTCGAGGCCTCCTGGCACCAGGATCAGCGGATCCTCCCAGCACCAGGATCAGCGGAGCAGCGAGGCTTCCCAGCACCGGGATTAGCGGAGCAGCTAGGCATCACTGCCCCAGTGTCAAGCAGAGCCGTGAGGCCTCCCACCACTGGGATCAGCGGAGCCGCGAGGCCTCCTGGCCCCTAGAGCAGCATGACAGGGGGCAGCGCCCAAACCCCCTGATTGCCCTGCAGCTCTGTGTGTGACAGGGGGTAGGGCCACAACCTCCCTATCCGCCCTGCTCTGTTTGTGAAAGGGGAAGGCACCCCAACCCCCTGATCGGCCCTGCTCTGTGTGTGACAGGGTGCGGCGCCCCAACCCTCCCATGGGCCCTGATCTGTGTGTGACGGGGTGGAGCCGCAACCTCCCCATTGGCCTGCCCTGAGTGTGACAGGGGGGAGCTCCCCAACCCCCTGATGGGCCCTGCTCTGTGCGTGACAGGGGGCAGCATCCCAACCCCCTGATCGGCCCTGCTCTGTGCATGACAGGGTGTGGCACCACAACCTCCCCATCGACCCTGCCTTGAATGTGACAGGGGTCGGTGCCCCAACCCCCCATTCGGCCCTACCCTGAGCATGACTGGGGGTGGCATTGCAACCTCCCAATCCGCCCTGCTCTGTGCATGACAAGGGGTGGCGCCCCAACTCCCCAAATGGCCCTCCTCTGAGCCCAACCAGGGGCTGCACCTAGGGATTGGGCCTGCCCTCTGCCACCCGTGAGCGGGCCTAAGCCAGCAGGTCGTTATCTCCTGAGGGGTCCCAGACTGTGAGAGGGCACAAGTGGGGCTGAGGGATACCCCCCCACTACCACCAGTGCACAAATTTTTGTGCACCAGGCCTCTAGTTTATGGATAATAAAGACCATTATAAACTTATGAACAAAATAGATACAGAGGCAGAGCTGCCTCGAACAAACTGTCAAACTATAGCGGGAAGGCCGGGGAGGGTTGGTGGGCAGAAGGGCGGGGCGGGGGGGGGAGAGTGGTAAGAGATCAACTAAGGGACTTGTATGCATGCATATAAGCATAACCAGTGGACATAAGACACTGGGGGGTAGGGGAGGCCAGGGGATTGTCAAGGGTGGGGGGAAAAAGGAGACATATGTAATATTCTTTGTAATACTTTAAGCAATAAAACAATAAAAAAAAATAAAAAATAAAAAATTTGTGACCTAGCTAAATGAAATCAATGACTAGTTCTCTGAATTAATCCATGAAGAGTTCAACATTAAATAAAAAAAAATAAATGAATTTTTTTTTTCAGATATCTGGTACAAGTTAGAGTAATACATATGGATGGCGCTGATTGACTTCTTGGCACTGCAATTTATAGAGCTGAGTAGGACTTCCAAAATGGCGACCAGCAGGAAGGTAGGGAGGGAGAGAGTGTGAGAGCGCAAGGAAGTGATAGAGGAGTGTGTGGACGCGTGTGGTGTGTGTGTATGAGCTGGGGACAGTTAGATTCTGCAGGTCTTCTAAGGGGCTGCTAAACCGGGCAGTCTTAGGCAGCGGAGTCCTGCTCCCTGCGCGGACACTCCTGGGCGGCCAGCACAGGCAAGGCGACCATGCCATCTTGGGAAACAGAGCTGCTTGAGACTAGGATCCTGGCCTCAGCACCACCCAGTCTGATCTCAGACGCAAACCAGGACCCTGCAGCCACTGGGGACAGAGACCTGTGACCACAGCTACAGACCTGCGGACACCAAAAGTTCAGAAATCCCCGCGGCAGATCCATGAGTAACAGAGCCCATCCCCCCTTCCCACAGGCTTGCAGGAAGCGCCAGAGTGACTAACTGATAGACCCACCCCTTGCCGGGGCCTCAGCACTCCAGGAACTTTAGCCTGGAAGTGCCCAAGCGCCTTGGAACTGATCCTACTCGCACTGCCAGCTTCTGAGCCCTGGGCTGGAAGCAAACGCGCGAGCCCCAGGAACTGAGCCTACGCGCACTGCTGGCTTCTGAGCCCTGGGCTGGGAGCAATCGCACCAACACCGGGAATTTGTCCCACATATCACAGGCCCAGGGACCCCGATTCTCTGGGCAGGTGGCAGCACCAAGCACCAGTGACTTGACTGTGTTTCTTTTCACCTGCGCCTGAGATCCTGATTTCCTGTGCATTCATACTAAGAGCCAGTGACTCCAATTCCTGGTGCAAGGGCACACAGGGACCCTGATTCTCAAGGCAAGGTCGCGCAAAGCAACAGAGACTCTGATACTGGATTCTGGGGAACTCTGACTCCTGGCGCACGCTAGGGGGCTCTGGTTTTCAACAAACTTCAGGGGGGTCTCTGTTTCAGCAAGGTGCAGGCAGGGTCCCTGATTCTAAGGGCACGTACGAGGCCACATTGAGCGCTGACAACACTGGCTCTGAGCGAGCCTGGTTCCCACCAACCCACAACAACCACACATCTTAGTGTCAGAGTTCTTCAGTGACACTAGGGTGGTGGGTGGCTCCCACTGCACACGGCCCAGGCCCACGCAACTCGACGTTTGAACCATCGGGAGATAATCAGAATGAAGAGACGAAACAACACCCAGAGGAAAGACAATGAGGAGTCACCAAGAAAGGACATTAATGAAGTTGAAGAATGCAACATGACAGAAAAAGAATTCAGAATAATGGTTGTACAATTCATTCACCGGATGGATGAGAAAATCAACAACCTATGCAAGAATCAGGAAGAAATGAAAAGTGATATAGCTACAATCAAAAACACCATGAAAAGTTTCAACAGCAGACTAGAAGAAGCAGAGGACCGAATTAGTGAATTAGAAGATAAGGCAGAGAAACAAGCTCAATCTGAACAGCAACTGGAGAAAAAAATTAAAAAGCAGGAGGAGAGCCTAAGGGAGCTTTGGGACAACATGAAACGAAGTAACATACGCATAATAGGGCTGCAAGAAGGACAAGAAGAGCAGCAAGGATTAGAAAATCTATTTGAAGAAATAATGTCAGAAAACTTCCCAGATATGGGGAAGAAAAAAGTTACACAAGTACAGAGAGTCCCAGGCAAGATGAACCCCAAAAGACCCACACCAAGACATGTCATAATAACGATGGCAAATGTACAAGACAAAGACAAAAATCTTAAAGGCTGCAAGAGAGAAACAGAGAGTTACCTACAAAGGATCCCCCATCAGATTATCAAATGATTTCTCAACAGAAACACATCAGGCCAGAAAAGAATGGACAGAAATTTACAAAGTGATGCAAAGCAAAGGACTGAATCCAAGAATACTCTATCCAGCAAGGCTATCATTCAAAATTGAAAGGGAAATAAGAAGCTTCACAGACAAAAAAAGGCTAAGGGAGTTTATCACCACCAAGCCAGCAATGCAAGAAATGCTAAAGGGACTGGTGTAAAAAGAAGAACTAAAAAGCCCAGAAAGAAAACAGCCACAAAAAAAAAAAAAAAAAAAAAAAAAAAATAGAAATGGCTACAAACAAGTACCTTTCAATAATAACTTTAAACGTAAATGTACTAAATGGTCCAATCAAAAGACATCGAGAGGCTGAATGGATAAAAAAACATGACCCATATATTTGCTGTCTACAAGAGACCCACCTCATTAGAAGGGACTCACACAGACTGAAAGTGAAGGGATGGAAAAATATCTTTCAGGCAAATGGAAATGAAAAAAAAGCTAGGGTAGCAATACTTATACCAGACAAAATAGACCTCAAAGTGAAGGCCATAACAAGAGATAAGAAAGGCCACTTCATAATACTAAACAGATCAATACAACAAGAGGATATAACCCTGATAAACACATATGCACCCAATGCAGGAGCACCCACATACATAAGAAAACTCCTGGAAGATATCAGGGGAGAGATCGACAACAATATAATCATAATAGGGGACTTTAATACACCACTGACATCACTGGATAAATCCGCTAGACAAAAACTCAGCAAAGAAACAGCAATCCTAAATGACTCACTAGATCAGATGGACTTAATTGACATCTTCAGAACACTTCACCCCAAAGCCACAAAATATACGTTCTTCTCAAGTGCTCATGGGACATCTTCAAAAATAGACCACATATTGGGTCACAAACAAAGTCTCCCCAAATTCAAGAAGATTGAAATCATACCAAGCATCTTCTCAGACCACAAGGCCATAATATTAGAAATAAACTACAACAAAAACAACTCAAAATACTCAAACACTTGGAAGCTGAATAGCACGTTATTAAATATTGATTGGGTTACCAATGAGATCAAAGAAGAAATTAAAAACATCCTGGAAACTAATGACAATGAAAACACAACAATCCAAAACCTTTGGGACGCAATGAAAGCAGTCCTGAGAGGGAAGTTTATAGCTCTACAGGCCTATCTCAACAAACAAGAAAAAATGGTAGTAAATCATCTAAATCCACAGCTCAAAGAATTAGAAAAAGAGCAACAAGAAAACCCCAGAGTGAGCAGAAGGAAGGAGATAATAAAGATTAGAGCAGAAATAAATGACATAGAGACCAAAAAAACAATACAGAAAATCAATGAAACAAAGAGCTGGTTCTTTGAAAGGATAAACAAGATTGACAAACCTCTAGCCAGGCTCACCAAGAAGCAAAGAGAAAGGACCCAAATCAACAAAATCAGAAATGATAGAGGCGAAATAACAACAGATCCCACAGAAATACAAATGATTGTTAATAAATACTATGGACAACTCTACTCCAACAAACTAGACAACCTGGAGGAAATGGACATATTCCTAGAAAAATACAACATTCCAAAACTTGATCAGGAAGAATCTAAAAATCTCAATAGGCCAATAACTATGGAAGAAATTGAAGCAGTCATCAAAAAGCTTCCATCAAACAAAAGCCCCGGACCAGAAGGCTTCACAGGGGAGTTTTACCAAACATTCAAGGAAGAACTAAAACCTATCCTCCTCAGACTACTACAAAAAATCCAAGAGGAAGGAACACTTCCAAGCTCATTCTATGAAGCCAGCATCACCCTAATACCAAAACCAGGTAAAGACAACACAATGAAAGAGAATTACAGGCCAATATCCCTCATGAACATAGATGCCAAAATCCTCAACAAAATCTTAGCAAATCAGATCCAGCAGTACCTCAGAAAGATCATACACCACGACCAAGTAGGATTTATCCCAGGGATGCAAGGATGGTACAATATCCGCAAATCAATAAACGTGATACATCACATAAACAAATTGAAAGAAAAAAACCACATAGTCATATCAATTGATGCAGAAAAAGCGTTTGACAAAATTCAACACTCATTTTTGATAAAAACTCTCAGCAAGGTGGGAATTGAAGGATCATACCTCAACATAATAAAAGCCATATATGACAAACCCACAGCCAACATTATACTCAATGGACAAAAACTAACACCATTTGCCCTAAGAACAGGAACAAGACAGGGATGCCCACTCTCACCACTCCTGTTCGACATAGTACTGGAAGTGTTAGCCATTGCAATTAGACAAGAAGAAGAAATAAAAGGCATCCAAATTGGAAAAGAAGAAGTAAAACTGTCCTTATTTTCAGATGACATGATATTATACTTAAAAAACCCTAAAGACTCCATCAATAAACTATTAGACTTAATAAAAGAATTCGGCAATGTAGCAGGATACAAAATTAACGCCAAGAAATCTATGGCATTTCTATACACCAATAGTGAATGTGCAGAAAGAGAGACTAAAAAAGCAATCCCATTTACCATCGCACCAAAAAAATTAAGCTACCTAGGAATAAACTTAACTAAAGAGGTAAAAGACCTCTTCTCAGAAAACTACAGGACGTTGAAAAAAGATATAGAGGAAGACATAAACAGATGGAAGAACATACCATGTTCATGGATTGGTAGAATCAACATCATTAAAATGTCCATACTTCCCAAAGCAATCTATAAATTCAACGCACTTCCCATTAAAATACCAATGGCATATTTCACAGACCTAGAACGTACTCTCCAAAAATTCATCTGGAATAAAAAACGACCCCGAATAGCTTCAGCGATCCTGAGAAAGAACAAAGTAGGTGGGATCTCAATACCAGATATCAAGCTGTATTACAAAGCCACTGTTCTCAAAACTGCCCGGTACTGGCACAAGAACAAACATATAGATCAATGGAATAGAATAGAGAGCCCAGAAATCAGCCCCAACCAATACACTCAATTAATATTCGACAAAGGAGGCAAGAACATACAATGGAGTCAAGATAGTCTCTTCAATAAATGGTGTTGGGAAAATTGGACAGATACATGCAAGAAAATGAAACTAGACCACCAACTTACACCATACACAAAAATAAACTCAAAATGGATAAAGGACTTAAATATACGACAGGAAACCATACAAATACTAGAAAAATCCAAAGGCAACAAAATCTCAGACATATGCCGAAGCAATTTCTTCACCGATACAGCTCCTAGGGCATTGGAAACTAAAGAGAAAATAAACAAATGGGACTACATCAAAATAAAAAGCTTCTGCACAGCAAAAGAAACCATCAACAAAACAACAAGAAAACCCACTGCGTGGGAAAACATATTTGCCAATGTCATATCTGATAAGGGCCTAATCTCCAAAATTTATAGGGAACTCATACAACTTAACAAAAGGAAGATAAACAAACCAATCAAAAAATGGGCAAAGGATCTAAATAGACACCTTTCAAAAGAGGACATTCAGAAAGCCAAGAGACATATGAAAACATGCTCAAAGTCACTAATCATCTGAGAGATGCAAATCAAAACAACAATGAGGTACCATCTCACACCTGTCAGACTGGCTATCATCAACAAATCAACAAACGACAAGTGCTGGAGAGGCTGTGGAGAAAAAGGAACACTTGTGCACTGCTGGTGGGAATGCAGACTGGTGCAGCCACTATGGAAGACAGTATGGAGTTTCCTCAAAAAACTACAAATGGAACTCCCATTTGACCCTGTGATCCACTTCTAGGAATATATCCCAAGAAACCAGAAACACCAATCAGAAAGGATATATGCACCCCTATGTTCATAGCAGCACAATTCACCATAGCTAAGATCTGGAAACAGCCTAAGTGCCCATCAGTAGATGAATGGATTAGAAAACTGTGGTACATCTACACAATGGAATACTATGCTGCTCTAAAAAGGAAGGAACTCTTACCATTTGCAACGTCATGGATGGAACTGGAGAGCATTATGCTAAGTGAAATAAGCCAGTCAATAAAGGAAAAGTACCACATGATCTCACTCATTCATGGACAATAGAGACCATTATAAACTTTTGAACAATAATAGATACAGAGGCAGAGCTGCCTCAAACAGATTGTCAAACTGCAGTGGGAAGGCCGGGGAGGGTGAGAGGGCAGGAGGGGGGTGGGTAAGAGATCAACCAAAGGACTTGTATGCATGCATATAAGCATAACCAATGGACATAAGACACTGGGGGGTAGGGGAGGCCAGCAGATTGTCAAGGGCGGGGGGGGGGGGAAGGAGACATATGTAATACTTTTTGTAATACTTTAAGCAATTAAAAAAAAAAAGAGAGCTGAGTAAGCCACTAGGCTTTTATATTGCTTCAGTTAAGGCAAAAGGAAGTAAAGAGGGATATTGCCATTTGTTTATAAACCTCTATATAGCATGAAAGTGATTTATTATGGATACATTATTCAATGAAACTGATAAGAAAGAGATAACAAAATCATTAGGGAAGTGAACAAGTAGTATAAACAGGCAATTTCACAACAAAGACATGAAGGATGTGCAACCTCTCCAGTGAGTATAGAAATACAAGTTGAAGTCACAGGAGACCTTTGGGAGCAGGATCTTTCAAAATGTTAAACATGGACAGCCTTTAACTAGCAATTCTGCTTCTAGGAATAATTTATCACACATAATACTTAAATGCATGTAGAAATTCATAATACGAGAGATCACATTTGTTTGTAATAGAGAAAAATCCAAATAAGGTAAGTTAATAAAAATGGGACTCACCAAATTGTGTTTTACCATATTATATAATACTATGTAGGGTTTTTTAAAAAAAAATAAAAAGATGATCTTGCTGAACAATGATTCTCTCTCATCCCTCTATCTCTCCCTCTACCTTCCTCTTTGAAATCAATAATATATATACATATATATATATATTAAATATGATTTTTCCCTAGCTTTTTTGGCTCAGTGGATAGAGCATTGGCCTATGGACTGAAGGATCCCAGGTTTGATTCCAGTCAAGAGCACATGCCCGGGCGTGCAGGAGGCAGCTGAACAATGATTCTTTTTCATCATTGATGTTTCTATCTCTCTCTCCCTCTCTTTTCCTCTCTGAAATATATATATATATATATATATATATATATATATATATATATATATATATATATTTATATATATTTTTTTTTTTTTTTTTTTTTTTTGCCGGAAGCCGGTCCATCCTTGCTGCTTGACACAGTTGCTGCAGGGAAGAAACATCTGCACAGCATGTTTCAAGGGACCTGGTGTATATGGCATAGTGTTCTTAATATGTTTGCTCCCCTTCTTAGAGTTATGTGTTTTAATCAAGGTCACCTCTCTGAGAAAGGTTGTTTCCCCAGGTGAGGATTTTTCCCTGAAGTTAGGGAGGGAATAAAACCCCTTAACTAAGTGCCAGGCGGGTAGTTAATCACTTTACGAACAATCACGCTTAAGCTACATAATCTTTACTGCCTGGAATGGAGATAAGAAATGCCCTAACCTTTGGAATAGAAATTGATAGGATTGAAATCAACTGGTATAAATACAGATGTAACAAGACAGTAAAACACAGAACCTGGGCAGAAAGGAGGAGGAGAGACACAGAGAAACATTGACCTCACACCAACAGTATCCCATGTGCACTGAGATGCAACCGCAGAAAAAATATGGCTCAGGAGACTAACCAGACCCCAGGGCCCATGCTGTGTAGTACAGGATGTGGCTTTTATGTGAATCCTAGGACAAATGTAATGTGTTCTGTTTGCTACAAAGAGCATCTTCAGAGGCAGCAGAATAGTGGCAGAATGAGCCCAATGGGGACAGCTAGTGGTTCCAACAGTCCTACCTCAGATTCTGCATCTGTGCAAAGAGCAGACACTAGTTTAAACAACTGTGAAGGTGCTGCTGGCAGCACATCTGAAAAATCAAGAAATGTGCCTGTGGCTGCCTTGCCTGTAACTCAGCAAATGACAGAAAGGAGCATTTCAAGGGAGGACAAAATAACTACCCCAAAAACAGAGGTGTCAGAGCCAGTTGTTACTCAGCCCAGTTCATCAGTTTCTCAACCCAGTACCTCTCAAAGTGAAGAAAAAGCTTCTGAATTACCCAAACCAAAGAAGAATAGATGTTTCATGTGCAGAAAGAAAGTTGGCCTTATAGGGTTTGACTGCTGATGTGGAAATTTGTTTTGTGGACTTCACCATTACTCTGACAAGCACAACTGTCCATATGATTACAAAACAGAAGCTGCAGCAAAAATCAGAAAAGAGAATCCAGTTGTTGTGGCTGAAAAAATCCAGAAAATATAAATTACTTCTTGTGAAGAGACTGAAACTTTGTTTTTATTTTAATATATCATAGGAAAACATTAAAGAGCAGATGCATGGCCATTTTCCTTTGATGTTCTCCAGGGTTTTACTTTATACTACTTGTCTGTCTTATAATTGACTAGAGACCCGGTGCACAAAAATTTGTGCACTGGTGGCGGGGGGGGGGTGGTGTCCCTCAGCCCCACTTGTGCCCTCTCACAGTCTGGGACCCCTCAGGAGATAATGACCTGTTGGCTTAGGCCCACTCCTGGGTGGCAGAGGGCAGGCCAAATCCCAAGGTGCCTGCCCCGCAGCTACTGGTCGGGCTCAGAGGAGGGCCGATTGGGGAGTTGGGGCGCTGCCCCCTGTCATGCACAGAGCAGGGTGGACCAGGAGGTTGCGATGCCACCCTCAGTCACGTTCAGGGTAGGGCGGATTGGGGGGTTGGGGCGCCTCCCCCTGTCACACTCAAGGCAGGGTCAATAGGGAGGTTGGAGCGCAGACCCTGTCACTCACAGAGCAGGGCCGATCAGGGGGTTGGGGCACTCCCCCCTGTCACACTCAGGGCAGGGCCGATGGGGAGGTTGCGGCTCCACCCTATCACACACAGAGCAGGGCCCATGGGGGGGTTGGGACACCGCACCCTGTCACACACAGAGCAGGGCTGATCAGGGGGTTGGGGCGCCTTCCCCTTTCACAAACAGAGCAGGGCGGATAGGGATGTTGTGGCCCCTCCCCCTGTCACACACAGAGCCACAGGGCGATCAGGGGGTTTGGGCGCTGCCCCCTGTCACGCTGCTCCAGGGGCCAGGAGGCCTCGCAGCTCCACTTGACACAGGGGCAGTGAGGCCTCGTTGCTCCGCTGATCCCGGTGCTGGGAGGCATATTACCCTTTTACTATATAGGATAGAGGCCTGGTGCATGGGTAGGGTCCGGCTGGTTTGCCCTGAAGGGTGTCCTGGATCAGGGTGGGGGTCCCGCTTGGGTGCCTGGCCAGCCTGGATGAGGGGATGATGGCTGTTTGCATCTGGTCACACCCCCTTCAGGGTGGGGGTCCCCACTGGGGTGCCTGGCCAGGCTGGATGAGGGGATGATGGCTGTTTGCAGCTGGTCACACACCCTTCAGGGTGTGGGTCCCCCCTGGGGTGCCTGGCCAGCCTCGGTGAGGGGCTGAGGGCTGTTTTCAGGCTGGCGGGCAACTGAAGCTCCCAACTTCTCCTTTTTTCCTTTTTTTTTTTATTCTGGGATTTATTTACCTTCTATGGCTGTCACTGAAGCTGAGAGCTGGCTTTAGCTCAGACCTCGGCTGCTCAAAGCAGGTTTCTGGGCTTTGTTTACCTTCTGTGTTTGAAACTTTGTTGCAACTCCAGCTCTGAGATCCCGCTGCCTGGAAGCAGGTTTCTGGGTTTTGTTTAGCTTCTATATTTGCAGCAATGTTTCTTAGAGAGCAGCTGAGAGGCCAGCAGCAGCAGGCGGGGAACCTTGGCTTCCTCGTCACTGGAGCAAGCAAGCCTCCTGTGCATGTCAGTTGCGTGGCTGCCGGCCGCCATCTTGGTTGGCAGTTAATTTGCATATCACCCTGATTACCCAATGGGAAGGGTAGCGAAGTTACAGCTAATTACCATGTTTCTCTTTTAATTAGATAGGATATTTTAGGATGTTTGGGTGTTTGTTACAGGCAGAATTGGATAGATACAGCCCTACAAAATGTATATGCCCTCCCTTGAATAAAATTGGATGAAAATCTGAAAACAAAACAAAACAAAAAAACACAGAACCTGGCTGGAGAACCTAGGGAGAGAACATGGCAAGAGAACCTGGACAGAACCTGGCTGGAGAACCCAGCAACAGAACTTGGCTGGAGATCCTGGCTAGAGGAACCTGGCTATGATGACCACCTGAACGCTGCCTCCATGTCATTCCTTCTTCACCGACTTTGTCCACACCTTTGGGAACCCCTGGACCCACTGGGGCTGGACTCCAGCAATATTTCAAAAATAATAATAATAAAATAAAGATGATCTTTATGTATAAAATGAAAAGATCTCTAAGATATATTGGATAAATGAAAATGCATGTATAATAATAGAGTAACATGTATAATACAGCTATAAAGTATATAAAAATGCAAATGTGTAAATGTGTGCAGAGAGATGCAATAATAACTTGGAAGAACATATATATCTAATTGTTAACAGAGGTCATGTAAGGGGAGGCGAGGGGGTTGGGGTAGATTGGGGATGGTGATCATTAGAGAACAGGCCTGAAAGTTTCACTTTACATATTTCTTTATTGTTTGAAATTATTTTTACAATAAGCTTCTTTAGTACTTATAATAAGCTAGGTCCTCAAACTTTTTAAACAGGGGACCAGTTCACTGTCCCTTAGACATTCCACACATGTGCACTGCGGGCCCAGGACGAGTCGGCTGCTAAGCAGGACAGGCAGTGATGGCAAAAACACCTGGCGGGCCGGATAAATGTTTTCAGCGGGCCGCATGTGGCCCGCAGGCCATAGTTTGAGGAGCCCTGGGTATGTTATTTTGTGTGTGTTAGATTAGATTGCTGCCAATATCAAGTAACTTCTACCATAAGTCAAACCAAACCTATTTGATTTAATTAAGTGTATAGGAGTGATATAATTGTGGCAGCCAAAAGCCAATTATAACCCCACCTAAAACATCAGGGATTGCTCCCAAATATTACTAAACAACTCCCTTGGCATTTCAGACACAGGCAGATCTGGTGCGCATTAGTGAGTCATCCCCTTTGGCTCTGATAAAACAAATCTGGGATTTCAGAGGCACTGAAGTGAATGTTGACCTACTCTCAGACTGTACACGGCAGAGATTAAAAAATCCATCATTGTTTTCATAGGTAGGGGATACTGGTAATTAATTTTTAATGGGGCAAGTATTTGAAATTTATTTTCTGAAGACTTGTTGAATTTGTGTCTGCCCATCCTCACCTCCCAACCTCCTGTGACACTTGTAAATTGCCTTCCTATGGTTGTCATGTTTATCAGTCAGGGTTTCTATTTGCCAGTGACTAAAACATCACTGGCTGACAAGTAAACGAGAAATTTGTTAGAAGGTCATCAGGGCTGGCTGAGTTGATGAGAGGCCAGATGGCCAGGCTGAAGAAATGGGGATAATCTCAGGGTGGACTGTCTGACCAGGTTGAGCAACAGAAACCCCAGAAACAATCACCCCACAGGACAACAATTCCTCTGACACTGTTAAATCTGACCCCCATCTGTTCCCACAACCTTGTATGACAAAGTGCAAGACAGAGTGTCCAATGGGAGGATCCAAAGTCATCTGTCCCTTGAATCTGTTAAGGCTGAGGTGGCCACTATCTCACACTGAAAATACATGCATTAGAAGGTTTCTCAAATGGTAGGTGAAAGTTGCTAAAACAAAATGTCACAGCTTGCGTGTGGCCATGACGTACAGCGAAGTCATCCAGCCTAATCATGAACTTATCATTAACTTGCTAATATGTGCTCTAACAGTGATATCAGAGCACAGTTCTTGAGTCATCCCTGCTTTTTCATAAGTTCACTCAGTTCTGTGTAAGAAGAATATATCTTACCAGTTTCAACAATTATGAAGTGCTCTTATTTCATTGGCAATCAATAAACAACTGAAGCCTGGCCAGTGTAGCTCAATGGTTGAGCAGCAACCTATGAACCAGGAGGTCATGGTTTGATTCCCCGTCAGGGCACATGCCTGGGTTGAGGGCTCAATCCCCAATATGGGGCGTGCAGGAGGCAACTGATCAATGATTCTCTTTCATCATTGATGTTTCTACCACTCTCATCCTCTCCCTTTCTCTCTGAAATCAATAAAAATATTTTTTTAAAGAGAAAATGTTTAAAAATAAATGAAAAATAAACAACTGAATATTGGAGAAGTGCTTTAAAATATTTAGAAGGCAAAGAACAGACCATTATGGATCTCTTTCTTTAGCTATACAGAAATTATAATCAGCTTTAAATAGGTAAAGATGATGGATGTAACAAATGCATTAATATTCTCTCTCTCCTGAAATCACACTAAAATGATACTAAATGGATATATAGTAGTCCCCCCTTATCCACGGTTTCACTTTCTATGGTTTCAGTTACCTGTGATAAATGGTAGGCTAAAAATATTAAGTGAAAAATTTCAGAAATAAATAATTTTTAAGTTTTAAATCATACGCCATTCTGAGTAACATGATGAAAACTTGCACCATTCTACTCAGTCCCACCTGAGACATGAATCATCCATTTGTCCAGCATGCCCATGCTGTGTACCCTACCTGACCATTAGACACTTAGTAGCCATCTCAGTTTTCAGATTGACTGTCGTGGTATTGCAGTGTTTGTGTTCAAGTAACCCTTATTTTACTTAATAATGGCCCCAAAGCCATTCACATAACTCCTATTGAAAGTATGTTGTTATAAATGAAAATAAACAAATAAATAAAGTATGTTGTTATAATTGTTCTACTTTATTATTGTTAATCTCATGCTATGCCTAATTCATAAATTAAATATTATCATAGGTATGTATGTATAGGAAAAAACATAGCATATATAGGGTCTTGTATTATCCTTGGTTTCAGGTCTTAGAAAATATCCCCCACAGATAAGGGAGGACTACTGTATTTTAAAAGATCTTTACGAAGATTTTGGAAGCTAGAGAGCAGATGTGAGAGTGGCAACTACCTTAGCAGAACAAGAGAGCTAAACCACATCCTACTAGTGAGAGGATCTGAAAAGTAACTATTAAAATGTAGAGAAAAGGTGTGTGGGGAGGGGAAAGCTCAGGAATTGATAGTGCCTTATAGAATCAGTAAAAATGTGAATATTGGTTGAAAGTGTATTGAGGAATCACGGTAGCTCCCAGATCCAAGCTGTAATTCTGAGCAGCTTGGCTACTGGTCTCCTCCTCCCCCTGGAGAAGACCGAAGGATTTTCTCATTTGAAGGGGCAAAATAGAGGATCTCTGGACAGGACAATACCAGTTACAATAGAGAGTGGAGGTGGTATGCTACAAACAGGGGCATTGAGTGGATATTTGCATAATGAGTGATAAGGACCTGCCCTTCTTCCCATACACAGCTACCAGGTATGATGACAGGCTGTACCTTACAAGCAAGTCATTGGAAGATTCTTACCTAGGAAATAGGACCAATCTAAGAGCTCAGACCTTAAGACACTAGCCCTGAGGTTTTCCCAACAGCCCAGCCCAGTCAGGTCACCCTAGAACTGAGATCACAACCAACAAGACCCATCCATGCACTCAGGATTTTCATTCCTTTTTTTACTTCCAATTTTTTCATATATATATATCCTATCTAATAAAAGAGAAACATGGTAATTGGCGTACAACCGCTACCCTTCCCATTGGCTAATCAGAGCGATATGCAAATTAACTGCCAGCCAAGATGGCGGCCAGCAGCCAGGCAGCTTGAAACTAACATGAGGCTTGCTTGCTTCAGTGACGGAGGACTCCAACGTTCCCCGCCTGCCACTGCAGGCCTCTGAGCTGCAACTTTAAGCAACTATGTAACAAATATAGAAACTAAACAAAACCCCAGAAACCTGTTTTAGTCCACTGGGCTTCAGCCAGCAGGATCGCAACATTGTAAGCAAAGGCCAGAAACCTACTTTCAGCAGCGGAGGCCTAAGAGCTGGAGCCAAGCCTCAAAGCTAAAGCTGGCCCAGAATAAAAAAAAAGAAAAAGAAAAAAAGGAGCGGTTCGGAGCTTCAGTCACCCCCAGCCTGAAAACAGCCCTAAGCCCCTCACCCAGACTGGACCCCAGTGGGGACCCCCACCCTGAAGGGTGTGTGACCAGCTGCAAACAGCCATCATCCCCTCACCCAGCCTGGCCAGGCACCCCAGTGGGGACCTCCACCCTGAAGGATGTGTGACCAGCTGCAAACAGCCATCATCCCTTCACCCAGGCTGGCCAGGCACCCCAGTGGGGACCCCCACCCTGATCCAGGACACCCTTCAGGGCAAACCAGTGGCACCCACCCATGCACCAGGCCTCTACCCTATATAGTAAAAGGGTAATATGCCTCCCGGCACCAGAATCAGCGGAGCCGGGAGGCCTCCCGGCACAGGGATCAGCGTGACAGGGGGCAGCGCCCAAACCCCCTGATCGCTCTGCGGCTCTGTGTGTGACAGGGGGTGGGGCCACAACCTCCCTATCCACCCTGCTCTGTTTATGACAGGGAAGGCGCCCCAACCCCCTGATCAGCCCTGCTCTGTGCCTGATAGGGGGGAGCTCCCCAACCCCCTGATCACCCTGCGGCTCTGTGTGTGACAGGGTGCAGCGCCCCAACCCCCTGATCCGCCCTACTCTGTGTGTGACAGGGTGCGGCGCCCCAACCCCCCTGATGGGCCCTGCTCTGTGAGTGACAGGGGGCAGTGCCCCAACCCCGATTGGCCCTGCTCTGTGCATGACAGGGGGTGGCGCTGCAACCTCCCCATCGACCCTGCCTTGAGTGTGACAGGGGGTGGCACCCCAACCCCCCAATCCGCCCTACCCTGAGCGTGACTGAGGGTGGCATCGCAACCTCCTGGTCCACCCTGCTCTGTGCATGACAGGGGGCAGTGCCCTAACTCCCCAATCAGCCGTGCTCTGAGCCCGACCAGGGGCTGCACCTAGGGATTGGGCCTGCCCTCTGCCACCCAGGAGCAGGCCGAAGCCAGCAGGTCGTTATCTCCTGAGGGGTCCCAGACTGCGAGAGGGCACAGGCCAGGCTGAGGGACGACCCCCCCCCCCCCCGAGTGCACAAATTTTTGTGCACCGGGCCTCTAGTATATATATCTACACTCATAAAAGGCAAACATGCAAATTGACCAAATCTTCACTATGCCTTAAACCACACCCACCAGCCAATCAAAGCGACTATATGCAAATTAACCCAACCAAGATGGCGGCCGGCAGCCACAGAGCTGGAGCAAGCAGGAGGCTTGGTTGCCCCAATGATGGAGGAAGCCAAGCTTCCCCCCTGCCGCGGCCAGCTCTGAGTTCCACTGGAAGCAACAAAGTTTCAATTATAGAAGGTAAATAAACCCCAGATACCTGCTTTCAGCTGGCCGTGGCCATGGAGCTGGAGCGAGAGGAAGGCTTTCCTCCTGCCCGCCCTGGCCGGCTCTGAGCTCCTCTCAAAGCTACAAAGTTTCAATTATAGAAGGTAAATAAATCCAAGAATAAAAAATAATAAAAGGAGAGGCTGGGAGCTTCCATTGTGGGGCTTGGCCAGCCTGAAAAAGGCCCTCAGCCCCTCACTCAGGCTGGCCAAGCCTCCATGGGGTGAGGGGCCCACTGCGGGGGGGGGGAGGCTTGACCAGCCTGCAAATATATATATATATTTCTGAGGAAGGGAGGAGAGAGAGATAAGATCATCAATGATGAGAGAGAATCATTGATTGGCTGCCTTCTGCATGCCCCCTACTGGGGATCGAGCCTGCAACCCAGGCACATGCCCCCAACCAGAATCGAACTTGGGACCCTTCAGTCTGCAGGCCGACACTCTATATTGAGCCAAACCAGCCAGCACTACTTCCAATTTTTAAATATGAGCAAACACTCAAGGGATACCAGAAATTTAGAAAACATCTACCATGAACAACAGTGATGAAAGCCACTGAACAAAAAGAAGTGGTGAAACAGACTACTTAGGGAGAAGAAAACTTCAAAATCCAACATAACCAATATCCTCAGATAGTCAAAAGAAGATATTACATCCATGAAATGTAAATATCTACTTTTAAAATGGTTCATCCCAAGGGAAAAAATAGTGACCTTGGAAATTAAATTAAAAAAGCTCAGTAGAAGTGTTGGAAGGTAACTTTAGGTAAATATCTCAGAAACTAAAAAAAAAAAAAGATACAGAAGTGTAACAGATAGACAAGATCAGAAAACTAGAGAATAAGACAAGAAGATCTAATACCTAATATACAATAATATGAATGCTATCAAGAGAGGACTTGGTGTGGGGGTCCAGCCCCATCAGGTCCAGGGGTTCCCAAAGGTGTGGACAGAGTCTGCGAAGAAGGAATGACATGGAGACAGCGTTCAGGTGATCATCATAGCCAGGTTCTGTGGCCATGTTCTATCCAGGTTCTCTAGCCATGCTCTCTCGCTAGGTTCTCCAGCCAGGTTCTGTCTTTTATTGTCTTGTTATATCTGTATTTATACCTGTTGATTTTAATCCTATCAATTTCTATTCTAAAGGTTAAGGCATTTCTTATCTCCATTCCAGGGAGTAAAGATTATGTAACTTAGGCGTGATTGTTCATAGTTAAAGTGATTAACTACCTGCCTGGCACTTAGTTAAGGGGTTTTATTCCCTCTCTAACTTCAGGGGAAAATCCCTACCTGGGGAAACAACCTTTCTCGGAGAGGTGACCTTGGTTAAAACACATAGCGCCAAGAAGGGGAGCAAACATATTAAGAACAGTATGCCATATACACCAAGTCCCTTGAAACATGTGCTGTGCAGATGTTTCTTCCCTGCAGCGACTGTGTCAAGCAGCAAGGATGGACTGGCTTCCAGCAAATTGGGAAACACAGAGAAGAAAATCAACAGCAACATAATCAATAAGTTTTCAAAACTCTAGGACATAAACTTCCAGATCCTAAGAACCCAAAGTCCAACATAACAGTGGAAAACATCTTTCAAAAAGACACAACTTTGTGAAGTTTCACAACACCAGGAACAAAAAGAAGATTTAACAAGGTTGGAGAGACAGAAATTCAGGAATTGAATTATCAGACTTTCAACAGCAACACTGGCAGCTTGAAGCGATGAAGGGATGCCATTAAAATTCTGAGCAGGATTATTTCTAACTGAGAATTCTATAAACTATCAATCAGGCACATCAGCCAGAATCCTGGCAGGAAAGAGATGGTGCAATCCAGGAAGGTACTGGAGGAGATTCAATAGGACTGGCTGTAAAGGTTTGGGTAGAGCATCACTACCACTGAGGCACAAAGAGAGAAACGAGTTACCAGTGCCCAGAAGGGAGCTGCATTCAAGGCCACAAGACAACAGCTGCACCTTTAGTGGAGCTGGCAGGAAGGAGGACAGGAAACTGTCCCCCACCCCCATCCTCCTGCCTCCCTCCAATCTCCTGCCCATGCTTTCCATTGGCCAGACACCCTGAAGGCCAGATGGCAAGTGACTCCAAAGGTGTCTATAAACCTCTGCAGTCCAGGAAATTAAGTTATAAAGTCATAGACTAAATTTGTTAAAATGTATAAAGCTTTTAGAAAAATGCCCATAAGCTTTTAAACATTCAATACATCTTAGCTATTATAACTGTTGTTAGTTTTATCATCATTAGTGTCATGAAGAAGGAACTATAAAAATTCACTTGAAATTAAACATTGACAAACTTCCTCATCATTTTTTAAGTCCTTTCCCTCTTTCGTTAATAAGATTCTTCAACACAAACATATAAAATGCATTGTAAATTTTTATTAGTGTAAGAAACAACTTTCCACTGACTCCCAGGGACTTTTTAAATTTTCTCCAGATTTATTAGTGACACGTCATTTGTAATAACTTTTTATTAGACTTACTGGTAGAGATGTGTAATTCAGAAGTACTGTGAGTAGGCAGAAATAACTATGAAGAACTGATTCAGTACTACCAGTTTCCAAGGAAATAATATGGTTTTAGTAGTATTTTCCCATGAAGTAACTTAATCAAATCACCATAGTGCAATGCTTTGCAAAATAAATACTGTATTCCCCAGAAGTTGAACTGGATAAGATAAGAGGTTGGGGTGGGTGGGGCACATATAATAACATAATAGAATTGAATCGATCTCAAAATATGATTAGTTCAAAACACAAATAGCCATTACTATGTAAAACATAGTTCAATGTTTCATCTCAAAAGTAATCAATGTGATGTAAATTTAAATGATAATGAGATGCCAATTTTGGTCAACCAAATTAGCGAAGATTTTTTAACTTATGCTATCCAGTGTTCGTGTGGAGGAAAATGGTACTCACACTGAAAATGGAGTGAATGTTATTTCAGTTCTTTCTAGAGGGCAAACTGGTATTACACATTAAAAGTCCTTAAACATGCATACACATCACAGTCTAGTGCAGAGGACCGGTATGTAAAAAGATATAATACTATGCATAGTAGAGATGTGTCCCGTGTGCTATGGGAACCAGAGGCGGAAATAATTCAAGTGATTAATTGTTCAAGAGAAGTGAAGGCCATTTCACAGCAGAGATGGCTTTTGGATAGCTTTGTGGGAAGTAATAAAAGTTCACCTCGCAGAGAGAATAATTTCAGGAGCAGTCAGACTTCTGATGAATTGCACGTCACTACACAAAAGCATAGAGGCATGGACAGGTAAGGCATTTCCATCAATAGTGAGACTTTCGATGTGGCTGGAAAGGTGCGAGAAGGTGTCTGAAGATAAAATGGCATCATTTGAAAACCCTGGACAATGAAGAAAGAAAAAGCATCTGCTTTGTAGTTAGGTGAATGTTGGTTTTAAAATCACAATGTAGAGAGAAGTTAAGCAATTGCCCATCTGCAACCTCCCCTCCCCCAACCACTAAAAAAATCCCAATCTGGCAAAAAGAAGATAAAAGAAGAAAGCTGACATAAAGACAAATATTTAGAAATCTAAAGTGGCAACTGTTCCATGCAAAAGGACAGCCAGGTTAGCAAGGAATGAAAGAATGGGCATGAGATAGTCAGTGGCAAGCAGCCTGAAATGCCACACCACCACTTAAAATTATCTTAAGTTTTTAAAAATAATTCTTTATTGTTGAAAGAATTACACATGCCCCCTTTTTGCCTGCACCTGCACCCCAACTCCCCACCTCCCACTCCACCCCCACCCCAGGCCTTCAGCACCCTATTGTCTGTGCCAATGGGTTATGCATATATGCATACAAGGTCTTTGGTTGATTACCTCCCACCCAACCACCCTCCTCCACCTTCCCTCTGAGATTCGACAGTCTGTTCCATGCTTCGAGTCTCTGGATCCACTCTGTTCATCAGTTTATTTTGCTACTTAGATTCCACACATGAGTGTGATCATGTGATACTTGTCTTTCTCTGACAGACGTATTTCACTTAGCATGAGACTCTCCAGGTCCCTTCATGCTGTCTCAAAGGATAC
Organism: Myotis daubentonii; assembly: GCF_963259705.1. NCBI lineage: Eukaryota > Metazoa > Chordata > Mammalia > Chiroptera > Vespertilionidae > Myotis > Myotis daubentonii. The sequence goes on along the minus strand of NC_081846.1, from coordinate 63,008,157 downwards.
GAGATTCTTCTCTTTTACTTCTGCATAGTATTCCATGATATCACTTTTTTTTTTTATCCACTCATCTACTGATGGTCACTTGGACTGTTTCCAGATCTTAGCTATTGTAGATTGTACTGCTATAAACATAGGGGTGCATATATTCTTTCTGATTGGTATTTCGGGTTTCTTAGGATATATTCCCAGAAGTGGGATCACTGGGTCAAATGGCAGATCCATATTTAATTTTTTGAGGAAACTCCATAATGTTTTGCATAATAAATTAAGTTTTTACGAATAAAATAATTATATTTATTTTATAATGATAATATTGACTGTTTTGAAGAAACTTCCATTTTAATAAAGTAATGTTTACCACTTTTACAGATGAACTCATCCATAAGCACACTAGGAAGGGAGAATTTGGAATAGGTTTTTAAAAAATAATAATAACCAACAAGATCTGCATGCAGCAAGTAGCAGTTGGTAGTAACTGGTGTTACTAAGAGAAAAAGGAGCAGCAGATGTCTGTCTGCCTACCCTGCGTTTCCACTCTTCTTCCCTGGTTTACAGTGATATTTCGTCTCCTCCCTCAAATATCTCTTCTTCCATCGCCCCATCTCTTCTCATTTGGGAATGTCCTGACAGAAGGGTTTGGGCCAGCAGTCATGAGCACAGTGCCCTTCAGGACACTCTGCCCCTCACATTTTCTCTGAGGCACTGGGAGGAACAAAAACCAAGAAGGGGAAGAAAGGAAATTCCACTTGGAGAATCCTAAATGCATTCCTATTTCCTGGAATGTCTGAGAGAGAGAGAGAGAGAGAGAGAGAGAGAGAGAGAGAAAAGAGGGAGGGATGGAGAGAGAATTTGAAGTGTTTCAACTGCCAATTAGTTTGCATTCCTGCTGCCATCTCCACCCTGCTCTTTTGATGAGTGGGAAACATATAAGGGTAATGGCAATCTTGTTTCATGGTTACAATCCACTCTTATCTCTTGCTCTATAAATGCAGCCTCCCCAGATGCTAGCTGAGTTTGGTACCTCCTTTTCATGGTTGTGACTTTTCCCTTAATGGTTGGTGATATTTGGTTTTCATCCCATCTGTGTCTCTGAGATCCCACATTTTCCTGTCTGAGAATTCTGCTTCTGTTCAACAGAGTCTATACCAGTTCTTGCTGGAAAGGGGTAGAATCTGGTGCCTAATGTGTTACAGTAGCTTATCTTTCGGCAACACCAGTTCCCCTTCCCTTCTGAGGCTAAGAAGTCTCCGAGGGTATTGTCCGGCCTCTGTTCCACCCTCGCTGCTCCATCTGGGAGGGAACAGTTCTGCTGTCTGCCTCCTGCCAGGACAGGACTGACCTGGCTGACCATTCTGGAAGTTTCCCCAACCACACTAATGATTGCTGGAGGCATCCCTTCTATTCCTTACAGCCAGTGCCAAGCATTCAGAGCAGTCTCGGCAGTACTTTTCTGCTTATGTATTCTCCTCTACGTGGCTAACCACATCTGTTTCTCCTTAGAATTTTTCAAAATTTCTGCTTGATGATAGCATTTTTCCTGGTTCTTGGTCATTGTATGGATGTGTGCCTTTTGAATTTTTTCTTTTATGGCAGCTGTGGAATTTTTATATACGAGAGATTTAAAGGCTACATCCTGTTTCGAAGGAGGGGACTTTTAAACCTAATGGTATGCAGTGGATGCTGTTGAAGTATGGGTAAATAAATAATTATTTTAAGAAACTTTATATATGTGTTTGTGCTTAACTATCTTTATTTTTACTTATTTATTCTCCCAGTAGCATCTGATGGAAAAGTATGCCAAATACATGCTAACATACACAACACACACACGTTGCCACTGGATTAAAAAGTCTCTTCCTTTTAAACATTGCAGCCCTTAAATCTCTCAAATAAATGCATTTAACTGGTCCAATGAGTTACAGAAATTCATCAACAAGAAAGGACTCTTGAAAAGAGTCTGCAAGGTTGAATTAAGGAAAGAAACATATTGTAGACCAAACTCGTGGCCCACAACAGATATTTTTGCGGCCCAGCCAATATAACGGTATATTAGAAACGTTTTAATGAAACGTTTTAATAAAACCATTTCTCTCCTAATACTAACAGCGAATATTTTAGCAACCGATTGCCGCGTTATTGGCCTTGGACTGACTTGTTTGGTGTGTGCAACAGGAAATATTTCGCTTTCCGAGAACAAGAAAAACAGGTTCATTTGTGTTATGCTTATTAATTTGTGCAGTTATTCAATTTCTGGTAAGTTAATGTTCAAGAAAAAATATTAATTTTTATTAAAATGTTCTATTTTTTTATGTTAACGATGACTCGTTTACTTCAGCCCTTTGTCTTCAGCATGTCTTTATCAAAATAAACCTACGTTTTTATGAAAACTGGAGCTTTTTTTTTTTGCGGCCCACATAAACTTAAACTTCATTTAATTGGCCTGTGTTAGCCTTTGAGTTTGACATGCTTGTTGTAGACAGTTTCTTGGCCCCTAAGAGGTGCCCTCTAACTTGCAGGATGCAATTCAAACTCCTTAAGTAAGACTTGGCTTGTGCTTCCCTCTGGTCTCATCTCCAGCTACTTCCCCATCTCCTACTGTGCCTGTGTCCAGCTCTACCCAAGAACTTGCTGTTCTTCAAAGGAGTCAGCTGTTTCAGTTTCTGATCCTCCATGTGTTTCCCTTTGCCTGGAACTTTTTGGCCCTGGCAAGCTTATCTCATCCAAATACTCACGCTGTTTAAAGATAATTCTTTGTTTAAAGACTTCAATTGTTGGTGTGTTTATGCAATTAGCTATCCTGTTTCAGCCCATCATACGCAATAGTATCTTCCTTTCCAAGGATGCCACAGCATGCTTTATGTGCCAGCCTCCCCTGCATCCCAAGGCCATCGGTATCTCGGAGCTGTAGCTGTGCAGTGACAGGGCATCAGATAGGTATAAAGGCTTTCAGAAAACACCCTGCCACCCCTCTCCATGAGATAACACGTGGACTTTATTAATGATATGTGAACCGCATTCAACAGACTTGGGCCTTAGTCCAGATACTTATAAATATGACCTTGACAAGCTAAGACAGTTTATTTCTCCAGGTCTGCTTCTACATTGAGGGTGTAACCACTACATAAGGGTGTTAGAAAGAGGCTCCCTGAGCTCTCTCCCAGTTTCAAATTAGATAACAGATTAAAAATTTAAAAAAAAATCCAGATTAATTTAATTACTCCGTATCTACATTGTCATTTAAATACTCAAATAATACCAATTAAAAGATGGTCCCCTTGTACCCTAGCCAGTTTAGCTCAGTGGATAGAGCATCGGCCCTCGGATTGAAGGGTCCTGGGTTTGATTCTGGTCAAAGGCACATACCTCGGTTGCAGCCCTGATCACGGCCCTGGTCCAGGTGCATGTGGGGGGCAACGAATTGATGTGTCTTTCTCACATTGATGTTTCTCTTTCTGTGTGTGTCTGCCCACCCCCTTCATTCTCTCTGAAAACCAATGGAAAAATATCCTCAGCTAAGAATTAACCCCCCAAAAGATGTTCCCCTTGTATCTTGGAATTCTTCCTTCTCATTCTTTACACTGCTGCAAGCCATCATTTATTTAATTATTCCTTTGTTGATTAACATCACGGTTGCTTCTAATTTGTCTTATTATACACAATATTAGAGTGAATATCCTGGTAAGAAGTTGTATTTATTCTAATGTATCTCTGCTTTACTTAGAGCAAAAAGTCTGTGTTGTGCGCTTTGTCCTCAAGCACAAATCAACTAAGAAGATGAAAATAAAGGTCTCCAGCATATGCAGATTAAAGTCTCTTGACATGGGAGCTAGAGAATAGCGTCAAAGTGTTTTCTTTCACTTGCATGCCATAGGAAATCTAACAACTGCAGCCTGGAGGAAGTGAACATCAGCTGTGGGCAGCTGTCCCTTGGAAAAGGATGTCAGGGCTAACATGTACGGTGCTGATTCCCTTGAGGTTTGGACCAAGGTTGAGCACTAAAATGGGCTGAGAGAGTGCAGCAAATCCTTAAGACAACCCTGGAACCTCCCAGCACTTGGTTTGCTGAATCACTAGAGCCAAAAAGCCCGGAGACACCCGGAATCTCTTATTTCGCTCCTTATATAGCACTGTGGGTCTTGCAAAAGAAACATTTAATCATCATCAGAGAAGGAAGGAAGCTGGAAGCTTCTCTCTTCTGCTAGCGGGGAGGTTGCTGAGGAAGGCCAGTGACCATCCTAACCTGAAGAAATAACACTAGTGAGACAGAAGCCCTGGACCAATGAAGGGCAGCACCGCAGAACAAAATAGCAACAAAGGAAAACAAGAAAACCAATTTTATTGAAAGGGTCAAGCCAGTGAAAATTGGTAAACCGTCTTCAAATGCAACAGGAACCTCTGTACACTGAACACCATTAAACACCAGCATGGTGCTCAGGGCTTTTATAGTGAACATCTCCTATGGTCCTCACAAGTACTCTAAAGGGAATGTTTTTATTTATTTTTATTTATTTCATTATTATTGTTGACACTATTACAGATGTCCCCATTTCCCCCCTCTTTGCCCTTCTCCATGCAACCCTTACCCCTCCTTCCCTCTGGCCATCACCACACTGTTGTCTGTGTCCATGGGTTATGCATATATGTTTTTTGCTTATCTAAAAGGGATATTTTTACATGTCCTCATTGGGTATATGAAAACATAGAGATTCAAAGAGGTCTATTCCTCCTCTCTCCCTCTATCCCTTCATCCCTTTCACAAATATTTGTCCAGAGTCTATGATGTACCAGGTACTGTTCCTGGTACTGTGGGTAGAGAGGTAACACAGGAAGTAAGGTCCTATATTGATGACAATAAAAGAAACAAAAGAGTAAAATATGAATGAATATATAAACAAGAAAGAATATTAGATTGCAATAAAGTTAATGTGGACATTTAAAATAAGGTAATAATGAAGGAACGTCAATGTGGTGATAGAAATGCTCTACATGTTGATTGTGATGGCTCCACAATTGTATATAAATTCTATCTCAACAAACTTGACCTTTAAAAAATAGAATCCTACAATAAAAAGCGATGGGAGAGTGGCCAGTGTGGCTCAGTGGTTGAGCACTGACCCATGAACCAAGAGAGGTCATATTCAATTCCCAGTCAGGGTACATGCCTGGGTTGAAGGCTCAATCCCCAGTATGGGGTGTGCAGGAGGCAGCCAATCAATGATTCTCTCTCACCATTGATGTTTCTTTTTTTAAAAAAACTTTATTGTTGAAATTATTACATAGGTCCTTCTTTTCCCCCCATTAATCTCTTCCAGCCCACTCCCATCCTCCTCCCCACCACCCCAGTCATCATTAATGTTTCTATCTCTCTCTCCCTCTCCCTTTCCCTCTGAAATCAATAAAAATATATTTTTAAAAATAAAGTGAGGAAAAGAATGATGGGAGGATACTTTAGATTAGGCAGCGAAGGCCTCGCTGAGAGGGTAGTAATTAAGTTGAGATATGAAGTTGAGATATGACTACTAGAAAGAAAATGAAGGGAAAGATAATTCCCAGAAAAAGGAAACAGTGATTACAAAATCCTTACTATGGAAATGAACTTGGCATGTTCAAGTTAGAGCAGCGTGGTGAGGTTGGAAAAGTGAATAGGAACCAGAGAATGTGGGATTTTAGCAACCAAGATAAAAAGGTTGATGGTATTTTAGTGTCACAGGATAATCTGGGTTTTTAGCAAGCAAGTTCCAACTTCTGATTTATACTTCTAAAAAAAAATCACTCAGTGCTCACTTTGGCAGCGCATATGCTAAAATTGGAATGATACTGAGATTAGCATGGCCCCTTTGCAAGGATGATATGCAAATTCTTAAAGCATTCCATTTTTTTAAAAAAGAAGAAAAAAAAATCACTCAGGCTCCTACGCAGAAAATGACTTGTAAGAAGCAAGAGTATAAGGAGGGAACCAGGAGGCTATTGTAACCGTTCAAGCAAGAGATTATGGTGTCATGAACTAAGGTGGAAGCGTAAAGATAGAAAGAGGCAGGTACTCTGTAGTCCCCCCTTATTCACAGGGGATACTTTCCAAGACCCCCCCCCACACACACACAGATAGTACTGAACTCTAAATATACTATGTTTTTTCATATATATCTGTATGTATATATATATGAAAAAACATAGTATAATTTATGAAGTAGACACATAAGCGATTAACAATAATAATAAGATAGAACAATTATAACAATATACTATAATAAAAGTTATGTGAATGTGGTAGCTCTCTCTCTCTGATAACTGATCTGATAACCAAGATGACTTCTAAGTGACTAAGGCGTGGGCAGCATATATAGGGTGCATACGCTGGACGAAGTGGTGATTCATGTCCCAGGCCAGGTGGAGAGGAACAGTGAGAGATTTTATCACACTACTCAGAATGGTATGCAACTTAAAACTTATGAATTGTTGCAGTTTTAGAATTTTCCATTTAACATTTTTGGACCATGTTGACTACAGGTAACTGAAACCTCAAAAAGTGAAACCAAGGATAGGGGGAACTACTGTAATACAATGTAATGGTCTTAGTGTAACAGGTAAGTCCCAACCTCAGTGGCTTAACACAGTAACATTTTATTTTGAGTTCCTGACTGGTGTGCATCTCTTTATCTGGTCACAAAGAGAATGAGACTCCTTCTACCTTTTGACTTTATTCTACTCTAGGGCCACAACAGTCTTCCTCATTCAGTCATCAGATGGCAAATCGGTGACAACATGTGGGAGATTCCTATGGGCCTGGTCTGAAACTGGTATGCATCAAGTTAACCCACTCTCTAGTAACTAGCCACATACTAATGCACCTAACTGCAAAGGAGGCAGAGAAATGTAGTTTATGACTGTGTCCAGGTAGAAAGGGAACCTGGCTTGGTAATTATCTAACAATCTCTGCCACCATTTTGTTTTGGAGGTAGAGACTACAGAACATAGAACTGGACTGGAGGAAATTGGTGAAAGAAAAGTTAAGAATCAAGAACAAAGTCTCAGCCCTGGTCGATGTGGCTCGGTTGGTTAAATGTCCCATGCACTGAAAGGTTGCTGGTCAGGGCACACGCCCAGGTTGCAGGCTTGATGCCTGGTAGGGGTGTGTGCAGGAAGCAACCAATCGATGTTTCTCTCTCACATCAATGTTTCTCTCCCTCTCCTTACCTCTCTGTAAAAATCAATTAAAAACATATTTTTTAAAAAGAATGAAGTCTCAGACTTTTCTCACTAGTGACGCTTGGTAACAGTATTGAAAGAAGATCTATGCTTGGTTCCTATCCTTCCCATAGCATAGCTCCATCTTTTCTACTGAAAGAAGGGATGATGAGTGGAAGGAGACACAAAGCAATCTGAAGACTTAATCAGAGGTATAGGGAACAGTTTGATTGGAATGAATGCATATGAGGGAATACTAGTAAGCAAGTTTAGAAGGCAGCTCATAGACCAATTGGGGAGCTCTGTGTTGTAAGGAGGTGGGGTTGGTGGGAGAGAGGATGTTAATTAAATTTATCGTTGTGTCCTTCTCCTGGATCTCTTCTCCTCCTCTTCCTCATTCATTTCCTTATAGGAACTTTCATATCCAAATGTCCCTAGATCCCCAACCCTCTGAAGTCACTCTTTGTGTGTGTGTGTGTGTGTGTGTGTGTGTGTGTGTGTTGTTTTGTTGTTGTTTTAAATATGTTTTTATTGATTTCAGAGAGAGGAAGGGAGAGGGAGAGAGATAGAAACATCAATGATGAGAGAGAATCATTGATTGGCTGCCTCCTGCATTCCCCCTACTGGGGATTGAGCCTGAAACCTGGACATGTGCCCTGACCAGGAATTAAACCCTGATATCCTGGTTCGTGGGTCAACACTCAACCACTCGGCCATGTTAGGGTCACTGAAGGAGGAATGCATAAGGCCAAAGGGGGTAAAGAATTCTGAATTTATTGTTACATCTGCTAGCAGAAGGGCTGAGACCAAATTGGCATCAGTGGGGCAGAGTAGGGGGAGCGGGATACTTATGCCTCTTGTAAAGGTCAGTTAGAGTAACCGGTCAAACCAGGTGCAGGTGGGGGCCAGGTGTAGGCAGTCCACTGGAAACTGGGTGAGGCGGTTCACTGGAAACTGAAGGCCATTAATCATGAAACCTATAATGAGAATAACAGGAAAATTGCTGGGAGGGGCAAGAGCCCCAAGCAGGCCATAATTCAAGAATGTGCCTAACATTCCAGCCTCTCTTTTTTTTCTCCTGTAAGCTGGGGTTCCTGCAAGCGGGGGGTGCTGAGGAAGGCTAATCTCATTTTTCTATAACTTCTTTATGCTTAGGTGGGGTATAGAGATGTCCCTAATTAGTCAGCAATTGAGGGAGGGGATGATCCCTAGTGTAGGTCTGGAATAGCATCATTTCCCCTATGGATCTATTGGTAATTGCTTGAATGTGGTTTTGGAGGAAGAAGGAAAGAACTCTTAGGATGCATGGGCCAAAGATGAGTGCCAGGAAGAGCATTCAGAGGGGTCCAACTAGAGGTAGCAGCCAGGAGGTCCAGTTAAGATTCCATAGCCAGGTGCCCCAGGATTTCCAAAGATGTTGTTGGACTTTTGAGGCCCTGTCAACTAGTTTCTTGGCTCTATCCCTTACTATGCCAGACTGGTTGGCATAAAAACAGCAGTCTTCCTCTAGGAATAGGCATAGCCCCCCCGTTTCTCAGCTGTGAGAGGTCAAGTCCTCTTTGATTTTCAAGGGTAACTGCTACCAGGGAATCTATCTGGTCCTGGACTATGACAATACTTGGGGCAATCTCTTCTAAGCTGTCTGCAAGGTCTTTGTTTAGGCTCTGACAGTAGGAAAGGGAGGTTGCCAGTCCCCCTCTCCCAGTGCCTAGGCCTGTAACTATTCCTAGGCTGGCAAGGAGGCCAATGCCCCTCCTGGTCTGAGCATAAGTGGTAAGAGGAACCTTATTTTTCCAATGATAACCAAAAAGTAAACAACCAGCATTTCTTAGAACACTATAACTTTCAAAAAAATACATTTTTAACAAAACACATGACATTACATTAACAGTTCCAAATCTACTTTATAGATTTTCTGTAACAAAAGCTAAAATCAGGTGAACTTGAAACTTATTGAAATATTTAGATGTTTACCATTTAACCCAGCAATGCTCCAAAGTTTTTAAGTTACCAAAGACTTTGGAAAATTATGTACAGGCATATGAGGCTGGAGAAAATGCAAAGAGGGGCAGGGAGCAGACCTTGCAGCCTGTTCTAGGACTGCAGTTTCCAGGCCTCCAAATCCTTGGATTTAAAACTGCCACATTTTTCCTTAGAGATAACATGCTAAAATTTGGGTGATGGAGAGAAACCAAGATGGCGGCATAGGTAAGCACTGGAGTTTGCTGCCTCGAACAACCACTTCAAAAATACAACTAAAAGACGGAACGGACATCATCCAGAACCACAGGAAGGCTGGCTGAGTGGAAGTTCTACAACTCAGAGGAAAGAGAAAAACATACCGAGACTCAGAGGAGGCGCAGTGCTGAAGTAAAATACTAAGGTGCGGAGTGCATGCAGAACGGGCTGGCGGCTGAGAGCGCGGTTGTCCTTTTCAATCGGGAGGGAGTCTCAGGCTCTGAGCTCCAGTTCCGGGCTAGTCTCTAGGGACCCAGACTCATACGGGAGAAGCGGGACTGTCTGGCATCACTCAGAACCCTAGGGCAGCTTTCTCTCCATGGGGCTTGCAGCGATTACTGGGACACTGAGAAGCAGAGCCTCTGAGGGCAAGACTGAGAGCAGCCATAATTGCTAACCCTGCCCTGTTGATCCTGTGGGACCCGCCCCGCCCAAGCCCTGCAGGGAGACTTTTGCTGGATAGCCTCAGGCAAGGGCTAGATTAGCACCTCCCTAGAGATCCAGGAGCCAGGAAGCCCATCCAGTTTGCAGCTCCGTGGAACCATAAAAGACACACTCAGGGGGCAGACTCAGTGAGCACCAAAGCCCCATCGAAGCAAGTCTAGCCCCAGAGGGGTGTCTCCAGCACAGAAGTTCTCCCACTGCAGACACAGCTGATTCTCACAGCCAATTGGCCTGGAGGTCAATTCCTCCCAGTGATAACTACAACAATCAAGGCTTAACTACAACAAGACTATGCACAAAGCCCACAAGGGGGTGCACCAAGAGTGTCTACCTCAGGTAATTGGGACACTTAGCACAGAAAGGCACTCTATCGACACAGCGAAGCATAAAAAATGCCGAGACAAAGAAACAGGACACAAACAACAGAATTGGAGGAAAGCAAACTGTTGGATATAGAGTTCAAAGCCACACTTTTAAGGTCTTTAAAGAACTGTCTAGAAGCTGCCGATAAATTTAATAAGGCCCTCAAAAAGACTGGTGAGACTGCCGATAAATGTAGTGAGATCTTCAAGAAATCGAATGAGACCCTCGATGTTGTGATAAAGAACCAACTAGAAATTAAGCATACACTGACTGAAATAAAGAATATTATACAGAGTTCCAACAGCAGACCAGAGGGTTGCAAGAATCGAGTCAAAGATTTGAAATACGAAGAAGAAAAAACACCGAACCAGAAAAGCAAAATGAAAAAAGAATCCAAAAATATGAAGATAGTGTAAGGAGCCTCTGGGAAAGCTTCAAGCGTACCAACATCAGAATTATAGGGGTGCCAGAAGAAGAGAGAGAGCAAGATATTGAAAACCTATTTGAAGAAATAACAACAGAAAACTTCCCCTACCTGGTGAAAGAAATAGACTTACAAGTCCAGGAAGCGCAGAGAACCCCAAACAAAAGGAATCCAAAGAGGACCACACCAAGATACATCATAATTAAAATGCCAAGTGCAAAAGACAAAGAGAGAATCCTAAAAGCAGCAAGAGAAAGACAGTCAGTTATCTACAAGGGAGTACCCATACGACTGTCAGCTGATTTCTCAACAGAAACTTTGCAGGCCAGAAGGGAGTGGCAAGAAATATTCAAAGTGATGAATATCAAGAACCTACAACCAAGACTACTTTATCCAGCAAAGCTATCATTCAGAAGTGAAGGTCAGATAAAGAGCTTCACAGATAAGAAAAAGCTAAAGGAGTTCATCACCACCAAACCAGTATTATTTGAAATGCTGAAAAGTAGCCTTTAAGAAGAGGAAGAAGAAGAAGTTAAAGGTAAAGATGCAAATTATGAACAACAAATACACATCTATCAACAAGTGAATCTAAAAATCAAGTGAGCCAAAACCGGTTTGGCTCAGTGGATAGAGCGTCGGCCTGCAGACTGAAAGGTCCCAGGTTCGATTCCGGTCAAGGGCATGTACCTGGGTTGCGGGCACATCCCCAGTAGGAGATGTGCAGGAGGCAGTTGATCGATGTTTCTAACTCTCTATCTCTCTCCCTTCTTCTCTGTAAAAAATCAATAAAATGTATTTTTAAAAATAAATAAATAAATAAATAAAAATCAAGTGAATAAATAATCTGATGAACAGTATGAAGTGGTGATTGTAATAGAATCAGGGACATAGAAAGGGAATGGACTGACTATTCTTGGGGGGGGAAAGGGGTGTGGGGGTGAGGGAAGTGATTGGACAATAATCGTGCACCTATGGATGAGGTCAGTGGGTGGGGAGTGAGGGCGGAGGGTGGGGTGGGAACTGGGTGGAGGGGAGTTATGGTGGGGAAAAAAGAGTAACTAATGTAATAATCTGAACAATAAAGATTTAATTGGAAAAAATAAAAACATTAAAAAATAAATAAAATAAAATTTGGGTGATAATGAGTTCAGCTTCTGATAGTATCAGGACTGTTAAGTAAGTGTTTGCAGTTTTGCAGTAAAACAGTTGTTCTTTGGGAAGGGGGCAGGGGTGCCTAGTAAGAAGCAGTGTAGAAGTGAGGTGACTAATAGCTGTGAGATTAGTCTGCCCACCCCCATAATAGAGACTGAGGAGGGGACAAGGGTCCCAGCGGATTCAGGGAGGGTAGAGTAAGTGGCCCCAGTGTCAATTAAAAAGGAGATTGGCTTACCTGCCACCACAATCATTATCTGAGGCTCTGTCCTGGTAATGTGAGTCTGTGGGGCCTTGTGAGGGCTTGGGCAGCTTCAGTCTTCTGTGGCCAGTCCCAGGAGGTCTGGGAGCTCCAAACTATATCCAGAGGGTAGCCTTGCTGGACTGGCTGATGTCCAACCTAGAGGGGCATCTGGTTGAGCTGCCGCTGCCTACTGCTCTCCGAGAAGCAAACTCGGGTGACTGAATCCGGAGCAATGGCTCCCCTTCCCTGTGGAACCCTCCCAGGTTTCAGCACCAAATGATAGGGTTGCTGAAGGAGGAACGCACGAGGCCAAAATTATAAATTTGTTATGTCATCTGGAAAACCAGATGGGCTGAGCGCCCAAATGGCATCAGCACCCAGGGACAGGGAGTTAGAGATTTTAAAGGACTCTAGGCAGGCTTTTTCTGGGCGGAGAATTCTCTGGGTGGGTCCAGATCCTGGGAAGGTCCAGAGGGGAAGGATAATGGTCTTAGCAAGTGGAATGAGTCTAAGCAAAAGGGAGTGTCGGTTGTGAAGTGGTCTACAGATCAGTTCCCAGGGGAGGGGGTATCGATTCAATAATTTGATCAGACCTAACAAGTCACCACTGGCTGGGACATCCTTTGTTTTAATACCCACATAAGCTCACTTCTTTCTATAAATCACAACAGATTAGTTATTGCTAACAGTAATGAACAACCCCAAAATATCAGTGACTTAAAACAATAAAGATTTATATTTTGTTTATGCTACATAACATCAGGGATCAATCAGGGATTCGGGTGATGGAGCAGCCACCATCTCAAACGTTTCCCTCCATGCCAAGGGGGGAAGAGAGTTCTCAAATGCTCACCTCTGAGATAACATGCACAATGTCTGCTCACATTTTATTAGCCATAAATAATCACAGGATCCCACAAAGCTACAAAGGGCCAGGGAGTACAATGCCAAGTGCTGCCAGGAATATTGTAATTCTACTGACATAGTTGTAATTCACTGAGCTCCACCCTTTTCTTTCCTTCACCTCTTGCATTTTCTTTCTCTTTCCAACATTGCAAAATATAGTTAATAATGATAAAATTTATGTTTTGGTTTTCATACTGTTTGCCAAAGAATTGCATTTTCCCACAATGTCTTGTTATTCAAATCCAGTCTTTAAGGATAATGTGATTTTTTAGAACTTGCTTCTCTTCCCTCTCTTCCTTTCTCGCCTCTGTGCATATCCACCTGACATTTTTTCAATACATTATTTATTTATTTATTTATTTATTTATCCTCTCCCAAGAATATTTTTCCATTGATTTTTAGGGAGAATGGAAAAGAGAGGGAAAGACACAGAGAGAAACATCAATGTGAGAGAAACACATCAATTGGTTGCCTCCTGCATGAACCCTTACCAGGACCCAAGCTGGTGAGGAGCCTGAAACCAAGGTATGTGCCCTTAATCAGAATCAAACCCGGGACCCTTTGGTCCGCAGGCCAACGCTGTATCCACTGAGCCAAACTGGCTAGGGCTCTATACGTTTTCTCTGTTAGCAGAGACTGAGCATGTAAGTCAGATGGAAAAGGACAAAAGCCCATATCATCTCACTCATAGTGGAATATAAAATGAAAAGAAACAAAAGAGCCCAGCTGGTGTTGCTCAGTGGTTGAGTGTCAACCTATGAACCAGGGGATCACAGTTCGATTCCCAGTCAGGGCACATGTTCGATCCTCAGTAGGAGGTATGCAGGAGGCAGCCTATCAATGCTTCTCTCTCATCATTGATGTTTCTATCTCTCTCCCTCTCCCTTCCTTTCTCTAAAATCAATAGCAACATATATATTTTTAAAGTAACAAAAGAACTAACAAAGCAAAATAAAAACAATCTCATAGATACAAACAACAGAATGGTGGTTACCAGAGGCAGTGAATGGGGGAAATTGGGTAAAGGGAGTCAAATACATAGTGATAAATGGAAACTAGACTTGTGCTGGTAAGCACACAGTAGAGTATACAGATACAAATTATAATATTGTACATCTGAAATTTATATGTGATTAGCCAATGTGACTTCAGTAAAAAATTAATTAAACATTTAAAAAGAATTTATAATACCTTCTCCTCTTGTCCTCTGACAGATGTTTGAAATTATACTTTAGAGTCTCAGTTGTTGCTTTTTTTGTTGTTGTTTTTTAATATTGTTATTGATTGCAGAGAGGAAGGGAGGGGGAGAGACAGAAACATCAATGATGAGAGTCATTGATCGGCTGCCTCCTGCACGCCCCCAACCGGGGATCGAGCTCGAACCCCGGGTATGTGCCCTTGGCCAGAATCAAACCTGGAACCCCTCAGTCCGCAGTCTGACACTCCATCCACTGAGCAAAACCGGTCAGGGCTAGAGTCTCAGTTTTTTAAGGGAGTTTGTGTAATAATGATGTCACTAAACCACTGTGCCAGCTTAGGAGATCTTAAGCTTGTTCAGTGCAATTTCAGCCCAAACCAGATGTGTAGTTCTTTCTACCTTGTCTTTAGGTATCTAGTGGATGCTCAGGCTTATGGGCATTGGAACATTGTGGGAAAGCAACCAAAAAAGGAACTGCCACTGAAAAGAAAAAAAAAAAAAAAAGAATAAAAAAGCAGTCTTAGTGGGTTTTCAGCCAGTCACTGGCATTTGAAAAATAAGTCACTGCACAACCTGCCCAAGAGATGGAGGTGTGTGGCTGAGGAGCTGGTGGCATTCATCCATGAAGGCAGAGCATGTGACTGGTAGAGACTTCTGAGCCCTTTTATCCAGTGTATCTTCTCTCTGCTCCTCAGACGCATCCTCAGTGGAGTGTACTGGGAGTTGGGCAGAGGTACCCACTTACCTTAGGCAACTTAGAAGGTAGGTTCGTAGGCAGCACTCCCTCTGCTACTCCTCCCTTTTTTTCCTTCTTTTTAAAAAAATATATTTATATTGGTTTCAGAGAGGAAGGGAGAGGGAGAGAGAAATAGAAATTTCAATGATGAGAATCATTCATCAGCTGTCTTCTGAACACTCCCCAGTGGATATCGAGCCCACAACCCCGGCATGTGCCCTTAACAGAATCGAACCTGGGACCCTTCAGTCCACAGGTCAACACTCTATCCACTGAGCCAAACAAGCCAGGGCTCTTCTTTCCATCTTCCTCTCCCCTGGTTCCCACACACACCTATTGTATCTTTTCCATATAAAAACCTCATTTTCTTTTCTTCTACAATAGAATTGAGCACCCTCTTGTGGACAAAAAAGGAGCCACATACTAAACCAGACAAGCTCAGGGGAGGCCAGCATGGCAGGCCCTACAGAGTCAGAGACCAAAAGTACCCCCATGGGATTATCGGAACATAAATATTCCTATCTAAAAGTGGGTCATGAAGGGTCTTCATATCCTAGGCCTGTAGCTTCCTGGACAAAGGTCAATCTTTACCTTAAGTGAGCTTGTCCATTGTCTTTTTGTATCTAGGATAACATACATTTGAATTGTCAGAATAACCTCTTTTATCAGACCCCTTAAAGCACAACCAGACACCAGAGCATGAGACCACAGAATCCCTCATTGTTATCTTCTTTTCTGAATACCATCTCTATGTGCTGTAAATATTATTAACTATTCTGTACCCACCAGTATAAAAGAAGTATGTGTCTCTCCCCTTTACTTTTTATCCAATTCCAGAGGTTTCCCCACTTTGCTTTCTCTCGCCCCCTTAATCTACCACCAATGGAACTCATGTAGCCCTCCTTATGTCTCTACCTTTGATTCTAATGTATAAAATAATCTGCAAAACTGTCGTTTTTTTGGAGCATTGTCTCAATTCACTGAGATTTTGCTTCCTGGAAATTGTCGACAGTTTGGTTCAAATAAATTCATGAACTTTCTCTATAGGTTTGGACATTTCTTAAGTTGAAACCCTCAAAATCAGAGCCCACATCATTGGGCACTGTTTTCTATATGCTGGATGGTAGGAAGAATGGGGTTTTCAAACATTGTACAGAGGTAAGAGGAAATACTTGTCCTCTGCATGGAGAGTTAGGAAAGGGGAAAAGAAATTCTCCACCCTGGATTGGGTTAATCCATCAAAACCATCATTGAATGTTCTTTTTATAGAGGTTGAACATTCGCAACCTGTTCTACCTGGCGCTTCCTTAAAATGCAAATGAACAAAGAAGGGTATCTGCTGTTAGTTATTTGACCTAAGTAAAGACTAATTTCCAGCCCTTTCCTGAGAGTAATTTTTTATAAATGAGAAACTAAGGAAATTGGGTACTTTGAAGAGATGCAGAGAGGAGGGCATGACCAGAGATTGTGACCAGGCAAAGAATGGGAAGGCTGTGAGGGTTTTGCTGTAGCCTTGCGCAAGTAAAGTTATATTTACTTCCCAAACCACAAACTTAAAATACTCATGTAATTCTGTTTTCCAGAGCAATAACATCAGTTTGCTCCTTCCAACTATTTATTCATCCTGTACTTGCTGACCATGTCTGTCTTCTCCATGGTCACACCTACCTGGTCTAGGCTATATCTCTCTTGCACCAAACTGAAAACTTTCTCACCCTATCAGTGAACTAGGATAATATAATGCTCTCCTCTCTCACTTGCCGTGGGCCCCAAATAGGGATTTTGAACCCTAATAACTTTATGCATATCTCAGTGAGTGTCCAATAAATTCTGTACCCTCAGCCTATATCCCCACAGCTGCTTTTCTGAGGAGAGATGAGACCAGGCCAAGCCTTCGATGTTCAATGCAGTGATGCCTAAGGGGTTTAAGGGATTTCTGGACCAGAAAGTGTCCAGAAAGTTGTTTTTTTCAAGGGATTCCAATATCACTGGAGGAACTAAGAAAGTATAAGAGAAATGAACATAATGGAAGCAAATGGGAGGCAATTTGGCAGCAAGAGTAGAGACACTACGTAGCGAAGAATGACCTTCAAGAGAAGCAAAAGCTGCCAAGAAATTGACTGTCAATCAACAGGAAATGACATTCACAGCAGAGCAGTGCGGATAGCACCACACATGTTACCAACGGACCCTACACAAAAAGAAAACAAAATTTGGGATACTTTAAGGTATGACAGCTTTGATAATTATTACCTACTATTTTGATCATCTTCAAACTTAGAATGTTGTGGGGAAGCTAGGACCATATTTTTCTTAACTTTATGACTATCTACCCATTCACCTTTTCCCAAAAACTTCAAGGATTTGTGGCCTGGGAAGTTAGTGTTAGACTAGCTGCTGGAATGTTCTAAGGCTCTGAAACTAACTTGCTTTTCTGGAACTGATGTGTTTACCTGATAACCACAATAAACCAAGGACTGCAACAGACCTTTCCCAAGGAGAAAGCAGACAGAGGATAAGGGAATCCGACACCACTGGGGATGGTTTAGGATTTGCCAAATTGTGCACACTTTTTCTTTTAAACTTTCTATACAAGCTTGGCAATGTTTAGGGAACACTGAAGTAACATTATCAGGGTCAAGTTCATGATCAGTGCTTCATCCCAAACCCCATACTCCATAATTGACTTACTACAAATACTAAGACATTCAGGGTTTTTCTTAAAATTCCTACTGAAGTTTTTGTTCTTATTGTTTTTAATGGCTGCCGGCTCTGCACCAAGTTACACAAATGTCCTACCAGGAAAGTGTCTGTGACAGACAGAATTAATTAATAAAAATGTAGATGGTCACAGTATCTTTAGCTGTAGTTGCCAATGCAAATGAGTCAGAGGGTTTGCCTCAGACACTGAGTTAATTGTGAAACTCTGCAGCGGGAAATACCATTGGAGAGTGCTTGCTGACCTCACAGTTGCAAAAACTATTTAAAAAGATGTGGAAACCAGATGTTTCAGTCGCATTGCAGCCTCTGCACTGAGAATTTATCCTGAGGAGCCCCTAATAGGCTATTATTTCTCTACAACTGAGACATGATCATCCTAATTTACTTATTTGTCTTGCTGTGGGAAGACGTGCATGGATGGGGATTCAAGAACGGAATTTTTCATAACTCCATATGGCTTGGTAAGAAACATTACTCATTGAGCTTCTAGTTGTGAATGTCACTTCTTTGAATTCGTGGAGAAGTGAATCAAAGCAGGAGATTTTTCTGTTCTGGTCAAGCCTGGTGTTTTAAAAAAATGCTTAGGAAAGATAACTTTTGAAATGCCTATATCATTTTTAAAATAGTGTTCCTGCCTTCTAAGATTTAAAAATAGCTTTTTATAAAGTTGTTCAGTAGGAAATAGAGGTTAATATTTATATTCTATATGAAAATATATTTAAGATTTTTCAAAGCAGATATGGTTGTATAGTGGGGAATGTTCGTTTAACAAAAACATCAATGTATTGTTTTGTTTTTATTTCAATGCATTTGCAATGAGATTTTATAGCAGGTAATCGTAATAAAACCATAACAGGCAAATCAGAATATACAGTAACTTTATAATCATTGCTCCATGTACTCTGACCCATAGTGTATATCTTGCTTTTTCCAAAGATTCTTTTAACTAGTTTGACAAAGTCAATGTATTTCTGAATGCATTCTTACCACTTTGGTTCCTTTTGTTTGAGCTATCCTTGTACTTTTCTGCCCTTTTTGTTAGATAAGGAACGTTCCTTTTGCTGCTTTGTTTTGTTAAGTGTTAGTGAGGAATGAATTGAACCTAACTGTGAATATAAACAATAAACAAACAAAAAAAGCCAAATACTGAAAACCCTAAATACCCTTTCTAGTATTCTGAACAATGCTTTAATTCTCATGATACAAATTAATATTGCTTTATGTTCATTATTGTGTTTGGTAGTGAAAATATTTTTGAATTCTTAAGAAGAAAATTGAGGGATTCCTGTATAAAATAAAGAAATAAAGAGAAAGCAAAGTTAACTTCAGACCAGAGCATGGTTTTATGCTTGCTAAGCAGCACACAGTTGTAGAATATTTCAGCATGTTTCTCCCTGGTAATAGTAACTGCAGCCATGCGGATTTCATTAAAAAGCTTGATTTGCAATGCACGGCCTTGCCGCCTCTTTTTTTCAGCTTGAGCCAGTGAACTAGCTTCGTGCTGAACACTGAGATCCATTTGGCAAAGCTGGGGTCTGGAATTTACCAGAGGCATGAACACGTCTCTGTTTATTTTCAGTACACACAATCAAACTAAGGAGATAGCCACAGATTTGTTAGACAGGAAAAAGATGGTCACGAAGCTAGTAAGAATTAAACCCATATGGATGAACTTGGAAATGCTATAAAACTCTCTAATGCCCAAGAAATTTGGAGCTGTTGCCGTTGGTGTTTTTAAAAGTGATTTTGTGTTTTACAAAAATATAAACCTGAACAATAGAAATTCTGTCCTAGTGGTAGAGAGGAGCAAACCCAAATGTCTGTTAATAGTGCTGCAAATTTGAGGCTTGGGGTAATTGCACATTGCTCCAATCTGGGACAAATTATTGACCAGTCAGCCTAGCATGAATTGTTTACAGTTGGTTAGGTCCATATAGCATGGAAAACTATTTAAGTCCTGCCTTATAGAAGGCAGGACTCGGCTAGCAACTATCAAGAACAAGGCATTTGAAACCCTTGGACTCAGTGCCACACCGGTAAAATGAGGAGGTGGAAACCGAGGACCCCTAAGGTTGACTTTTAACTCTGGTATCGTAAGTTGAACCAGCATCAGTGGGGACTGTCTGTAGTTGCATTGCCCACCCTTGTCCAAGTTGCTTAGGAGTAGGACTTGATCCTCCGCACCTAGCAAACTACCTCATGGTATATGCTCAAAACAACCAGATTGGAAACTAGTGAAAGTTTCGCTAATGAGACTTTACCATATGAAGGAAGTGGAAGTAGGCGAGTTTCAAAGGGGAAAATGATTTTTGTGTTCCTTGTGTTCTCTGATCTATACTAGTAAGTATCAAATTGACTGAGGTCTTCAGTAATGGGCTTTACCATATAATGTATAAAAGGATCCCCTGGGGTCCAGAAAAACAGAGAAAATACCAGGCAGCATTCCTATTGGACTGTGGCAGTGTCAACTTCATTGGGGGAGGACAGCAAGGAACAATCTTTCTAATGCGGCTGGCTCCATGTCACTGCATGCCAAGATATATGCGTTCTCATTGGCAATGGTCTTGATGGTGACTGATTGCCCAGGTTAGTGTACAAGGACTGAACCATAATCTGACAATCTACATAGAACTATTAGAGCTATGGTACGATTATTGCCCCGAGAATCTTTTCTCATTGTTTCCATGGCAAAATGCACTCCAAACTCAAAACAATCCTTGTAAATAGTGATCTACTGGGAGATAACTCATGTGTGATTTAACACTACCAAAAATATGTTGGGAATAAATGGGAGCTAAAAAAGGACAAAACATTTAAAGAACTTAAGAACCAGTAATTAGGTGTGCCCAGGATTTTCTCTGCTGCATTTGAATCTAGTTTTCTTTTCTTTAATGAAATATTTGTTTGCTTTGGATTCCTTTCAACTTTCCCTCATTCTTTTATTTGTTTACTAAACTCTCAGTTATATTGTATTAGTCATTTCCCTCAAATGGATATTGTGGCTTATTTTTCTCCATCATTGCAAGCTGACATAATGGGTCAATTTTCATGATTTCTTTGCCTTCACCTCCTTTTTTTCACCTATTAATACCTCTCCAAGTTTTTATGTAACTTAAAGCCAAACAAACAAACAAAATGTCAAAACTTGATCAGCTTTTTTAGTGTAGGAATGCAGTGTTGTACTGAAACCCTTTCAGGTTGTCAGTTCAGAAACTTAATTTAGCCTCAAGTTTCTATGTCCCCAGGTTTCCCTAAAATTCCCCCTCATTCATATTTTCCCCCAAAGCTTTCTAATAATGAAAATGTAGCTACCCAATGCTGCTGATCCAAGGAACCCTTTGGCAGGAACAATAGCTGATGTAATCTTCCATATGAGGTCACAAAATTTCCCTTGTTCTGCAAGAATGCAAGTAGTGCATTTACGACTTTTTGTGATTTCACAGAACAAGCAGCAGGCGTATATCACAGAGAAGCTCGGTCCGGCAAATACAAGCTCACCTACACAGAAGCAAAGGCGGTGTGTGAATATGAAGGCGGCCGCCTCGCCACCTACAAGCAACTAGAGGCAGCCAGAAAAATTGGTAACTGATTTGACAATGACTTCCTTTCTTGTTCATCCTTGGGGAAAAAATATCCCATCTTTCCTGTAACTCCCTAGTAAGACTTCTCTATTCACCCCTGCTAATAGTTCTCTAAGTCCCCATGACTTCTCTCATCTCTGCCCTCCTGCTTTTCCCATCTTCTCTGCCTACAACTAGTTAGTGGAAAGTTCATAATTCTAGTAACTTATTTGGGGTTACAACCCACTGTGAGCTAGTAAATAAAAATCAAAAGAAAATGAAGGCATCTCAATAACATTTAAATTCCTCAGAAATTTAAAGCCATTGCTATTCATTTTAATATTACTCTAGCCTTCTTGACTTCTGAGTTTGGGTTTCCTCATGTGTTGAGCAATGTTATTATGTTGAGTCTTATAAGAATATTTACATGGTAGAAGAAATACTGAATTTAGTGCCTTTTTTCAAAATGTTTTAATTTTTTCCCCAACATTAAGTGGGAGAATGCATTTGTATTTCAGGATCAAAAGCTATGAGAAAAAGGAGGATAAGCAAGTTATAAGATGGCAGGAGAAGGGAACTGCGAAGATGATGTCAGGAGACCTAGTGGAAAAACCCAGTAATTAACTAGTGGGTTTTTGTTTGGTTGGTTGTTTTTTGTTGTTTTTTGACTTACTTAGAAGAAGCAGGGAGGTTGCTACCATCTCTCCTGGGCTTTCAGGAGAATCCAAAAGACCACCCTACTTGGAGCTCTTCTCATTGAAGAAAGCCCTTTGCTGATAGAAAAGAACCTGGCAAAGCTTATGCTGGCAAAAATACAGGTGTTGTGCCCCAAAGTCTCCCCAGATAACTGCTCAGCCTGTTCCCACAGGTCTGAGTGTGACAGTGACTGGAATGATGGATACAAAGCCAGAGTCACTACTAGCTGCCCTGGACTTCAAGTAAAATTGTTCTTGGTTGCCGTTGGCAAGTATTTAAACAGAGAGTTAAGAAGTTGAGCAAGAAAAACAGGGCTGAGGCTTTGTTTGAAATTTATGAGCGCTTTTATCCCTCTTCACATTTTAAAAAATACTAGCAAGCAATATCTTGATTCATCCTGAAATAGAAATGACTTAAACTATGATTTGAAAAAAAAAAGTTTTCAGGACCGATGGTACTTTCAGAAATTATCTCTTTGCACTGGATAGGTCATTGGTGAAAAGAAGCCAGCTCTGAACATGGAATGTTTTCAGATTCGTGGGGTTACAATTTCTAGTTCACCTTCATCTTTTTTTTATTTTTAAGTAATATGTCATTTCTTAGTAAAAGTCAGATGTTATATTTTATGTGTTTCAATTTTATTTTTTTTAAGAAAACCGTTTTTCTCCTTTTACATGAACTGAATTTGGGCAGCTAAGAAACTGTCAGTGTTGGAAGGGACCATATTTGTAAAGATGGCTTTCTCTCAGCTGAGCCCCTTTACCTGTTAAGTGTAAAACCCTTTCATTCTCTTTCAGGATTTCATGTCTGTGCTGCTGGGTGGATGGCCAAGGGCAGAGTTGGATACCCTATTGTGAAGCCAGGGCCCCACTGTGGATTTGGAAAAACTGGCATTATTGATTACGGATTCCGTCTCAATAGGAGTGAAAGATGGGATGCCTATTGCTACAATCCACATGGTTTGTTAAAAATAATAATTTTATACTTTGCAAAAACAGTTACATGTTACTAAGATGTTGTTAAAATGAAATAGCTTATTTTTCCAGAGATAAATCAGTTTAGTAATAGTAATTAATAACTATCATTCATAGAGTGATTATGCTGTGTCACTAATTTATGTTCCTTAATCCACACTGTCACTCCATAGTCACCACCCTACAAGGAGCTATTTTTATACCCATTTTAGAAATCAGGAAACTGAGAGTTAAGAATTTAAGCAACGTACCCAAAATTATGTAGCCAATAATTAGTAGGCAGGCAGAATTGTGAATTCAGGTCTTGTTTGTGCCATGGAACTTCCTGACCACAAAGGAGAGGGGGGAAAAAGCAGGTTATGAACTCACACTTAATTAATTAAAACGACTAAATGGTGCTACCAAATGTTAACTGTTCAAAGTTATCGCTTTGCTAGAATGGGGAAAAAGAAACAGAATAAACAGACTTCCTAATTTATTTTTGTGCATCAATTCTTAGATTTCCAAACTAAGCAACTCTCACTCTGTGGCTTGTTTCAATAATTACATATTAGGTATACTAGTCATTATTATATAGTATATTTTTATTCCTATTCTTATTCCATGGTGGGTAGTAGCTAGGAAAACTTTAAAGAGCAAAATTAACTCTTTATAATTGCTATAAAGAGTTACTCTTTGTTCATATTCTTGGAGAAAACAATACACTATTCCTTTTGGATGTGATTCCTCCAGGATAATATTACAAAGTGTTAAAATGTGTTACAAAATCTTTCCTGCATTTATAATCATAAACATCCTCAGGTGGTGTCCCATTTGGATCTACCTTATAAGAAAGTCCACAACACAGAGGAGAATTACAATAAAGTTTCAGCCTATTATTATAGAATTTATTAATGATATTAACTACTGTTCTCATGCTTTTAACTAATCTATATCTCAATGTCATGTGTATGTCATGTAGAAAAGAATTTTGCCTAGAGCTTCACCTATTCCCACTTGAGGCCAAATATGAATAAATGCAGTGCATTTATATAGGACTATAATTTCCAAATCACTTTGATATATTTTAAACCTATCCAGTACTACACTGTATTTAATCCTATATTTAGTCATTGTTACTAATTCATAGACCTTTTTTTCCTTCTCTCTCTCCCTCTCTTTCTTTTTCTTCAATATATTTGTACAGGCAACTTGCTTTTAACTCTCAAGAGTAACTTTTATTTCCAAATATATTCTCTGATTCTTCTTTTGCTTGATAAATTTGAGGCTCTCTGAACATCTATTCCATTGTTTTCATAAGTCAAAGTCTAGGGGAGATGAAGAAGTGCTAATGAAAAGGTTCTTACAGTATTTATTGCCCTTTTGTAAAAATATTACTTTAATTACAAATTTTTATAAGCTTCTTTTACTTCTCATAGAAGCTGAATACTTTTTACTCTGTAAATATGTGTACAGAATCCTGAATTCAATGATATGCTGATTATTTAGGATCTGGTTAACCACATGGCAAATGAGGACTGCCTCAACTAGGGAGAAGAAGAGCTCATTGAAAAATAATTGGCATAAAAAAAGTATAACAATCAGAAAAAATAAAATAATTATTGTTAATTACTCAATATCACCAAATTACAGCTGATTGAAGTCAGAAGAATAGGGTCATTAAGAAAGGTTTAGAAGTAAACTTGCTCATTCAAGTTCTGAATGTATGACCTAATGTTGACTGCTTTTTATATGAACACTTTTTAAAAAATAATTCTTTACTGTTGAAAGTATTACATATGTCCCTTTTTTTCCCTCATTGACCCCCTCCAGGCACCCCCACTGCCTGTCCCAGGCCTTCACCACCCTATTGTCTGTGTATATGAACACTTTTAAACCAATTAAGTCCTCAGGGACCTAATCAACTTTGTGAATATGTCCTTTTCTAAATAAACAGAGATGCAGAGATGAGGCAATAACTATATATGTAACATAAAATATACAGCTGAATAGATATAACTAAATAGACAACTAAAATAATTCAATATTTGAATTTTTATCCTACTCTAATGATATATACAACAAAGAAAGGGTGCTATGGGGCAGAGCAAGTCACTCCAAACACTGGCACTGTACAACTTATGAACACATATAAACTATGTATTGTATAAATTTTATAATACAATAAGAATAACTTACATTTTGTATAACATCACTTTTTTAAATCTTTTTTTTTTTTACTTTTTTAAATCTTATTTGTTGGGTATGAACATATCACTTTTTTAAAAAAATATATACTTCTTTATTGATTTAAGAGAAGAAGGGAGAGGGAGAGAAAGATAGAAACATCATTGATCAGCTCCCTCCTGCAACGGCCCCTACTGGGGATCGAACCCGCAACCCTGGCATGTGCCCTTGGCTGGAATGAACCCAGGACCCTTCAGTCCACAGGCCAACGCTCTATCCACTGAGTCAAACCGGCTAAGGCTGTATAATGTTCTTAAGTTATCATCTATATTTTATCCTCAGAATATTCCTGTGTGGGAAATAATAGGAGAGGCATGATTACATTCAATTACCAATGAAGAAACAGGTGGTCACAGAGTGCTTGAACCAGATCTATGACTTTTTAAAAAAATTATTTTTATTGATTTCAGAGAGGAAGGGAGAGGGAGAGAGATAGAAACATCACTGATGAGAGAGAATCACCCATCAGCTGCCTCCCACATGCCCCCGCCCTGGGGATTGAGCCCAAACCTTGATGCCTGGTTCACAGATAGATGCTCAACCACTGAGCCATGCCGGCGGGCTCTGACCTCCCCAGCCTTCCTAAGGTCCTGTTCTGCCTTAGAGATAAGCTTCTTTAACTTCTATGGCAGTAAGAATTCTAACAAGATTTTTTAAAACAGTTACTTTAAAGGAGACTATTCTTGGAAAAAATCTCTAATTGATAAAATGAAAAATATCTTCAAATGCTGCCCAGAGTTAGCACTAGCACCACCACTCAGATTATTTTTGAGTTTCCAGGTTTGGTTTGGTCTTTCAAGATACTGGATACTTACTTGATATGGAATTAAAATTAATCAGGGCCCCTCCATACCTTTCTCTCTAGGTCATACTGCAAGTCATTGGTCTGGAAGAGGTTGTTCTTATAACAGGTTATGTGACACAACATAAATCTGTAAAATGAAAAATGACTTTAAAAAACATAAGTATCTTCACCAAATCCTCAAATAAGATTAAGGTGTTAGTTTAAAACCAGGAAAAAGACTATAGTAAGATTATAAATTATTCCTTTAAGCTGGATTAGAGTGACCTCCAAGGTCTTTTGTAATCTTGAAATTCTATAATGATTTCCCAAACAGAATATATTGGACTCATTATTCTACATATTCCAGTCCCTAAAGACACAGTGGTGACACCATAAGACAAAAACATCTGACTGGGCTGTTGGTAACATGAATATATGTATTTGTCAAAACATATGGAAGGGTTCTCATAAGATTTGTGCACTATATGCTTAAAAACATAAATAAAAAGACATCCCCCCAAAAAATGTAACCAGGGATACAATTAACTATATTTTTGCTATTTTACTTTTTTAATTCACAAGTGCCTGCTTAATTTAGAAAATTGAACAACTGTTGATGAAAAATACATTTATTCTTTAGCTACAGGAATACATTATATACTATAGATGCTGTATGTTAAGCCATTTCTTTACTTTTTCATAAAGGATTATAAATAAATGAACACTAAGACATGAATATAAAAGTAGGAATAATTTTTTCTAATGCTTTCTTATCTTTCCTCCCCCCCCCCCACCCTCCCCCACCCCCTTCCCCATTCCAGCAAAAGAATGTGGTGGAATCTTTACAGATCCAAAGAGAATTTTTAAATCTCCAGGCTACCCAAATGAGTATGATGATAACCAAATCTGCTACTGGCACATTAGACTCAAGTATGGCCAGCGTATTCACCTGAAGTTTTTGGACTTTGACCTTGAAGATGACCCATCTTGCTTGGCTGACTATGTTGAAATATATGACAGTTACGATGATATCCATGGCTTTGTGGGGAGGTACGTGTTGTTTTCCCACACAGAAAGTTAAAGGAACATTCGATATTGTGCTTGATGTTTCTTTAATTTCTCACCAACTGTACCTACAATATTGATTTTCCAGTGTTTCTACACTCCTAAAACACCATACCCTTTTTTTAACAAAGATTTTTCTTAGCATGTTAAGTCATAGTCAGTTGTTACTTATTATTAAAATAGTGATAGCTGCCTTTTGATTATTGTTAGGTTGTAACAATTATTTAAATAGTCTATTTATGAAGACCTCAAGATTGACTAACGACATGAGGGAGAAAGATGTGAGATGAGAAATTTGTTGGAGTTTTTAAGTCTTCTAATTTCTGTCAACCTTTAAAAATAATTATAAATTCAGTAATGGGTGCTTTACTTCTGTGTACAAAGCAATGGGCTAAGTATTGTGGGTATACAGTAAATAAGCAAAGCTTAGCCCCTGCTTTCATACAAGTTAGCTAAACCTACAAAGGGCAGCTTCTTAAAAATAGTTTTCTTTGCCATAAAAGACAAGTGCTCTCTTCCGCAATATTTCTTTCTCCCTTGGTCTTCAACATGCTGGGACATGATATTTTTGTGTTCTCTCCTTAAATCTTTAATGCAGTTTACATTTTCAGAGACTTACAAAATATTTCAGTTTAAACAGTGTGCAATTAGGTGTTTTATATATTCAGGTCCCCATTTAATAATGTGTATTTAGACTATCCATTATCAATAGAATATCAATTCTCCATTATCCATGACTATATATAAAAATATATATACTATTTTTTAAAGATCTTCAACAGGCTATAAATTTGTATTGTGTAATTTACCTTTATATTACACCCTCACTTCCCCTCTAGAATAAATTTCACCGACAAAACTCAACGTTTATATAATGTGCAAGGGAGTTCCTTTCAAGGTATGATTCATATAAAAATGAAACCCTCTTATATCTATAAGGTCCAAGTAATTTTCCCACCTCTAAATCTGTCTACCCTAGAATTCAAAATATAATACTACCAACTATACACCCATTGACTTTTAATTGTGAAGAAAACTTTATGAGATTAATCAGAAACAATTTTTTAATTTTTTCAAGAAGATTCAAATTGTCTACTACACAAATAGTTTTATAGGTGCACAGAGTAGAAATGCCACATACCTTTTCTTAAGAATCGCATTAATAGTTTGAGACGTTTACTTCAAATAATGTACATTGTTCTCCCTTACAAATTCAAGTTTTAAAAAAAGCAACAAATCATCATAAAATAATAGGAAAATAAGCCATTACTTGGGGGAAATAAAGCACGTTAGTTACCAGTAAGAGCTCATTGCAATAGCTATATAATGTTCATTCATGTGAATTCTCTTTAAAATTCCTTTTCAGATACTGTGGAGATGAGCTTCCAGAAGACATCATTAGTACAGGTAATGGCTCTAAATTAAGGAGCAAAACTATGATTTGTTTTCTCTCAGTGTCATTGAAAGTGAAGGACCCAGGAGTCATTTCTGTTTACTTTTTTAAAGTTCAGAGACCTGCTCGCTGGCTTGTATATTCCATTTATTTATACCTAAAGAAAGATCTGTGCCAACTCCTTGCACTGAAAAAGTGTAGGCTCTTGTTATTTGTGGGAAATACAGTCTGAGATAGTCTTGAATCTGCAAATCCATGAATACTGCCGTGGCTTATGATCTCCATAAAAATGTAATAAAAAGCCAAGATTTTTCATTGATAAAGAATGAAAGTAATTTATAAAGTTGTTAAAAATACCTTCTATCACTGAAAAATTCTTACCTTATTTATTGCATTTTTATCTTGGTATAGCATTTCCCAAAGAAAGTTGTAAAGAACACAGTACTATGAAATGTTTTTAATAGGTGTTACATGAGAAAGGACTATTAGGTCAGGTAAATTGGGGTAACATTAAGTTAAATAATGTTAAGCAGGTTTTTTTATTTGAAGATGTCAGAGACTTTTTAATATGTTAATTATGCATAGCAAATCTCAAATGGCTAGCTATGGTAGGTAACCTTTTCCAAATCTTTTTTCTCCCGCAAATTATTTTGTGTGACTTTGTTCCACTAAATGTACCTCAAGAAATGTCCTTATAGTAGCATAAAAGTATCTCATTAATACCACTGCTATTAACCCAAACTCATATATTCTAAGAACTTTTATTTTCTTAGATATCATTTTTTAATTTAATCACCAGCGTTAGTATTTGACACTTTGCATGCTCAATTTTTCCTCGAGGTCATAAAATTATCTCAATACTATGCAACTAAAAACAATAGTTCTTAAGCTCAGATACTACTACCTAAATTATTCCCACGCCCTAGCCTTGCAGTACGCCACAATTCTCATTTATTCATCATTATTGCAAGACATGGAACTACTTGTTCAATTCTTGAATGAATAATGCTTAAAGCTTATTAAGTCATTACTCTGTTACAATTTCCCTAGGATTGGTAAAGTATTAAACCTTCTGTTTCTCTCTATTTTTTTCTTGAGGATATATTTTATGTTAACAGACAGTTAAAGGAAGATATTATATGAGCTGTAGGAGGTAGTTGGGAGATGAGAATTCTATTTTTAAAAAGAGAGAGAGGAAGAGTCAAAAGGAAGCCCTGAAACGTGCCATTTTTGTCCGCTAAATTAAAAGAGAGTAACATCTTTGTTCTTTTGCATCCTCTTCCTCCCCAGGAAATGTCATGACTTTAAAGTTTCTAAGTGATGCTTCAGTGACTGCAGGAGGTTTCCAAATCAAATATGTTGCAGTGGATCCTCTATCGAATGCCAGTCAAGGAAAAAATACAAGTACTACTTCTACTGGAAATAAAAACTTTTTAGCTGGAAGATTTAGCCATTTATAAAACAAAACCAGGACATTTAGTATTTATGTTTGTATCTTTTGGAACCCCTTGGATCTCACTTTGATATTATTATTATTGTTAACATTTATTTATTACTTTTCTAGATGTAAATGTAATACCTGATAATTTTGAGAAAATTGGAAATTACAGAAAATTTTAAATGAGAAAATAAAATCTCTCATAATTCCACTGCATGAAAATAACAGGTGTTAACATTTATGTATTTTTCTTTTAGTCATTTTTTAATTTGTGGTATCTGTATATATGTTCCTATATGTATTTGTATTTGAAGTTTTTTGGGATTCTGCTCTATATCATTATTTCTTGTGGGTTTTTTTTAAACCTTGAGCTCTATGACTTAAGTATTTTCCCATAACATTGAGTATTATGCAAAAACATGATTTTGAACAGCTGTAAAATGTTCTGTATGATTTTTCCATACTTTATTTAAGCCTGTCTCTATTGTGGGAATTTTAGGTTGCCTTCATAAACATTGCTTCAATAAACATCTTTGAACATATGCATTTGTACAGCTCTCCAATCATTTGGGGGAGGGTCCTAGAAGTGGGATTAATGGGTCAGAGATTAATTAAAGTTGAATTTTCTTTTTTGAAAAGCAAAAATGACATAACTTTGTGGTTTGTTGCCAGAGGATGGCATGGGTGAAATTCCTCCGTTGCCAGTGGGGGTGCGGTACTTGCGGTATCTTGAGAAAAAGAATTATCTAAGATGCACTCAGGAGAATGAATGATTTTTATGTGTGTGAAATTATATTCCTCAGTTTGCGAAGTCCCATTTCTCTTAATCTAGTCCTGGAAAATGTGCAGCTGGGGCTTCAATAAAGCTGGAAGTAAAGCCAGTGTCCAGAGAGTTTCTGTTCCACGGTGGAGTTGGGTCCGATGTAGCATCAGGCTAGAATCCATTAGTCTGTTGTGTGGAATCCACATCCATGTGGGCCACATGGGTGAGTGCAGAGTGTGCAAGCCCCACAAGCCAGGAGCACCAGAGGGCCAAGAGAGTGAACTCCTTTGTTCCGGAGCTTATGTATCTCAGATTTCACACCCTTGCAGTCACCACGTCTATTTTGGCCAATGCCTTGCTCTCAGGTATGACTAACAGATAAACATCTTCCCACATCACCCAGACCTTACTGGGCATGTGTCTAAATTGCAGCTTCCCTCTGCTCCTTTCCAGTTATTAATATTATAACCAGGTTATTACAACATGGGGTGGGAGGCAGATGCAGGATAGAAGGGGACAATGCGCGGGGGGGGGGGGGGGGGAGTAAAGGGGACATCTGTAATATCTTCAACAATAAAGATTTTTTAAAAACACAGGTTATTACAATATCAGTTTGAATTTGCATTGTGGTTGATGGTTTATATATATTTTTATCCAATTTTATTTCTTTTGTGAATTATTTTTCTATGCCTTTCACGCATTTTTTTAAACCTGTGTCATCTTTTTTCTTACTGATTTGTAAGAAATCATTATCTATTAGGTATATGATTTCATATCTGTCGTACATGTTGCAATGTAATTTTGTTTGTAGTTTGATTTTTTTTAAAATATATTTTTTTATTGATTTTTTACAGAGAGGAAAGGAGAGAGATAGAGAGTTAGAAACATCGATGAGAGAGAAACATCGACCAGCTGCCTCCTGCACACTCCCCACTGGGGATGTGCCTGCAACCAAGGTACATGCCCTTGACCGGAATCGAACCTGGGACCCTTCAGTCCACAGGCCGACGCTCTATCCACCGAGCCAAACCGGTTTTGGCTGTAGTTTGATTTTTTAATAACGTTTTTCATGCACTAAAAGTTAAATTTTAGTTGCTGTCATACTTATTTCTGTGGCCCATTATTTTTATGTTTAGCATGAATATTCCCATTACAAATTGTTGAATGAACTCAAAAAAAGTTAAGAGGCTTTGCTAGAATATAAATTGCAGAGATTTAGTCAAGGATCTTAGAGTTTGCAAACTGGAAACAGAGCTAAGCAAAACCTAGATGTGTTCTGAAGGAGAAAGGAAAGCTGAGGGCTGGTTCTTATAGTATATAGTACAATCTTAAGGAGAATCAGTCCTGAGTTCTTAGTGTCAGGATTGGTCCAAGATGTTGTAGACAAAACAGGGGCCACATACTAAACACATCCAGCTCAGTGAAGGCCTGAATGACTGGCCCTACAGACTGAGAGTCCAAAAGCAACCACCTAAGATGGTCTGAACATAAAAATTCATAACTAACAGCAAGTCATGGCAGATACTCACATCCTAGGCCTGTGGCTTCCTTGACAAAGGTCAATGCTTACTTTAAGTGAGCCTGTCTATTGTCTTTTTGCATCTAAAATAACATACCTTTGGAATGTCAGAGTAACCCCCTTTTTCCAGACCCCTCAAAGTATACCTACAATATCAGAGCAGAGATCACAGAATCCCTTATTGTTATCTTGTTCTCCCACATACTGTTTCCATGGGCTGTAAATGTTAATTGTTAACTATCCTATACCCACTGATGTAGAAGAAATATTTGTCTCTCCATTTTAGTCTCTATCCAACCTCAGAGGTTTCCTGGCTTTGCTTTCTCCCACCTCCCTAATCTACCACCAATGGATTTCATGTGCCCCCATTTACATCTCCTCCTTTGATTCTAATCTACTTATATAAAAACCCTGGGTGGTGTTCATCACGACCAGAACCGCGACCAAGCGGAAGGAAGTCAGTCCTGCAGGCGTTGTCTTGGCAACGGCTGCGCCCTCCCCTCAGCTGTTTCCCGGAGTTGTTTCCTGTAAGGGCAGGGTTTGAGGTAGGAACCCACCCTGGGAATGTGGAGGCATATCTTTATAAAGTGTGCCGTGCCAGCACAGCCAAGGGTGAACCTGAGTCAGGGCGGCTGAAAGGCTTAGAAAAGACAGACAAGAGAATGAAAGTCTGGTCTCGGTGGGATGCTGCTTCTCTGAGAGACAGCGACCACACCCACAGCCATGCCTTTATTTTATAGCAAATGCTACGAGGCAAAGTAAGGGCGTGACCAAGATGTTTACAACATTCTCCTGGGTTTCAATCCTACTCAACTACATGCACCTGAACTCTATCAAGCCTACATCACTCAGACACATGGGGCCATGTATTCAGACCATAGGTTCAAGCTTACAACTACAGCTGTTGGCTATAATTTTGCTGGGAGGGTCCTGCCCTCCAAGCTGGGACTTGCACATGGCAATGAGAGGACTGTGCTCTCTCATCAGTCCAAGGCTTGAACCTGTCCAAAACACTGTAGCGGCTCCCCACAATAAAGTTTTAATTCTGTTTCTTTGTTATTAATGTTGTGGCCCTACCCCATAACAAAGAAACAATTTCCGGAGGATGAGGTCCAGGAATCAAGATGTTAAAAAGATTCCCAGGTGATTCTAATGTGCAGCCAAGGTTGAGAACCACTGCTATAGATAATATTAAAAATATATCTAAACGTGCAATTCTTTGTCCAAAAAATGAGCATGTTCAAAAATTAAATGAAGAAAATGTGGATATACTCGATGGAGATTTTCACACATATTTGAGTGATGATTCCATTGATTCCACAGATGATGCTGAAAAGGAAAATTTCCCCATTGAATTTCTTAATAGTATTACTCCTTAGGGGAATGCCATGTCATAAATTAAAATTGAAAGTGGGTGCAATCATCATGCTATTGAGAAATCTCAATAGTAAATAGGGTCTTTGTAATGGTACCAGATTTATTATCAAAAGATTATGACCTAACATTATAGAAGCTGAAGTATTAACAGGATCTGCAAAGGGAGAGGGTGCTCTGATTCCAAGAATTAATTTGTCCCCATCTGACACTGGCCTCCCATTTAAATTGATTCGATGACGGTTTCCTGTGATCCCAGCATTTGTGATGACTATTAATAAATCACAAGGACAAACTCTAGACAAAGTAGGCATATTCCTACCTGAACCCGTTTTTGCACATGGTCAGTTATATGTTGCTTTCTCTCAAGTTTGAAGAGCATGTGAGGTTACAGGTAAATTTCTAAATACTTCATCACAAGGGAAATTAGTCAAGCACTCTGAAAGTTTTTTTCACTCTTAATATGGTGTACAGGGAGATATTAGAATAAGTTTAATCACTTTATCATTCATTGTTTGCATCACTGTTGTTTTTATATCATGTTTTTGTTGTTTTAATATCATGTTTTTCTCGTTTTTATATCATGCCTCTGTTGTTGTTATATCCCTTTGTTACTGTTTATTTATTAATAAATTTATATATTATTTTCATATACATTTTACTAATTTTCTTTCATCTCTCACACTTTTATTATAGAGAAAGGGCAAATAGCAATATTAAAATATCTCTGCTAATTAATTCCCTTTTTAAAAAATACATTTTATTGATTTTTTACAGAGAGGAAGGGAGAGGGATAGAGAGTTAGAAACATCGATGAGAGAGAAACATCAATCAGCTGCCTCCTGCACACCCCCTACTGGGGATGTGCCCGCAACCAAGGTACATGCCCTTGACCGGAATCAAACCTGGGACCCTTGAGTCTGCAGGCCGATGCTCTATCCACTGAGCCAAACCAGTTAGGGCAATTAATTCCCTTTTAATGTGCACGAATTTCATGCACCGGGCTACTAGTGTATAAAATAAGCAGCAAAACTGCCATTCTCCACAGCATTTTCTCAATTCATTGAGATATTGCTTCCTGGCAATTGTTGTCAGTGTGGCTCTCAAACTCATGAAAATTCTCTCCGGGTAAACTTCAGATGTCCAGTGTTCTGGACAATCGAGTTTCTTCTTGAGGTCATGCAGATGGTCATCTGAGAGTCTGATGTATGTCCAGGCATTAAAGCACAATGACCTATATGCATCCAGGTACTGGCGCAGGCCTGGAAAGTTAAGAAGTTCCCAGACTGGTTAAGGCAAGAAGAGAATCATTTCCTCCTGCCTCAGCCTACTTCATTTTAATAACTTAGCAGCATGACCATAGTAAGTCCATTTTATATCTTACTCTAGTCCTCAAAGTTCAGATATTTACTCATTTACATTTTATTTTTGTTGCTTTATGGCTTTGCTTTTTTAGAAGGAAAAAGTCATAGTTGCTACTTTGTATATGGGGAGTAAAGTCACTATCCAATTACATTTAACAAAAATGTATATGCTAGGTACTATTCTGGACACTTGGGAAACACCCAAGAACCAAATGAACAAAAATCCCTAGGCTTGCAGAGCTTATGTTCTTGTGAGGGGAGAGACACAATAATCAATAAACATGCTAAATTAGTAAACTGCATGCTGGAAATAAAGTGTTGTATTGCTTATTAAACTAAATGGAATAAGTGTAGATTTTTTTTTAAAAGGCTAAGAACTAAACCCTGGAAGAGGAAGATCAGCAGAGAAGACTGAGAAGGAACAGGGGTGAATTAGGAGGAAAATCCTTTGCTGCCCTGAAGCCAAGTGGAAAATGTATCAAGTTAGAGGAAATGACCAACTGTGCTAAATACTGCCAGTAGGTCTACAAATGAGTACTGAATCTAGCAGCATTGAATCTAGCAACTTTAGTCATAGGACCTGTGGTATCCTAATGCATGTGCTTCTTTATTAATGTTATAAATAATAAGATCTAGCAGTGGGCCCAATAACTATTATAATTTCAAAATAGGGAGGCATGTATGTACCACATGTGAAAACTGTTTCACGATATAAATATGATGTCTACTGGTGACAAAAGCATAGGTATTATCAATGCTATGGTGGTTTACTGTAGTTTGCTATTTACATCATAGTTTAAGGGAATGCTAGATTTAAGTTAAGAGTTCATGGAAATAAAGATTCATTTTTGCATGCAAGATCACCAATGCCTGGATTCAGTCCAAAGATCTGTGAGGATAGCGGTTCTCAACCTGTGGGTCGCAACCACTTTTGGGGGTTGAATAACCCTTTCACAGGGGTCACCTAAGATCATCAGAAAACACATATATAATTACATATTGTTTTTGTGATTAATCACTATGCTTTAATTATGTTCAATTTGTAACAATGAAATTGGGGGTCACCATAACATGAGGAACTGTATTAAAGGGTCGCGGTATTAGGAAGGTTGAGAACCACTGCGTTAGGAGAAAGACAGAGTGTGAGGACACAGAAGCTGACCTGTGGAGAGATACATGGAAATCTGCAGAGCCCTATTCTGCACTTCTCATTGAAGAGTCAATTCATGAGCCAAGAGTGAGGATGGAGAAGTAGATGTAGAAGGTTTGAGAAGACAGGAGAAGGCATGAAACAGTCTTCTAGGAAAGAAGGAAAGTAAACAGACTAGGGAAATAGCATGTCATTCATTATCAAGCAGCATTAAGGGCCCATTTGAAGTTTGTAGGAGACTTTAATAAAAGACTGGTCAGCAAGGTAATGGTTTTCTCCAGCCATTTTCAGGCGCACAAAAACAAAGATTATGGAGGGAGCTGGAGTCACCAAAGTTGGGATTCTGCCAAGTGAGCGTGGCAAAAGAGGCCAAGGGAGTAGAGGATGTACACAAGGAAATGTAATAATAGCCCATGGAAATTGGTTTGATATGAGGAAAAGAGGACATCAGGAAAATGAGAGACAGTGAAAAAAGTGGTAGACTGGATAAAGTGAAGATCCCACGAGGGCTCAAAGGACTGTAGAATCAGGGCATGAAAGATAGAAAGTAAAGAATGAGATTTTAGCCAAAACTGGTTTGGCTCAGTGGATAGAGCGTCGGCCTGCGGACTGAAAGGTCCCAGGTTCGATTCCAGTCAAGGGCATGTACCTGAGTTGCGGGCACATCCCCAGTGGGGGATGTGCAGGAGGCGGCTGATCGATGTTTCTGACTCTCTATCTCTCTCCCTTCCTCTCTGTAAAAAATCAATAAAATATATTAAAAAAAAAAAAAGAATGAGATTTTAGCTTAGCCGGTTTGGCTCAGTGGATAGAGCATCGGCCCTTGGAATGAAGGGTCCCAGGTTAAATTCCCGTCGAGGGCACGTACCTCAGTTGCAGACTCAATCCCTGGCCTTGGTCGGGGAAGTGTGAGAGGAAACCAATCAATGTGTGTCTCTCACATCAATGTTTAGCTCTCTCTGTCTCTCCCTCTCTCTTCCACTATCTCTAAAAATAAATAAATAAATAAATAAATAAATAAATAAATAAATAAATAGGAAAATATCCTCGAGTGAGGATTAACAACAACAAAAAAGAATGAGATTTTAAATATAACCTCTTATGGTAGGCAGACTAGTGCCCCCATCCCAACATGTCTACGTACTAATCCCGAGAATTTGTGAATGTTACCTTATTGTCAAAAGAGATTTTGCACATGTGAGTGAAGAACCATAAAATGGGATATTATCCTGGAGCATCCCAGGGGGCCCAATGTGAACATAGGGGTCCTTAAAAGTGACTGAGGGAGGCATAAGAGGGCCAAAGAGATCTGACAAAAAATGTGGGAGCAGAGAGATGCATCTTTGATGGATCTGAAGATGGAAGAAAGTGCTGTGAGCCAAGAAACGCGGGTGGCCTCTGGAAGCTGGAGAAGGCCACGGAAGAGTTTCTCCCCTAGAGCTTCGGGAAGGAATGCATCCCTGCTGACAGCTTGATTCTGGCCCAAGGAGACCCAGGTCAGACTTCTGAACTACAGAACTCTGAGATAATACATTCATATTGTTCTAAGCCACTGTGTCACACTTTTTTCTGGCAGCGATAAAAAACGAAGGCACCTCTTAATCAATTTCATGCAGGCTTAGACTCTGAGGAATTCAAGTATAAGTCTAAGTGACAAAGCATAAACAAGAAGAAGCAGTAAACAGAAGATAGCTATTTTTCTAAACTTGGAGAAATTAACTTAGGTGAATAATATTTAAGACAAGAACAACATCTCTCCATTTATATGTGGGGTTTTTTTTTGCCAACATCTAATACTTTTTTATTTGCTTTCTCACAAATTTTTTTTCACTCTTTTCCTCACTTCCATAGGCTTTTTGGTCTTTATCAGATTCACATTTTTTTTTTGTTTCCTTTGGAAGTTATGATGAATGGGATTTAAATAGGAAATTGAAGAATGTGTGTAAATTTGAAAAGTATAATGCACTTTAGGATATAAGATATGATATTACTCATAAAGATGATGAATTCAAATCCTCTAAGACTTTCCTGAAAATATTCAGGTGTGTGAAATATTTAGAATGATATTAAATGCCATTTATTACCACAGACCTATATCTCAATAGTGTAGTGAGAGTAGTATACACAGGACAGAAACAGGTAATAATGACTTCTAGAGATTTGGCTGGATCATTTCCAAACCTCCCCACCAAGGTTTGGGATACATTATGATTATATTCTAAAACCTACAGAAATAGTTGGAAAGGAAATACATGATTTTTTTTTTTTTAGTGAATTGCTAAGTGACCTTGTAGAACATTTTTAAAAATTTGATTTTCTTGCCCAGCCAACGTGGTTCAGTGGTTGAGCATTGACCTATGAATCAGGAGGTCACGGTTCAATTCCCAGTCAGGGCATATGCCAGGGTTGCGGGTTCAATCCCCAGTGAGGGGCATGCAAGATGCAGCCAATCAATGATCCTTTCTCATCATTGATGTCTCTACTCTCCCTCTCCCTTCCTCTCTGAAATCAATAAAAAAAATTTTTTAAATTTGATTTTCTTTATTCAATTTAACATCCTTTTGTATGTCTACTTTAATATTCTTTTTTTTTTTACTACTATGTGGTCCCTACAGTCATGGTCATCATCAACTCGTAACTATTTAGTGCTTTTAACTTTACAGAAGGTTTCATTATAAACTATTTCAAACACACAGAGAGCTATAGACATCATCTGACCATGTACTCCAATTCCGATTTCACGAGTGTTAACAGTTAGTTCTCCATGTCTGCTTGGGATTCTTTTTTTTTTAAAGAAATTACTTGTAATTTCCTTTCTTTCTTTCTTTTTTTTCTTTTTCTTTTTTTTTTGTTAATCCTCACTTGAGGTTATTTTTTCCATTGATTTTTAGATAGAATGGGAGGAAGGGGTTGGGAAAGGGGAGAGAAAGAAAAACATCAATGTGAGAGAGACACATCGATTGATTGCCTTTTGCAAGCGCCAGGTCAGGTGATCAGACCTGCAGCCCCATTATGTGCCCTGGCCTGGGAATAGAATCCACCACTGGGAATTGCACCGTGACCTCCTGGTTCATAGGTCGCTGCTCAACCACTGAGCAACTCCAGGCTCTTTTTCTATTTTTAATTGTAGTCAGAAAACATACCCCCAAAATATCAATTCTTTGGAATTTGTTAGCACTTCCTAAGTTTCCCGTACTTTAATATTCTTTACATTCTACTAATTCCATCTTATTTGAATGTTTTCAGTTTAAGACCTGCTCAGATGCATTTATAATTTTTTTTTCTCTTTCTTGTTTATGTATGGGTTTGGAAGGTTCTGTTTTTTTAAGTTTTCCTTACTTTCAATTTAATCTGATCTTTATATCCACATCACTATCTGTAAATAAAACAAATGTACTGATGTTGGTATATGTACACTATATTCAGTGTCTTATTTAATATGATATTCAAGTTCAGATTTTATGAAAGAAAATTTTTTGGAAAGAAAATTTTTTAGAAATATGATTTACAACTCATCTCCCACCAAAAACAACAACAACAACAAAACATTTCTTTCCAGGCTCTGTTATTGTAAAGGCGAGTTGTTTACATGTTTTCCATTGCTTTTAAAATTTCTAAAACATGTATCCACAGCTGTTTCATTTCCTTCTGAACACATGGCCAGCAAAGAAAACCACTAGGAGAAATCACACCCCTCAAAAAGTAAACTCCCTAATAACATAGGCTCTTGAGCCTCCACTGGAAAAGCCACATCCTTAAGAGTACTTAGAAAATACAAAACAGTTTTGAGCCTTTATTTGACTGTCAAAAAATTATAAATGGGACTTCCTTGGCTAACTGTTAATAATCTCACAGTGCCCTGGCTGGTTTGGCTCAGTGGATAGAGTGTCGGCCTGCAGACTGAAGGATCCCAGGCTCGATTCCAGTCAAGAGCACATTCCGGGGTTGCAGGCTCGATCCCCCAGTGGGGAGCATGCAGGAGGTAGCCGTTCATTGATTCTCTCTCATCATTGATGTTTCTATCTCTCTCTCCATCTCCCTTCCTCTCTCAAATCAATAAAAATATATTTTTAAAAAATAATAATAATAATCTCACAGTGATTCTCATGATATCAAAGAAAAAGTTACATTATATTAGATTTAATCGAACCAAGACATTTATTTAAAATAAAATTATATGTACAATATCTACAGTATAAATCCTAATCTTCACATTGCTCTCTGAAATTCTATCCCAGCTAGAGCGAATGGGGATCACTTACAAAACAATCTTAAGCCGAAACCGGTTTGGCTCCGTGGATAGAGCGTCAGCCTGCGGACTGAGAGGTCCTGGGTTCGATTCCGGTCAGGGGCATGTGCCTGGGTTTCGGGCACATCCCCGGTGGGGGATGTGCAAGAGGCAGCTGATCGATGTTTCTCTCTCATCGATGTTTCTAACTCTCTATCTCCCTCCCTTCCTCTCTGTGAAAAATCAATAAAATATATTAAAAAAAAAAAACAATCTTAAAAGGGTTCTTTTTGTTTTTCTATTCTAAAATATCAAATATTTTAGTAATTAATATTTTTCAAACACAAACTATTGCACTTAAAAAAGAGTGTATTGATGATGATGATGATGATGATGATGATAGCCTCCTATCTCACTCAGAAGAAAAGCCAGTTATTCCTTCGACCTAGAAGACCCATCATGACCTGGCCCCTCCTCTAACCTCTCTCTTCTCCTCTCTTATTTCTCCCGTGCCTTCTCCTCTACCAATATCTCCACCCAGCCACACTGGTGTCCTACCTGTGCTCTGACATATTAGCACACTCTTGCCGTAGGGCCTTTATGGACGCTGTTCCTCTGTCTGGAATACTCTTCCCCAGAGAGCCACATGACTCACTCACTGTCTTCAGATCTTTACTCAAAAAGTGGCTCAGCGGTTGAGCGTCGGTCGACCCAGGAACCAAGAAGTCACTGGTTGGATTCCCATTCAGGGCACATGCCTGGGTTTTGGGATGGATCCCCAGTGGGGGGTCATGCAGAAGACAGCCAATCGATGATGTTTCTCTCCTATTGATGTTTCTATCTCTCAATTCTTCTCTCTTCCTCTCTCTAAAAATCAATAAAAACATATATTTTTTAAAAAGGTCACATTCTCTTTCTGGGCCCTTTATTTCAAATTTTCTAAAATGTCATATCCCCGTCCCTATTTTATTATCATAAGAGCTTATCACTATTTGGAAGATTAATAAACAGAAAAAATTGGTTAGCTTTCACATCCTACCACTCATCTTCAATTATCCCAACAGGAAGAGACTAGACTTTTTATTTCCAACAGAACACCCAGCAAACATTCAGACAATGAAAGACTGTTATAACTCAGGCAATAAAAAGCCACAACACTTCAAATTCCCAGTTTCCGCCAAAAGACACTTTGTTTACCACAGCCCCTCTGAACTCCTCCTTTTTGAAATTAAAAGCAAATGCTCTCCTCACCCTCCCCCCACCCCCAAAAACAAATGCGCCTACCCTTTTGTTCTCTGGACCTATGGTTCACCATTAGACCGTATGTCCCAAATTGCAATTCTTTGTTGTTCCCAAATAAACTCATTTTACTAGAGAACTATCTGGCTGTCTATTTATTTAAGGTCAACATTAGCATTCTACATATGTAGGCATTCAGAGTATTTGGACTTCCTAAACTGAAAATGCCATCTGTGCTCAGCGTCTACTGAACAAGCTCATTCAAGTTTTACAAGTAGTAGCTTATGAATAAGTTAATGAGCTGCTCAGGAATGGTACATTCAAGGGTAAAAGATAGAAGGACAAAAGGAAGACTCTTTAGACTGGAAACATTCGATATTAACTGCAGCAATTACAAAATGTCTTTTATGTTGTCGTTTTTGGTGTAAAGTTTCCACATTTGAATTACAGTAACACAGATTTGCTAAAACTATTGTGGCACGCTTAGAATGGAAGTCTAAGAAATGCCAACTCTAATAAAACTTGGGCCTGTGAAAATTGCCTGTTTTCTACTAACTTAAATTTTTACTTGTTATGTTTCTTTGTAATCCCAAATGACCAGAATGTTCTTGGACAAGGTTGCTAAACATTCTCTCTCAAGGGCTCTTGGTCACAGTTATACTCAAAACATTTCCCAATAGAATTCCACAGTTTCTTCTTTATATGAGTTTACTCAAGATATATTAGACATAGCTCCTAGCCTAACGTCAATCTGAAAGTATAAGATAACAAAGGCTTTTAAATGTCACAGAAAATCAGATGTTGGGAGAGTACATATGGATAAGTCATTGGTAAAACCCAGAAGGCTGAGTCTGGAAGGTTTGTTGCATTTGAAATCAACTTTTCCCACATTATTAAAATACTTATAGCCCTAGCTGGTTTTGCTCAATGGATAGAGCATCAGCCTGCGGACTGAAGGGTCCGGGGTTCGATTCTGCTCAAGGGCACATCCCTGGGTTGCGGGATCAATCCCCAGTAGGGGGCGTGCAGGAGGCAGCCAATCAATGATTCTCTCTCATCGATGTTTTTATCTCTCTCTCCCTCTCCCTTCTTCTTTGAAATCAATAAAAATATATTTATATATATATACCAGCTTATTCACACATTCTAGGCAGAAGTAGAAAAAAATTGCTCCAGTGTATGAGTTGTTTCTTATAAAAGCAGAAAGAACAAAGTTAAAAGTT
This sequence comes from Myotis daubentonii, assembly GCF_963259705.1. NCBI lineage: Eukaryota > Metazoa > Chordata > Mammalia > Chiroptera > Vespertilionidae > Myotis > Myotis daubentonii. The sequence continues at coordinate 62,965,553 of NC_081846.1, read as the reverse complement.
ATAAGTGATTAGAGTTGTGATGTTTTCTTTCTTTTTTAATTTTTTAAATTACAGTTTATAGTCAGTATTATTTTGTATTAGTTTCAGATGTACAGCACAGTGGTTAGACAATCATATACTTTACAAAGTGTTCCCTCTGATATTTCAAGTACCCACCTGGCATCAAACATAGTTATTACAGTATTATGGACTACATTTCCTATGCTGTATCTTAATTTATTTTTTAAATATATTTTTATTTGTTTATTTATTTTTTAATTTTTTATTGTTGAAAGTATTACATATGTCCCCTATTTCTCCCCATTGACCCCCTCCAGCCCACCTCCATCACCCACCCCACTCCCCACCCCATCTCTGCCCCAGGCCCTCACTGCCCCATTGTCTGTGGCAATGGGCCATGCATATCTACACTAATAAAAGAGAGAAATGGTAATTGGCATACGACGATACCCTTTTCATTGGCTAATCAGGGCTATATGCAAATTAACTGCCAACTATGATTGGCAGTTAACTGCCAACAAGATGGCGGTTAATTTGCATATGTAGGCACAATGCAGGGAGGCGAAAGGGAAAGCAGGAAGAAACCCCCTGCCACTGACAGTGATCGGAAACCCAGGGGGGAGCTAAGAGCTGGGGGGCAGGGCATGCCCTGCCCCCCAGCCATGATCAGAGAATCAGGCGCCTTTGCCGCCCTGGCCAGTGATAGCAGGAAATAGGGGTGGAGCCAGCGATGGGAGCTGGACACGGTCGAAGCTGGCAGTCCCGGGAGCTAGGGGTCCCTTGCCTGGGCCTAAAGCGGAGCCCACGATCGCGGGGCCGCTGCAGCTGCGGGTCCCCGCTGCCCGAGCCGGACGCCTCAGCCAGAGGCGTTAGGCCTGGGCAGGGGCGGAGCCTGCAACCACGGGGAGCTGGGGGTCCCCTGCCCAGGCCTGACACCTCTGCCGGAGGCCTCAGGCCTGGTCAAGGGGCCGATCCGGTGATTGGTGATTGGAGGGTGATGAGGGTCAACTCCTCTGGCCGAGGCATCAGGCCTGGGCGGGGGGCGGAGCCGGGGATTGGGGGGATATGTTGGTCCCCTTGCCCAGGCCTGAAGCCTGGGTCAGAGGTGTCAGGCTTGGGCGGGGGGTGGAGCAAGCGATCAGAGGGAGATGGGGGTCCCCTGTCCAGGCATGATTCCTGGGCCAGAGGCCTCAGGCCTGGGCGGGGGCCAGAGCCAGTGATCGGGGGGAGATGGGGGTCCCCTGTCCAAGCCTGACACCTCTGGCGGAGGCGTCAGGCCTGGGCAAGGGGCCGATCAGGTGATCAGAGGGTGATGGGGGTCTACGCCTCTGGCTGAGGCATCAGGCCTGGGCAAGGGGCAGAGCCAGCAATTGGAGGGGTCTGGGGGTCCCCTGCCCAGGCCTGATGCCTGGGCCAGAGGCATCAGGCCTGGGCTGGGGGCAGAACCAGTGATGGGGGAAATGAGGGTCCCCTGCCCAGGCCTGACACCTCTGTCAGAGGCGTCAGGCCTGGGCAAGGTGCCGATCCTGCGATTGGAGGGTGATGGGGGTCAACGCCTGAGGGCTCCCAGTATGTGAGAGGGGGCAGGCTGGGCTGAGGGACACCCCCCACACACACACCCAGTGCACGAATTTCGTGCACTGGGCCCCTAGTCCTACCTAATAAAAGACAAAAGGGTAATTAACCATACCTCTGCTATGCTTCCCATTGGCTAATCAGGGCGATATGCAAATTAACTGCCAACAAAGATGGCGGTTAATTTGCATATACCAGCTCTGAGCTAAGACTGACTACAACATGGAAGCCTAGCGGTGCAGAAGAAAGCAAAGTAGAGGCTGCAGACACAGTAAAGGAGCCAAGGCTGCAGAGGTGGGAGGCAGGAGGGGAAACCCAGCCACAGCAGCTGGGAGCAGGAAGGGAAACCCAACTGGAGTGGCTGGGGGTGGGTTGGGCAAACCCAGTTGCAGCGGCTGGGGGCAAGTTGGGCAAACCCAGCCGCAGAGACTTGGGGAGGGTTGGGCAAAGCCACCCAACCACAGCAGCTGGGGGCAGGTTGGGCAAACCCAGCCATAGTGGCTCGGGGCGGAATGGGCAAACTCAGCCACATCGGCTGGGGGCGGGAGAGAAGCCTGCCTCAGCGGGTTTCACTCCCTTCTCTGCTTTGCTCCAGCCGCAGGAAGCCCTATTCTTGCAGGAATCTTCCTGAAATGGGCCTCTAGTCCTATCTAATAAAAGAGAAACATGGTAATTAGCCGTACGTCCGCTACCCTTCCCATTGGCTAATCAGGGCGATATGCAAATTAACTGCCAGCCAAGATAGCGGCCGGCAGCCAGGCAGCTTGAAGCGAACATGAGGCTTGCTTGCTTCAGTGACGGAGGACTCCAATGTTCCCCGCCTGCCGCTGCCGGCCTCTGAGCTTGCAGTTTGAAACATTGTTACAAATATAGAAGCTAAACAAAACCCCAGATACCTGCTTTCAGCAGCCAAGGCCTAAGAGCTGGAGCCAAGCCTCAGAGCTAAAGCTGGCCCAGAATAAAAAAAGAAAAAAGAAAAAAGGAGCGGTTGGGAGCTTCAGTCATCTGCCAGCCTGAAAACAGCCCTCAGCCCCTCACCCAGACTGGCCAGGCACCCCAGTGGGGACCCCCACCCTGAAGGGTGTGTGACCAGCTGCAAACAGCCATCATCCCCTCATCCAGGCTGGCCAGGCACCCCAGTGGGGACCCCCACCCTGATCCAGGACACCCTTCAGGGCAAACCAGCTGGCACCCACCTGTGCACCAGGCCTCTATCCTATATAGTAAAAGGGTAATATGCCTCCCAGCACCGGGATCAGTGTGACAGGGGGCAGTGCCCAAACCCCCTGATCGCCCTGCGGCTCTGTGTGTGACAGGGTGTGGCGCCACAATCCCCTGATAGGCCCTGCTCTGTGTGTGACGGGGTAGAGCCATAACCTCCCCCTCGGCCCTGCCCTGATGTGACAGTGGCGGTGCCCCAACCCCCTGATCGGCCCTGCTCTGTGTGTGACAGGGGGCAGTGCCCCAACTCTCCTATCGGCCCTACTCTGTGAGTGACAAGGGGGAGCTCCCCAACCCCCTGATCGGCCCTGCTCTGTGCGTGACAGGGTACAGAGCCCCAACCCCCCTGATGGGCCCTGCTCTGTGAGTGACAGGGGGCAGTGCCCCAACCCCCTGATTGGTCCTGCTCTGTGCATGACAGGGGGTGGTGCTGCAACCTCCCCATCAACTCTGCCTTGAGTGTGACAGAGGGCGCTGCCCCAACCCCCCAATCGGCCCTACCCTGAGCGTAACTGAGGGTGGCATCGCAACCTCCGAATCCGCCCTGCTCTGTGCATGACAGGGGGTGGCGCCCCAGCTCCCCAATCGGCCCTGCTCTGAGCCTGACCAGGGGCTGCACCGAGGGATTGGGCCTGCCCTCTGCCACCCGGGAGCAGGCCTAAGCCAGCAGGTCGTTATCTCCCAAGGGGTCCCAGACTGCGAGAGGGCATAGGCTGGGCTGAGGGAACCCCCTCACCCCCAAGTGCACAAATTTTTGTGCACCAGGCCTCTAGTTTATATATATAAAAGGCTAATATGCAAAGTGTCCCCTCAGGAGTTCAACCAGGAGACCAGGAGTTCGATCACTGGCTATGACATGTGCTGACCAGCAGGGGGTGGCATGGAATGAAGGAATACCCAGGCCAGCAGCCAGAAGGCCCCAATTGGCCCTGATCACCGGACAGGTTTAGGGACTCTACCCATGCACGAATTTCATGCACCAGGCCTCTAGTATGCATATAAGGTTCTTGGTTGATTACATCCCACCCACCCTCCCCCGCCTTCCCTCCAAGATTCTGCACTTTGTTCCAAGCTTCATGTCTCTGGATCCACTCTGTTCATCAGTTTATTTTGTTACTTAGATTACACATATAAGTGAGATTATTTGATACTTGTTTTTCTCTGACTGACTTAATTTACTTAGCATGATACTCTTCAGGTCCCTCCATGCTATCTTAAAGGGTAAGAGTTCATCTTTTTTACTGCTGCATAGAATCTTTATTTTTTTTATTTTTTATTTTTGGCATTTTTATTTATTTTTATTTTTTAAATTAAATCTTTATTGTTCAGATTATTACAGTTGTTCCTCTTTTTCCCCCCATAGCTCCCTCCACCCATTTCCCACCCCACCCTCTGCCCTCACCACCCCCCCCCCCGCCCGCTGCCCCACTGTCCTCATCCATAGGTGCAGGATTTTTGTTCAGTCTCTTCCCGCATCCCCCACATCCCTTCCCCCCCCCCCAAGAATAGTCAGTCCACTCCCTTTCTGTGCCCCTGATTCTATTATAATCACCAGTTTATTCTGTTCATCAGATTATTTATTCACTTGATTTTTAGATTTACTTGTTGATAGATGTGTATTTGTTGCTCATAGTTTATATCTTTACATTTTTCTTCTTCTTCCCCTTCTTAAAGGATGCCTCTCAGCATTTCATATAATACTGGTTTGGTGGGGATGAACTCCTTTAGCTTTTCCTTATCTGTGAAGCTCTTTATCTGACCTTCAATTCTGAATGATAGCTTTGCTGGATAAAGTAATCTTGGTTGTAGGTTCTTGGTATTCATCACTTTGAATATTTCTTGCCATTCCCTTCTGGCCTGCAAAGTTTCTGTTGAGAAATCAGCTGATAGTTGTATGGGTACTCCCTTGTAGGTAACTGACTGTCTTTTTCTTGCTGCTTTTAAGATTCTCTCTTTGTCTTTTGCTCTTGGCATTTTAATTATGATGTATCTTGGTGTGGTCCTCTTTGGATTCCTTTTGTTTGGGGTTCTCTGCACTTCCTGGACTTGTAAGTCTGTTTCTTTCACCAGGTAGGGGAAGTTTTCTGTCATTATATCTTCAAATAGGTTTTCAATAGCTTGCTCTCTCTCTTCTTCTGGCACCCCTATAATTCGGACGTTGGTACACTTGAAGCTGTCCCAGAGGCTCCTTACACTATCTTCGTATTTTTGGATTCTTTTTTCATTTTGCTTTTCCAGTTGGGTGTTTTTTGCTTCTTCATATTTCAAATCATTGACTTGATTCTTGCAACCCTCTGGTCTGCTACTGGGAGTCTGTATAATATTCTTTATTTCAGTCAGTGTATGCTTAATTTCTAGTTGGTCCTTTATCACAACCTCGAGGGTCTCATTAGATTTCTTGAGGGTCTCATTAAGTTTATTGGCAGTTTCTAGAAAATTCTTGAAAAACCTTAAAAGTGTAGTTTTGAACTCTATATCCAGTAGTTTGCTTTCCTCCATTTCTGTTATTTGTGTCCTGTTTCTTTGTCTCCGCATTTTTTTATGCTTCACTGTGTCGATAGAGTGGCTTTCTGTGCTAGGACTATAGGGCCCAGTGGCTCAGCCTCCCCAATTACCTGAGGTAGACACTCTTGGTGCACCCCCTTGTGGGCTTTGTGCACATTCTTGTTGTAGTTAAGCCTTGATTGTTGTAGGTAACACTGGGAGGGATTGACCTCCCGGCCAATTGGCTGTGAGAATCAGCTGTGTCTGCAGTGGGAGAACTTCTGCACTGGAGACACCCCTCGGGGCAAGACTTGCTTCAGTGGGGCTTTGGTGCTCACTGAGTCTGCCCCCTGAGTGTCCTTTATGGATCCGAGGAGCTGCAATCTGGATGGTCCCACTCTGACCACCGGGCACACTGGCTCCTGGATCTCTAAGGAAGTGCTAATCTAGCCTTTACCTGAGGCTACCCAGCAGGAGCCAGCTGTCACGCAATGAAAGTTGCCCTGAGGCCTTGGGCCAGCTGCAGTTTGTTAGGTAATTATCAGATTGCAAAGGGCCAGGCCTTTCATATGTAAAAGCCTCCGGCTTGGGAAGGGCAGGGTCCCAGGGGATCAATAGGGAGGAGCGAGCAGTTATGGCTGCTCTCAGTCCTGCCCTCAGAGGCCCTGCTTCTCAGTGTCCCAGCAATCACTGCAAGCACCTCCGAGAGAAAGCTGCCCTCGAGTTCTGACTGATGCCAGACAGTCCAGTTTCTCCCGTATGAGTCTGGGTCCCCAGAGACTCACCTGGAACTGGAGCTCAGAGCTTGAGACTCCCTCCTGATTGAAAAAGACAACTGTGTCCTCAGCTGCCAGCCCTCTCCGCATGCGCCTCTGTACCTCTGTATTTTACTTCCGCACTGCACCTCCTCTGAATCTCAGTATGCTTTTCTCTTTCCTTCTAGTTGTAGAATTTCGACTCAGCCAGCCTTCCTATGTTTCTGGATGATGTCCGTTCCGTCTTTTAGTTGTATTTTTGAAGTGGTTGTGTGAGGCAGCAATCTCCGGTGTTTACCTATGCCGCCATTTGGTTTTCCCCAGAATCCTTATTTTTTAAGAAATATATTTTTATTCATTTCAGAGAGGAAGGGAGAAAGAGATAGAAACATTAATGATGAGAGAGAATCATCAATCAACTGCTTCCTGCAGGCCCCACACTGGGGATCAAGCCTGCCTGGGTGTGTGTCCTGAACGGGAATCGAAATATGACGTCCTGGTTCATAGGTCAATGCTCAACCACTGTGCTAAGTGGTTGAGCATGCTGGCCGAGATCCTATGCTGTATTTTACATTTCCATTACTATTTTGTAACTACCAATCGGTACTTCTCAATTCCTTCACCTTTTCACCCAGTTCCTCAAGCACCCCCACACCATGAGTTTTTTGTTTTGTTTTTTTCAATTTAAAAGTTATAGGTGGTCAAGTTTAAAAGTGATGTAGATTCCACACTTACATTATTTTTAAACTAACTGATGAACAAAATAGATCCAGAGACATAGTAGCATGGACTAGACTTTGGAATCTCAGAGGTAAGGTGGGGGTGGGTGGGAAGAGATTAACCAAAGAATTTATATGCATATAAGCATAACCCATGGACACACACAATAGTGTAGTAAAGGCCTGGGGCGGGAGCAGGTGCAGGCTATAAGGGGTCAATGGGGGAATAGTGGGACATCTATAATACTTTCAACAATAAAGATTTTTTAAAAAGTGATGTAAAGATGATGCAGTACTAGACAAATATTAGCACCCTATCTAAAGTTCTAACGCTATTGGGGAAAAGCAACATGTGCTCTCTGCTTGAACAGCAGTACCTTTAGCACAGTTATATACCCATTTATCTAATCAACTAAGATTTTTTTCTTTCAATTTAATTTAATATTGGGGTAGTTTATGTGATCATATTTCCTCTGATAAATGTTGTACCCACCTGATACATGCATAGTTATTACAATATTATTGACTATATTCCCTATGCTATATTTTACATATCCATGAGTCTTCTGTAACTACCAATTTGTACTTTTTTGTTTTCTTTTTTTTTTTTTTTAATCCTCACCTAAGATATTTTTTCCACTGGAGACAGTGAGATTTCATGAAGCATTCACTCCGTAGAGAACAGTAAGTTCTAGAATTCAGAATTGAAAATAGCTATGCCAATTGGTGTTCTAGCCATATATTCTAAATTTAGATTCCTTTTCTGCACTCTCTCATCCAGTCTATTCTCTTGGCTTTCATCACTACCAGTAATATATTAGGAGAAGAAGAAGATAGGGGAAAATGTTGCATCTCTGTGCACTGTGGTTTTCCTGTTGGGCAAGGAAAATGCTATTTCCTTTGCTTCCTCTTCCTCTTAATTTACATTCATTTCCTCTTCTTCTTCTCACCAAGCACCTTCAGTCTCTACACAATTTTTTTTTATCTCTATTCTGCCCTTCCTACACATACCAGCCTCAATGTCTTGAAAAGCTTTTTTACTCCTGGCAAGGCAAAACAGACAATCAAAAAAACCTACTTGAAGCTAAGCCTTGTAAAAGCTTTATAACATTTTAAATTTATTGTAGAGGTTATTTCAAGGTTTCTCCTATTCTTTCATTGGGGACATGTTTCTTTGACTTTTCATTTTGTTTGCCTTCTTGTGTTTGTTTCTATGTATTAGGTAGAGCTGTTATACTTCCAGTCTCTGTAGAGCGGCCTTGTGCATTAGGTATCCTGTAGAGCCCAGTGGTACAACCTCTCCAGTGCCTCAAGCCCGGTGCTCCAAGGGCACCCCTCCTCCCCCACCCTCTATGGGCTGTGTGCACCCTCCCGTTGTAGTTGACCCTTGATTGCTGTTGGCACGTGAATGGGCGGGATTGACTCCCCAGGCCAATCGGCTATGAGGACCCGTCATGACTACAGTGGAGGAGCCACTTTTCAGAGGCTGACCCCATGGAGCAGATCTCACTTCAATGGGGCTCTGGTGTCCAACTAGCCTGCCCTGTGAGTGTGTTGCTATGGAGGTGGTTAGGTGGTGCTCTGGCTTGGGCCAAAACTGTCCACTGGCTGTACTGGCTCTGGAACCTCCCAGGAGGTGCAGGCCAAGGTCAGCTTCTACTTGTGCTCTGCCTGGGGCCACCCAGCATGAGCTACAGAGCAATCTGCCAATGGCTGTTACCTCTGCTGGGCTTGGAGGTTCCTGAGAGAGGCCAAGCTGTGAACTGAGACCGGTTGCTGCTCGTGCTGGGCCAGGGGCACCTTAGCAAGAAGTACATAACATGCAGAGGCCAGCTGCTTCTTATTTAGGGTTTGGTAACCTTTGAGAAATTTTAGGAACGTTTTAAGTTTGAGCTAAGGCAGGCCATTTGTATTGAAAAGCCACTAGAAGTGGCTTGGGTGTGCCCACAAGTTGGGTGGGGTGGGATCTCAGGGAATACCAGGGCCGGGCAAACAGTGCTAGCCAGGATGATGGACACTCAGATACGGCTTCAGCCTCTGCCTACAGGGGGAGGGTTCAGCAAAGGGACAACGGCTTCTGCCAGTACTTCTGTCTCAGGGAAAGCTGCCCCTCTAGTCCTCACCCCAAAGCCAAATAACTCAGTTTCTCTCCTTATGTACCTGGTGCTTTGTGGGCTGCTGCCCCAGAACTGGAGCTCAGAGTGAGACAGTCCATCCACACGTCAGTATGTGCACAGCTCCCCGAAGAGGAATGGCTGGGACACCAGCAGCCCTCCATCTTATTCAGCCACAATTTCTGTTCATTTTCACATCCAGAGGTTATGGAGACTTCTCTCACCAACCACCTTCAGTCTCTACGCAATGTCTGGCACTGGAACCCTGAGCTGGGGAGCATGGTGAAGGGCTGAGACTCCTCACTCCTCTGGGCATACCTCACAGCTGAGAGGTCCCTCCTGATTTTTAACTGCCACTGTGGGTGTGGTTTCTTTTACAGCCCACGCCCCTCCTACCATTCTCAATGTGGCTTTTCCTTTATATCCTTATTTATACGACTTCTGTTCAGCTAGACTTCAGGCAATCTCATTGATGGAGTTCTGTAATTTTGATGTGGTCATGGGGGAATGAATGCAAGTACCACATTTATCTATTCAACCATCTTTATTGGAGGTCTACATCCAAAAGTTTTAAGTTTTGATGAAGTCTAATTTATCATTTGTCTCTTGGTTTGTGTTTCTTATTTGGTCTGTGTTTATTTAAAAAAACATTTGCTGCCCTTGTCAGTTTGGCTCAGTGGATAGAGCATTGGCCTGCAGACTGAAGGGTCCCAGGTTTGATTCTGGTCAAGGGCATGTACCTCGGCTGCAAGCTTGATCCCTGGTCCCCGGGGTCGGGGCACAGGAGGGAGGGAATCAATTGATGTGTTCCTCTCACATTGATGTTTCTGTCTCTTCCCCTCTCTCTAAAAATCAATGAAAAAATATCCTTGGGTGAGGATTAACAAAAAAAAAAACTTGCCTATTCCAAAGTTACTAAGACTTTCTCCTGTTTTCTTCCAAAAATGTTATAGGTTTTATTTTGACATTTCAGGCAGTTAATGTGAGTTTAATTTTCTATGTGATATAAGATAACTCTCAATTTTTGTTTTTATTTTTTGCATCTAGATATTCAATGTCCTAGCATTCCTTTATTTAAACTCTATCCTTTTTTCCACTGAATTGCATAGGCAGCTTTGAGAAATTCAATTGACCATACGTGGGTGGGTATATTTCAGGACTCTATTCTGTTCCATTGACCTACAGGTCTACCTTTACACCAATACAGCATTTTCTTGATTGCTGTAGCTTTATAACAACTTTCAAAATTAGAAAGTTTTGAAAATTTCTGCTCTTTTTCAAAATTGTTTTAGCTATTCTCTTGTTTGCATTGTTATTGTTTTACCTTTGATTTGGCCACTTTTCACTGTTTCTTTGTATGCCTTGTGCTTATTTGTGGAGATTTAGGGATTTGAAAAACCAGTCAGCTTGGCTAGAGATTCTAGGACCTACTCAAACCTTTTTTGGTAATTTGTCTTCTCAGGGTTTGTGTATCTAATTTCCCAGATAATGATGTTTACCCTGCCCTGGCCAATGTGGCTTAGTCACACCGATGTTTCTCTTTCTCCCTCCTCTCTCTAAAATCAATTTAAAAAGCATATCCTCTAGTGAGAAAAAAAATAAAAGAACAAGAGGTTTGCCCCTACCACATCTCAGGAGCCCATAATCTCCTGTTCCCTCTAGTGTCCGTCTGCAGTACTGCGGTCTCTCTGGTGCTGGCCACTGCTCTCAGCTGCTCCCAATCTGGCATCCAAAGTACAACTTTCCTTCCCGATAGCGCTCTGAGTCAGACAAGACAGAAACCAACCCTTTGAGCAGCCCTCTTTCCCTCCCAAGGGAGAAGCTGGGAGTTGAGGGGTTTCTTCTGATAGCTAGTATGGCACTGTGCTTGGGAGGGTAAGAGTTAGGATAGCCAAATGGGAAAAACTTTCCTATCTGCTTACACAAGTCTCTTCTTGGCTTTGCACTCACCTGGGGTGCTACAACATGTTAACTGATTTCTGGAGTTCTCACAAAGACAACTTGGCACTTATAGTGTTGTTAAGTCAGTGTCTCCATGGGGGAACAAGGGCCTGGAACTTCTTATTCCCCCATGATGTCACCATTTTTGTTTATATTATTTAGTTTTGAAAAATATTTGAAATTTGCAGAAAAGTTACAGACTACTATAATGAACTTTACCTAAATTTACTAACAAAATATTAATATTTTTGCCACATTTGCTTTATCTCTTTCATATAAACTTTTTTGAACCATTTGAAGTTGCAGACATCACATGTTTTACTCTCAATATTTTAATTTATTTTTATCTGAAAAATATATTTATTGATTTCAGAGAGGAAGGGAGAGGGAGACAGAGAGATAGAAACATCAATGATGAGAGTGAAGCATTGATTGGCTACCTCCTGCATGCCCCAACCTGGGGATAGAGCCCAAAACCTGGCATATGCTTTGACCAGGAATCAAATCGTGATCTCCTGGTTCATAGATCCGACGCTCAACCACTGAGCCAGGACGGCTGGGCATACTCTCAATATTTTATGTGTATCCATCCTTTGAGAATAGAGTCATATTTGTCATATGATGACGAGACCAAAACTCAATATCTGGCATGTTGAGTTTCATTCTTTACTAGAGAAAAGGATTTTTCATAAGACTTTTGGGATTGGTAGATTTTCAGAGGCATACATGGATTAATACCATCAGTCAAAGTGTGGTTAGTCAGGTGAGGCTGCTGTTGATTGTTTGGCACTCCAATGCATGTTTATTGGAGTGAGTTCATACCTGGTTGGCAGACTTTCAAAAGCGATGAGCTGATGTTGGTTAGTTGGCTTTTAAAATTGAGTTCACTGATGCCCTAACCCAGGGGTCCTCAAACTACGGCCCGCGGGCCACATGCAAATACAAATATTGTATTTGTTCCCGTTTTGTTTTTTTACTTCAAAATAAGGTATGTGCAGTGTGCATAGGAATTTGTTCATAGTTTTTTTAAAAACTATAGTCCGGCCCTCCAACGGTCTGAGGGACAGTGAACTGGCCCCCTGTTTAAAAAGTTTGAGGACCCCTGCCCTAACCAGTTTGGCTCAGTGGATAGAGCATTGGCCTGTGGACTCAAGGGTCCCGGGTTCGATTCCGGTCAAGGGCATGTATCTTGGTTGCGGGCACATCCCCAGTGGAGAGTGTGCAGGAGGCAAGCTGATCGATGTTTCTCTCTCATTGATGTTTCTAACTCTCTATCCCTCTCCCTTCCTCTCTGTAAAAAATCAATTAAAAAATATATAATATATAAATAAATAAATAAATAAAATTGTGTTCACTGAGATGAATTGATCAATTGAACAGGTTTAAGACCAGTTCTAATTGTTATTTGTTATCATGGCTTCTGAACAAGCAGGGTTTTTTTTTTCTACATTCAAGGGGACTCTTTTATTCTCAATCCTCTCTTTTAGTCCTCATCCAGCCAAAGCTGAAACAGAGACTACAAGTCCAGATCTTCACCACTGTTGTTGATTGTTCTTGAATATAAGGTTTCTTTGTGGAAATTTTATTTTCAACTTGCACACTGATTGTTGTGATTTTTATCTTGATTTTTTGTCTTTGAATCATTTGTTGAATCACAAATGTTAATACAAATGCCTGTGTGGAAAAATCTACTATTTTGGGTAACAGACATTGAACAACAGTGAGACAAACAAGTAAAACTGGAAGTACTTATAATATTAAAAGGAAAGGAAGACACTCTACAACCATGAACCAAGATATCATAAGTCTGATTAATAAAACAAGGCCTATCAATTCCCTGACTCTTAGCCAGTTTATGTTTTCTTTTAGCTTAGATATAGACTGCTTCATCTCAGCTAATGTGTTGTTGCCTGTACATCAGAAGTTTTAGTAATGGCACAGACTCCGTGCTTGCTGGCCCCCCCCCAAAAAAAAACACCCTTAAGATAGTCTATTCTTAGAACCCTGTAGGGCTCAATCAATGTGAAGAAACACCTTTTTTTATTGTCACCTTAAGTTGTGCTTCTGGATAGTGGAAAAGTATCCAGGGCAATCTTTTCCCAGAAAGGGGTTTATCCTTCAGAATGTTTTTTTTCAAGATCTGTATTTCATGGAGAGTATAGGAATTATACCCATAGAATATCCTACAGGTCAATTAACCCTGGTTCTGGGGCAGCATTGAAGAGACTGATTTTCACATAAGAAAAATAACCCAGGAGGTGCTCAAGGGAGATGATTAATCTCAGTAGAGTTGCAGATCTAGTGCATCTGGGTGTAGTTATGAGAAACAGTTACTGCTATCGCCCAAGAATAGTTTCATCCCCCTCTTCTAGCAAAAGAACATTTTTCTTCATTATTGTAAGCAATAGTAACATAACTTTATATAATACATTTTGTTATGTTATTAAATAATATATTGTATATAATATTACATAATTACATAATTATTAATATCTATGTTATAATATATATCATATTATAATATAATCTCATATTATAATATAAATTATTATATTTGTATTGTATAACATACCTTCATATTATTTTTCAACTTGGTTGTACTAGCAAAGCTTAGGAGAGCTAAATTACAAAATTAAGAAAGTGATCAATACTGTTTTAAAGTTTTTTCTTTTCCAATATTACATTTTTTTCTTTTTAAAAAATATGTTTTTATTGATTTCAGGGAGAGGGAGAGAGAGAAATATCAATGATGAGAGAATCATTGATCAGCTGCCTCCTGCATGCCTCCTACTGGGGATTGAGCCTGAAACCGGGGCATGTGCCCTGACCTGGAATCAAACTGTGACCTCCTGGTTCACCAGTTAATGCTCAACCACTGAGCCACACTGGCCAGGCTCCAATATTAAAAATTTTATGTATGCATGTATTTATTTATTTTGGCTTGATTGGGGAGAGGTAGTGAATTTTTTTAAAAAATAAAGCTCATATCTAAGCACATCATTAATATTAGTTAGGGGAACATGATAAAGTCAAAAGTATACAACTTTAAATGAGTAAAGTAAAAAGTATGAATAAAAGTATTTAAGAAAGTGTGACACAAAGCTGTTAAGTACAGCATAGGGAATATAATCAATAATATTATAATAACTATGTATGGTGTCAGATATGTTATACAAATGTCTAATCATTATGCTATATACCTGAAACTAATATAATATTGAATGTCAACTTTAATGGGGGGGGGGGCAGAGAAGTGTGACATATAGAAGAATGTGGTTCCAACAGCTGTGGGCGGACACATTCTACAGCAGTGATGGCGAACCTTTTGAGCGCGGCGTGTCAGCATTTTGAAAAACCCTAACTTAACTCTGGTGCCGTGCCACATATAGAAATTTTTTGATATTTGCAACCATAGTAAAACAAAGATTTATATTTTTGATATTTATTTTATATATTTAAATGCCATTTAACAAAGAAAAATCAACCAAAAACATGAGTTCGCGTGTCAGAGGTGTCAGAGGTTCGCCATCACTGTTCTACAGTGTGTAGTTATCAGCTGATCCCTAAGATCTTGAATCAGCCATCGACTTTCAGGAACCATCCATTTCTGGAAGTTCTCTGGAGAATCTCATTTTAAAATCTCACTAGATGTAATTTTGGTTATATTAAGATCCTTTATATTTTTCTAGAGGGTTGTCAGTGATACTGATAATAAGGTTTTGGAGTAAAGGGCAAAATCCTATGTAAATAAAATTTATGAATAACTTTCAGTTAAATGTATTCCTATATTGCCCTAACTGGTTTGGCTCAGTGGATAGAGCATCAGCCTGCGGACTGAAAGGTCCCAGGTTCGATTCCGGCCAAGGGCATCTACATTGGTTGCGGGCACATCCCTGGTGGGAGGTGTGCAGGAGGCAGCTGATCGATGTTTCTCTCTCATCAATGTTTCTAACTCTCTATCCCTCTCCCTTCCTCTCTGTGAAAAATCAATAAAATATATTTTTAAAAATGTATTCCTATATTAATGGACACATAAAATGGAATGTCCTACATAGGAAACACAAAATCTAATGGTATTTTAACCATTATGAGTGTTGTGGTTTCAACAGGAAATGTTTTAACCTATCCTATATATAAATGCACTACTCATAGTGTCCCATCTAATAAAAGCCCAGCAACTGAAACAGCAGAATGACCAGAATAACCAGAGACCAGAATGACCATGGCCCCTCGCCCAGGCCAGCCCCGCACCCCAGCGGGGACCCCCACCCCGACTGGGGGCCCCCATCAGGGCAGGCCAGCCAGCCCCCACCCGTGCACCAGGCCTCTATCCTATACAATAGAAGGGTGATATGCAAATTGACCCTAACAGCGGAATGACCAGAACAATCGCTGGACCAGTCACTATGAGGTGCATTGACCACCTCTTGGTCCCTTTCCCCAGCCAGCAGGCTCCAATCGCCTGAAGGTGAATGGGGAAATGGGGGTGGGTGGCAGGGGATGTGGGCGGTGTCAGGCCAAGGCCCCCGCCCTGCCAGTCACCCCCCACACAGAGGGCGACCCATAGCGGAGGTGAGGCCAGTGAGCGGGCAGGAATAGCCAACCTCTCGGTTCCTTCCCCCGTCAGGCACTGATCACCTGATGGTGAATGGGGAACCGGTGGTGGTTGGCGGTGGGTGTCGGGGAAGATGGCCCTGATAGCAGGCCAGGCATAGGGACCATACCCGTGCATGAATTTTGTGCGCTGGGCTCTAGTGTATTCATAAAAGATGGAAGAAAGTAATTGATACAATTCATTTGGTGATGCTCAAAGGATCTTACAGGGTATGATCCTAGTCTATGCCCTATCCTATATAATAAAAGCCTTATATGCTAAGTGTCTGGTCGTCTGGTCAGCTGTTCAACCAATCAAAGCGTAATATGCTAATGATAGGCTAAGGCTGCTCAACCGCTTGCTATGATGTGCACTGTCCACCAGTGGGCAGACGCTCCAACTGGTAGGTTAGCTTGCTGCTGGGATCTGGCCAATCGGGACTGAGCGAGACGGGCTGGACATGCCTTGGTGCCCTCCCCTAGTCCCTCCCTGGCCCTGATCGTGCACCAGTGGGGTTCCTCAGCCTGACCTGCACCCTCTCACAATCCGAGACCCCTCCTGGGATGTCGGAGAGCTGGTTTTGGTCCAATCCTGCAGTCCAGGCTGAGGGACCCCACTGGTGGTCAGTACACATCACAAATTTGTGAACCAGGCCTCTAGTCTTTACAATATTTCCTGGTCAATTTGGTTCCAGGTGGGATGTGAACTGGCTAAAACCTCTGTCCTAGATGTCCCATAGATGATTTTCTGGCCAATTTATCCCTACCGTGGATGGGTTATTTCAGGGAAGATTTCCACAAGCATTTATTTGGGCTTTAAAGGGTGCTATCTAGTGACCATCTTGGATTTGCTAGATTTTTATCCTCATGGATCTTATAACCTGATCATTCCCAGTGATTATTTTCAGAACTTGGGTGTCCAGATTTTGTGAATCTATGATATAATCTTTGAACTTCTACATGATTTATTGTTGGTATCTTTGTTTTGATGTTTTAGATGATGTCCTTTAATCAGAGAAATCTATTTACCATGATGATCTGTTAATGTATTCCTAAAATATATGTAAAGTATTTGCAGGGGCTGACAAGCAACCCCTGAATGATGGATGAACAGATTACTCTGACACAGCTTCACTGTGAAAGAGGGCTAAGGGGCTTGCCTGGCTTAAGGGTCTAAGCAGCCTCGATTGCCTACCTCGTTAGGCTTTTATTGCAGTTTCTATCTTTAGATACAATCAGTAGTGTGAGTAATCTTGGGAGGACACATGTGGTTACATTGTCCTCTAGGCAAGGGCATCCAGGGATTAAGCATAAGGATTCCAGTAAACACCCATATGCACAGACTTGTTTGGAAAGGTCAAGGAATAATTAGGGGCACCACCTTCGACACTCCCCTAAGTCTCCCCTAAGTCAGAATTCCAATAAACAGAGCAGGTGGCCTTCCACACACTTCCCTTTTATCAGAATGTCCTCCTTACAAACTTTCCAACCAAGTCTCCTGTGCTCCCCAACAAGTATTTATATAATGATTACAGTATAGTATATTAATTTCTGTAATACCTCTTCTACTGTTAGTCTGTAGCTTTTTGACAGCAATTATTTTAGCATGAAGATATAAAGTAATTGATGTATTTGTTATTAAATTTTAAAGGGTACCTTAGAAGTTGGTGTTTTAAAAAGTGAATTATTCTAAAAGCTTAACAATCTTAATATCTCTATGTTTTTATATATATGTATATGCTTATATATACCAGAGGCCCAGTGCACGAATTTGTGCATGGGTGGGGGGTCGTTTGGGGTGGCCTGCAGGAGTCAGGCCCCAGCTCATGCCACCAGACTTACAGCTGCAGCTTGTGCCCCCAGCCTCCCAGCCCCTCAGCCCTGCCTGGCACCCCACTGTGGCCTAACACTGCTGCCTCACCTGCACCACCATCCCACCTGCAGGGCGATCGAGCGGGGCCAGGCCCCCAGCCCCCCACTGACGCTGCTGGTTGCCATCTGCGGGGTGATCGGTGGGGCAATTGGGTCCCTGCTCACATCCGCCTTGGCCTGGCACCACACACTCACCTGCTCCACCATCCTGCTGTGGTCCTGCTCTTATTGGGGCCCATCAGGGCCCATCGGGTCCGGCAGGGCCTCCACTTCCACCTGCTGCCAGCACCACATCACCGATGCCTGCCATATTCTGCACCACCCCCTGGTGGTCAGCACACGTCATAGCAAGCAGTTGAACTCCTGGTTGAACAATTTGCATATTAGACTTTTATTATATAGGAGATATATCTACGTATATATATATTTTTGAGGTCCAGGGCACAAAAATTTGTGCACTCGGGGGGTGGGGGAGTCCCTCAGCCCGGCCTGCGCCCATTCACAGTCCAGGACCCCTTGGGGGATGTCCACCTGTCAAGTTAGGCCCACTCCCCAGGGAATCAGGCCTAAGCTTGCAGTCAGACATCCTTCTGGCAGCCAGGGAGCCCTCGGGGGATGTCCGACTAAAGGCTTAGGCCCCCAAGGGATCGGGTCTAAACCGTTAATTAGACATGCTTAGTGCTGCCACGGAGGTGGGAGAGGCTCCTGCCACCACCACTGTGCTGGCCAGCCATGAGCCAGCTCTGGCTGAGTGGCACTCCCCATATGGTAGTGCACTGACCACCAGGGGGCAGCTTCTGCATTAAGCGTCTGCCCCTGGTGGCCAGTGTGCATCATAGCAACCGGTCATTCTGCCATTCAGTCAATGTGCATATTAGCCTTTTATTATTATTACTAGGGGCCCGGTGCACGAAATTCGTGCACTGGGTGTGTGTGCGGGGGGGAGTGTCCCTCAGCCCAGCCTGCCCCCTCTCACATACTGGGAGCCCTCAGGTGTTGACCCCCATCACCCTCCAATCGCAGGATCGGCCCCTTGCCCAGGCCTGACGTCTCTGACAGAGGTGTCAGGCTTGGACAGGGGACCCCCATCTCCCCCCGATCACTGGCTCTGGCCCCCGCCCAGGCCTGAGGCCTCTGGCCCAGGAATCATACCTGGGCAGGGAACCCCCATCTCCCTCTGATCGCTGGCTCCACCCCCCGCCCAAGCCTGACGCCTCTGACCCAGGCTTCAGGCCTGGGCAAGGGGACCATCATATCCCCCCAATCCCCGGCTCAGCCCCCCACCCAGGCCTGATGCCTCGGCCAGAGGAGTTGACCCTCATCACCCTCCGATCACCAATCACCGGATCGGCCCCTTGACCAGGCCTGAGGCCTCTGGCCTAGGCGTCCGGCCCGGGCAGCGGGGACCCGCAGTGGCAGCGGCCCCGTGATCGTGGGCTCCGCTTTAGGCCCAGGCAAGGGACCCCTAGCTCCCGGGACTGCCAGCTTCGACCGTGCCCAGCTCCCATCGCTGGCTCCACCCCTACTTCCTGCTATCACTGGCCAGGGCGGAAAAGGCGCCTGATTCTTTGATCATGGCTGGGGGGCAGGGCAAAGGCGGCCCCAGGGCCGCCTTTGCCCTGCCCCCCAGCTCTTAGCCCCCCCCTGGGTTTCCGATCACTGTCAGTGGCAGGGGGCTTCTTCCTGCTTTCCCTTTCACCTCCCTGCATTGTGCCTACATATGCAAATTAACCGCCATCTTGTTGGCAGTTAACTGCCAATCATAGTTGGCAGTTAACTGCCAATCATAGTTGGCAGTTAATTTGCATATAGCCCTGATTAGCCAATGAAAAGGGTATCGTCGTACACCAATTACCATTTTTCTCTTTTATTAGATAGGATATAGGATGTCCCTATTTCCCCCCTTTTGCCCCCTCTACCCAGCTCTTGCCCCCCACTTCTCTCTGGCCATCACCATACTGTTGTCTGTGTCCATGGGTTGTGCATATATTTTCTTTGGCTAATCCCTTCTTTAAATTCACTTCTTTAAATTTTTATTTTCAGATAAGTGCTTATAACTGCACTATTATATATTTTCTATTATATCATTTAGAATTAAGATATTTTTTAATTGAACCCTTGTAAACGTTAGCACAATTTAATAAATTATGCTAGAAGCAATTAGGAGATTTTTCATGTAATGCAGATACACTTCAATTAATATTTTATTTTTATTTTTTTAATATTTTAATTTGAAATAATCTCATATATGTAAAAAACAACTATAAAATAAAACAGCATATTATATGTACTCTTCACCTAATTTCTTAGGTGTTAATAATTTAAACATAACCATTATACAACTAACAAAATTTGGAATATATTTTTCTTATAATCTTTTTAATGTTATTTAATCCATTTACTTTGTTTTTGTTAATCTTCACCCAAGGATATTTTTCCATTGAATGTTAGAGAGAGTGAAGGGAAAGGGAGAGACACATTAATCAGTTGCCTCCTGCACATGCTCTGATAGGGACTGGGGATCAAGCCAGCAACTGAGGTACATACCCTTGACTGGAATCGAACCTGGGACCCTTCAGTCCATGGGCTAATGCTCTATCCACTGAGCAAAACAGGCTGCAGCTTAATTCATTTACTGTTAATCTATATGTGTCTTTATATTTAAAGTGGGTTTTGTTTTTGATTCACCCTCATAATCTGTCTTGGCTTCTGGGACTTCTGGGGCGGGCCTTCCTTGCCGCCGGGGCCCTGCCAATTGGGTCTCGGGCGGCAAGGCGGGGCCGGATCTGCCCTGGATGGCAGCGCGCTGGTGGCTCATGCTGTCCCGCCCTGCCTGCAGTATGCAAATTAGCCATCATCTTTGTTGGCGGTTAATTTGCATATCACACTGATTAGCCAATGGGAGGCGTAGCGAAGGTACGGTCAATTGCCATGTCTGTCTATTATTAGATAGGAGGATATATGTATGTATATATATATATAAATATATATATAAACATATTACAATTTTTTATGCTAACAATCTAATATGCCCTGGAGAGGATCATCATTCAGTCATTCAAACAATTTTGCTTTTGGCAAAAAATTGGATTTTATATGAGACAGGACTATTATTTATATATCAAGCCTGATATTTTTCATATTTTTAATATAAAAACTATCAACAAACAATATTGAGTTAGTATTTGGTATTATAGTGTAAAAAATTCTTTTCTGATCATGGATATCTTGAGTTACAGAAATATAAGTATGGGATTCTCCTTCATAGGGTTATGAAGTTGCTGA
Source organism: Myotis daubentonii (assembly GCF_963259705.1). NCBI lineage: Eukaryota > Metazoa > Chordata > Mammalia > Chiroptera > Vespertilionidae > Myotis > Myotis daubentonii. The sequence continues at coordinate 62,944,994 of NC_081846.1, read as the reverse complement.
ATCAAGTGTGCTGCACTAGTATTTCTTTTTTTTCCCTTTTTTTTAAATTGACTTTTTAGAGAGACAGAGACAGAAAGAGAGAAAAATATGAATTTGTTGTTCCACTTATTTATGCATTCATAGGTTGTTTCTTATATGTGCCCTGACGGGGATAGGACCCCAAACCCAAACCTTGGCATACTGGGACGATGCTTTAACCAATTGAGCTACATGGCCAGAATGCTGCACTAGCATCTCATTGTATGAGAAGAGAGTGATAATTAATCAATAAGTTTAAAATATTGAGTGGTTTCTGCTAGCAATAGTGTTTTAGTTCATGTGCCAACATTAGATTAAAAGGCCTAGTATGACAACTGAGGCTATTACAACTTCTTTGACACCTGTAATTGCTCTGAAACAAAGAAGCTTATTTATTCCTCTTCTTATTTAAGGGATAGGTTTTATAGATAATGTTTTTTAATGAGTTAAAATACCTAAAGCATAGTCTATCATTTTCACATATATACAAAAAGATTTATGTAATTAAGGAAAAAAATCAATCTGTAATCTATGGGCTCTGCTCCAAGTTAGTCTGACTATGTCTGTTGAATCTTTCATCTATAAGAATTCTGCAACCATTACTTTTTTTTGTACTTTCTTGAATTATAGTGTATACATTCTGATTTCTAGATGAACTATAATGTGATCATATACAAGAGCTGCAGTATATTTTTGTCTAAAAGTAGATCTTATTACATTTTTTAAAAATATATTTTATTGCTTTTTTTACAGAGAAGAAGGGAGAGAGATAGAGAGTTAGAAACATCTATGAGAGAGAAACATTGATCAACTGCCTCCTGCACACCCGCTACTGGGGATGTGCCGGCAACCAAGGTACGTGTCCTTGACCAGAATCGAACTTGGGACCTTTCAGTCCGCAGGCTGATGCTCTATCCACTGAGCCAAACCAGTTAGGGCACATTTTTAGATGTTTGGGTTAGAGATCTCCAAGACCACTCCAGGTACAATGATTCAATAAGAGGACTCAAGGGATTTAGCATACAGTTGCATTCATGGATAAGGACTATAGACAATATAGAACAAAATCAGCAAGGGGAAAAGGCATCTGGGCATAGTCTGAGGGAAACTAGACACAAACTTCCAAGGGTCCTCTCCCAGTGAGTCACACGGGACATGCTTTTTTCCTCTATCACTGAGTTGTGACAACATGTGTGAAATATTGCCAATCTTGGAAGATCAAGACTCAGTGCCCAGGGTTTCTACTGGGGACTAATCACATAGGTACAAGCTGCCTAAATTCTAGACTCCCAGGAGGAAAAGCAAGTGTTCACCAAAAGCTATAGTTTCTATAAACAGTTTAGTGAGGCACTCTTATCAGTTATTGTTGGGAACCTCCCAAAATCTAAGTTCCAGAGGCCAGCCAAGTGCTAACCTTACAAACCAACCAGCCAAGAATAACAGTTCAAACCTGCTATGTTGATTGTGTTCTGAATAATATTGTATCATAGAGAAAGAATATTCCTATGATAATGATAGCAAAATATCAGTTACAGCCCTGGCCAGGTAGCTCAGTTGATTAGAGCGTCATCTCAATACACCAAGGTTGCAGATTCGATTTGCAGTCAGGGCACATACAAGAAGCAATCAATGCATGCATAAATAAGTAGAACAACAAATCAATGTCTCTCTCTCTCTCAAATCAATTCTAAAAATTTAGATATTGAATATTTGTATACACACACACACACACACACACACACACACACATATATGTATGTTACAGTTGAGACATTGAGTTGTTAGAAAACTTGAGTGGTTCTATTAAGCCAAGTTAAATAAAGTTTATTTCTTCTCAAGTCTGACACAATTACTGTATATATTCAAATTTGTCTTGTCTTTTTTTTCAATCTGACGCTGTCATTTTTACTGTAACACAACCCTTTTTCCTGTTTTGTTTTGTTTTTAAATATGTTTTATTGATTTTTCACAGAGAGGAAGGGAAGGGGATAGAGAGTTAGAAACATCGACAAGAGAGAAACATCGATCAGCTGCCTCTTGCATACCCCCGACTGGGGATGTGCCCGCAACCAAGGCACATGCCCTTGGCCGGAATCGAACCCGGGACCGTACAGCCCGCAGGGCGACGCTCTATCCACTGAGCCAAACCGGTCAGTGATGTTTTTTTTTTCTTTTTAAAAAAAATGTTTTTATTGATTTCAGAGAGGAATGGAGAGAGTGAGAGAGATAGAAACATCAATGATGAGAGAGAATCATTGATCAGCTGCCTCCTGCATGCCCCCTACTGGAGATTGAGCCCACAACTGGTCATGTACCCCTGACCAGAATTGAACCTGGGACCCTTCAGTCCATGGGCTGACGCTCTATTCACTGAGCCAAACCAGTTAGGGCTTTTTTGTCTTTTTTAGAAAGCATCCTTCAATATGGATTTTTCTGATTCTTTCCCCATGGATAGATTCAGGTTCTGAATTTTGGCCAGCACACCATAGAAGTGATATTGTTTCCCCAGTGAATCACATCCCAGAATCTCAGTGATAACAGTTTGTACCAGTTTGGGGGATTTTCATAGATGTTTCCACTGTAAAGTTATCATTTCTCTCTTCTTGTTTAACTAGAGGCCCGGTGCACAAAAATTTGTGCACTCGGGGGGGAGGGGGGTCCCTCAGTCCGGCCTGTGCCCTCTAGCAGTCTGGGACCCCTCGGGAGATAACGACCTGCTGGCTTAGGCCTGCTCCTGGGTGGCAGAGGGCAGGCCCAATCCCTCGGTGCAGCCCCTGGTCGGGCTCAGAGCAGGGTCAATTGGGGAGTTGGGGCACCGCCCCGTCATACAGAGAGCAGGGCGGATTGGGAGGTTGTGATGCCACCCTCAGTCACACTCAGGGTAGGGCCGATTGGGGGGTTGGGGCACCGCCCTCTGTCACACTCAAGGCAGGATTGATGGGGAGGTTGAGGTGCCACCCCCTGTCATGCACAGAGCAGGGCCAATCAGGGGGTTGGGGCACTGCCCCCTGTCACGCACACAGCAGGGCCCATCAGGGGCTTGTGGAGCTCCCCCCTGCCACACACAGAGCAGGGCCGATCAGGGGGTTGAGGAGCTCCCCCCTGTCACTCAGAGAGTAGGGCCGATAGGGGAGTTGGGCCACCGTCCCCTGTCACACACAGAGCAGGGCGGATCAGCAGGTTGGGGCGCCGCCCTCTATCACCCACAGAGCAGGGCCTGTGGGGGGGCGGGGGGGAGCGTTGGGCCACCGCCCTCTAACACCCACAGAGCAGGGCCGATCAGGGGGTTGGGGCACCGCCACTCTCACACTCAGGGCAGGGCCGATGGGGAGGTTATGGCTCTACCCCGTCACACACAGAACAGGGCCCGTGGGGGGGAGGGGCTTGGGTGCCGCCCCCTGTCACACACAGAGCCGCAGGGCGATCAGGGGGTTTGGGCACTGCCCCCTGTCACGCTGATCCCGGTGCTGGGAGGCCTCGCGGCTCCGCTGATCCCGGTGCTGGGAGCATATTACCCTTTTACTATATAGGGTAGAGGCCTGGTGCACGTGTGGGGGCTGGCTGGTTTGCCCTGAAGGGTGTCCTGGATCAGGGTGGGGGTCCCCACTGGGGTGCCTGGCCAGCCTGGGTGAGGGGATGATGGCTGTTTGCAGCTGGTAACACATCCTTCAGGGTGGGGGTCCCCACTGGGGTGCCTGGCCAGTCTGGGTGAGGGGCTGAGGGCTGTTTTCAGGCTGGGGGTGACTGAAGCTCCCAACCGCTCCTTTTTTCCTTTTTTTTTTTTTTTTATCCTGGGCCAGCTTTAGCTTGAGGCTTGGCTCCAGCTCTTAGGCCTCCGCTGCTGAAAGTAGGTTTCTGGCCTTTGCATACAATATTGCGAATCTGCTGGCTGAAGTCCGGCGGTATTCATTACAATGTTTGAAACTGCAGGCTCAGAGGCCTGCAGCCGCAGGAGGGGAACGTTGGTTTCCTCCGTCACTGAGGCAAGCAAGCCTCATGTTAGTTTCAAGCTGCCTGGCTGTCGGTTGCCATCTTGGCTGACAGTTAATTTGCATATCTCGCTGATTAGCCAATGAAAAGGGTAGCGGTCGTACGCCAATTACCATGTTTCTCTTTTATTAGTGTAGATAAGTATCTTACGGGGAGGTAATATATTTTGAGACTGTGCTCCCCATCAGACTTTTGTTCAGTGGTTTTTCCACCTACTGACTTAGCACTGACTGATTTCTTGAAGCAATTATTACTATCATGGTTGCAAAATGGTGATTTCCTAACTCTATCTTTTCTTTTACTCATTTATATGCTTAGTACCAATACAGGTTCATGGATTTTCTTTTACTCAATGATTTATAATCCAATCTTCCAGATTCAGTCAGTGAAAGCCCTCCAAACTGGCTCCTGAGTCCTTTTAATGTGTTCCCATCATTTTTAAGCACTTGCTTGCTTTCTGGAACAAAAATATATTATAGGCTTTTCTTATACTTTCTCAGCCCCAGCCCTGGAATTAGTAATTTCTCTAAGCAAGTCTGGTTCCTTTTAGTAAAACTTTCCCTCCTCATTAAATATATTTTGAATATCACTATATATTATTACAGAGATAGCTGCATAGTATTATTCAGTATAGATGTACCACAATCTATTTAACATGTCCTCATTAATTGTTTCTAATCTTCTTCTTCTTCTTCTTTTTTTTTTTTTTTACAAATTCTACACTGAACAAAAGTCTTGTCAAAATAATATAAATGGAGCTTTCAAATGGAGCTGCCAAGAGTGCGGGTACGGGCTAGAAGGGGTCAATGGGGAAGAAACGGGAACATAGGTAATACTTTCAACAATAAAGATTTAAAAATAGAATAAAATAAAGTGGAGTTGCCAGAGGAATTGCCCTCATGTCCTTTGTCTCAAATGTTAAAACAGGGCAAAATAACCTTTGGGCTGGGCCTACGGCAACATTGCGATTCAAAGAACTGTTTGCAACGATAACAAGAAAGCAGTTATGACAACTGGACAGATGACTACCAGACTGAAAATTAAAATTATCTTTTAGAATTAGTGTCACTATATTATGTCAGCTGCTCCAGTAGAAATGCCTTTCTTCTATTGATGTAATTGTTCCCCTTCCCTTTCTCATAAATACCCTTTGCCTCTGTCTCCTAAGGGAACATTATATGGGCTTCTGCCTGAATTAATGATTCCTGAGCAAATGCTTGTTTGATTCTCACTCTGAAAGGCTTCTATATTTTTATTTATTTTTTATTTTAAAAAATATTTTTATTTATTTCAAAGAGTGAGGAAGAGGGAGAGATGCCGTAGACCAATTCCAGCGTGCCATAATTTCAAGAGTTTCATCAAAAGGTTGATGAGACTTGGGGAGTCAACAGGGTTGAGTCACACATGTATCACCTGTTTCCCCAAACCTGAAAAGGGATTATTGCTTGCTGCCAGACAGCTAAAAGGCATCGTTATCTACATGTTATTGCCTCCTACTGGCCAAACACCTGAACAGCCGTAGGCTAATTCCCCCATTCTGACAATGGACTCTGTACCCTTTGAAACCTTACCCTTTGAAGTGTATTATCTCCACCTTGCCTTAGGACAAATTGTGTTAATAAAAGCAAGGGTCCTAGACAAGGAGGGAGTCTTCAGCTCCTTTAGCTGAAGGTCCTCTGACCCCCAATGACTTACAAAATTATATCTCGTCTCTGGATTCTTCACTAGTCTCTGGATTCCTATGTCATCTACGCACAGCCCCTTCTCCAGATTCCCGAACCCTTCTTGATGCTGGAACAAGAACCCTGGCAGAGAGAGAGAGATAGAAACATCAATGAGAGAGAATCATTGATCAGCTGCCTCCTGCACACCCCCTACTGGGGATTGATCAATAAAAATAGGACATTTAATCCTGCCCATGAGTAGGCATGGTGATGAATTCAAACTGGACTAATTTTCTAAATTTGTGATTACATTATTTTTCCACAAAGTCCTTAAGCATAATAATGAGTCACTTTCCCTTTTGGCTCCTCAAGGCTGTCAGTTTAAATTATGTTTCTAGGTGCGCACCCTCCTGGCAGGACACCCCTGCCTTTCCTTTTTCCTTTCCTCCCCCAACTTCTCCCCCCGCCCCTCCCTGCCCCCGGCAGTTAAAAGAAAAAGGAAAAATAAAAATAAATTGTGTTTCTAGTTCCTGAGCTTCTAAAATATTTTGTTTTCTCTCCATGTTTTGAGATGTAAACAAAGGATTTCTGCTATACATAAGTGGGTTCTTTCAAAAATTGATATTTGTATTCCAATTACAAATAAAAGTAATAGTTAAGAGCTATCCAATGTTAAAGAAAATTTGTACCTTGAACACAGTAGGAATCTCAAACTTTGGAACTGAAAAGACTCACTCAGGGTGCATACCAAAATTTCAGATTGCTGGGCTTGCCCTGGAACTTCTGGTTCAGTAGATCTGACAGGTATGGCCCAGATATTTGCATATAAAGGTCCCTTGTGAATCAATGTGATGCAAAGATACAGGAACCAAACTTTCAGAAATATAATATTGCCCTTGTGTGGTTCAGTTGGTTGGGCATCGTCCTGGTTCAGTTCGTAGGTTGTGGTATCAATCCCTGGTAGGGGGCGTGCAGGAGGCTTGAGAGTGTTCCTCTCACATTGATGTTTCTCTTTTTCCCTCTCCCTTCCTCTCTCTCTGTAAAAAAAAGAGAGAAATGTAATATTAAATTATTGCTGATTGGCTATATTTTTATGCAGACATTTAAAAATTTAACATACAGTCTGTAATCCTCACCTGAGGAGTGAGGATATTTTTTCCATCGATTTTTATTAAAATATTTTATTGATTTTTTTTTTTTTTTTTTTTTTTTTACAGAGAGGAAGGGAGAGGGATAGAGAGTTAGAAACATCGATAAGAGAGAAACATCAATTCAGCTGCCTCCTGCATGCCTCCTACTGGGGATGTGCCCGCAACCTAGGTACATGCCCTTGACTGGAATTTAACCTGGGACCCTTCAGTCCGCAGGCCGATGCTCTATCCGGGATAGAGCCTGCAACCAAAGCACGTGCCCTGACCAGAATCGAACCCAAGACCCTTCAGTCCATGGGCCAACGCTCTAACCACTGAGCAAAACAGGCCAGTGCTAATTGCCATTTATTGAATTTTGATATTGGTGTATTTCTTCTCATTTTACTGATGAAGACATGGTGAAGCTAAGTATTTTTCTGAAAGATCTCAAGTTTCACAGTGGCAGAATCAGTATTTGACTTCTCATCTATCTGACTTCAAAGCTGGGTTCATTACATTAACATTAGTAATTTGGATTACAGATGGATACTTTATTTTATTGAATGAATAACTATAGGATTCCTTTAAGTAGTGCGCTTCCATTGGACTCTTTCTATATATATACTTTTTTTATTCATTTCAGAGAGGAAGAGAGAGAGATAGAAATATCAATGACGAGAAAGAATCATTGGTTGACTGCCTCCTGTATGCCCCACACTGGGGATTAAGCCCACAACCCGACCAGGAATCAAAATTGTGACCTTCTAGTTCATAGGTCGACACTCCACCACTGAGCTATGCCAGCTGGGCTCCATTGGACTCTTTTTTTTTTTTTTAAGTGTATTTTTATTGATTTTTCAGAGAGGAAGGGAAAGAGAGAGAGAGATAGAAACATCAGTGATGAGAGAGAATCATCGATCGGCTGCCTCCTACATGCTCCCTACTGGGGATCGAACCCACAACCCGGGCATGTGCCCTTGACTGGAATTGAATTCGGGACCCTTCAGTCCGCAGTCCATTGCTCTATCCACTGAGCCAAACCGGCCAGGGCTCCATTGGACTCTTTATATTGAATTTTCTTGCAATGTTCAAGAGTAGATCTACCATTAAAACTATACTACCATACTGCTTTATGCAGAGTAGAGCTTGTTAAATGGTGATACATAAATGTAGCTTAAATAGATTAGTTTTGGAATTCCACATGACTACATTAAAGTTCTCTACTCTTTAAGATTCACATGCTTATTTGTAAATCTTGGAAAAGTAATTTTTCACCTTAAACCACTGTAAGGAGTAAAGGAGATAATGTATATAAAGCATCTAGCACTCAATAAAAAGTAGTTTTAAAAAGAACAATGTTATAATCCTGAAATGCTACATTTAGGGTATAAATTGGGATTCTAGGTAGATACTGGGTAGACAGATCCAAGAATTATTAGATAGGAAGAATCATTAGGACCACTCAGGGCAAGTAGGAGAAAGTAGTCATTTAGAGGCAAAAGGTTATAGACTTGATATTTGCTGTGTGATATTTGATATGTGGTTAAAGACAAGAATGGTTAAGTTAGAAAGCAGTATTGGATTGTGAGTGTAAGTTTTTTACTTCTGAAGATGTTCTGAGGAGAAAAAGAAGTAAAAGATTTGAAAGGCAAAAAAGATTGAAATTGTGTATTAGTTGAACAACTACATGAAAAGATAGATGAATCCATGAACAAATTAATTCAAAACATATTTGAGGCCAGATACTATCAATTTATTATATTTTTAAAATACATTTTTATTGATTTCAAAGAAGGGGGATGGAGAGAGATAGAAAAGAAACATCAATGATGAGAGAAAATCATTGATCTGCTGCCTCCTACACACTGCCCACTGGGGATCGAGTTCGAAACCTTAGCCTGTGCCTTGACTGAAAATTGAACTGTGACCTCCAGGTTCATAGGTTGACGCTCAACCACTGCGCCATGCCAGCTGAGCCAGATACTATCAATTTCTTGTTCAGTCAAGCATGTCCCTAGTGTCGGTTCCAGAATTTCTCTAAAAGTGAAATTTGGGAGTAGCAATCTGGTTGAAAGAGTGCATGAATGGTCTGGGTGGGGAAGGGGATTTGTCTTGACTGCAATTTCTTAGCACTTTACATCAGATTCAGAAAATACCAAAGGACAGGGAGGGGCACTGATTGAGATTGTGGCTGGAACTAATTCCCTCAGGCTCATCTTCAACTCAGCCACAGTAGAGGTGTGTAGCCAAACAATAGCAAATTAATGAGATACTCCTTTCAACAGATGTACAAAGAGCTACCTCAGATAGAGGTGGAAGAATTTATTCTCCCTGGGGGGACAGTAGAGGGAAAGATTTTATAAAAAGATGTGATTTTAGTTGAGTCATTTCTCACACTTGAAAAACTGAATTAATGTTCTAAACAATAACAAAAAAAAGGGAGCAATAGCCCTAACCAGTCTGGCTCAGAACAGTGGCCCACGGGCTCAGTTGTTAGAACAGTCGCCCACCAACTGAAGGGTCTCGGGTTCAATTCGGTCAAGGGCATGTTCGGGAGGCAACCAGCCAGTGGATGTGTCTCTCTCACACTGATATTTCTCTCGGTCTCTTCTCCATCTTCCCACTTTCTCTGAAAATCAATGGAAAAAGTATCCTCGGGTGAGGATTAACAAAAAGAAACAAGGGAACAATATAGACTTTCAAAGAAACAGAAAAGCCAGAGACCCTGACAGACTTTAATGGAGGTGAGGCAGGAAATAAGGGTGGTTATGTGCAGGCTCCCTCATTGTACAGTTTAAGGGCTGCAGCAGCACCCGAGGACAGTCCATAGCTTGGCTGGTAAGTACTTGTATGCCCCCTTCCCTCTCTTCCTTTTTTTTTTCATTTAAGAAACATGTTATGTATTCAATGCTTGGCTTGGCAGACACTTTGCTGGGTACAGATAACAGAGAAGAGCAAAATAGCCCAGAACTAAGCAAGGCATGCGAGTTTGACATGCTTGCATGTGGGTGTAGCTGACAGTTGCACTGTGTGTACGTTATTAAGTGGAGGCTCAAGCCTGATGCCTGGACCTATGAGGCCAGAGCCAGCATGCAAGGACCTGTTGCTGCTGGGCCTTAAGGTGCCTGATTTACAGTGAATCAGCCCTGGCTGGGTAGCTTAGTTGGGTCCTGTATGCCAAGTTTATGGTTTTTTGTTTGTTTGTTTGTTTTGTTTTTATTATTAGTTAAGGTATTACAAATGTGTCCTCATCCCCCCCATTAACCCCCAACCTCCCCCCCCCACACACAAACTCATGCTTCCATCCCCCTGTTGTCCATGTCCATTGGTTTGGCTTATATACATGTATACAATCCCCAGCAGGGCACATACAAGAATCAACCAATGAATGCATTAATGGAACAACAAATCTGTTTTCTCTCTCACTCTCTAAAATCAAATCAATAATAATAATACAAAAGTTAAAGTGAATATTAATCCTGTGTGCTGTGGAGAGTGCTCAGAGGCCTATGAAGAGGGGAGCAATAGCCCAACTGGTTTGGCTTAGTGAATAGAGCATCAGCCTGCAGACTGAAGGGTCCCAGGTTCGATTCCAGTCAAGGGCACATGCCCGGATTGCAGGCTCGATCCCAGTGATGGGGTGAGGGGAGGGGAGGGGAGGGGGGAGGGCGTGCAGGCGTGCAGGAGGCAGCTGATTCTCTCATCATTGGTGTTTCTATCTCTCCCTCTCCTTTCCTCTCTAAAAATCAATAAAATATAAAAGAGGGGAGCAACATATTAATAGTTAAGAATTGACTTTCATTAAGGATTTACTGCCAAGTCCCAACCAAGACCCCACCCTTGAACACCCTTGAACACCTGGGGACTAAAAGAATGCAGATCTTTGGGAACTACCTAAATCTACTAAATCAAGGGCGTGACCCAGAAATCAGCAGTTTAATCAGGAATATCTTCAGGCCATTGTTATGTACAGTTAAACCTTGAGAACCTTGGGCCTCACACCTTTTCTTTTCTTTTTGAACATTTTTATTGGTTTCTGAGAGGAAGAGAGGGGATAGAAACATCAACAATGAGAGGGAATCGTGGATCGGCTGCCTCCTGCATGCCCCCTACTGGGGATGGAGCCCACAACCCGGGCATGTGACCTTGACCTTGATGTGAATCCAACTCCGGACCCTTGGGTCTGCAGGCCGATGCTCTATCCACTGAGCAAAACCAGCTAGGGCAACCTTTTTCTTACTTCATTTTGACCTGAAGTAGGTACCATTACCACCCCTATTTGACGGAGGAGGAAATTGAGACACAGGGTTATGAACTTGCTAAAGTCACACCGAGCTAGGGTTGAAATCTAGACAAATCCAGACCCAGCCCTCCGTCCGGAACATTGCCGTGCAGTTACCTCCTCTTGTCGCATGACTTCATGCTAACACTTCAGCAAGCATTAAACTCGGAGTTCGGACACCATCTGCGGGTTCTTTCTATTTAGTTTGGTGAACTGGGAGATTCATTAACAGTTTGGGTCCCTCCCGGGTTAAATTCAGGCCAGAACACCTCCAGCCCCGGGGCAGGGCAGGGCAGCGGGCGGGGAAGGGCGGCGCTCGATGACCTCGGCGCTCCGCCGCCGCCTGTTGGACCAGCTCGGGGCTCGCCTGCCCGGCCTGCCGGCTCCCGCGCGCTCCGGCCCGCCCCCGCCGCCATCTTGGCTGGGAAGGAGCGGGCTGCACGCGTGAGTAAATAGCTCACGCCGGGGAAGTCGAGGCTTGACCGCGTCGGTGTGGTGCGGGCGGCGGCGGAGAGGACGCAGTTCTGACCTTCAGACGTGGGGGTACGTGTCGGGATCGCCTTGCGAGGTCGCGGGGAATCCTCCGCCGGCGCCCCCTCCGCCCCCTCGCGGCGAGACGCCTCTCCTCCCGGCTTCTCCCGCCCCACGCCGGTCTCCTCCCCCTGTTGAAAGCTGCCCGGGAAAGTGGTGGCGGGAGAGGGCCCGGGCCGGCGCCGTGTGGGCCCGGATGCGAGTTGCGAGGCGCCGGAGGAGGGTAGGACCGAGGGTCCGTGCGCCTGGGGCCAGGGGCGCGGACGTGGTCGGCGGGACTGGGAGGCCCTGGGCGGGCGCGCGGGGCTGGGGCCGGGGGTCGCGCCGAGTCGGCGCAGGGTCGTTTCCGTCGGTCACTGGATGTTCTCCTCTTCCGGCCGCTGCCTCAGGGTGGCCGACATGACGGCCCCGGGCCAGGGCCCCCTCGCGCCGCTGCTGGAGACTCTGGAAGACCCCGCCGCCCCCTGTGGAGAGCAGACGGACGCGTACCTGGCGCTGACAAGGTGAGGCCCGCGGGCGGCGGGCTGGGGTGCGCGGGGAGGGCGCCGTAGGGGTGGGGTACGCTGGGCGGTGGGTGGGCTTCAGGAGCCAGCCGCCGGGAGGACGCCGGGGTCGCGGCCGGGTGCGGAGGCTGGGAGCGGGCGCGGGACGAGCCGCCGGGAGGACGCCGGGGTGGGTGCGGGACGAGCCGCCGCGGCGTCGCCCGAGGTGCATGCAGCTCAGGTGTGTGTGCGGGAGGAGGAAGTCCGCTCCCGGGTCTCGCAGTCCGAGAGTTTGCAAGAGTTTGCTTGGAAGAGGGCATGCTGACTGGAGGAGTGGTTTTCAGTGTAAGTCGCGTCTGTACTGGGACAGTGTGGCAACCCGGAATTTTTTTAATCGAGTTTTATTTTAATTGCAAATGCTTTGTAATCTCTCTCCCCACCGCCCTGGGCAAACCATGGAGTTTTCTGCAGTTGGACCTTGCGAGAAGAGGATAACAACCGGCCTAAAACGATAAAGACGGTGCATTTGTGACGAGGGATAGGCTTCCCTGTTCCCTCCTCACATAGAGCAGCGGTTCTCAACCTGTGGGTCGCGACCCCTCTGGGGTCGCCTAAGACCATCGGAAAACACATATATAATTACATATTGTTTTTGTGATTAATCACTATGCTTTAATTATGTTCAATTTGTAACAATGAAAATCCATCCTGCATATCAGATATTAATTTACATTATGATTCATAACAGTAGCAAAATTACAGTTATGAAGTAGCAACGAGAATAATTTTATGGTTGGGGGTCACCACAACATGAGGAACTATATTAAAGGGCCGTGGCATTAGGAAGGCTGAGAACCACTGACATAGAGAAACTGTTGAAACTTGTACAGTGGATGCAGAAGTAATCCTGAAGGTTATTTTTTTGCTTCAGATGTATGTTGCTTTCTATACTTACAGTACCTTAAGCACTAGATCAAGTTAATTTGCCAGGCTTCTAACATAAACTTTAAACTTTAGGGAGTGATTATACTTTTGTGTCTATTTGCCTGAACTTTTTATTTCTGCTTTTAAGTCGTATTACTGGAGAAGATGGAAAAGAAGTCATTATAGAAATTGAGAAAAAACTTCCTCGGTTATGTGAAGTTTTAAAGGTATGTGTCTCTGTTTATCAGTAGTTATTTTTTATTTGTGGGGAGAAGTTTTACCAGTTTACTCCTAAAAACTTTGAATTTAAATAAAGTGAAAGCATATTATAGTACTCTGAGTTCCCTTATAGTTTTCCCTCACTTCATCTAACTCCATGTCCCTGTGAGGTTACTCTTTAGTTCCCATTTTGCAGAACAGATTGGTTTAATTTGTCCAAGGCTTTTTGAGTCCAAAATCTTTGCTCTTAATTTAAAAGCAGTGATCGGAGATTATTTCATCTGTTTTATCTCCTTTTGTAGGAATGTACTCCTAAGTAATGACTTTATAATTTTGTTTTTGGTGTATTTATTTGTCTTCACACACCCTTAGTTTTGCTACTCTTGCCTGGTTAAGAACCCTTACGAAGGTTATCTGTGTCACGTGTTTATGGAAAGGTGGTAGAGTTTAACCTCAAACTGAAGACCTGTGTTCTTGTCCTCACTTGAGTACCCTGTAGCTTTGTGACTTTCCTTAACACTTTAATTTTCTTGTTTTTAGAATTTAGAGGTTGAATGCCATCTTTAAAGTCCCTTTGAGTTCTTATTTTTATCTTGTTTTTGTGCTTTTAAAATATAAGTTTTCTATCCAGATAGATATTCATTGTACTTTTTAGCATGATTTCTAACTAAATGTTGAGGCATTTGAGGTTCTGTCTACCTCAAAGTATCCTGTTAACAGTGATCAGGAGCGTACTTTATTGTGTAGTAATTAGTTCAAGACGTGAATAGTATTGTCATACAATATCAGTGGTATTACTTGTTATCCCATTTTTCTTTGTCAAGTTCCACATTCCTGTAGTATAATCATGCTCTGCATAATGATGTTTTAGTCAACAACTTGAACCAACTGACTATACAATGGTGGTCCCATAAGATTGTATGTAATGAAGCTGAAAAATTCCTGACATTTTAGCCAGCATAACGCTATAGCTCAAGAGTTACTCTTGCCCTAGCTGGTTTGGGTCAGTGGATAGAGCGTCAGCCTGCAGACTGAAGGGCGCACATGCCCGGATTGTGGGCTGCATCCCCGGTGCAGGAGGCAGCCCATCAGTGACTCATCACTGATGTTTCTGTGTCTCCCTTTCTTTCTATAATCAGTTTTTTAAAAAAAGTTACTCTTGTGATACTGGTGTAAACAAACTACTATGCTGCCAGTCCTATAAAAGTATATCACATACAATTATGTACAGTGCATATAATATTTGATAATGATAATAAGTGCTTATTGGCTTATGTATTTACTATATTATACTTACTAATCATTATTTTAATGTGTACTCTTTCTGCTTATAAAAAAAGTGCTGTAAAACAGTATTGTAGCTTGGCAGCAGTCTCATACATCTCACTTACCACATCTCTTGATTGTATCGTTTTTCTTGTGCTTGATTTAATCTCATGTTTCATAAAGGCTTGTAGCCTCGGAGCAGCAGGTTATATCATATAACCTAGGCATGTAGTAGACTATACCTTCTAGGTTTGTATACGTGTGCTCTATGATGGTCTCACAATGATAAAATTGCCTAATGTTGCATTTCTCAGAACATACCCCTGTCACTAAGTTGCACAAGACTATTTGATGTGATAAAAACATTCATTTTCATATATTTAGTACTTGACAATGTGTAGGGTCAGGAACTCAATTGCATGCATTTCGAATCAAGATACACTGTTTTAGATAGGGTTTGTAACTAAACTACCTGATGAATAATTGCAGTTGACTCTTGAACAACTCGGGTTAGAGGCACTAACCCTCTCTTCCTCCTTGTAGTAAAAAATCCACATAACTTTTGACTTCCCTAGAACTTAACTATATTTAGAAATGTCTGGGTGAGTGTAATACTGATAGGACAATCAACAGAAGCTTTATGTGTGAATTACTAAGCACTAAAAGGATATTTGAATTCTTTTAGAATAGTAATCATACTAGGTGAAATGTGTTATTTAGAATTCTGCTAGTATGATTTCTGTGAACCCACCACATTCTTAAAGGTAAGACACCATTTTTAAGAAACCCTTTCAGGCATTATGTATTTAATAAAAGTTTATTTACAGACACATGCTAGCTATTATCCAGGAGATATAGTAGTAGCTCTCAAAGTCTTTTTTTCTTTTTAAATATGTCTTTATTGATTTTTTAGAGAGGAAGGGGGAGAGAGAGAGAGAGAGAGAGAGAGAGAGAGAGAGAGAGAGACATCGATGAGCCGGCCGGTGTGGCACA
Organism: Myotis daubentonii; assembly: GCF_963259705.1. Taxonomy (NCBI): domain Eukaryota; kingdom Metazoa; phylum Chordata; class Mammalia; order Chiroptera; family Vespertilionidae; genus Myotis; species Myotis daubentonii. Next base: position 62,929,495 of record NC_081846.1, on the reverse strand, counting down.
GTGGTTGAGTGCTGACCTATGAAATAGGAGGTCATGGTTTGATTCCCAGTCAGGGCACATGCCCAGGTTGGAGGGTCATGGCCTAATTGAGCTGGCAACCTAAGCATGTGCCCTGAGTGGGAATCAACCCGAGACCTTTTCTGTTTGAGTCTGTTGCTTACCCATTATGGAAGGGCTTTGCTCCTACTGTTTATTTTCTGTCTAGTAGTGTCTTCAGCATCTTCCATTTGGTTGACTTTTCCTTTGCCTTCAGATATGTGGAAATGTTCTTTATCTTTTAAGAAAAATGTTCTTTTTTGTTATCTTTTATTTATTGATTTTAGATATAGGTAGGAGTGGGGGAGAGGGAGAGAGAGAGAAACATTGATTTGTTCCACTTATGTATTCATTGGTTGCTTCTAATATGTGCCCTGATAGGGATTGAACCCGCAACCTTGGTATATTGGGGCAACACTCTAACCAACTGAACTACCAGGCCAGGGCCAAGAAAAATGTTCTTTATTTTGTTGATCTTTACATAGTTTCCCTCTTTGCCAAGCTATATACATGGACTCCTGGTCTTATTTCATTTACTTTAAAAGATCTATTGATTGGTTTGATTAAAATGTAATTTTGCTTTTTAATCAAACTTTGCTCTCTAAAGATTGATTCACAATTGTACTCATTTGTAATAAGTGTGTGATTTTATTTTATTTTCCCTATAGGCTCACATTTCCAGTCAAAACTCAGAGCTCAGTTGTGCTGCTCTACAGGCCTTGGGGTTTTGTTTATATAATCCCAAAATTACCTCAGGATTATCAGGTAGTTAAATTTATTATGACTTAATATTTTTAAGAGTTTATAAATATTTACTTTGATGTTTAGAAAAGTACTGTTAACCTCTGTTAGATTCACAATATATTTTTAAAAATATGTTTTTATTTTAGTATTATTTTTTGGAGAGAGAGAAAAACATCAATGTGAGAAACATTAATTAGTTGCCTCCTGTATGCACCCCAACTGGGGATCGAACCCAATATCTGGGTATGTGCCCTGACTGCGATTCAAACCAGCAACCTTTCGGTGCATGGGACAGTACTCAACCAACTGAGCCACACTAAACAGGGCTGATAACATAATTCAGATGTTTAAATTATTATTGGAAAGCTTTATTTTTTCTTAGACATAGCTCTTTGATAATTGTAAAATTTGCTCTAAAAGAAAATAAGCTTATTTATAAATGTTATGAAAACTTGAACATTCTCCTTTGGAAAACTCTTATCTGCTTTAGAAGTTAATTTAGATGGTCACTTATTTTGTATAAGCACATACAGTAAGGAATGTGCTGAATTAGAATGTTTTTACATAGTGGTAAGTGGGATGATTTGGAACTAAAAATGGTAATGAAAACAAGACTTAACTGATGCTTTCTAAGTTTTCAACTAATCTAATTGTTGCTCTAAGTTAGCAGTTTGACATGGTAAAGGAAACCTAGGAAATGATCTTTAGGGGAAATCAGGAATTAGGGAATAAAGATATCAGAAAGTTGTTAACATCTGTTTTCTGAGGGAGAAGTTTCTGCTCTTTTTAATGTACAGGGTGAGGCAAAAGTAGGTTTACAGTTTATATGGAAAATAATAATACAAGAACAATCTTTAACATGCTCATAACTGTAAATCTACTTTTGCCCTACCCTGTATAGAAATGGTAGCGATCTAAAGTAGTTGTTCATTTTGAGACAGATGTAGGGTTCATAACTTCTTGCCAAAAATTATCTTGTATGTTCAAATCTACTAACGACATCTATAAAATTAATTGCACAAAATATCTGATTTAGAGTCTACTATTTTCTCTAAATATACCATCTTACCTATTTTTGTGTTTTTGGAAAGTAGTTTGATATCAGCATTGGTTCTTTGGTCCTTCTCTTTGGATATGCATTTAATTTTTTCTCTATTTTTATATTTGGTGTTTTAAAGGACATAAACTATTCCACATAATTAAAGCTGTCTGTTTTTCAGAGAAAAATATTCAAGAACTGCTTTCAAAATTGAATGATAATGTTAAGAGTTCAGACAAAAATGTACGTACGAGGGCACTTTGGGTGATATCCAAGCAGACGTTCCCCACTGAAGTTATTGGCAAAGTAGTGAGTATAGTTTTTATATATATCTTCTTAAATACATGCCATTTAAAAAAAATTCAGGCTTACTTGATTTGAATTTATTTTCTATCTTTTAGGTACCCAGTATAATTGATTCATTAGAAATAGTATTTAATAGAGGAGAGATGCATTCTGCTGTTGTTGATTACGAAGCATTAAATGTCATCATAAGGTATGAATTTGGATGCTCTGCAAATTGGAAGAATAGTTTCAGGAAGTTCAGAATTTACTTCAAGGAGAGGACTTTTGGGACTTGAATTTGAGTTAGACATTAAAGAGGGAAATGTCTTCTAGACTAAAAGTCTCAAGAAAAAAGTAACAGGAAGAAGGAGGAAATATTTGTGCTTAAGTTAGTAGGTCTCTTTGTTTAATTTTACTGAGATAGTCTTAAAAGTAAAGTCTTGGTTAGGCTGCTGCTGCTAACACAATTCTGGGTTTAAAAATTATTTCTTGCTTTAGCCGGTTTGGGTCAGTGGATAGCGCATTGGCCTGCGGACTGAAGTGTACTGGGTTGGATCCCGGTCAAGGGCACTTGCCCGGGTTGCTGCAGCCTATCAGTGATTCTCTCTCATCATTGATGTTTCTATCTCTCCCTCTCTCTTCCTCTCTGAAATCAATTAAAAAAATGTTTTTTTAACAAAGGAAGAGATGATGAATTTATAGTAAATGTAAACACATTAAAAAATGTGTTTCTGGCCTAGCCGGCATGGCTTAGTGGTTGAGCGTTGACCTGTGAACCAGGAAGTTGAGGTTCAATTCCCAGTCAGGGCACATGCGCAGGTTGCAGGCTCAATCCCCAGTGGGTGGTGTGCAGGAGGCAGCCGAGCAATAATTCTCTCATCATTGATGTTTCTCTCTCCCTCTCCTTTGTTCCTTTCTGGAATCAATAAAAATATATTTTTTAAAAATTATTTTTGTTAAAGCTTTTGCAAGAGTTTTTTTAAAAAAGTAGACTCCTAAGTGAGTTATAGTGGGTAGTTAGGATGTAAGTAACAGTGCTTAGTGGGAGATGGCAGAACAAGAAAATTCCTGCTCCTTCTCATCCTGCTCTTTGTTAATAACATTTGTTTTAAAGTTTTCTTTAGTAGTTGAGCTATTTGCTCTAATTAAATGTTCTGATGCCCTCATTGATTCTCACATTATATCACAGTTCTCTGGCTATCCCATAAGAACACTGAATTTACTTGTATAAAAATAATTAGTATTTAAAAAAACTTTAAAGACAAAATACCTTCTTATTTTAAAAATGTATAAGAATGATACAGAAATAGAAAAATTAGCCAGAAAAAATAAAAAATTTTTTTGTGTGAATATATGTACATATTCTAAAACGTTCCATACCATGCGTATTTCTGTGTGTGCTGCTTATTTTCCTGGTAGTTTAGACATAAAAGGTGAGGTCAGAATAATTTATTAATTGATTTCTCTCTTATAGGCTAATTGAACAAGCCCCAATTCAAATGGGAGAAGAGTCAATTAGGTGGGCAAAACTGGTCATACCTTTAGTTGTTCATTCAGCCCAAAAGGTACATTTGCGGGGAGCGACTGCCCTAGAGATGGGAATGCCGTTGTTGCTTCAGAAACAGCAAGAAATAGCATCTATCACAGAGCAGCTTATGACTACTGTAAGTATTACTTTTTATAAGGATTTTTTGAATACTGCATTGTAAGTTTTTTATTCTGATAAGTTTATTTTTAAAAGCATATGTAAAATTCTTTATAAATTTGAACTACAGTTTCTCAGTCTTATCCATTAAGCTTTTAATGTATTTTTAAAGTTATCAGAGTGATGAAAAACATTAACTTGAAATCTAATTAATGATATGCATGCTGAAGTTTTTAGGGAAAAGAATAATAGGAGAAAAAAATTTAAGCTGGATTAATGCAAGAATGGCCAGATTGTGTTAATAAAAGCATTAGTAAAATGTTAATGGTGATTTATATTTGGACATCCTATCTAATAAAGAGGGAATATGCTAATTGACCCTCACACTGTTGCAAAGATGGTGGTGCCCACAGCCAATAAGGAGGGAATATGCTAATTGACCTCCCTGCTCTCAAAGATGGCGGTGCCCACAGCCACTTGATGGCTGGCAGGGGAGGGCAGTTAGGGGTAATCAGGCAGGCAAGCGAGCGGTTGGGAGCCAGCAGTCCTGGATTGTGAGAGGGATGTCCGAATGCCTGTTTAGGCCCGATCCCATAGGGGTCCCAGATTGTAGAGGGTGCAGGCTGGGCTGAGGGATACCGAGCGCGCGCGCACAAATTTTGTGCACTGGGCCTCTAGTTTATTATAAAACTTAGCTTTGCTATATGTAAGGAAGTTTTCCTTATAAAACATTGGTTAAAGTTATTTGGCTAAGATAATCAGCCAATTTGACACTGCATAGTTTTTCCTTTCTAGGAGTCCTTTTGGTAAATGTTTTTGCTTTTGTTTGCAGAAATTAATTTCAGAACTCCAGAAGCTATTTATGAGTAAAAATGAGACATATGTTTTAAAATTATGGCCTTTGTTTGTCAAACTTCTTGGGAAGGTAAGTCCACATCTAAAGAATAGTTCAGTTTTACATACTAGATCCTTCCATTTCTTAACTTTATTTACATAGCATAGTCAATCTTCATTACTCATCATACCATATATGCAAATTTACCTGTTCACTAAAATTTATTTGTAAAGCTAACATCAGTACTTGTTCTGTATAATTTCCTAAATGTATTACCAGTGTGTATAACAGACATGCAGAGTGGCAAAAAAATTTGAGTTCCCCAGTACGTTTGTGTTCCCAGCTGACCATGAATAAGGTTATGCTCTGCCATTTTGTTTGAGTTCTCTATATTCTCTAGACAAATGTCCTTTTCATGATTGATTTAGTGCCACATTTTTCACATTTTGTGCTTTTTCTTGACGATCACATCATTTAATGGCCCCCAAGCATAGTGTTGAAGTGCTGTCTATTATTCCTAAATACAGAAAGACTGATGTGCCCTGTGAAGAAAATACGGATATTAGATAAAGCTTTGTTCATACCTGAGTTATAATACTTTTGGCCAGGAGTTCAATGTTAGTGAATTAGTGATACACAGTTAAGCACTGGCTAACGATGTTTAGATCAGCAACAGACTGCATATACTATGGTGATTTCATAAGATGATAATGGAACAGAATTCCTATTGTCTAGTGATACCATGAGTTTGTGATGATGCTGGTGTCAAACCTGTGTTGTCAGTCGTGTAAAAGTATATCACATACAATTTTGTATGGTACATAGTATTCGATAATGAATAAATGACTGCTAACTGGTTAGTATATTTACTGTATTATTACTATTTTAGTGTACTCTTTCTGCTTATTAACAAAAACTTTCCTGTGGAATAGTATGCCATGTTACTCTGGCAGCAGCCTCATACATCTTGGTCTTACATCATCTTTTGATTGCATCATTTTCTCTTGTGCTTGATTTAATCTCATTTTTTGTACATTAGCATAATGTACAGGTATACAGCCAAGAAATTGACTATACTATATAGCCTTGGTGTATAGTAGTCTATACCATCTAGGTTTGTGTAAGTACACTCTGTAATGTCTGCACAACAGTTGCCTGATGTATTTCTCAGAACGTATCCCTATTGTTAAGCAGTGCATGACTGTATAAGTAAGGTGTCTTTTAAAAAATAATCCTAAAGCAAGGTTGTGTATTGATTGATTAATGAAATCTGACCAGAAGCTCGATGGAACCTACCTGCATTTTTATTAGGAGTGATGGCTCAGTATTAAAGGTGACTTAACACATTGTATGCGGGAAACGTATTTATACGTTCTACCAGTGTAGTAGAGCGCGGGACACGTATTGATACATTTTTTATAGACTAGCGGTAGAATGCGGGTAACGCATAAATACGTAAACTAAAGTTATCATATCAAAGCTTTTTTGCCTGATTTTCAAGGTCCTGGTGCCACTTTTTTACAAATGAGCTTGTAACTTGGCACCCACAGCATTCACTTTCTCTTTTTTTAATATTTATTGATTTTTTACAGAGAGGAAGGGAGAGGGATAGAGAGTTAGAAACATTGATGAGAGAGAAACATCAATCAGCTGCCTCCTGCACACCTCCTACTGGGGATGTGCCCGCAACCAAGGTACATGCCCTTGACCGGAATCGAACCTGGGACCCACCAGTCTGCAGGCCGACGCTCTTTCCACTGAGCCAAACCCATTAGAGCCAGCCTCTTTTTTTCTTAACATGGCCCTATTTGTAGTAGAGCTTGGCCTTCTGATCAGTCATGTCTGACTTCTTTGAGCATTTATGAGCTCCTCAACTTTCCTTTCTCTTTCTCTCATGGTAATCCCAGTACTAACCATAGTGTTTATGGTGGTAACTCAGTATATTTGTTTTGTGGCATAGTGATGGCTGTCCAACTGCTTGGTAAAGGAGCTCTAAATTTTTTGGATCTGAGATCCAGGAGCCAATTCCATACAACTCACAGGACAGTAAAGCGTTTAAGTTTTTAATTTATTTTCTAGGTTTTGCTCTGTACTTTAAAAGTATTTTAAATTTTTTACTTTTTATTATAGTTTACATTCACTATTATTTTATATTAGTTTCAGGTATACATCATAGTGGTTAGACAACCATATACTTTACAAAGTGATTCCGTCTGCTTCAATATTTCAAGTACCCCCTGGCACCATACATAGTTGTTAGCATATCATTGTGTATATTTCCTATGTTGTCCTTTACATCCCCAGCTTTGTGCTTTTTTTTTTATTAATTAAGTTATTACATATGTGTCCTTATCCTCCCATTCCCCCCCCCCCCCCGCCCTCACCTCCCCTGTTGTCTGTGTTCATTGATTAGGCCTAAATGCTTGCATATAAGTCCTTTGGTTGATCTCTCCCCCTTACCCCACTCTCCCCTCTGAGGTTTGACGGTCTGATCTATGCTTCTCTGTCTCTGTTTTTCTTCATCAGTTTATGTTGTTCGTTATGTTCCACAAATGAGTGAGATCATGTGATATTTATCTTTCTCTGACTGGCTTATTTCACTTAGCATAATGCTCTCCAATTCCATCCATGCTGTTGCAAATGGTAAAAGCTCCTTCTTTTTTACCGCAGCATAGTATTCCATTGTGTAGATGTACCACAGTTTTTTAATCCACTCATCTACTGATGGGCACTTAGGCTGTTTCCAAGCTTTGTGCATTTTTAAATTGGGTGGTTTTTGTTGTTGAGTTGTATAGTTCTTTATTATGGATATTAATTCATTGTCAGACCTGATTTGCAAATATTGTTTCCCATTCTGTGGGTAATTTTTTTTTTCTCTCACCAGAGGATATTTTTCTATTGATATTTTAGAGAGTGGATGAGAGGGAAATACAGAGAGAAACATTGATGTGAGAGAAACACATCAATTGGTTGCCTCCTGCATGTGCCCCAACCAGGGCCTTGGCCTGGGAGGAGCCTGTGTAACCAAGGTACGTGCCGTGACTGGAATTGACCCTTGGGACCCTTTGGTCCACAGGCCGACACTCTATCTACTGAGCCAAACCAGCTAGGGCTTTGCTTTCTTGATGGGATTCTTTGATGCATAAGCTTAAATTTGATAAAGTGCATATAAATTAGGTAAATAGATAACTTTCTTTCTTTTTTGTGTGCTTTTGGTGTCATCCCATGAAGTTGTTGCCAAATCCAGTGCATTAATCTTTTTCTCTGTTTTCTTGGAGCTTTATAGTTTTAATTTTAGTTTATAAATTCTGATCTTTGATCCAGTTTGAATTTATTTTTGTATATAAGGCAAGGGTCTAGCTTTTTTTTTTTTTTTTTTTTAAATATATTTTATTGATTTTTTACAGAGAGGAAGGGAGAGAGATAGAGAGTCAGAAACATCGATGAGAGAGAAACATCGATCAGCTGCCTCCTGCACATCCCCCACTGGGGATATGCCCGCAACCCAGGTACATGCCCTTGACCGGAATCGAACCTGGGACCCCTCAGTCCGCAGGCCGATGCTCTATCCACTGAGCCAAACCGGTTTCGGCAAGGGTCTAGCTTTAATTTTGCACGTGGATATTTCATTTTTCCCAGCACCATTTGTTGGACTGTCCTATTGAAAAGTCTCTAGGCACATTTATAAAACAACAATTGACAGTATATAAAAGGACTTATTTGGGGGTTTCTGTTTTATTCTATGTTTATTCTTATGTCACTACCATAAGTTTTAATTACTATAGTATTGTAATAAGTTTAGGAGTCTTGGAAGTGTGAGTCCTCCAGCTTTATGTTTCAGAATTGGATATTTCAGGCTCTTTGCAATTCCATATTGAATTTGAAGATTGGTTTGTTTTTTGTTTTTTTCTGTGAAAAGGGCTGTTGGAATTTTGATAGAGATTGAGTTGAATCTGTAGATTGCTTTGGGTAGTATTGATATTTTAATGATAGCAAATCTTTCTACCTATGAATGTGGGATGGTTTTCTACTTATTTAAGACTAAATTTCTGCAGTGGTTTGTAGCTTTTAGTGTATAACTCTGGCTTTCTTGATTAGATTTATTCCTAATGAGTATTTAATCTTTTAAGTGCTTTTTCCCCCCAATATTTTATTGATTTTTTACAGAGAGGAAGGGAGAGAGATAGAGAGTCAGAAACATCGATGAGAGAGAAACATCGATCAGCTGCCTCCTGCACATCTCCTACTGAGGATGTGCCCACAACCCAGGTACATGCCCTTGACCGGAATCGAACCTGGGACCTTTCAGTCCACAGGCTGACGCTCTATCCACTGAGCCAAACCGGTTTCGGCTTAAGTGCTATTGTAAATGGAATTGCTTTCCTAGTTTCCTCTTCAGATTAGTGCTGACATGTAGAAATAGAACTGATTTTCAGGTGTTGATCTTGTACTCAGACTTGTTGAATTAATTTTATTAGTTCTAGGAGCTTTTTTGTGAATTGCTTGTAATTTTCTAAGCCAGTTTTTTTCTGTTAACACATTGTATGCGGGAAACGTGTTTACACGTTCTACCAGTGTAGTAGAGCGCAAGACATGTATTAATACGTTTTTTATAGACTAGCGGTAGAATGCGGGTAACGTATAAATACGTAAACTAAAGTTATCGTAATTTTACTGAACGTTGCCATTTGCGCAAAAAATTAGCAAAAATGGCCCGCGCCAACTGTTAGCGCGCGATAAAAACTACCCGCAAACAATGTGTTAATATATTCTGTTTAGGTTATATATGGTTTATAGCCACTTATGAATTAACTAGAGGCTCAGTGCACAAATTCGTGCACATTGAAAGGAAATTAATTAGAAGGTGGCTGGCAGGGCGGGACTGGGCTAGATGGGACAGACACGCCCTGGAGCCAACCTCCCTCAGTCCCTCCCTAGCCAGCCGCACCTGGGGTGACCGGGGCTCGAAGGGCATCTGCGGAGTGAGCGGGGTCCCTCAGCCTGGCCTGTGGGGGTTGGGCCGAAACTGGCAGTCTGACATTCCCCGAGGGGTCCCAGAATGTGAGAGGGCACTCTACCAAGTTGCTGTCGCTCGGCAGCTCCTACATTGAACATCTGTCCCCTGGTGGTCAGTGTGGGTCATGGTTAACGGTCAGATGGTTGCTTAGGCCTTTATATATATAGATATTTTACCTTTTTATGTATTTTTTTTAGGGTGCATATTTATTTGTCCTTTATCCATTTTTCCCTTAACCATTTTTCATACCTGTTTTATTTACTGTATTTGAAAAGGTGTTTTTATTAGTTTCAGGGTTTAACATTGCTTATTTTTTCTTTAATATTGATTCTATTTTTTTTCCATGTACTCACTTTTTGACATTATGTTAGTAAAATTTGTTTTTAATCTGACCTTCCTAATTTTCTCTAATGTTTTAGAAATGCTTTGTGTTATGTATTATCTGCTTCTTGAAGTTTTATATTTTGTGATCTTGAAATTTGAATGTGCATACAGAATTTGGTACTTTAAAAAATGTAAATTCCTAAGACTTTTATGTAACTGAAACAGAATGAATTAGACTAGTGAATCATACTAGAGCCTTATATATTGTTTCGGCAAGTAAATAACTTTTTAATGATTTTTCCTTTTTAGACCTTACATCGAAGTGGGAGTTTCATTAATTCTCTGTTACAGCTGGAGGAACTGGGATTTCGTAGTGGAGCACCCATAATTAAAAAAATAGCTTTTATTGCTTGGAAGAGTTTAATAGATAATTTTGCATTAAATCCAGGTAAGTAATACTTAAAAATTTTGAATATTTATGTTCAAAAAGTATCAAATACCATTTGTGGCACTCTTAGTACATGCCAACACTTAGTTGAGCACTTTATCACCTATCTCATTAATTACAATAGAACTGAGGTACTAAGTATTTTTACTATTTTGGAGAGATTATGTAATTTATCAAAGGTCACAGTAGATGATAGGAAACAATTGTGATTGTTATGGAATAAACATCACTGACTGAACTTTTTTAAAAAATATATTTTTTTTATTGATTTCAGAGAGGAAGGAAGAGGGAGAGAGAGAAACATCAATGATGAGAGAGAATCATTAACTGGCTGCCTCTTGCACGCCCCCCACTGGGGATCGAGCCTGCAACCTGGGCATGTGCCCTGACTGGAATCGAACCCGGGACCCTCCAGTCCACAGGCCAACACTCTGTCCACTGAGCCAAACCAGAATGGGTGACTGGTGAACTTTTTTTATCTTTTAGGACATTTAGAACTGTACCTAATAGTAGATTAATATTTATTTTTTTAAAAATATATTTTATTGAATTTTTACAGAGAGGAAGGGTGAGAGATAATGAGTTAGAAACATCGATGAGAGAGAAACATCAATCAGCCGCCTCCTGCACATCTCCCACCGGGGATGTGCCCGCAACCCAGGCACATGCCCTCGACCGGAATCGAACCTAGGACCCTTCAGTCCACAGGCCGACGCTCCATCCACTGAGCCAAACCGGTTTCGGCTAGTAGATTAATATTGATATACTAGAAGCTCGGTGCACAAAAATTCGTGCACTTGGGGTCGGGGGGAGGGGATCCCTCAGCTTGGCCTGTGCCCTCTTGTAGTCTGGGAGCCCTTGGGTGATGTCCAGCTGATGGATTATGCCTGCTCCCAGGGACATCCTTGGGAGCGCACTAACCACCAGGGAGCAGCTCTGGCTCTGTCCCCTATTGCCCCACCACCAGTGGCCTCCCTCTGCCGGAGGCAACCAGGGTGTGGGGCCATTGGGGGACAGCGCCGGCCTACGAGCAGCTGGCCCCGCCCCCCTGATCGCCTCTCTGCCGCTGCTGGTTGCCACTGCCCCCTGATTGCCATCCCCTCCCTCTGCCTGCTGGCACCCACTTTGGCTGGCCTGGCACTGCCCGCTCGCCAGCCCTGCCCCCCACCCACTGGTTGTTCCACTGTTTGGTTGATTTGCTTATTAGGCTTTTAGTATATAGGACGTGTTTCCTTTTGATTTACCTTAACCTTAACATCCTATTATCCTAGTGAAGGTGTTTGTTATAGATAGATAGATAGATAAATAGATCGATCGATCTAGATATATAGATTTAGATATAGATGTATAGATTTAGAGAACGAATGTTTAGCACAAAGGTGGGTCAGTATTAGTACCTATTTAACTGGGTAATTAATCTTCAGTATAATAAATACTGTATATTTCCAGATCTACTAAGTAATGTGGATTTCATCCTATATATATATTTTTTCTACCAAAGACCATTAATTCTTTCCTCTTAATGTGTTTTATAAAGTGATTATTTGCATTAACTATCATTACTTTTATTGAAAATGTTGGTAAAAGTGCATTGCCAGGCACCAGTTTTAATTAGAAATGTCACTTTCTTTTTTTGTTGCTTATGAACTATTAGCATGAGATAATGTTCATGACTAAGTCTGTTGGAATTATAAACGGTTGAATGTTACAGCATAAAATAGGAGGGGTGTAAAGAAGATGAAGTAAGTCTAGAGCTAGAGAGTCTCTGACTTGTATTATGGATCTAGGAAATTATTAACAAATCAGGTGCTTGACTTTCTTTTCTGTCATCTTCAGTATGCCTTAGTTGCAGGCTATAGGAAAGAGGGAAGGCAGAGAGCATAAATAAACTTCTCAGCTAAGCTGGCTATCCGTATTGAGCATTCTAGAAATCCACATTCATCACCACTTAATTATCATTCAGTAGAATGGCTAAACAGGAGACTAGATAAAGAAGTCATAATTGGGCAGCCATCACTGTTATGAATGAAAGCAGGTCTTGTAACTAAAAGAAAATGGATTGTTTGGCAGTTGGCAATCTCTGTTACAGGGTATTTTTTTTTGGAGCTCATAAGTAGAGGATTTGTTCTCACAGTAGTCTGACTTCTTACTTCAAAGTCTTTCTTAAGTCTTTTTGATAAGTTACTTTAGCACAGACTGTCTTTTTATGTATTTCCAGTCAACACTCAACACACTATAGACTTCTGATATAAATATTTTGCTTAAAGAATTAGATTTCATTTTTATGCTGAATTTTAATATGTAATTATTATTAATGTAGATGTAGGTTTCCAAAATCTAATGGCAACAATGGTTATAATGCTTGATAAGATAAATTACTAGCAAAATTTAAAAATAACCATTTTTGACAGAATGTAAAAAATGCCTCTATTTTTTAAAATAGCTTTTTATTGGTTTTAGAGGGAGAGGAGAGAAAGAAACATCAATGATGGGAGATAGTCATCAGTTGTCTGCCTCCTGCACACCCCCTACTGGGAATTGAGCTCCAAACCCTGGCAAGTGCCCTGACAGAGAATTGAACTGTGATCTGGTTCATGGGTCGATGTTCAACCACTGAGCCACACCAGCCAGGCAGTAAGCCTCTATTTTTTACCTGTAAAGTGGAGATGACAAGAATACAAAGCAGCTTGGACAGTTTCTCAATGTTTTGGAATATCCGGCTAGACAGTTTGTTGTGGAGGACTGCTCTGTATTGTAGGAAGTTTAGCAGCATTTCTGAATGCACCTCACTAGATACCAGTAGTGTTCTCCATACCCTTGCTTCTCAAGTTGTAACAACCAAAAATATTTTAGACATTGACAAATGTCGCTTTATTGCAAAATCACCCATGGCCCTCAGTATTTAATAAATAATACTTATTCCTTTTTTATTGTTGCCTTCCTAACTATTGTGGTCTAGGTGTACTGGAGTTTGTCAGGGGAAAATTTTGGGTGAAACAGGAACACCTGTTGATTAAAAATTTTTTTATAGAATTTATTCTCTTGATAAAAAAGAACTATTGCATATTCATTCTTTAAATGTAATCTTTTACTCTTTACTCTTAAATGTTTTTACCTGGGTTCTTATTTCATTTTCTTTTAAGAAATACTATGTAGTGCGAAAAGACTAAAGTTGTTAATGCAGCCTTTGAGTTCCATCCATGTGAGAACAGAAGCTCTAGCTCTAACAAAACTAGAAGTCTGGTGGTATTTACTAATGAGACTTGGACCTCATCTTCCTGCTAATTTTGAACAGGTAATGTTATAAGTGTTGATTATAATATTTTGTGTTTTCTTTCTTTAATCTTTCAGTGTTACTTTTGCTGTTTTAGCCAACCACAATATATAGATCTTTTTTCTTGACAGACTTGTTCATTTCCCTTAAAGGATAAGCCCTTTTAATTAGCAAACACTCAAATATCTATTTTTTAGAGACATGAAGATTTTTAAAAAGGAATTTCAGAGGACTTAGAATATAAATGAGAGTAGATTCAATATTACTAAAATAGAAATCAAATGCTATACTGGGTAGATAACAAAATGGGATTCTTATTTTTGTTTCTCTTTTCAAGGCTACATAATGATAACCAATCATTTAAATCCCATCATTGGTTTACAGCAGTGATGGCGAACCTATGACAAGCGTGTCAGAGGTGACACGCGAACTCATTTTTTTGGTTGATTTTTCTTTGTTAAATGGCATATAAATATCAAAAATATAAGCCTTTGTTTTACTATGGTTGCAAATATCAAAAATTTCTATACGTGACACGGTACCAGAGTTAAGTTAGGGTTTTTCAGAATGCTGACACGCCGAGCTCAAAAGGTTCGCCATCCACTGGTTTACAGTATTGTTGAAATGATTTTACAAATTTCTTTAGCTATTGATATCCTCTGGACATTTAAACCCAGGCTTAATCTTATCTATACCTCTTTGTTTTTGCAGTTAATCTCATCCTTGGTTTCTGAATTTTTTTATTGATTTGAGAGAGAGAGAGAGAGAGAGAGAGAGAGAGAGAGAGAGAGAAATATTGATTTGTTGTTCCACTTATTTTATGCATTCATTGGTTGATTCGTATATGTGCCCTGACTGGGGATAGGACCCACAACCTTTGTTGTATGGGGACGATGCTCTAACCAACTGAGCTGGCTTTAAGTTTAAAACAGGACAGGTGCGATAACTTTTATCTTTTTTATTGCTTATCTTGGATTTTCAGTATATTTTAATTTTGGATCTGTAAGTCCTTGTCTTCTAGTCTGTGTAAATATCTGATAAGCAGTGAGTATATTCTTAGAAAGGGAGACTTCAAATATACTTTAACTTTTAAAAATTTAATATAAAGGCTTTTAAACTTGGTGGAAGATGAAATAATTAAAATTGGACGTTGATAGTATTATATAATTGGGACGGTAATATTTTGAAATTCTGTCATTGTAAGGTCCTATTAGGCTAACCTTATCCAGTTGTCCAACACATTTATTGGCATAATTTATTCTCATTGGCTAGATTTGACTGGTGCGGAATGATCTTAGAAATGAGTTTGAAGTTGTCTTAGTTCATATATTTTTAGCATGTTTTAAAAAAGCTTAAAATGAGTCTCTCTGCCAATAGCATTAAAGCTCAGGTAGATGTTACTTGCAAAAATTATTTGTGTATAATTTGGAATTTAGAACTGAAATTTATAGAAAGTATGCATCTAGGGATAAATACAGTTTGTTAAAAGTTTTCACTTGTCCAAATTTGTTTTTTCCCTGTGTATTGAAATAGCTCATAAAATTCAACATTTTAAGAGAATTTATACTGCTTCTTAAAGAAAATCAACTGTATTATGCAAGGCTTTTTTTAACAAGAAAAGAAAATTATTCAGTTTACAAATAATATTTTCCTTTTTATTATTATTACCCTAATAGGTTTGTGTGCCTCTAATTCAAAGCACAATAAGCATTGATGCTAATGCTTCACCTCAGGGCAGTTCATCTCGACTAGCTACTTCTCCAGGCTTAAGTCCTATGACCCCTCAACACAAAGGTAAGAGATAGTCATACTTGTTTTTTTATCTTTTTTTTTAAAAAAAAAAATGCTTTGGCTGATGACTTTGTTCAATGTTAATCACATGAAGTGAAGGACTTCATAATTTTGGCCCCCTATCACAAAGTTCAAATATATATTCTCAATTGTTAATGTTTACTGCAGTAATTGCATTGAATTGTTGTAGTTGGAAAAGATCAACTTTTTCCCAGTACATTATGTGAGGTACATTACAGATAATTGTGTTGGTTTCAGAGCCAGTATTTTAAGGGATATTATTAAAAACAACATCTTAAGAGATGCAAGAAATGTGGCTTAGCATGTACACCATGAAAGAAAGTTATTTGCTATTATTATTTTCTGTTAGCTGTTCTGAGCCAAAATTTTATACTTAAGTTTAAGGAATGCCTGCATAGTAATAATTCAGGCATGGATTAATGCCTGAGAATTATATCCATTTAAATGGTGTGTAACAAATAATCTTGTTCTTAATATTTAATTGAAATTCTGTGGGTTTTAAACAAAAACTTTCAACTCTTATTTGAGAAACACTATTTACATTTGAAGGTACATTTCATTGGAAGGTAGTAACCAATATATTCATTTGGGTAGATAATTTAAGCTTACATAACTTTTTTTTTTTTTTTTTTGCTTTAAAGGTGCTTCCCCATATGGAGCCTCAGTAACCACCCGGATGAACTTGAGTTCGAATTTTGGTGTAATGGCCACAATCCCCTCTATTCAACTTTTAGGACTTGAAATGTTACTTCATTTTCTGTTGGGTCCAGAAGTTTTAAGTTTTGCTAAGCAAAACAAACTTGTACTGAGCTTAGGTATTTGCTTTAAAAATAATTTCAGTTATTAAAACACTATATAACACAGTTAATTGGAGGTGATTTGATTAGTACTGGAATGATTTTAGAAATGAGTTTGAAGTTTCTTGTTCATATTTTTTTAGCATGTGACTTTTAAAAAGCTTGAAGTGAGTCTGTCTACCAGTAGCATTAAAATTCAGGTAGATGTGTCCTAGCTGGTTTGGGTCGGTGGATAGAGCATCGGCCTGTGGACTGAAGGGTCCCAGGTTTGATTACAGTCAAGGGTACCTTGGTTATAGGCTTCTCCCTGGCCTGGCTCCCGGTCAAAGCTTGTGGAGGAGGCAAGAAATCTATGTATTTCTTTCACATCCATGTTTCTCTCTGTCTATCCCTCTCTCTCATACTCTCACTAAAAAAATCAATGGAAAAATATCCTTGGGTGAGGATTAACAAAAAGAAAAAAAAATTCAGGTAGATGTTATTTGTAAATATTATTTGTGTATAATTTGGAATTTAGAATTGAAATTAATTAGGGTAAATACAGTTTAATAAAAACATTTTGTAATTATGAAATAAGTAAAAGCTTTTTTAATAGAAAACATGTCAGACTACCTAAAATTTTATATTAAGTTTATTTCATAAAGTGGTTTTACAGAGTTGTCTCTTTTTTTGTTCTAGAGCCTCTTGAATACCCGTTAATCAGCAACTCTTCTTTTTTTTCCAAATATGCAAATACGCTTATCACGGCTGTTCATGATAGCTTTGTTGCAGTTGGAAAAGATGCTTCTGGTAACTATTTAAGAGAAGTTTTTAAAATTATTTGTTCAAAAGCAAATAAAGTAGCAAATAGTTACATAGTGTCACCTATTATCTAGGTTGTGTTGTAAGATATAGTTCATTTAATCTGCAGAGCAATCTTCTGTGTTAGTCAGTTTTGCAGATGAGAAAATTCCATTGTTCTGTAAGTAAATAACCTGTGCAAAGTCACCTAGTAAATGGTAGAGCCATGAATCAAGCCCAGACTCTATTACACCACCATCTACACCTAAACTCCTTTATTCAATAGCCTATCAAATGAAGAGAAGAAATTTCATAAATAAAATAGTGTGCTATTTAATTGGCTTGGGAAATTTTTTTCTAGTGGTTTTTAGGTGTTCTGATCTTTGTTTTTTGTTGTCTCAAAAGTTTAAGATAATTGAATACAGAAAATACAGGTGAAGGGGAAAAAAAAGAATTAACTATAGTTATATGACCCAGTGTTAATATGGTACAGTCCTTAAAAAAACAAACCAACCACATTTATTGCTTTAACAAAAATAAGGTGATAGTATTTTATAAACTGATTAATTATAAAGTTGAGTATTACAAGGAAAATTATATTCTAAATTAAGTATTGCTCAATTTCTTTAGTATAAGGATGAGAGGAGTGTCATTATAGTCACATCTACTTTGTTCTAAAGTACTTTACGTTTTATTTTGACAGATGCAGTTGTCAGTGCTATTTGGAAAGAGCTAATTAACTTGGTAAAGTTAGTTATTGAATCAGGTAAGCACCATAATACTGATGAAGTTATTTTTATAGCACTCAGTGAATTATTTGGCTTTTATATATAAAATTTATTTTAAAATAATTTTTTGAACTACAGCTTCCAGACTTTAGTTTTTAACAAAGCACTTTAAATATATATATTATTTTCAATGATTTTAAAGAGAGAGGAAGGAAGAGGGAGCGAGAAAGATGGACGAGAGAGAAAAATGGATTGGCTGCTTCCTGCACAGCTGTCACCTGGGCATGTGTTTTGACAGGGAACTAAACCGGTGATCTAGGTGCATAGGACAATGCTCAGCCAACTAACTGAACTACACTGGTCAGGGCACAAAGCATTTTTTGGATTTAGTAAAAAATTAATTTTCATAGCTCTCTTAAATGTATATTTTTATCCCTGAAAATCTATACATATATATATGTAAAAGCCTAAGCGACCCAGCAACTGGTCGCTATGACGTTCACTGACCACCAGGGACAGATGCTCAGCACAGGAGCTGCCCCGTGGTGGTCAGTGTGCTCCCACAGCGGAAGCACTGCTCCGCTGACTGACAGGCACCAGATGCAGGACCCACAGCTGGCGAGTGCTGCTGCGGTGGCGTGAGCCTCTCCCGATCGACTGACTGGGCGCGAGCATGTGGCAGGCACAGCAGGGCTGGGATGAGTGGGAACGGCAGGCGGTGTGCCGGTTTCAGCCCAATTCCTGCAGGCCAAGCCAAGGGACCCCACTGGTGCATGAATCCATGCACCGGGCCTCTAGTACTTGTATGTTTAGAAGTACATTCATGCTTTTACTTGTTCATAGGTAACAAAAAAGAGAGACCAGGTTCTGAGGTTTTGACCCTCTTATTAAAATCTTTGCAAACCATAGTGAAATCGGATGTATTTCCTGTATCAAAAACACTGGTAAGTACATTACCTATATGCCGGTATTTAAAAACCACTCTTTGAAATTGAATTTTATATTGCAGATCAGGATTTGGAAAAACATATCAAGTATTGATCATGAGTTTGGCCATGTAATAAATGCTATTCCATTGACTTAATAGTCATTTGAAAACAAAATAATGGCTATAATGTCAACTATAAAAATCTTTCATGATGAGAAGAAGGATAAGACACAGAGAGAAAATTAGGTAAAAGACATGAAACTTGAAGAAACTTGGATGAACACTAATTTTATGACAAGATTGCTAAGCTCCACTAATTGTTACTTTGTGCACTTAAGAAAATGTAGTAATCTTATGGATCTGTTGCATTTAAATGAATCTTTTTTTTTGTTTTTAAGTCCTCACCCAAGCATGTTTTTCATTGATTTTAGGGAGAGGGAGAGAGAGAGACACACACAGAAAATATCAATGTGAGAGAGAAATATCAGTTGGTTGCCTCCCACATAGGCCTGGGAGATTGAAACTGAAACCCTGGTATGAACCCTTACTGGGATTCGAACCCGCCACCTTTCAATGTATGGGATGATGCTCCAACCAACTGAGCCACACTGGCCAGGGCATTAAATGAAATCTCTTTAACAAACATAATGACATTGATATTAAACATCTCTTTTTATCATATATAGGAGAGTAGAAAAAAAGCTAATTAGATAAACTTTTTATAGTAGTAAATCTCCCCAGATAAGCTGCAGATGGAGCAAACAATACCCTTGCATAAAATCTGAGTCTGCTTCCTGTATGTGTTGTGAAAATATCTAGTATGGCAGTCAAGCATAGTGATTAATAGCAAGGGCTCTGGATCTGGCTAGGTTAAATCTCAGCCTGTTTATTAGCTGAATGAAGTAGGGCAATTTATTTTTCTTGTCTCTGTTAAGGAAGAATGCAGTGTTCTCACAGAATGGGTTGATATGTACAGAGTACTCCAGGAACAAAGTACATTAGTTAACAAATGCTATTTATTATCATTAGTATCTGCTTCAAATGAGTATATGTGAAGTATATTTTCACTAACAACAGTTGTGTCACTTTTGTTAAATAGTTCAGGTTAATATCAGTATAGTGATATTTTGGGTCAACAGCTTGCTAGACTCACATTTAAGAGGCATGTCTTAGATTCAGCTTTTAGTTAGCAATTCTCAGAAATACTTGCTTCTGATACTAGTGAGTACATAATTCATTGAAGAATTTCTTTTTGTAATAAAAAGGTAAAAATAGCCTCAAGAGCGATTAATAGAAAAAATGTTTGCATAAATTATGTATGTTCATATAGCAGTTAGACATGTGTCTACATATATTGATATGAAAACTCCACAACACAGTCAGATGAAGGTCATAGTATCTTTAGTATAATATCACTTGTATAATGGTATAAAAGTATGACAGCCACATCTAGAAGATGTTTCTTGGTATACTTACATATATGGAAATTTAGATGTTCTAGAAAAATAAACTCTAAACTCACATTAGTTATCCCTGGAAATAAAGAAGGACTTTGTCATTTTAGTTTTCATATTTCTGTATTTGAACTTTTTAAACTAGTGCAACATTATAATGACAATATATTTAATGAAAGTATAACAAATTGTTCAATTAGAAATAGAGAATACTATGTAGATTTTTACTATATAAAGTACTATATAGACCACTTATAATAATAAAATCTTTGTCTTTCTTAGGTCCTCATGGAAATTACAATTAAAGGACTTCCTCAGAAAGTATTAGGTTCACCAGCATATCAGGTTGCTAATATGGATATTCTTAATGCAAGTATCTTAAATGTTATTATATGATTAAAATGAGCCAAAAAGAAAAGTTCTATGATCTCCCTTTCTTCAAATAGTGAGGCTTAAGTTGTAAAATTTTGAGAAAATTGGATTTGCTGGTTATGTTAAAGAAAAACATGATAGAGTAATAATGTAAAAAAATAAGTATGTCACTATTAAGGGGACTATTTTCTGGGGTTAAAAGGGGGTTTCAGAAGGAAAGTTTTTTATTTGCTTGTACATAATAATAGTGTTGGTTACCATTACAAATTTTGCAAGTTTAGTAACATTGGCTAAATTGTGAAAGGTGTACTTAATATAGGCAGAATATAGGTATTGTTGGGCCAGCAAGTTTTAAGTTAATAATTTTTATATCTGGAATCTGTCACCATTTCTCATTGTACATGGAACAGCTGTGGTTAAAATAATAAAGAGCTTGATTCTTTGGTCAGTTTATTCAAATACATTTTTATCTTTTTTGTCATGTATGTCATAAGTTAAATTTTGTAAACCTTAAAAGGATCGTGTTTCACATAATTGTAGAAAACAAGTATAACAAGAAGATTGTACTCTTTATAACAAAAAGATTGACCGAAATCTCTCATCTTTCTTCAGGGAACGCCTGCTTTATTCTTAATTCAATTAATTTTCAACAATAATCTCTTGGGATGTGGTGTAGAAGATGAAAGGTAAGTTAAACTGAAAATATTCTTTTAAAAAATATATAGATTTTTTTACTTATTTCAAAGAGGAAAGAAGAGTGAGAGAGAAACATCAATGATGAGAGAGAATCATTGATTGGCTGCCTCCTGCACCTTCTCCCTACTCTCTGCCCCTCCCCCCGGGGGATTGAGCCTGCAACCTGTGCATGTGCCCTGACTGGGAATCCAACAGTGACTTCGTGGTTCATAGGTCAATGCTTAACCACTGAGCCACGCTGGCTGGGCTGAAAAGAATCTTTGTTTATCTTGGAAAGGTGGCTTTGTTATGAATAAGATTCTCTGGGTTAACAATTTATAATAAATTTTGTCAAAAAATAAGATTTGAAATTCATTTATTGTTTTTGTGTTATTTTTAGAATTGTGTTGCAGTGTAATTAATGTATTTTGGGGAAACATACAGTTTATTTCATGGTTCAAAATTTTCTCTTCAGGTTTTTTCTTAACCTGGAAACACTTGTAGGTTGTGTTCTTTCTGGTCCAACTTCACCACTAGCTTTCAGTGACTCTGTTTTAAATGTTATTGATCAAAATGCAAAACAGTTGGAAAACAAGGAGCATCTCTGGAGAATGTGGAGTATTATAGTCATTCCATTAACCGAATTGATTAATCAGGTAGGATAAAAGTCTGCTACATATTTATGTTTCCCTCAAGATTTAAGGAATTTTTTTTCTTGTTAGAGCATTTGAATAATAAATGAATAGAAGCTTGCATTTGAATAGAAGGTAGTAAATATTTTTCCTGTGATTGGTTCATTTTCTACTTTCAAGATTACTTGATTTCTTTTCATTGCATTTCTGCCTTATTGTTCAGTAAAGTATAATTTAAGGGGGACTAATCCAGTTCATTTTCTCCAGTAGAGCTTCTAATGCCAGAAGACTCACATATGATACAAATTTTTACGTGTATATCTTGAGTTCTTTCAGTATTTGTATTTTGGGGAATAATAACTCATCTTGACTAGACTGTATGTTAGGATTCTCATGATCAAGCCATGTTAGTAAAGCCATATAGTAGTACCTAAATCAGTAATCTGTTGAGAGTTGATTAGTCCCTACATTTTAATACGTGGCAATATTGGCAGAGTTGTGGAGCTTACATTCTGTCTTTATTGGTGGTTTTCAACTACTTTATCAATCTTTAAAAATTATTCTTCCGGAAATATTTCACCATAACTCTCCAATGAAGTGATGACTCCAAAGAATTTATTAAGGGAGACTGCAATAGCCTTTATTTTGGCTACTCAAGCCAGCACATCATTCAACACATTCTTCTGGAAGAAAATAGGTGTACGTTTTTAAATATTTTCCCAGTGTTTGAAGGACAGCAAGGCCCTGTTTTTTAAGTCCTTTCCTGAATGCTACCTTCAGTGTGTGGTACCATAAACGATTTTGGAGTCATCTCTGGGATTACTTTTTTTTTTTTTTTTTAATATATTTTATTGATTTTTTACAGAGAGGAAGGGAGAGAGATAGAGAGTTAGAAACATCGATGAGAGAGAAACATCGATCAGCCGCCTCCTGCACATCTCCTACCGGAGATGTGCCCACAACCCAGGTACATGCCCTTGACCGGAATCGAACCCGGGACCCTTCAGTCCGCAGGCCGACGCTCTATCCACTGAGCCAAACCGGCTTCGGCTGGGATTACTTTTTAGGACTTGAAACAGTGCATTGTTTCTCAGAGTTGCTGTAACAAATTATACCACAAACTGATAGCTTGAAACAACAGCAACTTATTCTCTTATAGCTCTCAAGGCCAGAAATTCAAAATCAAGGTGTTTGGCAAGTTTCTCTGGACCTCTTGAGGGAGAATCTGTTTCATGGCTCTCTCATAGCTTCCCATAGTCACTGACAATTCTTGATGTTCCTTGGCTTGTATATGCATTATTCCAATCTCAACCTTCATTTTCACATGCCATTCTTCTTTATATCTCCTCTAAATTCCCCTTTTCTTATAAGGTGACCATTTGACTTTTTAAATTTTGATTATATCTTCAAAGACCCTGTTTCCAAATAAGATCACATTTGGTTACAGGTGTGAGGAGTTTACCATCTCATGAACATCTGAACCTTGGGGGACACAGTTCTATTCTCTACACATTGTATATTAATAATTATCACACTAGAATTAGATGATATATCTAATTTCTTTATAATTTTTCTTGTTTCAGACCAATGAAGTGAATCAAGGTGATGCCTTAGAACATAATTTTAGTGCCATCTATGGTGCATTGACTCTACCAATAAATCACATTTTTTCAGCACAGAAAATTCCAGGGGTAAGGCAACGTCAAGTTTTTACCTAAAGAATTTGCATTTTTCTGAAAACATTGTTTTATCCTTTTTAATGAACTCTCATAGTAATTGTACCAAGACTTTTTTTATGACTTAATCAATATGGAAGAAAGGAAAATGGAGAAGAGATAAATTCCTTTTAAAACACATAACTGTTGGTATTGTGGCATTATTACAGTTCTCCCATTACAGCCATGTTGGTGGATGGCAAACTTATTATCCTATGCTTGTTTCTTCTATAACACTTTTAATGTTAGTATTTTTTTTAAATGTTAATGATCTATTAGGTATTTAACATGTAAATAATACACTTAAGTTTTTGGTGTGTGTGTGTGTGTGTGTGTGTGTGTGTGTGTGTGTGTGTGTGTGTGTTTACTGTTATTGTTAGGCCACCATGAAGACCTTACTTAGAACTTGGTCAGAATTATATAGAGCATTTGCTCGCTGTGCTGCTTTGGTGGCGACTGCAGAAGAGAATTTGTGCTGTGAGGAGCTTTCTTCCAAGATAATGGGCAGTTTGGAAGATGAAGACTTTTCGGTGAGTTTATCCTGATCCTGACCATTTTTTAATTTAAAGGATTATTTCCATGTCTTTGGATCCACTCCGTTCATCAGTTTATTCTGTTATTTTGATTCCACATATGAGTGAGATCATGTGATACTTGCCTTTCTCTGACTGACTTACTTCATTTGGCATGATACTCTCCAGGTTGAATTTGGGGTTTTCTTTGTATATATTTATCAATTTATTTAACATTTCTGTGTCTTATGTAGCATATAAGTAAAGATGGGATCTGTGTTTTAATAAGTATATTTAAATTCTCATATAATTAGAAATAGAGTATATGTTTTTTTACTTTACATCTTTTTGTTTTTCCCTTTACTAACATTTTATTTTATTTATTACTAGGGGCCTGGTGCACGAAATTCGTGCACTGGGTGTGTGTGTGGGGCGGTGGGGGGAGTGTCCCTCAGCCCAGCCTGCCCCCTCTCACATACTGGGAATCCTCAGGCGTTGACCCCCATCACCCTCCAATAGCAGGATCGGCCCCCCGCCCAGGCCTGACGCCTTTGACAGGCGTCGGTCCTGGGCAGGGGACCCTCATTTCCCCCCATCACTGGTTCTGCCCCCAGCCCAGGCCTGATGCCTCGGCCAGAGGCGTAGACCCCCATCACCCTCCGATCACTTGATCGGCCCCTTGCCCAGGCCTGACGCCTCCGCCAGAGGCTCTGGCCCCCCGATCACTGGCTCTGGCCCCCGCCCAGGCCTGAGGCCTCTGGCCCAGGAATCATGCCTGGGCAGGGGACCCCCATCTCCCTCTGATCGCTTGCTCTACCCCCCGCCCAAGCCTGACACCTCCGACCCAGGCTTCAGGCCTGGGCAAGGGGACCATCATATCCCCCCAATCCCCGGCTCCGCCCCCCACCCAGGCCTGATGCCTCTGGCCCAGGCATCAGGCCTGGGCAGGGGACCCCCAGCCCCCCGCCCAGGCCTGAGGCCTCGGCCAGAGGAGTTGACCCTCATCACCCTCCGATCACCAATCACCGGATCGGCCCCTTGACCAGGCCTGAGGCCTCCGGCAGAGGTGTCAGGCCTGGGCAGGGGACCCCCAGCTCCCCGCGGTTGCAGGCTCCGCCCCTGCCCAGGCCTAACGCCTCTGGCTGAGGCGTCCAGCCTGGGCAGCGGGGACCTGCAGCTGCAGCGGCCCCGCGATCGTGGGCTTCGCTTTAGGCCCAGGCAAGGGACCCCTAGCTCCTGGGACTGCCAGCTTTGACCATGCCCAGCTCCCATCGCTGGCTCCACCCCTACTTCCTTCTATCACTGGCCAGGGCGGCAAAGGCGCCTGATTCTCCGATCATGGCCCCCAGTTCTTAGCTCCCCCCCTGGGTTTCCGACCACTGTCAGTGGCAGGGGGCTTCTTCCTGCTTTCCCTTTCGCCTCCCTGCATTGTGCCTACATATGCAAATTAGCCACCATCTTGTTGGCAGTTAATTTGCATATAGCCCTGATTAGCCAATGAAAAGGGTAGCGTCGTACGCCAATTACCATTTTTCTCTTTTATTAGTGTAGATTTTTTAAATATACCTTTATTGATTTTAGAGAGGAATGGAGAGGGAGAAAGAAATAGAAACATCAATGATGAGAGAGAATTATTGATAGGCTGTCTCCTGCAGGCCTCCTATTGGGAATTGAGCCCATCACCCAGGCATGTGCCCTTGACCGGAATTGAACCCCGAGACCCTTCAGTCCACAGGCTGACGCTCTGTGCACTGAGTCAAACCGGCTAGGGTTTTACTGACATTTTAATCAGGCTTTATACTTTACATGTTTATATATATGTATGTATGTATGTATGTATATATGTGTGTGTATATATATATATATTTCTTTTATTTTTTTATTATTTAATACATATTTATTGATTTCAGAGAGGGAGAGAGCTGGAAACATCAATGATGAGAGAGAATCATTGATCAGCTGCCTCCTGCATGCCCCACACTGGAGATTGAGCCCACATCCCGGGCATGTGCCCTGACCGGGAATCGAAGCGTGACCTCCTGGTTCATAGGTAGAACACTCAACCATTGAGCCACACCAGCTGGGCTATATCCCATTTTAGATAATACTACTCAAATCTGTCAGATTTGAAGAGTTAACATCGTATAGATGTTAAGATTCTAGCCCAGCAAGTGAAGAGATGGATATATTACTATTCCACAAATTTTTGTTTTTACCACCTCCCAAGTTATGTTAAAAAGATTTGAGTTTTAGTTATAGTTACTTACACAGTAATTGTATCACAGAATTGTGCAGTAAAGTTAATTTGTTATAGCTTCTGTTGCAAACACATAGTTTGATGTTAATTTTCTTGTTAGCCTTTTTTTCTGTACATTTTAGAATTTTTCCCCCCTAATTGTAATTTATACATTTCACCAGGGTGTGTCTGGGGGCATCTTTTTACATTATTCTTTTAAATACTTGATAGACCTTTTCGATCTAAAGCACTGTGTCTTCATCTCAGGAAATTTTCTTGCATTAGCAGTACTCTGTAGTCCTTTTTGAGTACCATTTTATGCGGGTTAATTCATTTAATAAATTAATGTCATTCAAAATACAGTGCCAGAACATTATGCAGTTGAACATCCTAGTAATGTTTGTCATGAAGCACCTATGCTTACGTTAGATGGGCAGTGCCCGCTCCTGCTAGTGGTTCCTGGATGGATGCCAGAGCAGCACTCATTACCTGCTTGTCCACATAGCCAGTGCAGAGAATTCCTGAACAGTTCACCTTTCTAATCCTACCCACATACACAACAGGTTAAAAAAACACACCCTGATAGCTAATGGGTATCTATACATAATCACTCTACAGTAATGCTTGTTATTAAGATGTAATGACCTGGTTGACCCACTCTGAATCTTTATGATGGAGAAATACAACAGCAGCAGGTAATACAGAAAATGGAGACATTTACTGATGAAAACTCCACCCAGACCCGCACAATGAGGGACTAGTGTTATGGGTTCAATCAGCAAGATAGACCACTGACTCAGAATTTAAATTTAGGAGCCTTTATTAAGCTGGCCAGCTGACTACAGCGCGTCCCTCCAGTAAGGAGCTTCACAGTTTGCAGTCCTGACCAAGGGTACAGCAAAGCTTTTTATCTGCAACACTACAAAGCATTTCAAAAAAACTGCAAAGCGGTTCATTAGCCATTCCTGGCACTGGCAGGGTTCACACAAAGTTTACAAGTACGAATGGGGAGGTAAACGGAGTCACACCTGGCTGGGTTGAATCATAATACATTGTTTTTCTAAGACAATCTAGCAATTTTTCTCTGCCACGGTCCCTGACCCTAATACAATCGGTAACCTTTCCATGCTGCAGTCCCTCCCCCTAGCACACTAGCAATCATGGTTTAGACCAGGGGTGGGCAAACTTTTTGACTCGAGGGCCACAATGGGTTCTTAAACTGGACCGGAGGGCCGGAACAAAAGCATGGATGGAGTGTTTGTGTGAACTAATATAAATTCAAAGTAAACATCATTACATAAAAGGGTACAGTCTTTTTTTTTTTTTTTTTAGTTTTATTCATTTCAAACCGGCCGGATCCTGCCCGCGGGCCGTAGTTTGTCCACGGCTGGTTTAGACCTTTGGGGTTTATCTTGTGTTCCTTTTATTTCTCTACATGTGTTTGTGTTTTGCTTCTTAATTTTTTTTAAGTCCAGTCTATTTTTTAAAATATGTTTTTATTGATTTCCGAGAGAGGATGGGAGAGGGAGGGAGAGATAGAAATGTCAGTGATGATTGGTTGCCTGCCTCATACTGGGGATCCAGCCCTGACCCGGAATCAATGTGACCTCCTGGAACATAGATCAGTGCTCAACCACTGAGCCATGCCAGCTGGGCAGAAAGCTATTGAGGTATTCTTTGACTCATTGTGCTGGGATTTCCTTTTTTAGTCTTCCCTTGAAACCTGTCCCCATATCTCCAAAAAACACCTGCCCTGTTTAAATAAATTTCCAGAAAAATCTCTGATACTTTTATGGGCTTATTTTTATTTCAGTTAGATTGGAGGAGGGGAAGGACGGGGTATGAGGTAGCTTAGCAACCTTTTAATTTTTTTTGTTTTCTCTGGGTTTAGTGAAGACCTGTAATTTTCAAGAGGAATTTAATCAAAAATCCTATACTAATAAAAGAGAAAAATGGTAATTGGCGTACAACCGATACCTTTTTCATTGGCTAATCAGTGAGATATGCAAATGAACTGTCAGCCAAGATGGCGGCCGGCAGCCAGGCAGCTGAGAATAGGAGGCTTGGTTGCCCCAGCGATGGAGAAAGTCAAGGATCCCCGCAGCTGCGGGGCTCTGAGCTCCTGAAGCAACAACTCCAAAAGATACAATGTTTCAATTATAGAAGCTAAAAGATGGCGGTTAATTTGCATACTCAGGGTCCAAGCAGAGCGAAGCCAAACAGCCCTGAAGTGGCAGGGCAGAGAGGCCTCAGGGCCCGGGGATCATGGGGATCAGCGGAGTCGAGAGGCCTCCCAGCCCCAAGATCAGCGGAGGCCAGAGTCGGCCCAGCCCCGCAATCAGGGAGGCGAGAGTCGGCCCAGCCCTGCAATCAGCAGAGCCTAGAGGCCCCCCAGCCCCGGTTATCATCCGAGCCGAGAAGCCTCCCCGCCCCGCGATCAGTGGATCCGAGAGGCCTCCCGGCCCCGGTGATCAGCGGATCCGAGAGGCCTCCCAGCCCAGGTGATCAGCGGAGTCGGAGGCCTCCCGGCCCCGGTGATCAGTGGATCCGAGAGGCCTCCCAGCCCAGGTGATCAGCGGAGTCGAGAGGCCTCCCAGCCCAGGTGATCAGCGGAGTCGAGAGGCCTCCCAGCCCCGGTGATCAGCGGAGCCGAGAGGCCTCCCAGCCCCGGTGATCAGCGGAGGCGAGAGGCCTCCCAGCTCAGGTGATCAGCGGAGTCCAGGTGATCAGCGGAGCCGAGAGGCCTCCCAGCCCCGGTGATCAGCGGAGCCCAGAGGCCTCCCGGACCCATGATCAGCAGAGCCGAGAGGCCTCCCGGCCTGCGATCAGCGGAGTCGGAGGCCCCGAGATCAGCGGAGCCAAGAGGCCTCCCAGCCCCGGTGATCAGCGGAGCCAAGAGGCCTCCCAGCCCCGGTGATCAGCGGAGCCGAGAGGCCTCCCAGCCCCGGTGATCAGCGGAGCCGAGAGGCCTCCCAGCCCCGGTGATCAGCGGAGGCGAGAGGCCTCCCAGCTCAGGTGATCAGCGGAGTCCAGGTGATCAGCGGAGCCGAGAGGCCTCCCAGCCCCGGTTATCAGCGGAGCCCAGAGGCTTCCCGGACCCATGATCAGCAGAGCCGAGAGGCCTCCCAGCCAGGTTATCAGCAGCCGAGAGTCCTCCTGGCTAGAGATCAGCGGAGCCGAGAGGCCTCCCAGCCCCGGTTATCAGCGGAGCCCAGAGGCTTCCCGGACCCATGATCAGCAGAGCTGAGAGGCCTCCCAGCCAGGTTATCAGCAGCCGAGAGTCCTCCTGGCTAGAGATCAGCGGAGCCGAGAGGCCTACAGGCCATGGTTATCAGCAGCAGAGAGGCCTCCAGGCCAGGGATCAGGGGAGCCGAGAGGCGTCCTGGCCCTGGGATCAGCAGAGCAGCGAGGCCTCCCAGCACCGAGATCAGTGTGACAGGGTGCGGAGCCCCAACCCTCTGATTGGCCCTGCTCTGTGTGTGACAGGGTACAGAGCCCCAACCCCCCTGATGGGCCCTGCTCTGTGCATGACAGGAGTGGCGCTGCAACCTCCCTATGGACCCTGCCTTGAGTGTGACAGGGGGCAGTGCCCCAACCCCCCAATCGGCCCTACCCTGAGCGTGACTGAGCGTGGCATCGCAACCTCCCTCCCAATCCGCCCTGCTCTGTGCATGACAGGGGGCAGTGCCCCAACTCCCCAATTGGCCCTGCTCTGAGCCGGACCAGGGGCTGCACCTAGGGATTGGGCCTACCCTCTGCCACCCGGGAGCAGGCCTAAGCCAGCAGGTCATTATCTCCTGATGGGTCCCAGACTGTGAGAGGGCACAGGCCAGGCTGAGGGACCTCCTCTCCCAACCCCGAGTGCACAAATTTTTGTGCACCGGGCCTCTAGTCTAATTATAAATGTAGCTCTTCCATTCCCAATTGATTCATTTACATGTTGAGTTTTATGGCCATCTTAAAGCTGAATTACTTTCTCTGTTGACAAAAAAGTATAGTACATGGCACACAGCAGTTAACTGAGAAATATTCATAACCTATACTAAATGTAACTAATATGGTATAAACTATCACTTGTGTGTTATTGTAAATTATATATGGGAGTAAAAGTCTTAATAATTTTTGTCAGTGCTTCCTATTTTGGAAAACTATGCCAGTAATTGGAAGATTTAATACTTTTTATTATTCTTCTAGAATTTGTTGTTCTTGGATAGGATCATTCATGTTATTACTGTAGTGGTTGATTGCATCGACTTCTCACCATATGATATTAAAATTCAGTCCAGAGTTAAATGTAAGTATTTTCTTTACCTTTATTTGTTCAAATATTTTATAAACCTGGCTGGCTAAACTGCTGTCATGGCAAATTCTAATGGTTTTCCCACGTCATTTTACCTATTTTTGATAACAATGTCAGTTACTATGCTAGGAACACTTTTGAAATGAACTCATTCTCTCTCTCTCTCTCTCTCTTTTGAAGTACACTCATTCTCTCTCTGTCTCTGTCTCTCTTTCCTTTCTCCCTCTCTCCCATTCCTTCTCATACACACAAAATGTCTTTACTCCTTGTTATAACTCAGAAAGACAAATATTATCCTGTCTGGAGTCTAGACATTGCCTAATCAAATGATTTTACTTATTCTACTCGGTGCAAGGGATTATAACTTTGGCGTTTGCTAAAATAAAAATGTTCTTACTTGTAGACTGATTTGGAATAATCATTGAATTGACATTAAGTTTAAGAGAAAATCATGGCAGTGATTAATTGGTTATGATTTACAGAAAATTTAAAGTGATTCTAAAAATTTAACTTAGTTTTTATTGAGTTAAAATTGCACAATTAACATAGTGGTATGATTTTTAAAACTATGCTTTGGTTCATTCTAATAATGAGCTATTTTAATCTAATTGATTCTTTGAAATTAAATGTCTCCACCAATGAGTATACAGTTGAACCTCGTTTCCCAGTCATGTATCTCTCAGGTGACAAAGGAGAGAATGCATGAATTTGAGTCACTTTACCACTTAAAATCTCAAGATATTGTGCTGTGAATATTTTCATTTTTTTTGCTTTTGAGTCTGCTTATAATTGTTACATTTTCATTTTTTATTGTACATATCCTTCCCTTTTTGTTAAATTTTCATGTCATGTCTTTTTTGTTTTTAAAGTATTTATAGATTAAACAGTACAATAGACATGTATGTGAGAAAGATTAAAACGGGATCATTTGGGGGTCTGGAATGAATTAGTTCAATTTACATTATTTTAATGCGAAAAAAATGATTCAATTTTCGAACAGCCTTTTGGAGTGAATTAAGTTTGAGAAACGAGATTCCACTGTATATATTTATACTATGTAGAAAATAACCTTCCAGTAATAATTAGAGCTAATTACTTTTCTTATGTGGAACAATTCCCAAGTTTTATCTTTCATGACCTTCAAAAGTGAAGAGCACAGGCTTATTTACCGTTTGAGAATCCCTCCATCTGGCCTTGTCGATATTTTGTCAATATTAGATTCAGGTTTCATTAATTTCTTTACAAGGATACTTCAGAAGTAATGCTGTAGTTTTTTCTAATGCATTATGTCAGCAGGCATTATGCCAGTTTGTCCCATTAGTGGTGATGTTAATATTTACTATTTGTTAGGATGCTGTCTGCCAGGTTTTTCCCTATAAAGTAAATTAGTAAATATTTGCAATTAAGAAATCAATGTTTTGTGGCAAATACTTTGAGATATTTAAATATCCTGTTCCTCAGCAAATTTACAGTCATGAGTTTATCATTCATTGATGCTTTTTGCCTGAAACACTAGGTTGATTCCCAAAGTGAGTTTATATTTCCAAGGAACATGGTTCCTTATAGCTGAGAATGGCATTTAGAAACTGTAAGATCTGTTCATTGCCACTATGGTATCGCTGTTTCTGGATCCCCTCAGTGGACAGGGGTGGGAGAAATAGATGTGTTTGTGAACTACACAGTTACTTGTTTCTCTAGATCAGGGGTGGGGAACGTCCGGCCTGCAAAATCATTTAGTCTGGCCCTGCCAAGGCATTAGGGGTGAGTTAAATGTTTGACCAAATATAGCAGGTAATTTTTGAGTTGATAGTTTTGTATGGCCCAAGAATGATATTATAAATATCCAAATGGCCCTTGGCAGAAAAATGGTTCCCCACCCCTGCTCTAGATATTTGAGTCTTGCCCTTTTCTGTATTTGTCTACTTCAGTGATGGCAAACCTATGACACGTGTGTCAGAGGTGACACGCGAACTCATTTTTTTGGTTGATTTTTCTTTGTTAAATGGCATTTAAATATATAAAATAAATATCAAAAATATAAGTCTTTGTTTTACTATGGTTGCAAATATCAAAAAATTTCTCTATGTGACACGGCACCAGAGTTAAGTTAGGGTTTTTCAAAATGCTGACACGCCGAGCTCAAAAGGTTCGCCATCACTGGTCTACTTTCTTTAACAGTGAGAAACTTGGTCCCCATTACCCTCAATATATTTACTGTTTAATCATTATCTTGTATGTAACCAGTCTCCGGTCTTCTCAGCCTCAACATCCTGGCCACGAATTTTTGGGTAGACATTCCAAATTATATTCATGTCTGGGAAACTGCTGTTTCTAGGGAAGATTATTAACTTTCTTTTAGTAACACTTGTTTTGCAATTCACTACATGATACATTTAATTAACAAGCACTGAATTAGAGTTTTCTCTTGAATCTGACATCTTACTGTAAGAGAATGGGTTGAGGGAAACAACGGTAATTTTAGAATGGGGTTTATCCCTGTAGGTTAGGTACCTTAACAGAGATGGAGGGTACAAAGGAAAAGTTGAACAATGCTTTTAAGAGACATTTTTTTTTCTTTAAAGACATTTTTTTCTTTAAATCTAGGCCTTTTTAAAAAAACATTTCTGCCCTAGTTGGTTTGGTTCAGTGGATAGAGCATCAGCCTGTGGCTGGAGGGTTCCAAGTTCCATTCCGGTCAAGGGCATATACGAGGATTGTGGGCTCAATCCCCCATGTGGGGGGGGGGGGGGGCGCAGGGAGGGGCGCATGCAGGAGGCAGCCGATCAGTGATTCTCTCTCATCATTGATGTTTCTATCTCTCTTCCTCTCTGAACTCAATAAAGTTTTGTGTGTTTTTTTAATTTTTACAATTTGTGGATCTCTTAACTTGTTCAGTGTTATTTCTGGGTTCAGTGTAACATATAGATGAGCCAGGAAGCACTAATTTCTAAGGAAAATTTTGTTTCTTAAAAATGTCTTTTTTTTTATTTCAAAGAGAGGACAGGAGAGAGATAGAGATAGAAGCATTGATGAGAGAGAAATATCAATTCGTTGTCTCCTGCACACCCCCGAGCAAGGATCGAGACAGCAACCCAGGCATGTGCCCTGACCAGGAATCAAACCGTGACCTCTTTCCTGGTTCATGGACCAAAGCTCAATGACTGAGCCACACTGGCTGGGCTGTTTCTTATTTTTTAAAATGACTTTTAAGATTTAATTTGGGAACCTATCCTATAATTTAGTACTTTCTTACAAATTAATTGTTGAAATTCTGAGGCCATAAAATAAACTTTTGAAATGCTTCCTTAGAGAAAATGATTCATTTTTTCCTTTTTTCTGTAATTTTGTTTTAAAGATGTTGTGATGATATTTATCCATTAATGGTATGTATATCATTTTAAGATTTGTGGGTATTACTAGTGAAGCAAGTATAGTAGGTGTATTTGTCATTTAAATGTTAGATATAAAGATGGACAGTGACACTTTTCAAAGTACTTGGGTTTTTAATAAATTCAATTTTATTTTAGCACTGAAGAGAGCTTCAGATTGGTCCAGAAAGAAGAAAGAGCCCCTAGGCAAATTGGCTTCTTTATTTAAACTTATCGTGAAAGTCATCTATTCCTTCCACACTTTGAGCCTCCAGGAAGCACATTCTGATACTCTTCTCACTGTTGGGAACTCAATCATCAACATTCTTTCCAATGTACTTGGACATATTTCTTTGCCTTCTATGATGCGAAAAATATTTGCAACTTTAACAAGACCTCTGGCATTATTTTATGAAAACTCAAAGTAAGTATTTGGGCTTAATAGCTTTGGTAGCTTGGAAGTATAAGTAGATAATTGAGATCTAGTTAGCAAACTTTGGTGGTTTTCTTATCAACTTTGTTGCTGGTAGTAATTTTTTACAATTTAGTGGAGAGGATAATAAATAGATTAAACCAGGCATTTATTAAAAAGATAGTTGAAATAATACATAAATATGAGGTAGGAGTTCGTAGCCCTTTATATGCTAGTCCAACCCCCTTTCAATTTACTGTGTATCTTTTTAGATTTGTTAATACAAATAAGCATACCTATTATATGAAAGCATATTTAACATACTACTTTGCAATTCAGTATATGGTATGCACTAAATATATTATATGGGTCTTGCACCATACACCTAAGAATCTCATTCTTTTTAATGTCTGCATAGGGCTTCATGAAACTTAACCCATATTCCTGTTAGTGGACATAATATCCTTTTTTCTAGCCTTTCCCCTCTTAACCTACAATGTTGCAGTTGAATTTATTTGTACTTAAGTCATTGTCTACATTTGCCACTTTCTGCAGAATAAGGTTCTAGAAGTGAAATTATTGGTTTAAAAGGATATATACATTTATGAATTATCTCCCAAAGTTTTAATTAATTTACATTTAATTGAAACAAGTAATTCCTTAAAGAAACCTGAAAAATAACAAATAATATATTTTTAAAAAGCAGTTGCAAGGATTTTCATCAGTGTTCTTTATAACAAGTTTATATTGTGCAATCATAATATAACCTATATATTAGAATTAAATTCACAGAAAGTTTTAGGAACAGATTTTATTTATTTTTAAAAATTCTTTATTGTTGAGAGTATTACATATGTCCCCCCTTTTCCCCCATTGACCCCTTCCAGCCCACCCCAGGCCTTCAGCACCCTATTGTCTGTGTCCATGGGTTATGCATATATGCATACAAGGTCTTTGGTTGATTACCTCCTCCCTCCCACCCTCCCCTGCCTTCCCTCTGGGATTCCCACTCTTAGGAACAGATTTTATAAAGAACAAACTAGAGCCTCAAATCTATTAACTTTTTTATAGTTCTTAAGCTTCATCAGAAATAACTGATGATACCTTTTTTGGGAAAAGTACAGAAACAAATAACTGATGTTAATACTTTGAGGTTTATTCCTGATGTTTTTCTGTCATTCTTTAAAGATAGGTCTATACCATACTTTATATTTGATAATTGGCCTTTTTAAAAAAAGTCTTGGGGTACATTTTTATATCACTATACATGCATGTCTCATTTTTATGGCTGCATTACCATACTTTTAGGTTTAACTTTCTAAAATATAAATGATCTTGCATCTTTTTTTCTTCACAGGCTTGATGAAGTTCCTAAAGTGTATAGTTGTATGAACAACAAGGTAAAAAAAGACATACCCATAAACATACATTATGAAAATGTTAGGGTTTAAATAATTGTGTTCCTTAAATTGAAATCTGACTTTTAAAGGGGTTAATTATTATACTTCAACTTTAATGGACATTTAATAATAAGGCAAACAAAGGATGGTTTATTTTGTTTGTTTGAAATACATTATTTTCATAGTTTGCAGGTTAGGGACCTGGGCCTGTTAGAATTAAATCAGGCTTTCTGGACCTCTTTCCCTGTTATGAAATCCATAGGGTTTATACCAGTGGCCTTCAAACTTTTATCTTGCAGCAGAATTACTTGGAGGTCTTGTTAAAACACAGCTTCTAGGGTTTAGCCTGAATGGAGCCTGAGAATGTTTGCATTTCTGACAAGTTCCCAGGTGATGTTGATGCTGCTGTTCGAGGCCCACATTTAGTTAAATTAATTTAAGAATGTATTTGGTTTCAGAGAGGGAGAGATAAAAACATCAGTGATGAGAGAGAATTATTGATTGGCTGCCTCCTGCATGCCTCCCCACTGGGGATCAGCCCCACAACCCAGGCATGTATCCTGACTGGGAATCAAACTGTGACCTCCTGGTTCATAGGTCGATGCTCAACCACTGAGCCACGATGGTTGAGCCATGCCGGCTGGGCCGAGGACACATTATTTTTTTCATATATTTTTATTGATTTCAGAGAGGAAGGAAGAGAGAGAGAGAAACATCAATGATGAGAGTCATACTAAGGCTAGGGATCCAGCCGGCAACCTAATGATGTGCCCTTGATTGGGATCAACTCTGGACCCTTCAGTCAGCAGGCCCAGGCTCTAACCACGGAGCCAAGCCGGCTGGGGCAGAGGCCACGTTTTAAGCACGGATTTGTACCCTCTGGACCACTTTTTCATCGTGCTGGTTCACAGCAAAGCTTTACTTTTTTTAAAGTATAGTTTTTTAAAAGAAGGATTTAAAAATGTTGCTTTAAATTCATGTAACTCCTATAATCTCTTTATGAGGGTAGTTGGTTTCAATTGTTTATATATACAACTGTATAAACAATCTATTAAAATTGATGTGAAAACAAAGTTTTCTGTTAATGGAAAATAACCTTGAAATAAGGTTCTAACGTTAGTAATCTTAAAGTCACATGGTAACTTGTCAGCTTATAAAGTACTATATATTGAAGGTGATGGCTACGGAGCTTTTAAAAGGCCATTTTAAGTTTAAAATTTTTTACATTTTAAATTTCCAGCAGCATTATTTAAGGTTCATTACTAAAATTCAGAAGTTGTTTTAAAAACCACTTTTAACCCCATTGTTCAGTAGTAAGCGTTATTTTAGGAATCCTTTTTACATTTTTTCCATATCGAAAAGCACGCATATACATGCATATCCACAGGGCTGTTACCTACTGCGCGCATGCGCGGGAACACGCGTTTTAAGTAGCGCCAGGCCTCCCTCGCCAGCCACCCTGCACCCTGGCGGCCTCGGAAATGTCCCCGTGTTCCTGCTCCCACAACCCGGCCTCCCATCACCCTTCCCAAGCCTGGACGGCCCTCGGTCTAGCCTGGCCGGGCCCTCTCCCACCTCCCACAGGCTTGGGACAGGCAGCCCAGGCCGCACCAACTGCGCCTGCCCACGGGCTGTTCACGGGCTCCGCCCAGACCTCGCCAAGTCCCGCGATAGCTCACGGGCTCACAGCTGCTTCGCCTTAACGGCTCTGCGGGTCTGGAATGTTCTCGGAAGCTGTTTGAATTTTAAAGATTGAAATAGTCACATTTTCTGTGCGTATTTTTGTTTAGTATGCTTTGTGCTTTTATTTTTTTCTGCTTTAATCGGTACATTTTTAAGTATTACCCTAATAAGCTTTTTCTTTTTCTTAGTTAGAAAAGCTACTCGGAGAAATCATTGCTTGTCTACACTTCAGCTACACTGGGACTTACGACAGTGAATTTCTTGAACAGATCTCTCCATTATTATGCATCATATTTTTGCACAAGAATAAGCAGATTCGAAAACAGAGTGCTCAGTTCTGGAATGCCACATTTGCGAAAGTGACGACATTGATTTACCCTGAAGAGTTAAAGTATGCTAACCTTACATAGTTACTCTGTTGATCATGTACATTCACTTTTTAGTTTAAAAAATTTTTCTTGTAAGGAATTATTGCAGAGGTTTCTTAGTTGAAATGTTGTTATGTGGAGTACATGCTAATTATTAAACATTATTTGACCCTTTCTTTGGGTTTCAGAGTAGTAACCTCTTGGTTTTAGGAAAATAAAAAGCACTTTGAAATTATCCTTAATAAAAGAAATACAAAGGTCAGGAAATTGATGGTTATTAATTCTGGGTGATGTGCACTTGGGTACATAAAGTAATAATATAGTCTACCCTTGCTTGACATTTTCTGCAATAAAAATTTGAAAAAAAATTTTTATAAAGAAAATTTGGAAATGGAAGAATTTAGCAAAAAACATTAAGTGTTGCCAGTAATTTCTCTCAGTTTTGTGTTTGTAGAGGATGAAGTAGTCTTTAAGCTGGATGTCATTTTGCCACTTGAAAATTATAATTAAAGTGTTCTTGTTGATACTGATATTCACCAGTACTACTTGATTGAAGGAATGCATAT
This sequence comes from Myotis daubentonii, assembly GCF_963259705.1. Lineage (NCBI taxonomy): Eukaryota > Metazoa > Chordata > Mammalia > Chiroptera > Vespertilionidae > Myotis > Myotis daubentonii. The sequence goes on along the minus strand of NC_081846.1, from coordinate 62,891,110 downwards.
TTGTGTACTTTTTTAAAAGACCTATACTAAGACAAGCCAAAGAAAAATTTCTGCTTCTGTTGCCTGGTTTGGAAAACGTTGAAATTATGGAGGAATCCAGTGGACCATATTCGGATGCAGTGAGTTGTTGTTGTTTTTTGCTTTTGAATGACTAGTTTGTTTATTGGGTTTCAATGTAATTTATTGACGTGATAAGCAAGTACAACCTGAACAGAGATACTTCATAATATAGGATTTTTTCCATAAAGTCAGTTGTCTGGCTTGAAATACTTTCATGAATGAAGGGCAGTAAATTTCACCATAGATTCTTGTGTAAGTAATCTCTGTGCTTGTTCGTTAATGATCTCTTTTGAATTACTGTACATCATGTGTGCTGTTTTACAAAGGCTATAAATTATTAAAATACGTTGTTAAATGTTGCTATTTAGATAAACTAGGAGTAATAGTTATTTGTTCACATCTAAGCAAGAGTTAGCCTTTATTTTCTCATTTCTTTCCATTGAATCATTCCTTCTGTCAAAAAAACACATTTTTGTTATTACATCATTGATTGGACCAAAGTTACTTTGGCTAATGATACCTGATGACTATCTGAAGATTAAGGAGTAAAGGCATGGATATTGTATACCCCACGAAGTGAATATCCTTAGACAACTTCATCCTCACACAACTTATTTCTTCAATAACAATGTAGTCTAGTTAGTTTTTGTTTAGAACCTGTAAAAGACAAAAGGTCAAATACTCTTTGGTTTTGGTTTTTAGCTAAAAATAATAGACGGTTGGGACTTTTTTATTGTAAGTTGGCTTGAAAAACATATAGTCTGCTGGGAGGGGCATGATAGTTAACATTTTCTATCATTCATGGTTATTGTTTAATGTCTTAACATTTTATGGCTTTGGTTTTTCTTTTAGAACTATTTATAGTAGTAGGAGGGGTATTTGATTTATTTTTGTAGTAATGGTATATCTTGTTTTCAAAGTTCATAAAATTAAGTGGTGTAAAACAGCTTATTGCATATGTTGGAGATACCAAATCTATTTGCTGTTAACTGAAATAGTGATTTTCTTATCATTGACATGATTTTACTGGAGTTGAATCAAAAGAAATTTGAAATGAGTATTCATTACACTGGAAATTTTAAAACGTGAAAACGAGAAATATTGTACTTAATGATATTGTTTTATTTGTCCTAAAACAGACAGAAAACTCACAATTAAATATGAAGATAAGTGGCATGGAAAGAAAATCAAGTGGAAAAAGAGATTCTTTTTTGGCACAACCAAAGGTTACAAAAGAAAACATGAAATCACCAGCCAAAGTATGTTCTTTCAAAGTTTATTAGCATGGCATGGATGTCTTGAAGCTTTGGGAGATGATTCCTTCTTAGTAAAGTTACATCTGCATAATACTTTGCATCCATTAAGTAGCAGCCTTCTTGAGATGGAATGAAACTAGATTTGAATAGCTGTAACAGCATAAGAGGAAAACATTGTAGAACTTATATTATTGAATACAAACAAAATGCCTAGATAAGAAATCTATTTTAACCTCAAATCTAAAACTAAATATCTCTCTAGTTGCCGTTTAACCGATTTATATTATTGGTATGTAGAGCATATGATTTTGGCAGCTGGAACTTGACTATTTAATACTTCACCATGAGAGCCATAGTTATACTCTTCTCCTGTTTGAACAAAATGATTTCTATGTGTTGGCCTGAAAAACATTTCCCATGCTTTGTTGGTAAACGCACACTTGCCTACTTTTTAAAGAGATATAACAATTTTTATTTTCTGAGTATTAGAGGTACAATGAAACAAAGGGACATTGTACTAATTGTTATTAACAAATGTTATAGTTGTGTGGTTTTGAACTTAAAACTTTCTACTCATTATCAAAAAATTTAGTGTTGGAATAGAGATTTATTGAAGTATTACAAAAATAATTCGGCAACTCAAATGTATATTTACTTTTTTTAAAATTTATAGTTCAAACTAGAATCTTCATCCCCCAAAATAAAGAGTGGAATGCCTTTGGAAGAAGAAAAGTCTACTGAATTTGTGTTTATACCTCCAGAAGGAAAAGAAACAAAGGAAAGAATACTAACTGAACATCAGAAAGAAGTACTCAAAACAAAGAGGTTTGTAGTCCTTTTGTCTTGAATTGAGTATTTTGCAGTCACACTTAGATTTCATGCACCAAACTATAGCTTTGTCTTTAGAACTAAGATATTGTTCATATTACAGTATATTTTAATGCTGAAAAGATTCACTAGGTAACTAAATTTCATAGTGTATACAGCTCCAAAGTAATGCAACAAATGTCTGTAAACTGAGTTCCTTTATTGAGGTGTAGTGTGGGAGGGAAAGGTAAAGAAGATGGTTTCATGGAAAATAAGCATCTAAGCCTTGGCATATTTTTTTTAATTGTTCTTAAGAGAACTAGATGTAGAATAGTAGGCTTTACTTTCTGATTGTAGAAATATCAGATTTTGAACTTATAAAATATTTTCCAGGTGTGATATTCCTGCCATGTATAATAATCTGGATGTTTCACAAGATGCATTATTTTCCCAGTATAGTCAGGAAGAGTCTATGTAAGTATGGAAGCTGCTGAAGTAACTTTTTTAAAGTTTTACTTAAAAACTACTCTAATTTATGTTTATTTATTCCAGGGAAATTCCTAAATTAGCTGAAAAATCGAAGGAAGATTCCAAGATGGCATTTAAGGTATACATATTTTGGGGGTTTTCAAATCACTTTCATTATGGAGTCTATTGTATTCATTTTAAGATGTGCTGTTTAATTTGTTAAATTTCACTAGCAGATGTTAGCAGAATTATAGTCGTCTGTGGATGTGGATGAGTTTAAATGTATTTGGTTTTTTTGAATATTTATCATTAGAAAAAAGTTAGTGGGCATCTACCACCACCTTTGGAGTAATTACAAAATACCAAAAGTCAGTGATTACCTTTGAATTACTAAGGCATTACACTAAAATTTCCCCAGAAAGTCAGACTTGTATGCTGGTTAATCTATATATATATGTACATTTTTCTGCAGGAGGAACTAACAAAGAGTGACATTGTCATTTCACAAGATGTTACAGGAAAGTGTGGTATGGAAGAACATCTTGAAAAGACTTCTCTTTCAAACATTGAATGTAGTTCTGTTGAGGAAACCCATCCCGGAATACTGAGCAGTAATCATAATGCCAGAAAAAAAACTTTAATTTCATCAAATAAAATTTCAACTGAATGTGCATCTAGTACAGGAAACACTTTTGGTGTTAGCAGTAGCTCAGTTTCTAATATCACCAATTCTGGAACACCCTCACAGCCTACAAGTCGAAGGCAAACCTTTATTACTTTGGAGAAGTTTGATGGTTCAGAAAATAGACCTTTTAGTCCGTCCCCCTTGAACAATATGTCATCAGCTGTTACAGTGAAAAATAGTCAGGAAGGCATGGCTAAAACAGATATTCCACCGAAAGCAAAGAGAAGAGAAGTGGCTCTTTCAAAATCTGACTCTGAAAAAATAGTGCATGGAAATAAGCGGTCAGGCCTAAGGTCAAGTAAAGCTGAACAAACGGGGAATAAAAGTTCTAAGCTCTTAATGACATCAGATCAGAAGAAAAGCACTCAGGAATCTATTGATAGCATGGTAGCCTTAGAAAATAATCCAGCTAGTTTGCTTAATCAAACAGAATGTGTGTTAGATAATCAGGCTCATCTCTCTGAATCTGCAGTGGAACATGAGGATACAATGCTTAAACCAACAACAGAAAATGCTTTATTAGAAAATAGTATTGTAGAGGAGAAAATCTTAGGAACCAATTTGGAATCCAAAGAAAATACACCCCCAGCCATAATACCAGCAGATCAAATGGTAAATGAAGATAGTCATGTTCAGATAACTCCAAATCAGAAAACCCTTAGACGTTCTTTAAGGCGACGTTCAGAAATAGCAGAGCCTATCACTGATAGCCAAGATAAAGAAAATACTCTTCAAAAAAAGGAAAGATATAAGGAAGAAGAAAAGACTCTTCAAAAAAGTCAGTTACATGTAAAAGATGATGTGTTACCTAAGCAAAAACTGATTTCTGAACAAACTGTACAGGAAAATTTAATTGAGAAGGATACTTTACATGAGAAGACTTTAGGGGAAACCAGCACTAATGCTGAAATTGAAAAAAATAGAAGAAAGCCAGACCTTGAGAATAGTAAATCTGAGGGAGATGCTGGCCAGGATATTGCAGATAAGTCCTCTGAGAAACAAGTAAGGGGACGGACACGGTATCAAACAAGGAGAGCATCCCAGGGTTTACTTTCCAGCATTGAAAACTCCGAATCTGATAATTCTGAGGCAAAGGAGGAAAGTTCTAGAAAGAAGAGATCTGGAAAATGGAAAAACAAAAACAGTGACAGTGTTGACATTGAAGATCAAGAAGAGAAAATGGAAAAACAGGAATGTCTACAAGTTGAAAGTCAGATACATGATCATAAAGCAAATTCAGAAGTGGACATAAATATAAAATCTCAGATTTGTGAAAACAAAGATGAAAATAATACTGTAGCTCTCCAAGATTCTACAGTATCTTCAGATTTGGTGCTAGTTTGTGATATATCAAATACTTATGAAGAAAAAAGTAAAACTAACAAATGTGCAGGTTATTCCTCTTCAAATTCTGTATCAGAATTAAATCTAAGGACTAGAAATGCTAATAAGAGGTTACATAAGCGAGATTCCATAGAAAATAATGTGGAAGAAGGGTCAAAAATAGACACATCAGACAGTTCTTTGCCTTCTGAAAAATCTTTTCAAACACCTGAATGCCGACACAAGAGAAGTCGGAGGGTAAGGAGATCTAAAGGTTGTGATTGCTGTGGAGAAAAGTCACAACCTCAAGAAAAGTCACCCCTTGGGTTGACAAATACAGAAAATTACAATGTAAAGGTCAGTGAAACCAAAAAGATAGATGTGCCAATTCCTGTAACTATGTCAGAGACTTCTACAGGTAATACTCACCCTGAGGCTAAACTTCCAGATGAGTGTCATATTGTGAATTTTCATTTGGGTCTCAAGGAGGAGAATGACACTATTGATTCATTAATTGTACCTGAAACTGAGTTGAAAGAAAAAGATATTCAAGACTCTCTTCCTTCTGAAATAGTAAATTTTAAAGAAGAAATGTGTGATACGGATTTTAAGGAAGAAATATCGATTGAAAGCCAAGAGCCATCCAATAAAAAATGTAAGACTGTTGGCCCATGTTTAGGTGATTCCAAAGATATTTCACTGGAATGTTCTAATTTGGAGACCAAAGAAGAAAAGCCAGAGGCTATACTAAAAATGGAAGTAAGTACAGAGAACATTGTTAATGTTGAAGCAGATGCATGTAAAGTAAAAGGAGAATTCAATCCAGAAGTAGAAGCTATGGAATTGGATGTAGAATGTGATAAGTCTGAAACTAGCTTCTCTGAACAAAAGAGTGCCAAAACGGGTATTTTTGAGGAAGAGGCAACAGAGAAAAACAGTACAAGAAGTGATGAATCTGAAGCAGATGCAGCTAAAGTACTGATTGCTGAAGAAGCAGTAACTGAGGAATTTAATTCAGCTATTGGTTATCCTGATAATACCACACCTATAGAAGTAAGAGCTCAGTTAGAAGTTTCTGAACAAACAGCAGTTGGTGGAATAGATGGAGGAAATGATGAATCTGATCCAGGCTCATCTGAAGAAATGAATGCTGAAGTGGAAAATTATGAAGAAAGAGTAACTGGTGAAGTGAATGCTGAAACTGACCTTGTCAGTGAAACAGAGGATGAGGACTTGATTACCAAGGCATCAAAGTCCATAGAAGCTGAAACAAACAGATTGAATATAGAAATTGGCAACATTTTCCCTAACACACTTAAGGTGAACACTGAAGAAGGAAAAGCTAACTCTAATAAAACAGAAACAAGCATTGTACTTAATAAACCTGAAGAAGTAAAATTAGATGACAATCAATTGAAAGTGGAAAATGGTGGTGAAACTTTACAGGAAGTTCACCATACTTCAGAGAAAGTGAAGGAAACATCACAGTCTCTGGTATCTGAAAGAGATACCTCTGAACTGATAACAGAAGACAATAATGCATCTCCTCAAAAATTAAACGAATTTGATCCTTTACTTCTGTCAGCAACTGAGAGTCCTAGTGGCATGCAGGCGCGCTGTATCTGGTCTCCTTTGGCTTCTCCATCCAGTAGCATTTTAAAAAGAGGACTAAAAAGACCTCAAGAAGATGAGATCTCACCACCTGTTCACAAGGTAGGGGTTTGGGGCTGAATCTTAATGGCTCATGTTTAAATGGAATATTTTTGCATATATCTTTTCGAATTAGTGTTTTGTTTTCTTACTCAGGTGGAATTGCTGTGTATATGGAAGCTCTATTTTTATTTATTTTTTTAAAACATTTTTATTGATTTCAGAGAGGAAGGGAGAGGGAAAGAGAGAAACATCAATGCTGAGAGAGAACTGATCGGCTGCCTCCTGCACACCCCCTACTGGGGATTGAGCCCACTGGGGCATGTGCCCTGACTGGGAATTGAATCCGGGACCCTTCAGTCCACAGGCCAACAACACTCTATCCACTGAGCCAAACTGGCTAGGGCTCTTTAATCCATTTCGAGTTTATTTTTGTATATGGTGTTACAAAGTGGTCCAATTTCATTTTTTTGCTTGTACCTGTCCAGTTTTCCAAGCACCACTTATTGAAAAGACTGTCGTTACCCCCATTGTATATTCTTACCTCCTTTGGCGTTAACTGACCATATAAACAAGGATTTGATTTTTGGGTCTTCAGTATGCTATACATTGTTAATACAAATTAGTTATGTTTTGTTTGATAGTATCTCATTTCAGTTTTATTTAGGCAACAGCATAGTGTAGTTTTTTATAGCCGATATGTACAGAATCTTCCCACTTTTTTGAATTAAAACTAGGGAACATTTATATACATACTTAACATTGTAAGTGCTCTGTTGTGTATGTCAGATAGCTTGATTGTGTGAACATATTGTAAGAGTTTAGAGGAGACTTCAAGCTAGAGCTAAGAAACAAAAATTGCTACCCAATTGCTGTGAGTCTGGTATCTTCAGAGTTTAGAACAGAATCAATCTAAGTAAGATATATCAGAGGCTAGTTAGTACTATGTCTAACTCTTTAACTTGTTCTTTACAGTCATTGTAGTTAATAGTTAAACCCATAAAGTTCGTAGTATTGGATTATGCAATTTTTACTGCTACATGCACTTTCATTAAGTTTCTGCTACTGTGTCTGTTTCAATCTTCGTTGCTATAGAGCAGTGGTCGGCAAACTCATTAGTCAACAGAGCCAAATATCAACAGTACAACGATTGAAATTTCTTTTGAGAGCCAAATTTTTTAAACTTAAACTATATAGGTAGGTACATTGTTATTAACTTAATTAGGGTACTCCTAAGCTGGCCTTTGCTAAAAACGTCCTCAGTCTGATTGAGGTACATTCGCTGAGGTCGACCCCTTCCAACTCTCCCATCCACACTCATCTTGTATATTTGTTTCATCTATCTCCTTTCGTTCGACCTCTCTATATGTGCAAACCATCTCAACATACCTTTCTCAATCCTCGACACTACATCATCTTTCACTCCACAACGTTCCCTAAAATTAACTTAATAAACTTTACTTAAAGTTTTAAGTCTTAGTTAAACTATAGGTACGATGAATAAAACTTGATATCATAGTTAATAATGATATTTATTGATAAAATTAAACTTCTTACAATTTACCTTACAATATCCATGAAATTAAATCATGGCAATGACTGACAAACACTAATGTGAACAATGGCCTCGTATCTCCTTGGAAAGTTTGAGTAAGTCAGGTTTGTATGCTATTTTTAATTTTAGGCACGATTCCAGGTTCTCATCAATAAGACGACTTCTGCGCATGGGCCACGAAGTTTCAATCGCACTGTACATGCGCGCCCCCACATGGTATTTGTGGAAGAGCCACACTCAAGGGGCCAAAGAGCCGCATGTGGCTCACGAGCCGCAGTTTGCCGACCACTGCTATAGAACTAGATCATTGGAATGACCTGTGCTATTTGTGAAAGCAGTCATTAGGAAAAACTACAGCTATATACGTACACTTGATTTCTAGTGAAATAATTTAAGCTTCTAAACCCACACTCCATTTTTGGGTAACCTTATACTGAGAATTTATGGTGTTATTTTTTAACTTTAATTTTTTTAAATAAAAACATGACCTGTGTTTTTAGGTTCGCCGAGTCTCCTTTGCAGATCCAATATATCAAGCAGGATTGGCAGATGACATTGATAGGCGATGTTCTCTTGTTAGGGCCCATTCTTCAAATAGTTCTCCCATAGTAAAAGGTGTTAAAACTTCACCTACTGCACAATCTAAGGTAAGCTGTAGGCTTTAAAATACACATATGTATGCAGACAGAATTGCATTGTGTAGTTTGTCTTAAAATTAAGGAACAAAACTTGTTTGGATTGGATATATTCTTTTTCTGCCACTTGGTAAACAGACATGAACAGGTTATAAAAGGCAATGATGATCCAGCAAGTAATTGATTATATAGTTTATTACATTATAGATTTTTAGAAAGTATTAAGAAATTACTGTATTCTAAATTGTGAAAATAGAGTTGTAAATTTATAGTTAACTAGGGTTCTGAGTTTTTTTTTCTCTCCTATCTAGCATAATACCACTTCAAGCAAAGGATTTCTGTTCCCAGGATCACGTAGCCCTAAATTTAAGAGCTCAAAGAAATGTTTAGTAAGAAGTGCTTTAGTTTTAATGCAACTTTTTTTTTTCATGTTTAGTGAGATGATGTGTATTTAACGGCTTTTGAAATTTATTCTAAGATTACAGAAATGGCTAAAGAATCCATACCATGCCCAACAGAAAGTGTTTACCCAGCTTTGGTAAACTGTATGGCACCAGTTGATATTATTTTACCTCAGATTACTTCAAACATGTGGTAAGTGATTAGGCTTCTGGCATATTCTCAAAGTTGCCCCTTATTTAAGAAAACTATTTAAATTATCAAAGTTCTCATGTTTAGAATTGCTTTTATATGCACCTTTATACATATTTTAGAAATAAAAATTCAGCTGGGAAGATGGATCAGAAAGGACAATAAGAGAAGCATTTATCACAATGGCTAAGATAATTGTGTGCTTATTTTCCAGGTGCCATGCTGAACTCTTTTATATACATTATCTTATTTAATCATAATATAAACCCTGTAAGAATAGTAGTAGTGTTATTTCCACTTTATAAGATGAACTTTACAAAGGTTAATTCATCAAAGTCAGTCATTATGTTAGTAAGCATGAAGCACACATTAGGCTTAGTCTGATTCCAAACTATTGCTTAAACCAGGCATACACATCAGATGAAAATTTTATGTTTTAATTTATATGTTCAGTGTCAGTCTTCACAGTAGGTTAGGTGGGCATATATAAATTCAGCATGGTTGAACTTAAATTAGGAAATTCACCTAGATAGACTCTCACAAATAGAGTAAATATAAAACTATATAATAATGTTCTACCTTTTTTTTATTGTCTGTTCAGGGCAAGAGGACTGGGACAACTCATTAGAGCCAAGAATATAAGAACAATTGGTGATTTGAGTACTCTTACAGCATCTGAAATTAAAACTCTTCCTATCCGCTCTCCAAAAGTGTCCAATGTAAAAAAGGCTCTCAGAGTATATCATGAGCAACAGGTAAAAACTTAGATGTCAGTTATAAATCATGTATAAACACAACCCTGTGTCACATACCAATCGTTTGGTCAACAACAGACTTCATATACAGCAGTGGTTTGATAAGATAATAGTGGAACTGAAAATTCCTATCACCTATTGATGTCATAGTGTAAATGCATTACTTATGTGTTTGTAATAATGCTGGTGTGAACAAACGCACTGCACAACACAGTCATAAAAATGTAGCACATGTCATTATGTGTACAGCACATAATACTTGATAATATGAATGACTGTGTTGCTGGTTTACATATTTACTAAACTTTGTTGTTATTTAGACTGTACTCTTCCTGCCCTAGCCAGCTTGGCTCAGTGGATAGAGCGTCAGCCTGTGGACTAAAGGGTCCCAGGTTCCATTCCGGCCGAGGGCACATGCCTGGGTTCTGGGCTCGTTCCCCAGTAGGGGGTGTGCAGGAGGCAGCCAATCAATGATTCTCTCTCATCATTGATGTTTCTGTCTCTCCTTCTCCCTTCCTCTCTGAAATCAAAGAAATAAATTTTAAAAAAAAGTATGTACTCTTCCTACTTATGTAAAAAATGGTTTGCTGTGAAAGTTTGCCATGTTACCCCATCAGCAGTCTCCTAACTACATTTGTGATTGCATCATTTTACTTGGTTTAATCTCATTTTTGTGTGCAGTAACATGCTATAGCCTAGAAGCAATAGAATACACCATGTAGCCATTTATGTAGTAGGCTATGCCATGTAGCTGTGTGTGAGTATACTGTGATATTCTCACAATGACAAAATTGCCTAACACATTTCTCAGGTTGTATCCCTGTCATTAAGCAGTGCGTAATTGTAAATGATCTAGCAATATAGTTACACAGTTTGTACTTAAATTGTACACGCATTTCATGACACCTTTTCTTCCCTTCCCTCAGGAGTAACTTAAAAGATCACGTTATAATTCCACAGAGAAGTTTTTCTCATTTATTTTGAACTGTTCTTATGCAGTGTATCTCTCAATTCTTTGAATTCTGTTCTCCTACTACCTTATCTCTTTCATTTATACAAAACTGGCTATTGAATTCCATTGGCTGCGGTTCTTAAAACCTAGATGTTAAAATCCAAACGTTTATAAAAATCTTGCAGGCTTTTTATTTAACAGTATTTTGATTTTGATACCCAACCTTTTTACACATAAACATTGTGGGTCATGGATGTTTTCAGAATTTCTAATGAAAGCCAATATTCTTCCCCCTATAAAAATATATGGAAAATTTTATATATTATTTCAGAAAGGTTCATAAACTCCTAAAACCCATTCAGAGACTCTTTATATATCCATTGACATTCAGAATTGTGAGTGAATGGAAAATAGGGTCTGTTAAAGATGAAAATCAGTATTCTAGATTAGAATCTTTGAGACTAGAATTTGCTAACTACTTGAAAGTCCTAGAATTAGCATTAATTTGTGTTGTGATTTTTAAATACATATGTTTCTAAAACCCAAATACTTTATTAGTAATTTTTAGTTTTATAGATCAAAAATTTAGTTTCTTATTTTCTGTGTTCCATGGGGCCTGAGAATTGTCTCTGAAACATTATGTAATTTTTTAAAAACTGCTTTATTGAGACAATCCACATACCATAAAATTCACTGCCCCCCCTCCCACACACACACACTTCAGTGATTTGTGTGTGTGTTTGTTTTTAGTATATTTATAAACTTACACAATCACAACTGCAGTCTTAATTTTAGAACATTTTTATTACTCCAGAAAAAACTCTTAAAGTTATTAGCAGTCACTCTTCATTTCCAACCCCATGGCAACCACTAATCTTTTTTCTCAGTAGATTTGCCTATTATAGACATTTCATAAAAGTGGGGTCATACAAACCTGTGGTGTTTTGTGACTGACTTTCACTGCACATATTTTCAAAGCTCATTTGTAGGCTTTTTTGGCGTGTTATTAGAACATAGTTTCTTAGCAATATTAGCTAAGCTAATAATCACGTGATGGGCTGTCAGATTCTGTTTTGGTGTTAGTACTGTTGTTGGTCCTATTAAGAGTAACTTTCCATTCGTTGATTTTGTTTTTTACTGACCTGAATGTTTAATCAAGGTGAAATCTCGTGGACTAGAAGAAATTCCAGTTTTTGATATTTCTGAAAAAACAATAAATGGAACAGAAAATAAACCTCTCTCTGCTGATGAAGAAGGACTTGCCTCAGGTATATTTTAACAGAGTAGGACAATTTTATTTATAGATCAGTTGACTTTCTTGAATTGTTTTGTTATGCTTTTAGCTTTAATTTGACCATGCCTGTGAATTACACAAGTTTTTCTTTTGTGCTAGTTGCCAAGTACATGAAAAATAATTGTTTTACTTCAAGTATATTCAGTTGCTTTTCTATAATTGTCAACTCTACTCCAATAAGGAAGGATATGAACATTGTATTCTGGCCATACTTTTAATGAAAATGAAGTAAGTCTGGCGATTTCTTCAGTGGCACAGAATAAGCTATGTTAGATTTTCCTATTGGCAGTTCTCTTTAGGAACATGGTTACATACCTCAGCCTGCTTTTTCAATATTCAAACCTAGGCACTTAGACTTTATATTACCTTGAGCGGCAATATATACAACTTATGTTTTACCTGAAATAAATCTAATCATACTTTTCCCCTCTTTTTTTAGATTTAGTTGATCCTGTTGCTTTAGAAACTCCATTATCTAAAAATCTTGTGGCACAGGTCAGTGCACTTGCTCTTCAGCTGGATTCAGAGAATCTCCATAATTATTCAGGAAGCCAACTATTTGAAATGCACGAGAAACTTGGTAGCATGGCAAACACTATAATAAAAAATCTGCAGTCGCGTTGGAGGTCACCAGCTCATGATAATTCTGTTTAGTATTTTAAGACAAAGTTGAAACTTTAAAAAACTTCACTGAGTTTGTTATTTCATAAAATAAGTTCTGAAATATGGCACAATTTCAGACTGAATGTTTGCAAAATTGGTAACATTTCAGAACCTGAAGGGCAATGACTATGTAAGTTCAATTTTGTAAGTTCATTATGTAAGATGATTTTTTGATATTACATATTTTATTGGCTGCTATGCATAATTTTTCTAAAATTTTAAATTTACTAAAATGTGAAAGCAAAAACTAGAAACAAGCATTTATTTCACTTAAACTCATGCATATTCTGATTAAACATGAAAAATATTTTATTTGAAGTAAAATGGAAATTTTTTATTTGGATTTTTTGCTGACTGATAAAAGGTGTTTATACTTGATTTTTTTAAAAATTTATATTTGTTGTGCCTAAGGTTTAAGAAATCTGGTCTTGGTAAAATATACTGTATGTGCGATGTAAAAGAATTATTGTTTTTCACCGATTTCAACTATGGACAACTTTTAAGAAAAACCAGAAGTTTCAGGTTTTGGGTTAAAGTATTAAAGCAGACTTTACTAAGATATATATACACCATTCATTTATTTGCATTAGCAAATATTTGTACAACAGCATTTGCCTGTGAAAATTGACTCTTTGGGATATAGTATTGATTTAAAAATGCACAACTACTTGTACATTATGTATAGATTACAATGTTTTTAATTTATAAATTTCAGCTTTCGTTAATTGTGTGTTTCTGAAGCTTCTTGTGAATACTTTTGTGTAATAGAAACTATTTTGTATATATTAAATACTGAGATATCAGTATGGACAATAGAAGTGCTTTGTGGACTTGATGCAGATGTTTGTAATATTCTGTATTTACAAATGAAACAGCAAATAGTTTTGTACTTAGTTAATAGTCTCAGTTAAAACATAGGTTTATTTTCTTAAGTAACCAAAATGAGTAAAGTTAATAGAAATGAGAAAGTGTTACATGACAGTTTTACTTGTCATATCTATACTCTTTTTTTGTCTTTTGAAAGAGGGTATCAGCTACTAGAAAGCATGCCTCATTACATTTCTTTTTAATAGGAGAGTTCGAGTATTTTCATTACAACTTGGACTATAAGAAATCTAGTTTATCTGCTCTTTTCACCTGCACCTAAAGCAAACTTGGAAGAAATTTTAAACTATTTTTTTGAAATATGTGTGTTTTGCCTACTTTTCAAAAATAGGGTGTATATATTTAAAACATTTTTGAGTTTTACTAACATTAGTGCCTGACTTCCCTATTTGTTTTTTTTTATTCATAATGAGAATGTCTCATTTGTTCTCTGAATAGAATGAGTGAGCGATCTCAGTTTCACGCTTTATTCAGAACTAACTCCTACTTGAAAAGGCACACATTCTTCAAAATGTAGAGAGTTTAATGTTTGTGTCTAATTTGCTTCTATATTCAGAAGGGGGCCACCAGTCAGCCACAAAAAAACATTAGTGTCTTTTGTAATTGTAAATCCATGGTCATTACAAATATTTTGGGGTCTAAGTTTGAAATTTTTATACCAAGGATGGTTTTAAAAAAAATTCTGGGGCCATTGAATTAAGGATTATAGCTTGAAGCAATAACTAATGAAATATAAGAATATTTTTGTATTGTCTATCATTTCCCAAATAATATTTGACAGTAAAGAGGCATATACGTTTTTAGTGGACAGGTGTGTATGTGTGCTTCAAATGAGTCAAAATTACATTTCCTGACTACATATTTTAATGTTTGTGTGAACTAAACTTGGTGATGGAATGAAATTTTGGGGGAAGTGAACAGTATAACAGAAAATGGGGCCAAAATGATTACCATTCACTTAAGTCACTGAATTTGATACTAGCATAGGTATTAATTTATAACATTTATGATTCAACAAGGATATGTTTTAAAATATTTGAGGACAAAAATCAGTTTGCTAAGTCATCGTTGTTGATATAGTTATAAGTTTATCTCTGAGGAACCTTACTTAAAATATTCTTGCCTTGAAATTTTCTGAAAATTTTCCCGAGTAGCAAAATGCATTAATGTTCCTTAATTAACTACATTGTGTTGCTTCATATTAAAGTTAACTTAGCTTTTTCAAATATTTTCTAATGGTTAATAAAACATGACAGTAATACTCAAATGTAATTTATTTTGCATTTACTAAAAGGACCCAGTTGCATTCAGAAACATAGTAAGATTTTTTATGTTCCAGACCGGATTTCATAGTGAATTTAAATTTTCAATATTTGAGTGAGCCCATTGAAGGTGCTCTGCTGCTTGAACAAGTTTGGAAGCCATTGTTGAATGGTGTGCAGCTTTTGCTTTAAATCCATATAGTAAAAGGATGAGTCAATTTTAGTGATAATGCTGTTTGATAATATGGTAAAAAAATAAGACTTAAATCTGAACAATAAGAGCATGGTAGTTCTTTTTATGTATAGCTTGAAAGTAGTCAGGGATTCTGATATATTTAAGAATCATGACTGCAAAGCATGTGAGATTGTATATTGCCTAAAGTAAAAGTGGCAGGGCAAGAAACAAAGTTGGAGGGGAAATGGGATGTGTGTGTGTGTAAAGTATACAAGTAGAATTTTTAAAAAAGGGTAATAAGGAATGAGAAAAATTAAAAAATAAGAACTTTAAAATTTAGCTTAGTTGAACTTGAACAGGAGTTGGTAGGGCCAGGTCATGTTTTCCCTTAATGCCACTTGGTAATTCAGTAAGAATTATTCTTTATTATCACTTTATAGGGAGATCAGTCGTTAACATTATTAGATTAAGACTTGAGTGAGTAGGAGAGAAACTGTTAACTCATTATCATTAGTACAACCCATGTCCAATTTATTCTCAACTTTTTAGAAAGGTCTTGTACTTTGTATACAAACAATGGAAGTTTTGACTTTTAACAATGTTTCTCAAATTTGCATGTATGTGAAAATGCAGATTCTGATTCAGTATGTCTGTGGTGGGGCACAATCCTTCATTTCTCAAAACCTTCCACATGACATACTAAATAGTGAAGTCTGTGGACTGCACTGTCCTAGAGAGGCTGAAGAGGCTTCAAGGGGTGAGTTAGGTTTGGATAGCCCAAGCTGATTTAAGTCCTTACAGTTACTGTCACAAAAAATAAAAGCTGGTCTTTTTTTAAAAGTAACTTTCAAATTTATGAATTGGAGATGAGATAGAATGCTTCAAATTAAAGTTCAAATTGCAAAGAAAGTTTAAGGTTGAATTTGGAGCCTTGTTAATATGGAAGGTTTATATTTTTAAGTAGGCAGATAGTTAAGTGTTTGACATTATAAAAATCTTATTAAGCAGTTTGGACAAATGAGTCTTGGATTATGTTCTGATTTCTTTAAATATTAAAGTAAATTTTAAAATATTGGCGATGGCATTTAGTTTCTAAATGAATCTTGCCTTCTAAGTTATAGGACTTCATTATTTTATTTATAAACATTGAAAATAGACCACCCCAAAGATTAAAATGGCACTGAAGTTAGCAATGCCAAAGTAAGTTATGTGTGATAGATCTGCCTTGACATTGTACTGAAGACCTCCTGTGTCTTTGTTGTTAAGTTACAGGGTTAAAAATTGCAAAATAGAGTTTGAAAGACAGAGTTGATTCTCTAAACATGAGTGTTTCTTGGCATTCTGTTAAGACACTGTATTTCCCTCCATATTTCAATATTCTTTTTGTAAGATCTACCCTCATCCAAAGCATTTAAGAAAAGGTAGCCAGAAGTTAAGTGATGTACTTACTAAATGGTTTTATCAAGATTTATTGACCACTTGATCTATGAAACAAATCTGGGCTGTGTGGCTTGTAATGGCCCAACTAATATATGTCAGGCTTTGTATATTGCTTTTGAAAGTATACATTAAAATATGAGTCATTTGGATTTGAAGATGTATAGATATTTAATGGAACAGTAGTCTTAACAGAATTGAGTGTTTATGCAGTTCTCTGGAATATAATGCTAAATTTTACAGTGTGGTCTTACAATTTTTTCTTTACATGACAAACCCTTCACCAAAGAACAGTTAAAACCGAACATGAATTGCCAAGCTGTATAAATGCTTACTCCCCTGAAATATACTATTAGAATGGAAGATAATATATTTTTTTTTACCTGAGAGTATAAGTTTGAAGGCAGTATTTAAATGAATGTCACAGAGAAGAAAAATAACCTACCTAGCTTTTGTTCTCATAGCAGAGGAAGCATTACCTTTAGGCCACAGTGTACTGATTTGTAATTGTGGATAAAATTGTGCTTATTAGCAGGTTTATATGCTGATAGCGATGGATGCACTGATAAGTGATAAAATTTCCAACAAGAGGCAGCATTATTTCTTAAATAGATAAAATCCATGTAACTAGAAAGCTGACCTTCATAATATTGTCATGGAACTGAAAATGAATATAGTGTAGCAGTTATTTTCATACTTAATTGAATAACAATACTTATAAAGAATCTATTTTTATAGAATGGGAACTTTGTAATAGAAAAATGGAATTGAGAACACAGAATCAGTTTTGAATATAAGAACAAAGATGGCAGTCTTAACTAGTATGTTTTTATAGATCAGGGGATGATAAACTACAGCTGGACACCTGTTTTTGTATAAATCCTATGAGCGAAGAATGGTTTTTACATTTTCTAAATGGTTGAAAAAATATTTTGACAAAATTTATGAAGTTAATATTCAGTGTCTATAAGATTTTATTGGGATACAGCTATGTTTTTACATATTATCTTTGGTGGCCTTTCTGCTACAGCAGGAGAGTTGAATGGTCTGACAGATTGACCTGAATTACCTAGCATTTACTGTCTGGCCCTTACGTAGAGTTTACCGATTCCTGTTACAAAGGATAGTTTTTTTGTTCACACATGCGATGTAGTCAGTTTGGTTATTTGCTTCTAGCTGGTGGGAAGAGGATCTAGCTTCCTTAATTTCTTAATCCTGTTGCTGTTATTTAGGTTGTATTTTATAAAATGGGTTCCCCTATTCCATTTATGTTTTCTTATTGTGCAAGTACACATATTCTAGAAGATACTAATACTTTTAGGAAACATTTTTTCCTTAATTTTAAAATATAGTAAATGTGTTTGCCATGGATATTAAGGAACCATGATGTGTCAGAGGAAGGCATCTGGCACTAATGGGTTAAGTCACAGTTTGTTTTCTGTGTTGAGTAATTCCATTGCTTTCAAACTACCTCCTGTGGATAGACTTGACTAATATGCACTTAGAGAAAGACAAGAGAAGTCAAATCAGACATTTATTAGCCCAGTAATATTTTTGTTCTGATGACTTGGTAAACTTTCTAAGAGAGCTTAGTTTTGCATCCAGAAAGTATTTATATTTGGTAAGTTAAATGACTTAAGTTGAAACCTCATAGAAGTACCTGTTCATCCCTCAGTTAACTGCATTAGTAGATCGGAAATAAGGGTGTAGTCAGTTTTATCTGTGTAATGCTTTATACAATGTTTGCAGCAGCTGGACCTATACTGATAGTATATTTTCAGGTTCAAGACTGGATTGAGGGAGGGAAAAACCTTATTATGATTTCACAGTAAAAATTTTCATGACCTACTGAGTTGTTACCACTTGCCAATTGAAACTGGACATTGAAACATTTTAAAGAAATGCACTTTAATCTGAAATAATAAAAGTATAAACACTAAACCATAATGGTACTTGTTTGTTTGGTTTTGGGTTTTTATTCATTTATTATTTTAATGAGACCTGAATTGAAGAACAGCATAATGCAAATACCAACTTAAAGTAAACATTGTATTCCTCTACAAACACATGAACCATTTATTTTTGCCTCCTTTTATGGCCTGTTTTTAACTATAGATTTTCTGTTTTATGGGTTCCACACACTTTTTAATCCATATTTTTAAATTAAAAAAAAGAAAGAAATAGACTTGGTGATGTTGAAGGGTAACATCAGTTTATTATGGTTGCTATAACAGCCACAGACAGTGGCTTAAACAGCAAATTTGCTGTCCCAGTTCTAGACTCGGAGATAAAGTATCCTTTAAGGCTGTGTGGAAACTGTTCATGCCTCTGTCTCCTAGCTTCTGGTGGTTTGTTGGCACTTCTTGGCTTTCCTGGCGTGTAGAAGTATCGCCCCAAGCTCTGCTCTCATCACATGTTCTCCCTATGTGTTTGTCTACTTGTCCAAATTTCCCTCTTAGAAAGGCACCAGCTCCATTGAATCGGGGCCTAACTTTAGGACCTCATCCTAACTAATTTCTGCAATTCCTATTGATAAGGTCACATTTTAAGGTAGAGGGGGTGCGGGGGGGCGAGAAAGCAAAAATCCATAACACATTTCACAAGGGAGTGGCATTGAGTAGTACCAGGGAGCCCTGGTCATTGAGAGAGCTGAGTTGAGTTCTGGCTTGAGTGTAATCTATAGACATTTATTTCCATTATAACCTTTTGAATATGACATGAATTTCTAGTCACACAAAGGACTTCTCCAGTGTTAATGCACTGACAAAAATGGGGGCCCTAACAGATGGCTACAAAGTGGAATGAAGAGGAATGTTGAACTTAGATAGTGTTTTAAGGTGTGTCGATTACAATTTAATTTTTAGGAAATGTGATTACTAGGAATCCCACAAGGTAGTGGGAGGAAAGCATTGGGGGGGGGGGGGGGGGGGAGAGAACAAGGTTAACCCTGAGTTGATAACTTGAGGCTAGGAGATGGGTAGAGTAGAATTCTCAACCTTTGTATATGTTGAAATTTTTTAATTGAAGCTTTTGAAAAACTAAAATTAGATAAAGGTTATATCTGTTTTTTGTGCTTTTTTGAATAGCAACTATAAAGTTCCTGGGCAGCTTTTCGAAGTGAATAGGAAATTTAAAAACTAAAACATTTATTGTAACTGAGCATATGCTTTGAATGTTCCCCAAATTTAGGGGAAAAAACTAGTGTACAATGGGATTGTTGCCCAGCTTAACCTCTTTTAACCCAGTTTAAGTGAAGATTGAAGACTTGGGAGGGGGAGAGTGGCTCTCTCCACCATTAGGCTGCTTAGGAATGGCCTGCCTTTTTCTAGGATCTGTAAGTTTAATAAGGACACCAATTGTCTCTTGTTCATCACTCAAGCCCCAGCCAGCATCTCACATAGTGCCTAGCAAACAGGTGTAGTCGCAGATCATTCGCAAGTGTGGGCACTCTTCGCTAGTGTACTCCCTGAGTCTCAGACACATTAAGAAGTCTGTGGACACTACACCACTATGATGCCCACAGGCTGGCCCACCATCTAAATGTAGTGGGTGCAGGCTTTGCATGCTGAGCCATGGCCCTGGACAAACCCCAGATGCCGCAGGAGGCTGATGTGACAGACACGGTGGACTGCCCAGAGTCCTAGCAGAGTCTGTGCCGCAGCGCCCTCCCACCCCAGCAATGTCGGCTCTTGGTTCTTGAGTTCTTCAAAGAAAGAATTCAGAGCCAAGAATTCTAGTGCTAGAAGAAGTTTATTTAGCATGCAAAGTGAGAGTGCACTCTAAGGAGATTTGAGCAGGCCGGTCAGAGAACTGCTTTGGCCTTACAGAAAGAGGCAGAAGAAGTGAGCCAGCTGGACTGTGTAGACTCAGGAAGTAAGTTACAACGACAAAAGAAGGGTTCTTGGAAACACAACGACAAAAGAAGGGTTCTTGGAAACAGGTTCAGAGGATTAGCCTGGGATGAGCTGCTGCTGCCCACTACTCCTCTGGTTGCAAGTCTTGTGTGACCCTTAGAGCTTAGGAAAAAGAAAGCAAAAATACATGCCTGAAGAAAGAAAGCACAGGCGAGCTTAGAGAGAGAGAGAGAGAGAGAGAGAGAGATAGCCCTGGCCAGAGAGGCTTGGTTGGAGTATCGTCCCTTATATCAAAAGGTTGGGGTTTGATTCCCAGTCAGGACACAGTACCTAGATTGTAGGTTCAATCCCTAGTTGGGCACATATGGGAAGGCAACCAACTGATGTCTCACATCGATGTTTCTTTCTCTCCCTGTGCCGGGGGGGGGGGGGGGGGGGGCGGGGGGGACGGGGGGGGGGGACGCGGAGAGAAAGTATAAGGTTAGGATCATGGTCTCTCCTGATTGGTCATTGCTAAGGTAGGGGGTCATTAGTCATTGCATCTTGTCCTGCTGTCAGTCATGGTGTTGCTTCATCTGGTTTTGCTGCTTTTCTGGGCCTGGAACTGAAAACAACTGACGCCTAGATGTTGCCCCTAATTTGACCAAAACTGTCTCTGATCAACAGACTGGAGGCTTTGTTCCTAAGATTATTTGATACTGATCAGAACCTCATAGGCCTGAGGGCTTAATGTCAAGAAAGTGGTCATGCAAGGGAGAAGGAAGTAGGTGGGTCAGGGTACTGGGTGTGGCCAGTGTGAATCAGCTGCTTCAGTATCCCCATCCCATTTGCCAAGGAATTTTCCTGGCGTCTTACTACAGGCAGTCCTCAGGTCACATTGGACTCGATGTACGTCGTCATGGTTACATTGCCATCTCCCATTTATTTTTTTTAAGAAAGTTCCGTTATTTCGACGTATGTACATATGTGCTTTATGTTTTTTATTATTTACCACAAGTAAAGGTCAGGAATTGTTATCTTTTAAATTTTTTTTACTGTTTCACTTCATTACTGCTGTGTATGTGCTCCATGTGAGTGACATAGGTGCTTACGTAGGTGGGTTCCGACTTAACGGCGGAAATCGCGTTATGTGGCACTGTACGAACCGCTCTCCAATGTAACCTGGGGACCTACTGTATTCTGCCTCATGAGGGCAGCAATATTACTACAGCTCTAAAGTAATATGGACAGATCTTTTCTTTTTAAGAAAGGATACTCTGCTAACTTGAGCATTAAGCCATCATTGGCTGGCACTCCACCTTTTGCCCACTTAATGCCTTTGTCGGCTAAAGCCAGCCCACTGGATTCAGAAGAGAAAGATCCCCAAGGTTAGGATTGGATCCAACACTGTTTCTAAAACTTTATAAGCTGAGCCATAAAGGAAGCTTGTGGAACACAAGTATGGATAGAGTTTTGATAAAATCTATGCTTGTGCATTTTTAACAGTACATTTTTTTTAAGTTTAATTTTTTTAGTGAAATCTTTGTTTTATTGAAATGTTTATTTGTAGATCATCATAAAACTATTAAAGATAAATAATGCTGCCCTAGCCGGTTTTGCTCAGTGAATAGAGCGTTGGCTTGTGGACTGAAGGGCTCTGGGTTCGATTCCAGTCAAGTGCATGTACCTCAGTTGCAGGCTCCCGGCCCTTGTCGGGGGCTTGTGGGAGGCAACCAATGGATGTGTCTCTCTCACATCAGTGTTTCTCTCTGTTTCTCCCTCTCCCTTCCACTCGCTCTAAAAATCAATAGAGAAAATATCATTGGGTGAGGATTGAAAAATAATAAATAAATCTCATTCCATCCGTGGCATTTATTGCAGAATTATATATTTTATTAGTTGCTAGCTTATACCAGTTTATATTGACTAACAGCTTATAACTTCAGAACTGGATTAGAAATAAAAGCATCAGCATTCAGTAAGCACAGAAAAGGTGGACATCTCTGCTATTTTCCCTTTAACGTTTATATGTTCACGTTTTAGAAAATAATGTTAAACATTTTCATAATGGAGAAATGGGTTGATACAGCAATAATATAACATTGCAGAAACTTTTAAAATGTCTATTCTGAAATTAAACTTGATTTTAAAACCCAAAAGAAAGTTTGATAGTGGCAATTTAAAAAATGATGAACCTATGGATTTCGTGTTGTCCTTTGTCTTATGTGCAAGTCCAGAAGATAATGAGGAAGTAAGCCAGTTTAATAACTAGACAGATTAGTCATGCTAACTTTTTTACTGGAGAATTGTTTAGGTTCATATATGAACAAATTGAAAGATGGTACAACCATAAATCATATGGACACAGAAAAATCATTGGGTGGCTTGAGAACTTGGCAGTAGTGGAGAGTCTAAACTGAAATCCTGACTGCAGGATTTGTAGGTCCTGTAGGCAGGCATGATGCTTTGAAATGCCTAAATAGCTTCAACATAGTTGGCTGGGAGCATGCCGGTCCTGCCGGTCCTCTGCACAGTGCCATACATCCAACCTTCATCTATAGCTTGAACATTTACTATAGCATCTCCATCCTTGAAGGACACCTCATCAGCATCAGCAGCCATGTAGTCGTACATGGCGCGGAAGATTTTCTATTTGTGAGGATGGAAAGAAAAGGGGTAAGATATGTTAGATTTGCAACAATTAACCCAAACTCTCAATTTTAACGTCTCCTATGACTTACTCCATAAACTTAAGTTGCCCAAAAGAGAATGTACAACCACCAACAATGAAGTAAAAAAGACAACTCACAAAATAGGAGAAAATATTTGCAAACCATATATCTGATAAGGGATTACTATTCAAAATATCTAAAGAACTATAGTTCAGTACCCTCCTCCCTTCCCCCCGCCACACACACAAAAGGTGGGGGCAAAGGATCTGAATTCTCCTAAAGAAGTATACATAGAACCAATAAGCTCATGAAAAGATGCACAACATCACGAGTCACCAGGGAATTGCAAATCAAAATAAGAATGAAATACCACCTCTCACACACCAAAATGGTGATGAGCAAAAAGACAGAAAGTAACAGGTGTTGGGGAAGATGTGGAGAAATTGAAACCTTCCTAAACTGCTGATGGGAATGTAAAATGTGCAGCCATTTTGGAAAACAGTTATAGGTGTTCTTCCCATGTTAAACAGAGTTCCCATATAATCCAGCAATTCTGCTCCTAGGGGTAGACCCAAGAGCAATAAAAACGTATGTCCATCCAATAACTTGTACACACTTATTCATTCACAGCAGCATTATTCATAACAACCAAAAAAAAATGAAAACAACTCATGCATGCCCACCAAGATGAATGAATTTTTTAAAAAGTGGTATTTCCATACAAATGGAATATTATTTGGCAATAAAAAGGAATGAAGTACTGATACAACATGGATGAACTTCAAAACATTAAGTAAAAGAAGCCAGTCACAAAGACCACTATTGTGTGATTTCATTTATATGAAATGTCAATATGTACATAGAGGCAAGTATATATGACAGAAAATACATTAGTGGATGCCTCACATTGGATAGAAGATGGAGGGAAAGACCCAGGATGGGGAGTGACTGCTGATGGATACAGGGTATTTTTTAGGGTGATGAAAAGGTTCTAAAATTGCATTGTGGTCATGTTGAACAACTCTGTAAATGAACTAAAATTCAATGGAATTGTACATTTCAAATGATGAACTTCATAGTACGTTAATAATGTACTATGGATATGTGTCCATGTGAAATATGTGGACTTGTTCATATGTGGACTTTTTTTCCCCCTTTGGAGGAGGTCAAACTTGTGTTTGGAGAAGAATTTGAAAAACCATAACAATACTGCAGGTATCTCTCACTTTGGGAATTTGGGATCATGCCAGTAGTATGCTGACTTATAATTACTTTATTTTAGGGCCCATTTTTGGGCTTTATCTTTTTAAAAAATTTTTCCCCGTCACCATTTATTCCCCCTATACTGTCTTCCACCTCCACCTTCCACGCTCCACCCTCCCTGGACTTTATCTTTTTCAAGAATCTATCCCCATGCTAAATCCATATTTAATTATGATAGCTTTGTTTTTCTTTAACATGGTTAAGTCCTTTCCTATTGTCACTTTCAGAATTCACTTGGTTATTCTTGCATCTTTACTCTTTCAAATAAATTTTAGGCTTAACATACAACATTTTAAAAATGCTTTTGGGATTTTGATTGCCTTGAATTTATGGATTTATTTTAGGAGATATGACATCCTTACAAGATTCCCTTCTGAAATATAATGGGTCTCAATACTTTTTAGATCTTCATTTACATCTTTTAGTAGATAGTTTTCTTCATACAAATATTCATTTCAATCCTAAATAATTATGTGTTTGTGCTATTATGAATAAGATCCAGGGTCTTAAATTGAGAGTTTTGAAGTAGTCTGGTGAATTGTGAACATGATTTGACTTAACTTTTCAATATATATATTAACAGGAGAGGTCTAAGATATGACATGTTCATATGTGTGATGTGCATACAGATATATATTCTTGAATAATGATACCAAATAGCAAATATCTTAGTTTAAGGTAGTGGGTGGGACCAAAGAGCCCAAACTAATCATTTGCTTTGTTTTTTTGTTTTGTTTTGTTTTAAATATCAGAATGCCTATCATTATTTTTGTACATATCAAAAAAGTAAGAATGATTTGAGTAAGTTCTTTATTATTTACTTACTCCAGCAGTAGATGGGTGAGATGGGATAGAGGATACCGTTGTCTGTTGGGTGGCAACTGAAGATGATCGTTGTTGTGGGAGCTCTGTGGTTTTTGCATGTTTGTAAGCTGAAAGGAAGGAAGAAATAGTTTATAAGAAGAAGATATAGCCAGATATCATTAAATCTATGTTTAGCTGCTGAACAGTGCTGGCTTTCCCCATAATTTAAAAATAATAATTTCCAAGAAAGGAGAAATGAAACATCTAACTCATGTGCCCCCTCCACAATTCTAGTCTTTTCTCATTAGAAGAAAGAATCCAGCCCTAGCCTGTTTGGCTCGGTGGATAGAGCATCAGACTGCAGACTGAAAGGTCCCGGGTTTGATTCTGGTCAAGGTCTTATGCCCAGGTTGCAGGCTCACAGCCAATCAATGATTCTCTCTCATCATTGATGTTTCTATCTCTCCCTCTCTGTTCCTTTGTCAATTAAAATATTTTTTTAAAAAAGAAGAAGAAGAAGAAGAAGAAGGAGAAAGAATCCAGATTTATTTATTTATTTATTACTCAAAGCTTCTGTTATAGTAATTGCCAGTGAGCTGGCCGACCTGCTGAGTCAGCGCCCCCTCCATCCCACCCCCTCCCCTTGTACCTGTTGAGGTTGCAGAGAAGAAGATGCCGCCATTGCTGTAGGTGGACAGGTGGTGGTCTGCCCCTTCTGAGTGCTCAGACTTCTCCTCGCCGCCACTGACGCTCAGAGCACTGGCTGATCGCGACTGTTCCCGGCTCCGGCGCTGAGCTTGGGCTGGGGAGGTGAGATTTTGGGGAGGATCAGAGGTGAAACGTTGTTGGCAGGAATCCCCGGCAGTATTTGAATCTCCGTGGCTTTTTGTTTGTTTGTTACCAAGCACGGTCTGAAGTAGCTTTCCATGGATGAAACCCCCAAAGCACTGATGACATATTGTGCCGTCCTCATTTTCCAGAGAACAGTTTAATTACCAAAAGGCGGGTGATAGGGAAGTGGCACAGCCAGGCTGGCCACCCCAGAGCGGCCCTGGGACTGCTCCTTCCCGCCATGCAGCCCATTTTCCTGCCTCACCAAGATGAACACACGGTCATATTCACACTCACACTCCGACCTCGCCTTCTCCAGAAAGTCCTCCCTAACTTCCAAGTCAGGGTAGATGCCTTTTCTCTGTGTTCCCATGACCTGTGTGCAGACCTTTCAAACTACTGTCAGGGAGTAACCACTGGTTTACTCGTCTCTCTTCATCAGGAAACTAGAGTGTAGATCCTTTGAGGACGGGCACTACCTGTTATTTGACTTTTTAACATGAACAGAAGGCATAAAGGCATGCGTGTGACCTCTTTAATGGAATGACTAATCTTTGACATAAGACAGTTCAGAAAGTTGCTAAAGATCAAATCCATTCTCTCTTCCCTTTGCCTATGTATTGTTTTCATTATTTCTCTCAGAAAGACTTACACTGAGGGAGACTTACACTGAGGCAGTGAAACTTGACTAGACATGAGTTTGGCCCACTTGTCAAGGAGTTTTTATGCTGAATGGGCAAGTCGGGTAACTGAAAACCCTTGAGGAAAGGAACTTCAGAAAGTCATTGACTCTAGCCCACTAAATGGTGACATTTTTGCTGTGATCCTTTTGTGGCATAACGTACCGTTAATCATGTGTAAGCTGCGGGATTGAATGTTGTCTTCTGCTGGGTCATAGTCAAAAACTGAGCCAGGATTAGTACGCCAGACACGTAAACCTGAAAGCAAGATGAAGGGTCAGAGCAGATGTTCTTGGACTCTCTCAAAGACTTAGAGAGCTAGGTACGAACTTAATCATAGGAGGATGGATTGAGCTTAGGCTCTCGTCGTGTCTCCTCCTCAGAGGAGATCAAAGCATAAAGAAGAGAGGTCAGGCTTGCAAGTCATGAAATAATAGAGGTTTTCTTTCACACCTAATGAAACACAAATTGAGGTCCTTTATCCTTTGCCCCCCTATAGATAATTCACTTCTGTTCCTCTGCCCTCTTAGCTTCAAGTCGATTTCCCACTGTGGCTCAATCACCTGTAATAGTCTCCTGATCCTGGTCATTCCGTTTTTGTTCCATTTGCACCACTTTCCTCTGAATCCCTCTGTAGTTAATGTCACTGAAGTCCTGTGTGTTCTTCTTCACTCGTTCAGTGATAGGGTCTGTCACCACCGGTGTGAAGCAACCCTTGTGCTTCTCAAAGTCTTCATGATATTTCACCTGAAATGTCATGAATTCGTTTTGTGAAAACATGAGGGTGGATCATTTCCTTTGCCCCGTGTGCCCCCCAGTCCTAGAGAGTTCCCGACTCACTGTTGAGATGTGGCGTTGGGTCTCTCTCACTCGTCTCATCTCCGGGGTGTCCAAGACATAGGCAGCTTTGCCTTGTATTTGTTTCCGGAAGCTATCGGAATAAAGAACCTGCCGGAGGAGAAAAAACGAATGAGCACAGGCCCATGGTACTGTCCTCACTCTGAAGCCTCAAACCTCTCCAACAGGTGGGGGTGGAAGGAGCTGGGAGGGAAGCTTGAGTCCGAAAGGACCCAGCAAGACCCATGGATAACATGGAGCAGGTTAGCGTGAGGATGGGTGGGCAGGGCTCGCATCCGGGAGGATCTGTTTTGACTTTGAAAATGTAACTTCCATTTTCAAAGGAGAAGAGGCACAGTATAATTTTGAAGGGAAAAGGAAGGAAGTGTTCTCTTGAACTTGCTGGGAACTGTAGCCCCAGTGTATCAGATGGTATTTGGTGCTAAATGTGCTACTGACATTTGAAAGAACTATCCTTCAAAACAAGTCCTCGGGGTTTTTTTGTAGGTTTATGTCAAGATTTTATAAACCCATATGCAAATACAGAAATCAAAGTCCTCCAGACACAAAAAACCCAAAACATCAAAACAAGAGAAGGCATCCATTTCAGAGTATTACCTGTTTCCTAGGATACCTTAAAAGGAAAGGAAAGCTGAAGACTGGAGGTGTTAGGAAGTCAATTTGTTACAGGTGGTTATGCAAAACTACCTCAGAGGAAAGGAAAAGGGGCAGAAAACGTTGGCAATTAACTTGTTATGTCTTAGCATGATCATTTGGAATTTAAAAGCACAGTTGTGTTAATTTTAGTGTAAATTTTCAGTGGAATAAGAAAGTGCACATTTTTATGAAGTTAAAATGTTATTGTCCAAGTTGTTGCATTCCCTTTTTTTTTTTTTTTTTTTGTAATCCTAGAAAATACCGAGCTAATGTTTTCTTGGTTGCGCTTAGCTCTCTCCATCTCTGGAGTAACAGGTGTCGGAGTTGCTTTTCTCATGTTTTCTTTGTACAACACCTAGAGGAGTCAAGAGAGTATCCAGACATCAGAGAGCAGAAAACCATTTCTGAAAACCATCAGCTAGCTGGTGTTATGGCTCAATTATATCACACTCGATGAGAAACACCTCAGGAAGATAAAGCCATTAAAATGTTATTGTATAAAGCACAAGGTGACGTTTGGGCTGGAGGGGTTGGTTTGTTGTTTTTAAGCAGGTAAAGAAGAATTTTAATGGATAAACAAAAGTTTGGGGAAAACAGTGAGATAAATTAGTGGTATAACCATCTTTGCCAGGCTTGTTAAAAAGTGTAGCAATTTCTTTTCTCCTCTCTGAAATACCGAGCTAAAGTTTTCTTGGTTGCGTTTGACTCTTTCCATCTCAGGAGTAAAGGGTGTCGGGGTCGCTTTGCCCAGGTTGTCTTTGTATAACACCTGTGAGATACAAAGTTGGACCCGAAAGTCACTAGGCGGCAATCTTCAGGCTATTAACTATAATGCAATTTGGGTGAGAAAACCCCATGTTTAATCTATTATTATTAGTGAGGATAGCTCTCAAGAGGAAAGCTTAAAGCCAGTTAATGGCCATTCTAAGTGTAGTATGACATTTAGAGAAGGTTCTAGAAAACTGGCATGTGGTTTGCTTTTAACCTGGGATGGAGTTAGGAGCAGGCCAAATGGCAGGGGTTACTTTGCAAAAATAAAAGCACTTTCTCAAGACAATACCGAGCTAATGTTCTCTTGATTGCGTTTGACTCTCTGCATCTCTGGAGTGACAGGGGTTGGGGTGGCTTTCCCCATATTTTCTTTGTACAAGACCTACATGTGTCCAATGGATCCACAAAGGCAAAAAGAAGAAGAAAAGAATTACAGTCACCAAAAGTTTAAACAGAACAGGTAACTCGTTAGGAGGCTCAGGGTGCCAAACCATGTGGGCAGTGAGGTTAGACGGAAAGGAATACGCTTCCAGGGTAGGGCCCTACGCTGACATCCGTGCAGCCTGCAAGACAGACTCAGCGTGCGCCCCCTGCACCCTGCCCTGGTCTGTGAATTCCAGCACCTGATAGGCCATCTAAACAGCACTTAGGGGCTTGGGCTTGAAGGCCACTGGGAAGGGCGAGGCTGCTCCGCAGTGGGGAACCCCACCTTTTTGCAGCACTTAAACTCATATAGACACCTCAGTACAACCCTGGGTCCTTAAACAAGCAAAGGCCCTCTCCTCTCTTTTCTCCTTGCTGTCATTGTGTTGTGCCTCTTGCTTCAGTTTACTACAACATCCAACTTCTCAGCAATGATGTCACTATATGGTAAGTCAATTAAATACATGGTAACACATCATGACAAATCCTCAACCTCGATGTCTCCCCTCCCCTTGGGGACACGGGTGGTTTTGGAAATGCTGCTCTAGAGGAAGACTTCTGTTAAGGTGGTGGTTCTCAAAGGGGGGTCCCTGGGCAGCAAGGTCAGCAGCATCTGAGAACTTGCTAGAAAGGCACGTTTTCTGGCCCCACACCAGAGACAAGAAACAGTGGGGGCAGGACCCAGCAGTCTGGTTTAACAAACCCTCCAGGTGATTCTGGCGCACAGCTATTGGAGAAACCTGTAGACTGTGCTCACGTGGAAGCCACAGTGTCCTTCATTACGTAAGCTAGAGTCACCCCGACACAAACCCCAGCCCCGGTCATTTATCAACATACGGAATATTGCAGAGCACAGGATTACAGGAAATGGCTTACTAAGTTAGCAGTTAAAGGTCATGAAAAAGACAAATAGAACTAAAATTGGTAAAACAAAAAACAGTTCTAGTGACACTTGCCTTTTTAAGTTAATTAATAACCATTTGCCAAAACCACTACTGAATATTCATTTGTCACTATTTCTGAAGGAGAGGATGGGGATTATATTTCCCAAGGTCTCTTTGTCTAAATCTGACAAGGTAGATGAGAACCTAAAGTCACAGGCACAAGAACATACAAAAAACCCACAACTCGACTATGCCGCCTCCCCAGTTTCACAAATACAGAAAACAAAGAGACCTTGGAGGTAGTGAATAGAGAGTAAGTTTGGGGAGAGATGAGCAAAACAATATTTTATTGGAAAATCCATTACTTCCTGATATTAGAATTTTAAATTGTGGATTAAAGCAATCTTGTTATTATGGGGTTAAGGCTAAGGTAGCCCTATAGGGCAAAAGGATAAATGTGACCAAGAAATTCACAAAATGTAAGTTGTCTTTAAAAAGGAGGATTAATGTGCATTATTTTAAATCACTTTTAAGTAGTAGTTTTTTCTCTTCTTGCCAAAGTACCGTGCTAATATTTTCTTGATTGTGTTTGACTCTCTCCATCTCTGGAGTGACAGGTAAAGGGGTTCCCTTGCCCATGTTTTCTTTGTATAACACCTGTGTGATGAGAAAGCATCCAGAAAACAACCATAAGGAACATTTCGTTTGTTGTGAGATTTTAAGGGTGAGATCAACTTCCTTGTTACCAAGTTACACAATAGTCTAAGAAGCCAGGAGTTACACACGGACAAGGCGCCACACGCTACTTTAATGGCAGCCATTCTTGGGATCGGAAAACACTCGCTAGGACGCCAAGGACCTCAGCCGCAGTGGGTAAGGCTGTCGGAGTTACCCATGTTATTTTTTTATTTCTATGAGCACAGTACCTCCTAAACAATCACATAGGGATTTAAAATGGTTAAAACTCAGTTTTGTTGTTATCCAAGCAAACGAAAAGGTAAGGTGGTTTTATAAACATGTATATTTTAAAATACCAAGTGGCAGAGAAATCAGGATTAACTGCAATTTAAGAAATCGAGTTGACAGTAGTATAGAAATGCAAGCGTTGTACGTATGTCCTTTTGCTAAGTGAGGTATATTAGAAGCAAAGGAAGGGAAGTGGGTTTCAGAAAATAATAAATGTTTAGTATCAATTTAATTATGAGGTTAAATGGCATCTTCTTTCCCCTTTCTGTCCGAAATACCGAGCTAATGTTTTCTTGATTGTGTTTGACTCTCTGCATCTCAGGGGTGATGGAGATTGGAATTCCTGTCCCCACGTTTTCTTTGTATAGCACCTGTATGGTAAGAAAGCATCCAGAACAAGAAGAGCAATCAACCACTTGGCCCCTCTGTGGAGCAGCGGGGAGCAAAAGGAAGAAAGTGAGTTAGAGGAAGGGAAATCCCACAAGCTTCTAGATCCAACCTGTGTGAGCCGAGACATCTTTAAAGCGAGGGAATGCAGGAAAGAGCAGTGAACGCTAGGACATAGGAAAGGAACGTTTTATAATTGCTGTTGTTTGAACTAAGCTCTGCAGCGATGAGCGACGGAGAGCAGAGGGAATGATTAGCCCTTCTCAGCTTGTTAGGAGGAGGGAGAAAATTAAAAGGGCAAGAGACTGAGAACCAAGGAAGTTATTCTTGATTTGGAAATGTTATTAACAAAACACATAAGGATATTTGGGTTTTATAAACATTGCAAATATGAAGATTCGTACACACACATCTTCTTTTGTTGACTTTCAAAAGAAGTCCAAGTATTTAATTTTTAGCTTGGGTGAACATATTGGGAAAAATTAATCCTTTTAAAGGCAAATGTAGAGTAATGACAAAATGCAAAAACAAACAAACAAAAACATAAAACAAACAAACAAACAAAAACACCTTGAAAAAAATCTGTACAAATACCAGTAGGGACAGAGGTTAGAATAGGAAATGAGGCCAACAGTCTGATTGGTGCAGAATAGATGTTTGTGAGCTTCTGTTCAAATCAAATCGGCAAAGCGGGATAAATGTGGGTGCTTAGACATTGAGAATGTTATGCTTTTAAAAGCTGGACTGTAATACCGAACACTTTTTTAAAAAGTCAAATGAGTACATTAATGTTTAACCAAAATGGGGAAACGAATTCATAGGAAATGGTAGCATTAAGTTGCGAATAAGACGTGTCAAAGTTTTTATTGGGATAAGTTGATTAGATTTTAAAATATAGCCATTAATATTTTAAAAATGTTTTAAACATAGTTAAGGGATTTTTTTTTTCCTTTTAAATACCGAACTAAAGTTTTCTTGATTGTGTTTGACTCTCTCCATCTCTGGAGTAATGGGAATCGGGGTCCCCTTCCCGAGGTTCTCTTTATACAACACCTGCATGACACAAGAAAGCACCAGAAAAACAAGAGCAGTCAGCACAGCCCTTCCCTCTCTGTCTTGCAGGGAACCTAGTACGAGACTGTGACATCAGACGGGAAAGACAACTTCCCCAAGTCAGCCTGTCTTTTCAAGCACAGATCTGGAGGACAACATGCACCATGGATCCATAGCTAAAGGGCCAGTGTGTTCGATATTCAGCATTTAGCCTAACTCATATATTCAATGTTTGTTTTCTGTATCAAGAAATAAAGAAAAAGATACAAATGCTAATTTCATAAGAGCACTAAAATGCTTAGTGTACAATAGGAAGATTATCTTTCAATTAGATTGGCAAATATTTATTTTTCCTATACAGAATATCTTACAGAAGAACAGATATTTAAAACCCCAGGCCAAACCTATGCAATACAGTGAAATTGGTCTTTGCTAAGTAACTTCCAATTGTGGAGGTGGTCCAGTCTACAAGTCAAGGTTTTAATAAATACACAGCACTGCTTATTTTCCATGGTGTCATAAAGGTTCTATGCACCACTGGGCACTCTGCCTAAATGCAACTCGTGTAATAATTAACACAAAGGGTTACTTAGAAAAGCACCTGTATGATAAGATCCTCTCCAGGATCATCGGAATCACCAAGATCTTAAACAGATATAAATAATAATATACTTACTCTAATATAGAAGAAAATAATCTTGAAAAATTAATGCAAACCTTTGCAAAAGAAGGAATAAGAATAATATGCCCACAAGGAAAACAGTGATGGTAACATTCCAAAAGTAGTATTAGTTGACATTGAAAACTTAAACGAAATCAAAAGATTGTTAGTGAATAGTAATTAAAAACAAAGAAAAACAAAACAAAAATACACTGGGACTAATAAGAGCGATCACTTTATAAGTTATATAAATGTCTAATCACTATATTGTATACCTGAAACTAATACAGGTATACTGTATGTCAACTATAATGTAAAAGTTAAAAAATATTATTTAAAAAAGACAATGGGACCAAAGAAAGTTACTGATCTAATTATGTGAAAGAATCAAACATTGAGAAAATAGTTAAAAAATTAAAAACCATTTTGGAGCCCCGTCCATATGGCTCAGTAGTTGAGCGTCAACCTATGAACCAGGAAGTCACAGTTCAATTCCCTGTCAGGGTATATGCCAGGGTTGTGGGCTCGGCCTCCAATTATTGATCAGGAGGCAGCTGATCAATAATTCTTTCTCATAATAGATGTTTCTATCTTTCTCTCCATCTCCCTTCCTCTCTGAAATCAATAAAAACATTAAAAAACCACACACAAAAAAAACACATTTTGGATCAAACCTTCTCCCACCCACCCCCCCCCCCCCCGCCAAATTCAGCTACATTTTCCTAATAACATTTGATTAGATCTGATTCAGATTTTAGATTTGAATCTAAGATCCTTTTATAGAAGTCTCACAGACCATTTGAGGACTGTAGAGGTTTTCAGCAATAATAATAGTACAAGAGAAAATAACATTAAAGATAAGCTTATGGTCTGATTTGTGTGTTAAAAACAAATCAGAAGGTTTGGATTTCTATTCATGGAATGGCTTGTTTAGAACAAGTATCAAGATGAGATTACTTTGGGTCCTGATACTGAGCCATTTCCTTTCTCGGTACTGCTGCTGCCCCAGACAGGACCTATGCCAAGGTAACCCCTGTTCCAAGCAAGAGCCATTATTTTTACACAGGGCCTCATCCTGTGTCTTTTCTTGTGATGCTAATCCAGAAATATTGAATAAAAAGAGTTCCAAGTAAATAATAACGACAGTGTTTGGGGGTTTTTTGGACATCAATTACCTTCAAAAGTCCCAGTAATAACATAACAGGGGAAAAGATAAGGAAAGGAACCAATTAAAAGTTTTAAGGGACTAGTATGAAAAGCATAAAATGTTAGAATCAAATGCTGGTTAAAGAAGGATTCAGTTGATGAGATTTAGAAAGAGAATTTGTTAAATTGAGAATTTCAAAGGGACTCATAATAAGTTTGGATTTATAGAAAGTTAATTATTATTTTTTAAATATGGAGTTAAAGGAGCTTTCTGCCAAATACCGAGCTAAAGTTTTCTTGATTGCGTTTGACTCTCTCCATCTCAGGAGTGACAGGTATGGGGGTCCCCTTGTTCAAATTCTCTTTGTACAAAATCTGTGTGCACAAAAGCAACAACCAAATCAGCCTGGAGCCATCATTTAGGTAGACATAACCTTTGAAATAGTCTCTAAAAAGTACTTTTGTTTGTTTTCATAATTATGTAAAATAGGCCTAAATAACTTTAGGAAATAGAACTAGAGGCCACCTTTGGACATTTGGTCAAACAGCACAATGTCTGTCTCTAAGCAGCATTAACACAGACCCAGCTGCCAGGAGGCAGGCCGGAGTCCTTACACAGGCCTTCTCTCCAGGACAGAGGACTGGACCTTATCAAACAGCATTCAAGTTAATGGAAATTAATATCTATAATGAGCTGTTGGTAACTCTAAATTAGGGAACGAGAGATAATAGATTTGGAGAATAAAATAAATATTAAAAGCTAAATAAATAGTAGCTTTCAATGATTCTGAAGCTATGCCAAAGGAAAGCTCAGTTATATCTTGCATGGTATACAAAATCAGCTAACTCAAGGAAACTTGTATTTCTGAGTTACTAAAAATTGCTGCATTGTCTTTTGAATGAAAATGTTTAAGAATCACATTTTTAAAAGAAAAACTGCAACCACAAAATATACATCAAACAGAGCCAGAATAAATACCACTAAAATTCTAATTAACATTGACCTTTTAAAGGGATGTTAGATTTTACTTTTGACATGTGCCACACCAGTTAGAAACACCTATTGTTATTCAAGGACGATCTGAGGAAGGAAATACTGAGTATTACAGAAGTTTAAGGAAAGTGATCAATACTATGTTTTAGGGAAAAGAGTTAAAATTTCACACCAGAACTAAAGTAAATACTAAATTAGATTTAGATGAAAAACTGAATATTTGGTATCATTATTTTTATATAAATTTAGTAATTTTATAGGCAGAAAAATCAGATGTTTGTAACGTGTTAAAATATTATTTTAAATAAGAGTTAAGGGATTTTATTTTTGTCCCCTAAGAAATACCGAGCTAACGTTCTCTTGATTGCGTTTGACTCTCTCCATCTCTGGAGTGATAGGTGTTGGGGTTCCTGTCCCCAAATTTTCTTTGTACAAAACCTGTGAGATACAAAAAAGTACCCAGAAGACATTCAAAACAAGCATAAGGATTAAGGAAGGGAGAAATTTAAAACAGGAGTATGGGAGGGGGGAGTATTTTAGTGAATAATATTTAGTAGGATAGTGCTTTTACTTCACCATTTTAATGATTTCTACAGTGCTAATTCTCAGAATAAAGAAGTACAATGGAAAGCACTGAGTTTAAGATATGAGTATAATGAGGAATTGTGTGTTAATTTTACTTACAGAATTTCACATCTAAGTACTCACACTTGTCAGTGGTTAAAGTACCATCAGAAAAGGGAGTCACTTCGTGTGAGTCCCGATGGTTTGGGTCAGGTAATAATACGCACACGCACACACACAGACACAAATACACACAGAACCGTTGTTAAGATGTTACTCTTTTAAAAAAGGATGATGGGTTATTCTGGTAATTTTTAAAAAATGGGAAATAGAGTTTCTTATTTGATATATTTATAAATACCGAGCTAAAGTTCTCTTGATTGCGTTTGACTCTCTCAATCTCTGGAGTGACAGAGGTTGGAATGCCTGTTCCCAAGTTTTCTTTGTACATAACCTGTAGGAGATAATTAGAATACCCAGAAAGGTAAAATGACCGTGAATCCTTTGTATTACAGCTACACGTGTGCTATTTGGTGGAAACTCATAAAAACAGTCTTGCTTTCAAATATGACACCCAAGGAATAAGGAGAAGAAATTCTACAAGTATTTACATTTTATCTTGAAAGTAGTAATTTTACTACTTTAAAAACTGTGCACTAAATTGCACATTTTGTATAGTCAACACTTAATAGATTCTTAAAATGCACTAAATAGTAGCCATACTTTCAGCAATGAGAAAAATCTCTCCATTTTGTAACATCTTATATTAGTACCTTTCATATAGCAGGTCCACGAAAAATCTATTTTACTTAATAAATAGGTTGCTTGGTTTAAAAATTTCTAATTGCACGATACTGTAATCCTTCAGGGTCATTGAGAATTTTCTGTTTGTTTTGCATTTTCTACTGCACACTCCTAGCTGGCCCCTAGTCTGTAGGTACCCTTAATGTGAGGAGACTGAAGGCATTCATTTTTTCAGGAAGAGCACCTT
This sequence comes from Myotis daubentonii, assembly GCF_963259705.1. Classification (NCBI taxonomy): domain Eukaryota; kingdom Metazoa; phylum Chordata; class Mammalia; order Chiroptera; family Vespertilionidae; genus Myotis; species Myotis daubentonii. The sequence goes on along the minus strand of NC_081846.1, from coordinate 62,854,240 downwards.
CCTGAAAAAGGTGATTGTCGAATCACTTAAACTGGTGTTTTGCTAGCAGGTAAGTCCCTATTTGTTATGGTTATATCAGAGGACTGGACACTGTCATGAAGAGTGAGGAGCTTCCTGAACCTCTAGCTACCTTTCCTCTGAATGCTAAGAATTTTCAGCCTAAAGGAATGAATGAACGCTTCTCAAATGGATGGATGCTACAATGTACTAGCACCTGGTGTGAGAGCAACATGAAAAATCTAGGGGTCTGTGTCACGGATGAGTTCCTAAAATCACTGACCAACTGGTGTTGATATCTTTGTTTTGCTAGGAAACTTTCAGGGATCTTAAAAGTCCACCATGTTGGTACAGCATTTTGTTTCTTTACCCAGCAAGGCAGTATAACTGACCATGGACAGCAGAACAAAATAACCAGAGAAAGGCAGGAATTTGCGTGAAAAGTGACAAAGAAACTATGGGCTAGTGTTCTTGGATGAGTGGACACAAAACTCTAAGTGAAGGTGGAACCATCAGGAAGCCAGAGTGTAGGCAGGGAGTGAAAGGGAATGACATCTAAATAATATGAACGCCATGCAAGAGAAAGATCAAGTGTCTTCTAGTGGCAACTAAATGAGACGTCAGCCCTCCAGGCCCCAGAAGAATCTCTACACCTTTTATTGGCCATAAACTATTTCCCAAACTTCACACAGTCTCTTGCTAGTAGCCAGCAATTGTTTGGAATCTGCTTATGGATGAGAAAGTGTATGAATGTGTGTGCACCTGAAATTCCTGGTAGAGAACAGGCTGAACATATAATATACCCTTGTGGGAAGATGACAGCTAGCCCCTTAAACACTCTGCATTTACAAGGAGAGAGCAGAGGACACAGGGCAAGAAATCTTGAAAGGAGGGGAGAAAGCTGCAGAGACTTCGAAGTCTACCTTGGGTCCTCTGGACAGTGGAGAATGTCCTGGTATAGACACACATGCACACACACATATATATGTATGTTACTTCTATGTTTATATGTATACGCTTTTGGTTAACTAACTTGAGATCGTCCAATAACCGTAGTGCTACTGTTGGCACATTCACTTTAGAAATTGCAGGTGTGATGATTCATCAAGAAGCCAAGTCCCTCCTGCTCGCTGACTATGTGAAGACAGGGATTTCTTATCTACTCTTACAAATTGCAGTGCTCCTCTCATGGCTGAGGGAGAGTTCACACCATCCCCAAGGCATGGGGAGCCCTTGGGAGAAGGGAGAAGGGGTGAGATGGAGCTAGGGAGCGATCGGGAGGGGACTGGTTGCACAAACCCATGCGGAGTAAGCATATGGGCCACTACCGAGCTAATGTGCTTCTGCGTCTCCTTGACACGTTTCACTTCCGGCAGGTCAGAGATCGGGGTTCCTTGTCCAATTGCTTCCTTGTACTTCACCTGCAGATATGATAGGGGTGGCATGTGAGGTGTGGTTAGCAGTCCCGCAATTTTTAAAATCGCAAGTAAATAGCAGGAGTTCTCCACTTAGCTCGAATGGGGCCACATTCTGAACTGGGTCAGAGGAGAGCAAAGCCAAGGGCAAGGACACTTGGCCGCTCTCCTGTCTCATTAGGGGGTGGGGTAGGGGTGGGGCTCCGGGTTAAATCTTTGACTCTAACTTATTTTGTTTTCTGACAAGTGACAGAGTCTCTCCTTAACCAAACTTTGGTCAGACTCCTCTCAGTCTTCTTCCTAACTAGACCTTGACTGTTGGACTTCAGCCTCCATCTTTGCATCGTCCAATTTTAGCAAAAATCCTGCTAAAATTAGCATCTCCCACCCTGGCTACCTGATCCCCCTGGATATCTGACCAAATTCCTCGCCCCACCCTCCCACAGGGGCAGCCTGATCACCCACCCGCCTCCAGCAAGGGCGTGGCGAGTGGGTTTAGTTAGCCACAAGCCTCCTGACCCCAGAATCTGGGGCCCAGATGTTTTCTCTGAGTAATTTTCCACCCACTGGTCCTTTCCCTGCCCACCCCAGCGTCCAGCTATAAATTCTCACTTTTCCTTGTTGTTTTTGAAATAGAGTCCAGTTCTATACCGAGATCTCTTTCCCCTACAGTGGAGTGGTCCTGAATAAAATCTGTTTTTTCACCATGTTACTGTCCAGCCCTGGTTTGCTCTGACGGGCCTCTCCGTTTTCCATATCTAACCTCCACTCACAAAAACCGCCCGGTGCTGCACTGACTCTGAGGCGACCCTAACTGATTTGAGCAACTTAAGCTCCTGGTGACAAGGGTTTTGAGTGCAGCTCAAACATCTGTGTAAATGATCAAAAGGAGGCAGAAAATATCAAAGGTGAGTCCACGGCGTCCTTACCGAGCTAATGTGGTCCTGTGTTTGCTTCACTCTCATCATCTCAGGGGTCTTTCCAATCGCTGTTCCTGGTGAGGGATCCTCTTTATATAAAACCTGGGCATTCGGAATCGGGACAGTGTTACACAGAGGAAAGGGAAACCCGGCAGTTACTGGAGAGAGTCTAAGAAACTTGGTTTCCGTGAAATCAAAAGACAGTAGAGATAGTTCTTAGGCCTGAGTACCTGACGTCTTCCACGTCGGCATCAGTAACTCCCACATGCAATAATGGGTCACTTTCCAGATTTTGAGGTTTCTTTTAAGATTATCATACCGTATTAATACGGAATGAGGAAAACCAGAAAATATTGACTAAAAAACAACAACACTCGAGCTTATATGAAATACAAAATCCATGAAAGAAATGTGAAGTTGGTTGGTTATTTGGGGGGAGGGATAAGAAAAGAAATCACCAATGGAATACTGAGCTGCTGTAAACAGGAAGGAACTCCTACCATTTGCAAGAGCATGGATGGACCTGGAGAGCATTATGCTAAGCGAAATAAGTCAGCCATAGAAAGATAAATATCACATGATCTCACTCATTTGTGGAATATAATGAACAACATAAACTGCTGAACAAAAACAGATCCAGAGACAGAGAAGCATCCATCAGACCGTCAAACCTCAGAGGGAAGGTAGGGGAGGGTGAGGGTAAGGGGTGGAGATCAACCAAAGGACGTGTATGCATGCATATAAGGATAACCAAAGGACACAGACACTTAGGGGGCTGAGGGCATGAGCTGGGGGATGGGAGGGTTATAGGGGACAAGGACACATATGTAATACCTTAATCAATAAAGAATAAAAAAAAATCACAATGTCCAAAAGAACTCCATCCTCCTGGAGCAAGACAACAGAGGTTACTGCTGTGGGATTTAAAAAATTTAAAGAGCCCTAGCTGGTTTGGCTCAGTGGATAGAGCATTAGCCTGAAGCCTGAAGGGTCCCAGGTTTGATTCCGAGTTGTGGCTCAATTCCCCAGTGTGGGGTGTGTAGAAGGCAGCCAATCAATGATTCTCTCTCATAATTCATGTTTCTATCTTTCTCCCTCTCTCCCTTCCTCTCTGAAATAAATAAAAATATATTTTAAAAAATTTACAGAAAGAAAGGTTACTTTGTTAGCAGATTTAAATTGTTATGCAAATGATCTGTGGAATGATGGTTTTACAACAAAGTATGGAGAATGTTAACAAGTAACTGCTGGTATTAACTGGGGGAGGTTAGATGTTAATTGTCAGGCTACTATATTTTTAAAGAGTATGGAATTATTAGATTAGCATTGAATAGAAAATAAAGAGTAAATATACCGAGCTGAAATTCTTTTGATTTTCTTTCACACGCAGTATTTCTGGGGTGTCTTGAACAACTGTAATTTTTCCTTTGCTGTTTTTAAGGTCACACTGGTATTGGAGCTATAAAGAAAGAGTAAACATTTTGTTAAGATTTCAGCATTGTTTTATATATCTTTTTTTTTTATTGCTTAAAGTATTACAAAGGGTATTACATATGTATCCATTTTATCCCCCCGCCCTAGACAGTCCCCTAGCCTCCCCTATCACCCAGTGTCTTATGTCCATTGGTTATGCTTATATGCATGCATACAAGTCCTTTAGTTGATCTCTTACCCCCCTACCTCCTGCCCCCCAACCCTCCCCGGCCTTCCCGCTGCAGTTTGACAATCTGTTTGAGGCAGCTCTGCCTCTGTATCTATTATTGTTCAAAAGTTTATAATGGTCTCTATTGTCCATGAATGAGTGAGATCATGTGGTATTTTTCCTTTATTGACTGGCTTATTTCACTTAGCATAATGCTCTCCAGTTCCATCCATGACGTTGCAAATGGTAAGAGTTCCTTCCTTTTTACAGCAGCATAGTATTCCATCGTGTACATGTACCACAGTTTTCTAATCCATTCATCTACTGATGGGCACTTAGGCTGTTTCCAGATCTTAGCTATGGTGAATTGTGCTGCTATGAACATAGGGGTGCATATATCCTTTCTGATTGGTGTTTCTGGTTTCTTGGGATATATTCCTAGAAGTGGGATCACAGGGTCAAATGGGAGTTCCATTTTCAGTTTTTTAAGGAAACTCCATACTGTCTTCCATAGTGGCTGCTCCAGTCTGCATTCCCACCAGCAGTGCACAAGTGTTCCTTTTTCTCCACATCCTCTCCAGCACTTGTCGTTTGTTGATTTGTTGATGATAGTGTTTTATATATCTTTAATTGTCCTATATTGTGTGAAGGAAGTTAAAATCCTGTGTTTAAAAAAATGTCTATGCCACAATAATCACCGTCTGATAGCCAAATGGAAATTCTTTAATAAAAATTTATGGAGAGACTAATTTTTAAAAACCTTAAAACTTGTAACATGTCAAATTAGGGTTTGTTTGGTTTTTTTAAATGTATATCTTACCTGGATTTAACTGTGAAATCTCACAGATGTTGCCACTAATAAAAAACGATGATAGTTCATATTCAGTGACAGGAAATCACCAACAAAGCGACAGATGGGTCTGTCATGCTTTGATTGGGCTTGAAGCATGAGGTGAGTGGAGAGGAGAGGGTGGGAGTTGTGGGACTGCTCCATGCCCGACTGCTGGGGTGATGCCCACCTGTGTGTGCCCAGGGGCAGCCTCCTTGCCCTGCCTCAACCCATGGGGTGTGCTGTAGATCCAGTAAAAACTTACAAGGCTGAAGTTCTTTTGGTTCTCCCGCACTCTCTGCATCTCCGGGGTGTCTAACACTGTTTCATAGGAGGACATGCTCTTCTCTGCATCTTCCTTGTACTTTTTCTGGGAATAGATTTAAAAAATCAGGACGGTGAACACCACAGGGAGATGGTCCAGTGAGACCTAAAATAGCTCAGCAGATGGGAAGTCCTTCCCTGACTGCTCAAGGAGGTTAGGAGTCACAGAGCAGGGCTTGCTCCGTGAGTAGCTCCGGCCTTTTCTTCCCTGGGGGACCAAGCCCAGGGATTAAGTAGGACCCACTGACAGGCAGAGCTGGCAGAGAAAGGCGCTTGTTGGCTGGCCCATAGGAGGGAGGTGATCGTGTGCGGCTCCTGGCAGGGAGACGGGGATGCCTACAGTGAACTGGATGGAGCCGGGCTGTTCGACAGCAGGTGGAGAAAAGCAGGGGATTAAGAGGCTCCTGAAAGCCGGCCTTAGTTGGTGAGAAGGACATTTTCACTGGCCAAGGACTGCGCTGAGCCAGCCTTCACTTTCCTTGGGCTCTCCCACCACGCCCCGCCTCGCTGGTGGGAGTGACTGCCCACAGGGGCTGGTCTGCCCCAGACATGCAGGCAGCCATCCCCCACTCTGCTCATCACCTCCAGCTCAAAAACACGGAACACTTACTCTGCCTTAGAGTCTGGTTTTCCTTTATCGCTTGTCACCAAGTCCTTCTACTTTCCTCTCTAGCTTGTTTATCTCTACGTTCTGACACTTTTTTGAGAAGTATGGATGTGCAGGGCTGAGGCAAGAAACTGGCTACTTTTGTAAGGGGGTAAAACTAACCTTTCTATATATCTTTATTTAAATTGTATTATACAGGGTGAGGCAAATGTAGCTTTACTGTTGTGAGTACATGAAACAATTTATTCTTGTATTATTATTTATTAATTATTGTATTATTTTCCATATAAACAACTGTAAACCTACTTTTGGCCCACCCTGTATACAAATTACATTTGTAAGTGTTGAAAAATTTAATATAAGAGATTTTTGTTGTTTAAGTGGTGGAATTTTTTTTGTTAATTCTCACCCGAGGATATTTTTCCATTGATTTTTAGAGATAGTGGAAGGGGTGGGGGAGAGATACAGAGAGAGAAACATCAATGCAAGAGAGACACATCAATTGGTTGCCTCCTGCATGCGCCCTGACCAGGGCCCGGGCTGGGGAGAAGCCTGCAACCTAGAATCGAACCTGGGACCCCTCTGTCCACAGGCCAATGCTCCATCCACTGAGCCAAACCAGCTAGGGTTAAGATAAGAGATTTTGACTTGGAGTTTGTTCATCTAACAGGAAGCCAGTTAGAGCGGACATTTCTGAAAGGAAAGGGCAGGTCACCAGGACCAGATGTTTTCCCTCAGGATAAAATCACTGGAATGACCCTTCTTAGTTATGCAAATGTAAGGCAAAGGGTTCTCTCTGTCCTGGGAAAAGGGAAGAACCAGGCCTCCTTTTCTTCAGCAAAAGCTGTTTTACCTGGTTTTTTGCAGAGCTCCTGCTAGTCCCTAAAAGGAGCCTTCCGTTTGCACTGGGAATTCAGGGGCATTCTGAGAGGAGGGAGTCCCAGAATTTGTGGGTCAGCTTACAACGCTTGCATGAACACTCCTCCCCACTACCCCCAATGTGAAGTTTATAAGTTATGAACTATGTCCTCCCCAGTGGGAACCAGAGCAGTTTTGAGGAAAGCACCAGTCCATCACGCAGGGGCAAATTCTGATCTGAGCCGGGAAGGAAGTGACCTGCTGGTCATACTTTTAGGCTTTGGGGAACTAGCCCAGGAAAGGCCTAGGAAAGCACACAAGAGCAGGGTAAGCGAATGAACCGCTCCCTGGAACATGTGCACATGCTGAGGTCGTCTTTGAGGGCTAACACAGTCAAAAGGCAGAGGTTATTGGCTGGTAAGCCTCTCACAGCCCTAAGAATGTTGACCTCCCTGGCTCCCGCCACGAACACAACATGGTAGTTTGAGACCCACATAATTTTGCTACTCAAATTCTTCCCCACTCCCACCTCTAAAATAAAAGGTTCAGTTCTCCCGTTTGAATAGATCTGCTTCCTAATTAACCCACTCTCTGGAAATAACTATATTTTTCATATCTAATTTATGATATAAAATTATATGTTGCTAAAAAATGTTTAAATTCATGATTCTTCCAACTTGATTGTCATTAAGTTGACCATCTATGAAAATTAAAAACAAACAAATAAATATACAAAACAGATTTCCAGGGTCTACATCAGACTTACTAGCTTCAAAATTCCAGTTGGAACTGGGAAAATCTACCTTCCAGGTGTTTATAAAGCATAGCCAGGTCAGGTAATTATTGCTTTAGAACTCACTGATCAGAAGACAGCAAACATTGTAATCCGGGCTACTCAAATAAATGGCAGAGTCCCAATATAATTGGCAGATTCCCAATATCAGGGAAGATTAAAACAAATGAGGGTACGTCTGGTGTACGAAGGACATCCCACATTTCTTCATCTCTCTATTTGTAAGACGATGGAGAGTTATCCACCATGGGAGGAATCAGGGTTAGCATTGATGACATAATCTTAATCTCATTAAAGAAATTGGTAATCCAAATGTAGACTGTTAAACTTTGTTTCTTCAGTTCTTCTAAGAGTTCTTCAGTAACTTAAGATACTCTCATTTAATTAGATGCAAAAATCTAAACTTTGATCCAAACTTGCATCATAGATAACTCCTATCTCTTTTATTGGGCAAGATTGTGATTTGAAAGGACCTCCTTACAAATAAATGCAAAGATTTTATACTTCATGATTGGGGTCAATGAGTGATATCCTGATGAATGTCCTTACCTGGCTTGAAAGGTTTTTGACTTGTTGGGCATGAATGATCTCAGGTGTATCAACCACAGAAGTGAAATTGGCTTTTTCCATTTCTGCTGAATGCTTGTACTTAATCTGCAAAAGAATACCCAACAATTGAGTAAATGTTTACAATGTGCACAACACTTGTTGGTTTAATTTGATTAAGAGGTGATCAATATTTCTTTCCCCCCAAAATTCATTTATTTGACAATCAACAGACATTTTCCTTATTATGTTTATAGCTTTATACTAAAGAGTGAAATTCAGAAAGAATGAGTTCTAGCTGTTGAGAGACTATCTAGTTGGGCATGGGGAACAGAAGTAGGGAAGGAAAAGGGGGAGGAGAGGAGTAATGGGAAATGAGGGAGGTAATCAGCAGAGAGTAAGGCATGGATTGCTTATTTACACAAGAAAGCAAAAGACCCAAACCAATCACTGTGAGACAATGTGGGATGCCTAAAAACTATGTTTTAAATTTAGGCCTTGAAAGGAGGGAAAGAAAGGACTCCCAAAATAGTCTAAGCAATGAATTCTTGGTGCCAAAAGAGGAGTGTAATGACTAAGAAACAAGGCCAGATGTCAGAGAGTCTACACCATTTCCAAGCAGCTATTTGGTTCCCCAATTTCCACCCTTCGCTCTGAATGTCTCCTGTGGCTGCAGACTCAGAAAGGCAGATGGAAGCAGGCCTAGCAAAGGGTCCTTGATTCTTTTATTAGATGGACTCACCAGGCAGATGTTTAAGAATGATACTATATGCATTTGACAGTCATTGACCAACAAGTTAGATAATAGAAGGACAATCTGTGTCCTTATAATCGCAGTCACTTTTTTTGGAAGATTGACATGAAACAGGGACACTGACCTGACTAGCAATATCAGTGGCGTTCTTGGCTCTCATGAAGTCAGGCGTTTCATTGGCCATGGCGTTCAGGCCTTTTCCTTTGACTCCCAGCTCCAGGTCTCTCTTATATTCTTTCTATAGTAACATTTTTAAAAAGGTTCCTTACTTCCATGATTAAATAAAAAATGTACAGAGTGACTATAAATCCACATAACATGCGACCTTAGTTGCTATGTTCATCTTTCCCTAAGGTAGGATGCAGTGGTGACCACCAAAATCCATTTTAAGGCCTCTTTTTGAACACTTCAGCATCTTTTTTTTAGAAAATTAATTATAAAGCAAATTTTAAATCTGGTAACAACTAGGATTAAACTTAGAGCACACCACTCTCATTTGGTGTTTTTATTTAAATGAGCACACCAAATGGATCAAGAGTAATAATATTAGATAAATAATAGGTTAGGATAGTGATAGCCACTATAGACACAGATTGCTATGATATCAACTCATTAGAAATTAAGATATATTTTATTTAATGGTAGTAATCATGTTGGATATGGAATTTGAAATTCAAAAACTCTTTTCATTTCTTTGGATTTGTGTCTGTGTGTATCTTGGCTATGAATTATGTGCATGCAGTTGGCTGGGGACCCACCTCATTGAGGATTTGAGTGGCGTTCTTTGCTCTTATCATGTCGGGAGTATCTTCCATTTCATGGAGACCCTTCCCACGGATGCTTTCCTCTAGATCTCTCCTGTACTCTTTCTGTATCACAAAATAAAAGCAGCAATGGTGACCAGAAAGCCTGGATTGCTCTTCTCAGGTAAAGGGTCAAAATCCCCAAAGATAAAAAGCCCTTTCAATTTTAAACAGTTGCAATTTAGTAAATAAAGATATCAATAAAAGCAGGGTATAAGCTTCATCAGTTAATATGAAATATTCAATAAAAACTAGAAATTAATAGGATGGTAAGGTAAGCACATTTTGTTCGGTACTCAATTAAAATATCAGAAGAATGAACATGGGTCATAGGTTAGGTGACCAAATGTGAACCCAACTCGAAACCCACAAAGTTAGGTGGTGGTTTAAATGGCGGGAGGTGGTGAAAGTGGCATTAGTGCAGTTATTTGGATCCAGAGGGAAAGAAAAGACCAACTGGGCACTACCTCGCTGATTATTTTGGTTGCATATTTGGCATGTAATGAAGCTGGCGTGACCTCCAGGCCAGTCAGGTTTCTGCCTTTGATGGACTCATCATATTCTTTCCTGTATTCTTTCTAATGTGAGTAGGAAGAAAGAACAAGTTAAGAAAAAGACACGTTATTATTATTTACTAGAGGCCCGGTGCATGAAAATTCGTGTACGCAGAAGGGGGAGTCCCAGTCCTTCAGCCCGGCCTGCACCCTCTTGCAGTCTGGGAGCCCTCAGGGGATGTCCAACTGATGGCTTAGGCCCACTGCCCATGGGGAGCAGGTCTAAGCTGCAGTCTGGCCTCCCTCTGTGGGAGGTAACCAGGCGAGCCAATCAGGGGATGGCGCTGGCCAGCGAGTGGCCAGCCCCGCCACTCCCACCCCCCATTGCCCTTCCGCGGCCACTGGTCACCGCTGCCCTCCCCCTGCCCCCATTGCCGTCCCCTCCCTCTGCCCACTGGCATGCGCCTTGGCTGGCCTGGCGCTGCTTGCTCACTAGCCCCGCCCTCCCAACCCGTCATTCCACTGTTTGGTCTATTTGCATATTACACTTTTATTATATAGGATTACTATATAGGATGTCTCAATCTTAAGAAGGTATTACATTTTCTTTCTATGTTGGCCTCTTAACTTGGTCATAGTTCTGCTGATGGTAACATACTTAAAACATGTCTGATTTTTCTGGATATACTTTGTCTAGAGCAAATGGCCTCAAGGAAATGTGACTGGGGCTGGCCCTCCATGAGAGCAGAGGGAAGGACCCAGGAATCCACTGTCATCTCTCCTGATGACATTTTTCTTAAGGCAACAAAAGATTTTACTTCTGAATTAGAGGTAAGCAACTCAAGGGAAAAAAATAAAACAACCCAGAGAAAGGAGAGCCTGAGGTCACCAGATACAAACTTGACCTTTTTCATAATCATGATCTATTATTTTTAATCACTTAAATAGATTTTGTGGACAAAATTATTTTTATTTTTTTTTATTTTTTTTAATTGTTTTTATTTTATTTTATTTTTTTTATTGCTTTACGTATTACAAAGGGTATTACATATGTATCCATTTTATCCCCCCGCCCTAGACAGTCCCCTAGCCTCCCCTATCCCCCAGTGTCTTATGTCCATTGGTTATGCTTATATGCATGCATACAAGTCCTTTAGTTGATCTCTTACCCCCCTACCTCCTGCCCCCCAACCCTCCCCGGCCTTCCCGCTGCAGTTTGACAATCTGTTTGAGGCAGCTCTGCCTCTGTATCTATTATTGTTCAAAAGTTTATAATGGTCTCTATTGTCCATGAATGAGTGAGATCATGTGGTATTTTTCCTTTATTGACTGGCTTATTTCAAAATTATTTTTAGATGCCTCTGCTAACATTTCTAAAATAGGAATTATGGCACCTTGACTTTTGATGTTTTGATAAACACCTTGATCACTAACCTTCTTTTGTTTGGCTTGGGGCTATGTATCAAGAGAAGACCAGTCCAACCCTAGCCAGTTGCTCAGTGGGTAGAGCATTGGCCTGTGGACTGAAGGGTCCTGGGTTTGATTCTGGTCAAGGGTACATGCCAAGTTGCAGGTTTGATCCTCAGTAGGGAGCATGCAGGAGGCAGCCAATCAATGATTCTCTCATCATTGATGTTTCTATCTCTCTCACTCTCTCCCTTCCACTTTAAAATAAGTAAAAACATATAAAAAATAAAGTAATTAAGAAAAAAGGAAAGAGAGCGAGAGAGAAGAGCAATCCAAAACTGATGGTAAGTCCATGCAGAGGGAATGTTTCAATCATGAAAAAAAATTGTAATATTCAATATAATTTCAGTATTAGCAATAGTTTACTGTGTTCTATTTCTATGAAAATTATAGTTAAAATAAGACATATGTGGTAAATTTTATTTGATAACTGAACCATAGGATTTTAGAGATCATATGGTAAAGCATCCCATCATCTACTACTGTGGGATAATTGAAAGCTGGATACGTTTGTGAGCACAGCATGTTTTCCTCAGGTTGAGGGTGTGTTTGCTGTGTGGTGTGTTTGCGTAGGACTTACCCCACTCTGCATCTGCTGAGATTCTTTGGCGGTGAGGTACGTTGGTGTTTCAAAGTCCAACATGGGCTTTCCTCGTTCCTTTTCATACTTTTCTTTGTATTTCACCTAGTGACGAAAAGCCTTATTAGCTATCCCTCCTCGGGTCAATTTGTAGACAGATTCCAGTTTAAGGATAGTATTTTTCAATTGACACATTATGTCCAAATGGGTGGCATCTCTGCCACTCAAGACAGATCCAGAACTTTTTTGTTGCCAACGGGGAAAAACACCATTTCTGTCTGCAAGGCATAATCAGGATGTGTGTTCAACTCATGGAGACAAAAGAATCACTGCAGAAGGATCACCAGAGTGAAACACTGAGGCAAGAAAACGCATGGGGAAGATCCCCCATAGATAAGGTTGGCCAAGATCTGATATGTGTAGATGAGAACATTTTAACCCCGGCATTAGTCAATACTTCTGATTTTCAAAAATCTCCAGTTTTTCTTTCATAAGAATTGTTATCAGACAACTGGGGTCTTGATTTGATGGATAATGCTAAAACTTCACAGGTTAATAACTCTTCCTAGGTCATAACCGGTCACATATGTAAGGCAACCAACGTAAGTTGGTGTAAAAATAAAAACTAGTTTACATGTTGACTGACTTACTAATAAACCTGACATTCTCTAAAAACCCCCAACACTATTTTACAAACACAATCCCTTTACCCTCATGGGATGAAAGTCAGAGGCCCTTGTTCATGCAGTGTCTTGGTGGCAATGCTCAATGTCAGCTCTTTTTATTATAACAACACATCACGGAGGCCTGGGGGCAAGTGCTACTTTATGGATGACGTGGGGGTATTTCTAGTAATTTAGCCCTTGTGGTTAATGCCCAACCGGGACCTTAATAATGCTGAATTTGTAATATGGGAGGACATGTGACAGCAAGCTCCTTCTCTCAATTCTTTCCTTCATTATTTGCAAATTTTGCAATTCCTAATATACCCAGAGACTGCTTCATTGGTAGGTCTGATCATATCACTTACCTGCTTAAAATCTTCCCAAGCCTCTCTACCATCCATTGTTTCTTAACTTCCAGGGCAGGCTCATGGGGGCACATTGGGGTCATTGTAAGGGCTTTGTTCCCCTTTGTAACATAATCTGATGCTTCCAGTCCCAGTCAGTAACCTGACTCACACACATTGTACAGTTTCTCCAATACATGTTGATGCTGTTATCACTGATGACATAAACAGTTGTTTCAAAATGTTACTAAGTTCAAAGCCCCTGTATCTATGGACATTTTCTCAAGCTGTAGTTACCGGAACTGTCACTACTATCCTGGGGGGAATCCACGCAAGCTTCTGACACTGTAGACGATGAGCGTCAGGGAAAAGGTCAGTCTTGGTCAACTTACGATGCTCTGCAATTCCGTGGCCTCCTTTAGGTGCAGCTGCTCCAGGTTGTCAGGGATGGTGTGGTAGTGGCCTTTGCTCTTCTCATACTTCTTCTTGTACTGGTACTGAGGGGAAGGTGGCAAAAAGGGCACGTGGATGTTAAAGCTGCGTGGCCTTCCTGTGTTTCCTCTTTGGGTTAGACATGTACACAGCAGCAGGAGCGAGGCCACATTACAATGAGCACATGCTAACTAGGGGGGTAAGAAACAGCTTTAAAGGCTGGAGTCCACCGTCAGCTTTGTCAGGTAATACAGGTTGCACACACTTAGGGCATGTGGCGTATTCGAAGTGGGCTTAAGAGTGAAAAGTGAAAGAGGTCCTTTAAAGGAGGAAAGAGATTGGTTAATTGAACAAAAGTTTAAATATTCTAAAAAACAAAAGCATTTTCTTATATTCTGGGAGGTGTCATGGTCAGTGGAGAGGTGGTAGGTTACGGTTGTAATTTAGAGGAAGGCACTCAAACATGAGAGGAGGTTTTCAATCAACCTAGTGTGTCAGTAGCAGAGAAGTTAGAGGCGTGTGAGCTCAGAGGAGGAATTTAGCTGCGACTGGCTGAAACAAGCTGATTCTGGAGCAAATGACTGAGCTTACAGAACTGGCGAGTTGGCTTGTATTCAGGACATGATTCATTATCAGAGATTCCTTCATGTCAGTCACGGGTTTGTGAAGTTTCTTGAGGTCAGCCTTATATTTAACCTGTATGTTAAGAGGGAAAAGGATAGTATGTAAATAGGGGATAGTAAACAGTACGAGTGGAAACCATAGTAAGACTCATCCAGAAACAAATGCTGGAGATGGTGATGAACAACCGTGTCTTAGTCATGTAGCCAAAAAATGGAAACAGTATAATTCATCAATAGGTGAACGAATAAACAGAATGTTTATACATATAATGGAATATTATTTAGTCATAAAAAGGAATGAAATTCTGGATACACATTACAACATGGATGAACCTTGAAAACATTATGTGGGTGAAATCAGCCAGACAAAAGAGACAAATATTGTATGATTCCACATATACGAAATCTCTAATAGGCAAATTCATTGGAATGCAAAGTAGCTTAGGGATTACCAGTGAGGAGAATGGAGAGTTTTTTGCTTAATATAGAGTTTCTATTTGGAGGTGATAAAAAGTTTTAGAAATCATGGTGATAGCTGGACAAAATTGTGAGTGTAACTAATGTCTGGAAAAATAGTTGAATGACAAATTTCATGTTATATATTTTACCACAATTTAAAAAACATACCTCACTTGCAAGATTGTTAGCATCTTTCATGACTTTGTAGAGCTGGCTGTCTTTTGGATTGTATTTTGGTGTCTTGCCCTTCTCTTTGTCGAAATTTTCTCGGTATTTAATCTAACAGCAAATGCAAAAATCCAAATTATTCCTGAACATAAATTAAATTGAGGACTGTGAATTGGAAAAAATATAAATGAAAAAAAATATGTTATACATAAAGTGATCAAATAATTTATTATCCAAACTAGGACTCTTTTAATACTGAAAGGGGCATTATGGTAATTAGGTTGGGACAACAGTCAATCAAGAATAAGATCCAGTGAAATTGTATTTGCCATCTTTCATCACTCTGGGTAATCATTTTCAGATTAGCCAGAGTGATGAAAGATGATCACCTCTTTTTAATGCAAAACAAAAATAAAAGGAAAATGCATTAGGCTAAATTCAGAGAAGTGAGCTGATGTATTTGATTTGGAGCAACTTGGCCCTCCTAACTAGACAAGATGAAAGCATTTTAGGTCTGTTTCAAGGAGTTCCAAGAGGAATTGTCAATGATCAGAAGTATGAGATGTCAGGCACCTGTTAAGTTAGGAGAATTTATTGTTATTTTAAAATAGTACTTGGGCTACATCATCTTAATTTTTTAAACTTGGCAAAAAAAATGGCATAGCTTTTGAGTAAAGAGGACAAAGTTTAGGAATTAATGGCTTCTACATCATTTCAGACTAGAAGAAAAAAGTGAGCTACTTTAGAATAATGAGAAAATAGGATTAAATATACTTTTAGGTTCATAACACTAAGACAATGCAAAAAACTAAAGTACTTCCATTTTAAAAAATAAGCATAATGCCTGGCACTAATAGTTGCTCAATAAATGTATTTGATGGAATGAAAGGAAGAAACAGCCATCATGCCTAGGCAAAATAGCTAAAGAAGATGTTTCATTTATAAGAAAATTCAACAGGATAAATTGAAACAGGAACATGTCCTTACTGAAAGACAGACTAATGTCTTTGCCAAGAGTACTGTAGGATTAAGTCCCCTGGTTGTTCACTCTAAGAAGAATGAAAAATGAGCTCTCTCTGGATGCTAGTCAGCTAAAAGGGCAATATTTGACTCTCTGGGAAATCTAGAATTTCTGTTATTGGTAAGGTGAAAGACTCGCCCATTCATTTAGCACCCTAGGACCCACTCACCCCGACATTTTACTCTGTAGGCATTTAAAAGCAGCACCCTTCATGCTTCATCATGTTACTTCACTTCCCCACCACTTTACATATTCAGCAGGACAAACACAAGTGAGACCACTCAAATGCTAAGAACAAGGACATCTGCCACCTCAGAGGAAATGCATCCACAAAGCTGACACTCACTTCTTTTGAATAAACCTACGGTGGAAATGCATAGGGAAACATAAGCATGCAGAACAGTACCACGTGATGCAGGCACATGGAGACAGATACATAAAGGAAGAGGAGAAGCACAACATAAAAGGAAAAGGAAATGTAAATAACTGGCTCCTCTCTGAAAAAAATTCATTCTCAAAATAAAGAAATGAGAGGCCTGCTAAAGAAAGTCAGAGGTCATGAGCTGGTGCCTGGACCAAAAGGAAGCTTCTTGTAAGGGATATAGAAACCCGTAAGGCAGGGTTGATCCCAAGAGCTGGGAGACACAGAAAGGCAAAGTAAACCAGATGTCCAGAGTCAGACCGAGGAAGAAGAATTGCAAAGGCCCAGATTCTCAGATAAAAATAAAATCTGCTTCTTTTAGAAGTATGTTAGATTCCTCTTTCTGTCTTTTAGGAAATAACTTGTTTCTGAAGAAATATTTCCTTAACGAGCAGCAAATCCATTGGTCTTGCTTCAGTATCTTTTTCTTCTGTTAATTTCAAGTAAACTTAAATTTTCAACTGTTTAATGAAAAAAATCCATGCCCCCCTTTCCCACAGAAAGACCCCCCCAAGCAAATGTAACCTAGAAAACAACTATTATGAATCTGAGTTCAGCACAAAACAAACTTCCTTTTTAACTGGATCTTCCTAAGAATTACTTACTACATTTTAAAAGATATGGACACACATCAGATTCAGGACTCCAGGAATTCTGGGACTAGGCAGTAAATATAGTAAATTCCTGGCATTGGACTAGGCAGTGAGTACAGTAAAACTAAATACATGTGCATTACGGAATGGTAAAGCCTTCTTTTTCTTGTTAATCATGGAACCTGAGAGGCAACCATGCAATGGTATTGTCAAGTGCAACACCAGCATGTATAATCCCATCAGGCTCAGCTATTGGCTTATATGGATGTAGTATAGGAAATATTTTCAAATCAATTATTCTTTCAAAGTTTAATTTAATTAAAGGTCTGAGATCCAACTGTTCAGCTCTTTATCAAGGAATTGGTCTTGTAAAGACTGAGAAACAGGCCCAAGAATTAGAAAACTTCTTGCTATTAAGACTGTAAAACAGAGGGTTAAAGAACTATGAGTTCATAGTATGTCCGAACAGAGAGACTGTATTAAGTGCCAATCTCAAATGTATTAAACATCAACAATGGCCATCAGCAGAGGTTTTCTTTGTGTGGTGGAAGATGAGATTCTTCATTTGTTTTCATCTTTTAATTTGGTCTTTGTCAGCAATTCAAAATATACTGGGAGGCCATGTCTGAGTCTAGTCTATCTTCCTACTCCAAGTGGCATGTTCCAGAGGGCAAGCTTCATGCATGAAAAGATGGATGTGTGCAAAAGTATACTCTTTAACAAATTTCCATAGCATTCTACACATGCCGACACAAAATCAACAGGAAAGAGTGCAACTTGGTCAGTCAGTCCCCTGACCAAGGCTAGGGAAGTCGACAAGAAAAAGAGGAAGACAGAGATCTCGGCTTGCCGGTGCCAGTCTTACATCACTCATGAGTGCATTAACTTTCTTAAGATGCCTCATCATAGGGGTGTCATAAGATGCGGCGCCGTGCCCGTGTCCTCTCCTTTGGCCTTTGAGGTAGTCTGCCTAGAGTGCCAGCAAGACAGCAAAGTCAGAATTGGGAGGGCCCACCTATAGGGGAAAACCTATTGGGCCAGGGGGTCACACCAGGAAGCTGTAAATGCAGAGGCAAGCCTTTCACAGAAAGTAAACGCAGGAAGGTGAACTCATAAAAGGATCTGGTTGGGGCTCATTCTCTATATCATAGCATTCACTTAGAATTAGGAATATGAGCCTCTTGATGTTTAAATACAGCAAAGTCTTCAAAATGTCAACATGCAAAGTCATTTCTTTGTTTTTAACTTGATAATGGTATTACCTTGGGAATTTAAAAACATATTAAACATTTTTGCATTAGAAAGTTTTTGTTATATTTCATTACTCTTAGAGATTATACTGTTTTGTGTTGGCGATTTCATATTTTGGTCTCAAATGCTTACACAATTCCATTAATTTATAATAAAACATTGCATAGGAGTATTACACTAAAAAACTTAAAAAGTCATATTTGCTTGTCATCAGGCATCTGAACTTTGTCTCTTCATCATCATGATGGCTTGTTTTGTACCTTGATATTACTACTTTATGCCTTCCAAAAGATTGGAATCCCATGTGTGCTATTGCCGAAAGTCATACATAAAACAACCAAAAGTATCCCAAACCTGTTTCTTTAAACAAATACTTGAGAGAACAGACAATGAAGAAGGTAGGACCTCTAAATTGGAGGAGAAATAAGGTATTGTTGAGCTCAAGTTCTCCAGGACTAAGACTTGCTCTCTGAAAGAGCTGATGGTGGGTCATGGAGTCTCTGAGCTAACAGTCTGAACACCTGTCCTAACTCAGGAGTATCATAGATAATTGTTCTAACAAGGGAAATTAGGTAATATGGCAATTAAGTTTGAGCAACACATTTCTGAGCCCATCTGCTCAATAACATCAAATCTGCTAAAATGAAGCATTCCCACTCAGCACCCTGCGCATACCTTGATCAAGCATTTGTCACCCCTGTGGTACTTACTTATCCACGGATCTATAGTCTGAGGACATCTTCCCTAGGTCCTAGCACAGGCGCTTCATATATGTACGTTGAATGAAAGAATAAAGGTTACTGCATCTGGTTGGATCCTAGACACTTGCATGTTAACAAGGCCTCACAGGTGAGTTAAGTATGAATTAAGCCCTTGGGAGGTAACCTCCCATGTCTAGAGACAAGTTCCAAGAGGAACTCTGGAGCTGATGTTCTTATCACATGAAAATAGCTAAGCACTCAAACACCCCTAGACACATACCCATAAATGGAAAAGTGGCGAAAAAGAAAGGCCTGGAGATGTTAGCCATAAACAAGAAAGATGGTCCTTAACACACGTGTTCTGGTACGTTTCAAAGCTAATCTTTTCATGTTAGAGCTGCCTCTTGCCCATCTGCATTACCTGGCTGCTCAGCTTGGCTGCTTTCTTGGCCATTTCAATGTCTGGGCGACCAAGCATGCTTAACCCGTGGCTGCCCTCCTTCCGGTGCTTGGCTCTGTACTCCACCTGCATCGAAGGAAACCGAAATGGCAATACATCCTCGGTGGTGTGGCCCTTGGGGATCAGGTGCATGTTAACCACATCTTTACCTCGCTGGCCTGCTTGGCTGCCTGCGTGGCCTTCTTGATGTCGGGCCGATCAGCCACTGTGGTGTAATGCAGGTTTTCTTTGGCATCTTTTCTGTAAGCAACCTTTATATTTGGGGGGAAAAAGTTCACTCCTTTGAGAGACATGCTATCCTTCCTAAGTCCTCATTAAGTACAAGGGACCTTTTTATTAAAACCAAACTAATCCCACCACCATGTTTATTAAAGTAGAAGACACAAAAGTTAGGGTGACAGGAACCAGCATGCACCAATTTGAAATCCATGGGCTCAGTGGGCCCCCAAAGAGTGTCGAGAGGAGAAACTTACGTCACTCTGCTTCTTGGCCACTTCCATGGCATGTTTCACGTCTGGGGGCTCCATCATGATGGAGTAGTTGGATTTCCCTTTCTCCTTGACAAACTTCTTTTTGTAATTTGTCTGAAAAGAGCCGGAATTACATATGTGAGCGGGGGAAGCTGGAAACAGGACTGATTTACTTGAAGAACTTTGAGACGATCTCCAGGGAAACCCCCGGCTCCCCGTTTTGGACCTGTCTGGAACCCGGGTCTCTGTCCATATTCTAGCTCTTTCCTGTCATCTCTGTCCCATAGCCCAACACTGGAACCACACACCAATCTTTGGAGAAATGACCACAGGGAACTTAAGCTCTGTCATGCATCATTTCTACCTCTTTAAAACAGATGGAACTATATAGGGCTCATAAACTAGGATATCGTGATTATTAATGTATTATTGATTAGGCCATAGTAGGCAGAGATTACCAAGATACAGAGGTGGTTTGCTTCTCTAAAATTGTTTAGCAGTTTAATGGTAGGAGAGGCCAATCTCCATTAGCGATCTTTTCTCCCCTTATCAGCACTAGGTTAACAACAGCTTATATTGCTAGATAACATGACCTTTGGCAAAACCCACATCTGCCATAGTTGCCATAATTGGATCAATAATAAGTTGTCCTTTTAACCAGAGTTCAAAATCGTGATCACAGACAGGTGTTGATGGTAAGAACAAAATGACATAAAGGAAGGCGTTTGTAAGCAAAACGGCAGCTTCCGGTCTGGCTGGATCCTAAGGTCAAGGGGCCCAGCTGCTGCCCAGTCCCTGGGGCTGTCACTCACATCGCTGACATGCTTGGTCACTTCCTTGACGCGAATAGTGTTCGGGGTCTCCGGCAGCGTCGTGTACGAGCCCTGGGCCAAGTGCTTCTTCACGTAGTCCTTATACTTGTTCTGAGGGAACCCACAGCAAGTGTTAGAGCGTCTGGCTGGGCGTGAGCCCGAGAGGAAAGCAGAGCCCACGGCAGCGGGAGGGGTACCTCGGACACCAGGTGGCTGACAGCCTTTGCCAGGAGGATCTGAGGAGTGTCGGGCACAGCGTGGCAGCTTCCTCTCTCCTTGACATGTTTCTCTTTGTATTTCAGCTGCGGGGGTGAAGGGAGTGTTGTTAGCTCCTCTGGGTCTCCTGCATATTTTTATTAAGCTCCCAGGTCACCAGAAAGAGCTGGGGGAACAGCATGGTTGACACGGGGGGAACATGAAACTCAACACAAGACATGATGTTTGGAAATCTTGGGAAATATGCGGTCATGATTTTCTTTATGTCTTGCAAGTGAGGTTAGATTTTAATAATAATCAAAATGGGGCTTGAGATGAATCTTTATACATATAGCCTAGTTCAAAGCACTTTCAAATATGTCATTTTCCCCTCTCCCTCCCCTCCCCCCTCCCCCCGGCCCCCAAAAGTCCGGGCAGCGCTGAATGGGCGCCCACAAACGTGAATTAGTTTCCCTATGGAACCCAGCCGGGCCTCAGATTCCTGATTCTTGCTGTGTGAGTTCTCTCCTGGTGCGAGAGTGGTCAAGACAGTCAGCGGGCTTTAATACCTTCCCGCTGTTGCCGCCCTGCTCTGCCATGCCAGGTCCTAATCCGGGACCCACACCCACAGCAGCAGCCCTGGTCCTTTCCTGGTGTCCCTGGGGAGACGGCTGTGAGTGGGGTTAGGTGTCATGGATGGGACGGGTACTCACGTCACTTTCTATTAAGGAATTCCTCAGGGCCAGCACCATGTCTTTGTCATCGGTGACGGACAGCTTGCAACCCTTGAGGAACTCTCGGTCCAGCTTGTATTCAAACTGTCACAGAAGAAAGGCAGAGGAAGATGGGAAAGGGGGACAGGCACAGGAGAAAGCCAACCTTTGATCAAACCCGTAAGGAGGCCGCCTCTTGAAGAGGGTTTGCTACAGAATGGGGGCAGAGGCCTCCTGGCCCCTCACTTCCTGCTGAGCTCCTCCTTCCCAACCCTGAGGCCAAGGGCAAGCCCCCCGAAGCCTGCTCGCCTCCAGCCCCACCCCAGCCTCGCTCAGGACTCCAAACCATCCGTGTGTGGGCCTAGCTGTGGGAGCCAGGCTCTGAGGCCAGGTCTGCTTCCTGAGCCGGCCTTCTACTCCCACAACCCCTGTCCTCGGATCTCGAATGGGCTAGGCTAGCACCCTCGATGGTGGTTATCATGACTAATTATTGCTTTTCTGTCTCAGGCGTGTCTCTTCTCTCTCACATCGCTTTGCTGCAGGGAGGACTTGGCGGCCTGGAGGAAGTCCGGTCGGTCAGGGATCCACCTCCAGTGGGCTTTGTTGGCTTCGTACAGCTTCTTGTAGTCCAGCTGTTTTTAACAAGAGGAAAACAAGTCACATCAGTCAGGGGGCTGAGTTCCCAACCACACGCATGGCACAGAGGGACTCGGCTGGCATTTTCACATGCAACAAATGGTGGTTCTTTATGCCAGAGAGAGCCCCAGTTAAAATTTCTCTACAATTTCTGCAGCTGGTCAGCCACTCAAGAGGGCTTCTCGTGGGACCCTTTGGTCCCAATAGGGGCTAAAATGTTTAAAGGCCTCTGGGGGAAAAGATTCTACAATCTTTCCAGCCCTGCCAGTGTAGCTTAGTCATCTTTAGAGCACTTGACCACTTTTAACTTCTAACTAAATTCAGGCTTAATTAAAATAATATTAAACATTTTTGTAAATTCTTTTGCACCAGGCACTTTTCTAAGTGCTTTATAATTATTAGCTTATTTAATCTTTGTAAAAACTGTATGCAGTCGGCAGCTGAGGAACTGCCTAGAAGGGTTAGTAACCTGCCCAAGGTGAGACAGCTAGTGAAAGGTGCCTTTCCCCACATCCATCCTGCTTCCCATCCCTCAGGACATCTGTAAGTCACCTGCCAGCCCCTACAGGCATTTCAGTTTGCTGGCCCTAACAAACCTTATGTTCTCTCTGGCACTAGTGGGCGCTAGTTGGGTTATAATGGTTTCAATATATATATTTTAAAGCTGACACTCATCTAAATGCACAAAAATGTTTCTGTGGTTGAGGCTGTAAGATGCCCCTCTACAAAGAAATGAGTCAGCGCAGGGAGATCTGAGCAGAAGAAGGCTTAGGCCATCTCCTGACAGCACCAAGTGGTTAAATTTGTTTTTGTCCATAAAGAACAGGCTCTAGGGTTTGGGGCAGGAGGAGAATACGGAGAGTGGAGGGAATGAAAGATACTGAGATAATTTCTAAAATGCAACTCTCATTTCAGAATTAAGTCTCATATTTCTCAGCCACCTAGCACCAAGGCTGAGTGGGTGTAATGACTGTGGCACAGGATGGCCACCCTTGCTCTTCCCCATTGACCTCTGTGAGAACCAGAGGCAGCATGTAGATTTCAGCATCCTTATGCACACTCCTGGCACCTAACTCTTGATCTGGACTCAGTTGCGGGAAGAGATGTAAGAGACCCCATGTCCTGCAGAAGCTGATGAAGCCCCCGTTCGGCTAGGGGAAGTTTACGGAACTTACGTTGGTGTTGACTTTGTAGGCGTCCTTGGCTGCTTTGATATGAACAGCATCTGGCTTAATGGTGCAGTTGGACTTGTTTCTTTGGTAAACTTCTTTGTATTTCAGCTGTAGGAGGCAACACAATGACCAGGTTAACTTTTGATAGTAGTCTACTAAGATACTTAAAAAAATAAGAAGTTAAAACCATGATTATAGTACACACTGCTCCTTAGGGCAGAATGAATCTGTGGGTAGAAAGGTTGTGGCCATGCAGACATGTACGTTCCTGTCTCAGATCTTAAAACCAGCTCCCAGGACACACTGAGCGTGCTCACTAGTGTCACTTATGTCCCCTGAGGTTGTGCTGGAAGGGCCAGCTGCACAGCTTTCCCTGTATGTTCTCCCTTTTCCAAATCAGAAAATTCCAAGTTCAGAACATCTTGAAAACTGCTGATGGAAGCGTAGCGCCTCCCACCCAGATGGAATGAGTCTTGTACCCCCTCCTTCTGTACCCGCCACAGTTCCAGCTGTTATCACCTCATGTCATAATTATTTGCTTAACTGTCCATTCTTTCCATTAAGCTGAACTCCTCCAAGGGCAAAGACTGTGTGTCATTCATCATCTGTTTCTAGTGTCAGGCACATTTGTTCCTGGTGTCAGGCACAAAGAAACCCAATAAATATTTGATGAATGAGTGAACGGATGGATGGATGGATGCAGTCATCACTATCATCACCGCTGGAGCCACATCTGGCCAGTTTGGGCATAGGAGGGTCTGGATGGGAGGGAGAGTGTCAGGGAAGGCTTAGTCTCAGGGCCCAACGGGTAGTTTCCCCATCCTGGGCCCAGGTTTTCTAGCTTCACCCAATTCTGCTCCTCGTAAATTTCAGGGCCCTGGAGCCTCACTTGGGTTTTCTCACTAATTGTTGCTGAGGGATCCCAGGTGTTAAAGTGGTTAAATCTGAAGTGAAACTGTTCTAAGGAAGTCTGGTAGCATTACTAAATTTGCTTGATCACAATTTTCTGCACTCCACCACACACAAAAATCAATATCTCCAGGGGAAAGGCCTGGAAATCCATATTTTTCATCCATATCTCAGGTGATTGTTAGAATCAGAAAATGTGGGAGAATGGACACCGAAATGCTTCATTTTTCTACAGTGAAAGGGGAGGGCTGCTCTGCATGAAGAATTGACCTGACAGATGCTTATGAATACCCGGTGTCCATGTTTGAAGTGCCAAAACTTAGTTTAACATGAAAAATATGAAAAAAATTTTAATACATTTCTGCCTTCATAAACGGTGCATGAATGTATTTAACATTTTTTCATGGCAGCTCAGGGCCAGCATTGTGAACACATTTATTCATCTATCAGGGAATTCCTGACCACCAGCTGAGGTCAAGGCTATGGGTAAGGATGCATGTACTCCACAGCTGCCTTTAATATTCTCTCTGGTGCCATGTAGCCACGAAGTTCCTTAATTTTTTTTAAAAACAAACAATCATGATAGTTTTCAACCACAGAATCTATCTATATATCTGGAAATTTATGAATACAGTTTCTTCTTAAATTCAGGATATTTGAATTTAATGGCTACCTTGTTCTTCTTAGTCAAGATAAAGTGTATAGAGTATTCATAGCATTTATGGCATATTGCATTTGTCAAAATGGTCTCTACAACATCCCTGCCCCCCCCCCTTTCTACAATGTAACCCTGCCATTTATTCATCCATAGAGGTGGCATCTATCTCTTCACCCATTGAATCTGGGTATCCACTGTGCCCAATAAAATACAGCAGAAGTGTCTCTTGTCAGTTCTAGGAATAGCCCTTAACTGGTCTGGAAGCTTCTATTCCACCTCTTGGAACCCACCAACTGTGCTGTGAGATGTCCAAACCACACGGGGGTGGGGGATGGGGGAGCTGTCTATGCAACAGCAGAGCTCCAGCCCAGATCATCATCAACGACCAGCCATGTGAGTGAGCCTTCTTGAGGTGCTGGCCCACCTGAGCCTCAGCTGTCTGCCAACAGCATGTGGGATAGAAGATCCACTCGGCTGTGCCCACTCAGCTCACAGAATCACGAGGGGGGAAAATGATTGTTGTTTTAAGCTGCTAAGTTTCAGGGAGATTGTTACACAGAAATAGATAACGGAACCAGGGTTTGTTAGATCACATGAGAGAGGCCAAGCTGAGAGGGCCCGCGGAGCCATTCTGATACTTACATCACTGACTTCATCTTTGACCTTCCGGACATGCAGCAACATGGGCGTGTCGTGGATTGTGGTGTAGCCTCTGGGCTTGGCCTTGTTGTATTCCAATTTGTAAAGTATCTAAAGGAGATGAAAACGCAGAAAGAGACAGTGTTATCCATCTCCATGCCCAGTGCGATGTAATGTGACATTATAAGTGCAAAGGGCTTTTGTGAGTGTCTGTAGAGGTGAGTGAATTCTATAAATTCAGCAGGCCCTGGTGCTTCTGAAATGGGGTGTCTCCCAATTTGGTTGGAATCGTTCTTTATTGTAAAAGTTCTGAGCGTAGCAGGACATTTGGCACCCCTGCCTCACTCCCACTGAATGGCAGAAGAGTCTTCTGGACATTGTGACAGTCTAGAATACCCTCCACATTTGCAAATGCCTCCTGAGTTTGAGAATCTGTTCAGTGTTTCTTGTACTTACATCACTGATTTGTTTGTTGACTTTTGTAGTACGCAGGTGTTCCGGAGTGTCCACAATTGAGGTAAATTTGTCCTTAGATTTTTCATACTTTTTCCTGTACTTGATCTGAATTGTGGAATAGAAGACCAAGTTAACTCTAAGCAGTGGAAGAGAGGGCTTTAAGGAATCTAATGTTCCCCTTGAGAGAGTTCCCACAGCAAATAGTAGGATTATTATACAAGCCACAGATGTGGGGGAATGGGGTCATGCTTTTTCTTTAAATCCTAATTGAAAATGTTTAATATAAATCTGTACTTGATAGCAAGCTTGCAATGGAGTGAGAAAATAACAGCAATAAGTGATAATCCCATACATTTTGTACATGCAGAAACTGAGGCCCAGATGGGGTAAGAGACTAAACTAAGGGTACATGTAGAGTGAATCTCAGAGCCAGGACTAGACCCTTAATCTCTGGACTCTGACAAGTAATGATTCACTCACAATACAGGGTGGGGCAAAAAGTAGGTTTATAGTTCATATAGAAAATAATACCATAATTAGATGTACAGCTGTGAGTATGGAAGATAATACAATAATGAATAAATACTAATATAAGAATAAACTGTGTTTCCCATACTACTGTAACCCTACTTTTGCCCGATCCTGTATGCTGCATCGAATATGTATCACCTCTTAAGATATGTTTCCATATCAAAGATGCAATAGATGTAAAATAAAAAAACAAGTATATAGAGTTTAAAGTATTTATCATTTTAGAAAAGACATTCATTTTTGTAATTTTCAAGTCATGCTTTTTTTCATGTACATAAGCTGTTTCAAACAGCACAGATACAGAGAGCACAGCAACATCTCATGCAAAACTATTTGATGATCATATCAGGACAAAAAAAAAGTGGCAGGCCAATAGGATATTCCTAGGGAGACCTCATTCCCCTCATTTCGTATGCTGATGATGTCACACTAAAGTGATAAAACAAGTTCCTAATACAAAAGATTGATTAAAACTTTTTTGGTATGGGGACAATGGCATTTTATTAACATTGTATTTGGTAGTTCAGCAATCATCACCATTTTTTGCTGCTTCAAATTTACCTTTCAGCATATGATGGAAAGGCGGTGGTGGTGCGCTTCTACTGACCTTGTGGGAAGGTAATGTTATCAGCAACGCTGTTAACAAGTATGCAAGAGGACAGAAGTGCCGGAAATAACCTAGCAGATTCAGTATCAAACTCAAGAGGGGCCATGACTATGTACAATTGTAAAAGAGCTGTACTGTAATCCTCATCTGTCCTAAATGATACACTTGTAGTGATCATTGAACAATGGCCAAAATTAGATAAAAAAACTAAATATTCAGACCTTTTAAATGCTGTTGAATCTATTTAATATACCCAGTCTCTTAGGAATCTATTTGGGGAGGGGGCAAATATTGAAAAATATCAATGAATGTTATACCAATTTGGAAATAAAGTTTAGAAAAGTTGCAGCTAATCTTACTAGGAGTTCCCTAGGTGTCAGATGATATACAGATGGCGTCATCACAGTGGCGGCCACATCCAGTGTTCATTTACCAGGAATGAACATTTATGCAGCTTTATCATGTGAAACCATGGGCAGGGGGCAGGGAAAGGAAGTCAAGGAAAGCATAAAGATGAATGCCCCCAAGACTTCTTCCCATCACATCCGAAATTACCTGGCTCCACATGTATGTGTTGTAGAGGGCAGTCAACATATCTGGACGCAGAATTTCATTACATCCTCGTTTCAGAAGCATCTTGGCACTAGATTTATATTTTCTCTGTTCATGCAAAGAGCAGTGAAGCACAAGAGAGACTTAAGAACATGGCTCTATATCCCCATCACCTCTGAGTGAAGAGATGTAGGCAGACACACTTTATGTGCTCACATATACGTGTGGGTGAAGACACCGAATATATTACAATGCCAAGCAGAGTGACTACAACACCTGCAGTTGACCATCCATCATCCTTGTGAATGGGGAATGAATGGCATAGGAAATGCCTTACAGGAAAAAGGACATCATTGGAGTAGGAAAATATGGCAGGGAGTTTTGTTTTCTTTCCTTCCATGAATTTGCTTTTTTGTTTTTGGTTTTGCAACTCAATTTGCAATTTACAACTGCAGGCTAAAAACAGGGCTTCCAGAGGAATAAAGGGTGGAAAGACCCAGCTTTCCTTTTCCTCTTCACTGCAGCACATGTGAGCACATAGAGCATGGACTGGCACACTCAAAGAGCTCATGGGCTCTTTGGGTGGCTAGACAGATACTGTGAAACAGAACATCCCAATATCATAGGCAGAACCTATGACATCCTTGCAGCAGACAGGACAACATCTCATGAGAAACCTGGAGCACAGTCCTGCCTGGGCTGGCCAACCAGCCCCATCACAGTACCTGACTGAGCTGGTCGCCTGCGATCTTAGCCAGCAGATGTCTAGGCTCATCGACTACCAGGTGGTATTTATCTTTCCGCTGGTGATAATCAGCTCTGTATTTTTTCTGCTCGGACATCAGATCAAATTATAGCAAGAATACAACCTCAAGGCTACACAGATACGTCCCCAGATAAACACTCCAGAGGACCAGAAATAT
The DNA here is from genome assembly GCF_963259705.1 of Myotis daubentonii. Taxonomy (NCBI): domain Eukaryota; kingdom Metazoa; phylum Chordata; class Mammalia; order Chiroptera; family Vespertilionidae; genus Myotis; species Myotis daubentonii. The sequence continues at coordinate 62,825,800 of NC_081846.1, read as the reverse complement.
CTCATTTTGGGAGGTGGGCGCCCAAAGCATCCGGGATAAACACAGGGAGGCAAAGAGAGTTAAGTGAGGGAAGACTGCCTGGAGAGGGCTGGGGCTTGGGATAGAGCGGATTTATGACACTAAATTGGAGTACCTTGTGCCTAAACAGTTTCCATCTCAACATAGGATGCCATTGGTAATGTTAGGATTTATGGCACCTTACATTGTATTTAAAATAAGGCATGAAAACCTACAGGTCTACAATCTAAGACTGTGAGAATCAAAAGTAATATTCATGAAAAATTCTAATAGTCTTCTAATGCTAGTTAGTTTATTTAATTATAAAAGAGACCTAGAAATCCTTTGTGAGTGTGAAAAATAGAAATAAAATATATCGAGACTGTATTCTAGGAATTTACTAACAGTAATTCTTCAGAGTTGTTCCACCTGGAAATCTACTGAAAATGAACAAAATCAAATTAAAAAGGGGGAAAAAGTCATATATTGAAAAAATATACCATTGGTTACATTTCCATTTTTAGATACATTTTACTAATTTTCTAACATTGTTCATGAATTCATGTAAATCTGTGGAATGTCCAAAGATAGGAAATTAAATATAAAACCATCCAAACATTTAAGTTAATCAATAGCTTGGTTACTTCAGTCATTTTAAGCTAAATTTAACTTAAATTATTACAAAGATAGTTCCAGGAAAGACTAGGTAGAAAATAAAAGAATATTTTGGGGACAAATGGCTACTTCTCTGCACCGATATATGAGTAAACAATGGCAATACAATTGAATGCCAAATCACAACAATCCTTTTAAGGGTGGCTTTTCCAACCACTGCCATTTCTGTGCCATGGTAGAGATGCTAAATTAAACTTGAACTTCTGTGTCTCCCAATTCTACACAGTATCCTGTTTTAGGGAGTTCAGCTGATAGTCAGCAAAATCCTTTACCTCCTTGCTGTCATCACCCAAAAGGCTGTGCTGCCCTGTGCTAGCGGGAACTGAGTGGTGATGGCTGTGGGGCCCTCCCACCACTCGGCGTATCCCTTCACTTGGTCTTGTCCATGCTTTTGGCAGAGCCCATCAGAGGGTGACTTTATAAGAGTCTTTCCAGATCTTTATCTTGAATCAACACTTAGAAAGGCTTTTCTGTCATTTTACTTATTGGGTTGTAATCAAATAAGTCTATAGACTTCGGAAGGAACTGCATAGGGTTAATTGGGTCAGGTCATACATACCTCATTCATCAACTGAGTTGCATACTTGAAATGCCTATTGATTGGACAATCGGCTTCATACTTGAAATTTGACTTTGTCCTTTCAAATATCTCCTTATACTTATACTAGAGAAAACAGAATGTGGTTAATTGATAGCAGGCTGTGATTATCTTAAGAATGAGACATACCTTTTAGTTTATCATACAATTTTGATAATTTCCTCATAGAGTTAACAAGTAATTACTAAATGCTTACTCTGTCTCCCAAGGCAATGAAGGGTATATCCACCTGGATTTCTTGAAAACTCACTCCAAAATATATTTTTTACTGAATGGATGAAAAACAGATCTATTTTCCAAATTAGGCAAAAATCCAAATCAGTTCCTATGTATTATAGTGATTATTATTTTTATTTTGAAGGTATTACCATATGCAGTTCAAAGCAGTTTTTAGTCCATTAGTTTGAAATAGTTTTTTGGTAATTAATCAGATAATCATAATATTTTAGGGCAGAGATGGGCTAACATTTAGATCATCACCTATTTTTTAATGACCCCATGAACTAAGAGGTTTTTTTAAAAAAATAATTTAAAATAATTGTAAACAAAGAATGCATGACAGAATGAATGTGGCCCACAAAGTCTACAGTATTAACTATCTGGCTGGTTTCAGAAAAGTTTGCTGACTACTATTTTAGAATTCAAAGGAAGCTAATCCAACAGCTTTATTTTGGAAATAGGAAAATGAGGCCATAAAAAACAGTTATTTGCCTCGAGTCACACAACTGTGTGGATTCAAATAATCCCACTTTAATCCAGACGTGGTTCAGTGGTTGAGCATCTATGAACCAGGAGGTCCAGGTTCGATTCCTGATCAGGGCACATGCTCAGGTTGTGGGCTCAATCCCCAGTGTGGGGCACGCAGGAGGCAGCCAATCAATGATTCTATCTCATTATTGATGTTTCTACCTCTTCCCACTCCCTTCCTCTCGGAAATCAGTAAAAATATATTGTTAAAAAATAATCCCACTTTATATCCCACCATGTCAACTCTAATAGGGTGAATTACCCAGAGACATATTAATAGGGAGGGAATTCTGGCAGAGATATGAGTTGGTCTGAAATGACCACTTATCAAAGTCAAATAAATGAAATAACTAAATGATGACTATAGTCAATGAGGTCAGTACTAAAAAAATTTGAGATATGCCATTTTAGCAGAGCCCATCAGATGGTGGACAGTTCTGTATGTACTCCAACTACAGGGACTAGAAGTGAAGATCAGGGAGGAAATATGAAAAAGCTATATACTTAATGTTAATTCTCTCTGTGAGCACTGAAATACGTTAAATGGATGTGGACACTATCCTTGAGGAGATATACCTTGCTGTAGAGAGTCTTGTTCTGTTCAGCCAGAGTGAAGTCGGGGGTATCATAGGCATAGCAACCAATTCCTTTAAGCCAGGTCAAATCTTCTTTGTATTTTACCTGGGAGAAGAACATCATCAAAGAGTTTTAAGAACCTATCTCCAAATAGCAGTAGGTTAGGATTGATACAAGTGGAACAAATAAAAGCTCTGACCACTGAGACATATAGGATAATAACATATTAAAACAATTATTTAAGAGAAGTTTCCAATAATACTTTTTTCTGCTTATATTCCCGTATATTATATTATATATGGGAATTTTTACTTTTAATACTAATTAAAACAATTAAAATGTGACAGGTGTACTTTCCTAGAGATTATATGGTGAACTTGGGAGATGTATTTTCCTATAAAAAACTGACATTTCTTTCTAAGTGAGCATCGTTACCTGTCTTGATTGCTTCATGAAGTTGTCTCTTCAATTGACCAAAAGTAGGTTATTGCTTAGATGAAGTATATCACTTCCAAACATGTAATATGATATAATGCATTTGGAAGAAAAATTAGGTTTATAAATTGGAATATATTTTTTCTCTCCTAAGTTGAAGTTCACTCATTTATCAACGAGTTTTATGATTTAAACATCCATGCATGAGAACCAACATTGAGTCACGGGTTTAATCGGTTTTAGTGCAGTGTTTGATTCCCTAAGTCACATGGACATATTAATTTATACGTGAAAATGGAAGACTTGAAGACTCACATCACTGACTGCATCCCTGACTGCCTGGTGGTGGAAATGCTCTGGGCTATCAGGAATGGACCTCCAGATTCCCAGCTGGCTCATGTAGTTCTCCTTGTATTTCACCTGTGGGAAAAACACAAAGTCAGGTATAACATCTGATCCAAAATTAATACAAAAAAAGTCTACTTATTTCCAGAGAGTATTAAGGAAGGGAGGATACTTTTTTGTTTGTTTGTTTTTTAATCCTCACCCAAGGATATTTTTCCATTGATTTTTAGAGAGAGTGGAAGAGAGAAAGAGAAATATCGATGTGGGAGAAGCACATTGATTGGTTGCCTCCTGCATGAGCCCCAACGAAGGCCTAGGCTGGGGAGAAGCCTGCAACCGAGGTATGTGCCCTTGACCAGAATTGAACCCAGGACCCTTTAATCTACAGGCTGATGCTTTATCCACGGAGGCAAACCGGCTAGGGCAAGGGAGGACTCTTTTTAAAACTGATGGTGGCTCACTGAGCCTCATGCAAGTAGACATATGGAGGGACGTACTTTACTGATGTCATCTGTGACTCGGCGATGGTACACAATGTCCAGAGCATCCTTCACGGTGTGGTATTTCCCTTTGGTCTTTTCAAATGTTTCTTTGTAGCGTAGCTGGAAGGAGAAAACACACATGGATTATGAAAAACTACCGAGTTAAATAATTGAAGGCTTTTAAGCTTGAGGTTTCTCTCAGGTTTTCCCATGAATAAATTTAGGAGAGATTTAAAAACTGATCTCACATCCTGGAAGAGAAAAAGGACATGAGGAGGAACCTAATAAAATCTGAATAAAGCATAGAGTTTAGTGAGTAATGTATCAATATGGACTCATTGGTGGTGACAAATGTATGACCGTAATGTAAGGTGTTAACAACAGGGGAAACTAGGTGTAGTCTAATTTAATTATCACAATTCTTATCCTCATTCCCACATCAGAAAACAGTCTCAGAAAAAAATAGGTAAGGTATACAGAGGCAATCAGCAGGCAAATGACAGTATCAGGATTTGAAAGCATGTTTGGCTGACTCCAAGAACATGCCTTTATAGGCAAGTAATTAGTTGTCAAGTATCCCCTAGGAAATGCTACCAAAGACTCACAAGAAAGGGCCACCTTTTTCCTAGAAGAGCAATGAGAAGAGTCATAGGCTTTTGGCATTACTCCTAGCTACTACTTTGCCTAACTGGTATTGTTTGTGCTTACTTTTTTTTTTTTTTTTAAGTTTTTGGATGTGGTTTTCTTTTTTTCCTGCTCCATGTATGGGGCAGAACCTTGAACTATGGATATGACTAATCTTTTCTGTTTCTTAGGTACCTCAACCCCCCGCTGTCCCTACCACAGCAGAAGAAAGAAGGAAGGGATGCATACATCACTGGCGTTCCAGTAAGCCTTCTTGGCTCTGATGAGGACTGGTGTGTCTGGGATTGGGGTGTACTTGTCCTTCATCTTTTCATACTGAGTCTTGTACTTGTTCTAAGAAATAGAGATAGAAGGGAGAGACAAAGTTAAGTTCAAGTGTTTTCATCCCTCACAACCCGCAACCATGTCACAGATCCACCCCAGGGGCACAGTGTATTATGCTCATTAGGAGAATGGCTCCGCCTCCTGTTCTTGATGCTCCTGAGCACCATTTATAGTCATGAGCTCTCCTATCAGAGGCAGCAGGTGAAGGATTTAGCGAGCATTTTTTTTCTCTAGCCCAGTGCCTCAGTGCCAAATTCCCAGCTCACCTCGCTGACCAGGTCCTTCACGTCTTTGGCATGCTTCAAGGCTGTGGTCTGGTTTCCAGCGTGATGATGGGGTCTCTCTTTGGTGGCAAGTTCAACATATAGATACTAAATAATCAGAATAGGGATCAGATGTTATAGAGATAAAACATTTTTTTATTTAGCATTTAGTCTTCTCTATTTAACAGGCATGTACCTGATGTCCTGTTTTTTTGTTATATGTGTTCTGTTCATTTGTTTCTATGTCTCACATCTGGAAACACATATTTGCACTCCAATTCTCTAATAATCTTATTGCGGAGTACAGTTTAATCTAAATCCATATAATACAGAAGGCAGATAGAAGAATAAGAGGATTCTGACAGAGCCTTCAACATATTTTTTAAAATATATTTTTATTGATTTTAGAGAGGAGCATCAGTGATGAGAGAGAATCATTGATTGGCTGCCTCCCGCAAAGCCCCCTACTGGGGATTGAGCCTGCAACCCAGGCATGTGCCCTTGGCAGGAATCGAGCCCGGGACCCTTCAGCCCGAAGGCCAACGCTCTATCCACTGAGCCAAACCAGCTAGGGCCTTCAACGTATTTTTTATCCATTTTTGCCCGAATGCATGAATTGTAATTTCATTTGTCTGTGGAAAATAAATAGGTTCTATAGAATAAGTCAAGCAATTTATTTTCACTCCCTGGAGTCCACAGACTCCTCATCCAATAACAAAAGTTGAATAGAGCTTGGAAAAGGAGACATGGCATTTACCTGCTCATGTAAAACAAACCATGGTTCGGATGGCCCAGGCAAGCACTGCCTCTTGGAATTAATAGGCACGCAATTGCATCAAGGACAACCACGTGTGAGCGGCTGCTGCTGACAGGAGTGGTCAGACCCCACAACCGCCCCCGCGATGCCAGCGTGGCAGGGTACGAACCTTCCTTTGCTGACTTTACCTGACTCTGAAGCTTCTGCCCTCGCTTGGCTCTTAGAAGGTCAGGTGTATCGGGAACTGACGTGAAGATGGACTTCTGCTTCTTGCCTTTAGCTCTGTACACCAGCTGGACACAAAACAGTCATCAGCATCACTTCTGCTCCGTGGACACGTTCTCTGCAGATGCCTTTATTACTTACTTCATGGAAGAAGCAGGGGCCCTCCCACTGCAACAAGCTCAGTTTCCTCCCGATAAACCAATATTTTATTTTCCTCCCTGGGCTTCCTTTACTTTTTCTCTCTTTTATCAAAATACACTCTGTAGCTTGTCCAAGATTCACGCCTCCTGCTGTGATCCTGGTTTCTTCTTACTTGTCCCTTCTAGGACCCAGTTCCAACATTATCCCTTCCCGTCCATGACCTTCAACCCTCCAGTTTTCCCAGCCCTCTCCCTTCATCTGCAAACAGACTCAAGTCCCTCCCTTCATTTTCCAGCCTCTACCACTGACCTTGTTCCTCTTTTTTACAGCCAAGCAGACTATGCGTTTTTCCCCCCTTCTCAAACAGCTTAATAGCAAATAAACAAAGGAAGGTACCACACTTGGCAGATACAAAATGACTTTTTGTCCGTGTGTCTGTGCAATTAAAACGGATTTAGGTTCCCCATTGGGACAAAAGGAAAAACACACACAAAAAGGGGATTCCTTTTAAACGCATACTCCCTTGCTCCAAACTTGTAACATTTTTTTCTTCTTTTTGAATCCATTACACAAATTCTGTGATCAGGTCAGAAAAGCGACAAGGGCTCTTCCTGCCCGTTTTTTAAAAACCCATTAAAGTAAAGTCCATAATTTTCTACATAGTACAATGTTCTTTTTCTTTCTTTTGCTTAATTTCCCAAGGCGACAGTTCGGCTTCCCCCCATCACTCCAATGAAGTCACTCTCAATAAGATGATAAAAAACTTTACAATGGCCAAATCCAAGAATGCTTCTCTGTAGCAACTGAAACCCTGAGCAGTTTTATTCCCGAGCACTCTCCTCTCTCCTCTGCCTTCCATTCCACCACTCTCCCTCCGGGAGCAGCTTCCTTTTGTGGTTCTGCCCTCCCCCAGGCTGCTATTCGCTGAAGTCAAGGGTTGACCCTCAGTGCCAGGAGGACAGATGAAAATGAGGGGCACTCAAATACACTGAAGTAGTTTGGAATTTATTGAGCGGGAATAGAGCAGGTCGCCAGTGAAGACTTTTCAAATGACACTACCACAATTAGGGTTCCTGGTAGCAGGAATTAAAGAGAGACATTTGAAATAAATTCATTTGGAAACTACAGTAATAGTGTAAATCAGAGGGACTTTCCAATCTATAAAATCATGAAAACTCTCAGCAGTCCTGGTCCTACGTAGAGCAAATATCAATATCCTCATTTTATTAAAATGGGACAAAAGTAAACTGAGGCAAAGTGAGATCAATTGACTTGCTTAGACGTGGTGGCGACTCTGTAATTAAGGCAGAAGGGAGATCTTTGCCTCGTGTAGTTGCCTGAAAAATGCTCACTAGAGGCACACATCCCTGGTGGTGACCTCCTTACCTCACTCAGGTGTGTCTTCAGTTCTTGCACTGTTCTGTACTCCGGAGTGTCAAGCACCACTTTGTATTTGTCTCTCATCTTCCTTGCATTATCAGTGTACAAGTAATTAGACTGAAAACCAAAAACAGAAGGAAAATATAAGTTGAGTTATCATTCAAGGAACTGCTTGTCATGGTCACACATTGTTTTTCAAATGGCTGACATGTGCAAGTCAAGCTGAGCCTCCCTGTGCCCTGGAGGCCTTCGCAGGCAGGGACAAAACAATTGTCATCTACCTAAGCTCATTAGCTTTGTGAGGAGTCATGGTCATGACTTGCTCAAGTGGGCTCATGTCAAATTTCCCCTTAAAAGTGGCTGTAGGCAGATGTTCTGCCCAGCTCCGTGAAGCCGCGCAGGGGCAGCCACGTGGTGTGAAGATGGGCGGGCACTCACCCAGAGCTTACGCAGGTGCCGGGAACGGACCATGTCGGGAGTGTCCATCAGGAAGCAGCCCATTCCCTTCAGGATCTGCAAATCCTCTTTGTATTTAATCTGCGTGATAAAAAAAGAAATACAGCTGGTCGGGAGCAAATATAAATCAAGAATAAATAAGACAGAGTAGTGAAGCTTTATTTTTAATGATATAGCTTTCATTTTGATTCAACACATCCACCTTGTACTCTTAGTCTGTTTGCACGCAAGTAAATCACAGATTTTGAAATTTAAATCTCTAGCCCTGATCTGAGGAGAGGACACAGCTATTATTTTATGACTGCATTGACGGGAGAAGGGCTTCGATGGAATAAAGTGGTCTTTTAGGAGAAGGAAACGTCCAGGGAAGAAAAAGGAACAAATGGCAGCAGGAAGTTGCTTAAGGGGGTGGGAGCAGGGATGAGCAGGAGAAAGATACTAAACATGAGCTGAAACAGAGGCCACTTAGAGAGTGAAGAGTTGGTAATAATTCAGGGTTGCATGAAGAATGGCGGCCAGCGATTCTTGCATTCCCCAAGTGGTCCCCTTACTACTGTTCCTAAAGCTGGTAAAATGTGGGGTCCTGCTTCCACACTATTTCACCTCCAAGGTGTACATTCAGTTTAGAGGTACTTAGTGGAAAAGACCACTGATCGGCTTAAATGCTGAAAGAAGCCATCCTCTTCATAACAGTCTTCCAGAAAGACCCCAAGAGATGCTTACGTCACTGGTGATGTCTCCCACGTAACGGCAATGGAGCACTTGGGGTGTGTATGGCAGCGAGATCATGTGACCCTGCATCTTGAAGAAGTCTGATTTGTAGATCAGCTAAAGGAGAAAGTGTCCAGAAAAACACATGTTAGTGACTGAATGGCTAAAAGTCACCCCTGAGTTCCCTGGCCTGTCTTCTCTCCTAAAATAATACCCACCTCACTGACAGCTTCTTGTGTCTTCTTGACTTGGCGGAGTTCAGGTGTGTCAGGGGTTGTGTGGATCTTGTCTTTGAGTTTGTGGTACAGTTGCCGATACAGCCTCTAATTTGGAAGAAACACCATTTCAGGTGGTCAATGTGGGATACTGACTGATCAATAAGCAAATATCAATATTTTCTCCACAGAATTCGCATTCACAGTACCTCACTGGTAACATTGTTGATCCTCCGGACATTGACAAACGGAACATCATTGGGGCCAAGTGTATACCCATTTGCCTTGAGGTGTTCATAAACTTCCTTGTACTTGAACTGCAAAAGCAAAGTCAGAGTGAGATTGCTGATGGGCAAACAAAGAGCAGGGTTACATTTCTCAAACCAAAAAGAGCTGTCACGTTCATTTGAAAATTAGTCTCTAAGCATTAAGTATAAGGAAAAGTCATTGACTAAATTTTAATAATAATCAGAGTCTTGAAAATTATTTTGTTGGCTAGTAAAGCCAGATCCAGAAAGGAATAAAATTCAAGGCTGCCTAGATGAAATCTGTTTGTATACAGTTATGCAAAGTGAAAAAAACCCCTATGTTTTTAGCTGCAATATGACTGGCAAATTAGGAAATGCAAAGAAAAAATAAGAGACTAAAGACTGATGGATGGCTTTACAGATTGATATTGGATTCTCACTGGCCAGCAGATTTGATACACAGAACTCCGAAGGGCAACATGGAAGGGAGAGTTTATTCTCCAGCTGACGGCTCATTTATGGGTCTGGTTTGAAGCCACAGTCACTGGGATAGACTAAACTTCCCTGGGCTTTGTCCTTTGGGTAAATGGTATGAAGTCCCAACCAGGTACTTTTGAAAAGTGGAGAAGGTGGGTGCCTGCGCTAACTCCAGGGCAAGCTACAGGTAGTGAGAAGCTATCCTCTGAGCTGTCTATGAAATGGCACAGAGGGTAAATAGTGAGGCAAGTACCAGGGCCAGCAGCCCGGCAAAAAGTTCTTTCTATTCAAAGAAATATACAGGGATGTTATATCTTTTTCTTTTTTCTTAAATATATTTTTATTGTTTTCAGAGAGGAAGGGAGAGGGAGAAAGAGATAGAAACATCAATGATGAGAGAGAATTATTGATCGGCTGCCTCCTGCACACCCCCTACTTGGGATTGAGCCCACAACAGGAGCATATGCCCTTGACTGGAATTGAACCCAGGACCCTTCAGTTCACAGGCTGACGCCCTATCTACTGAGCCAAACTGGCTAGGCTGTTACATCTTTTTCAATGACACACTCCAGAAGGAAGACAATACTACTGCCACACATCAGTAGTGAAGGTATGATTTAAATTTCCAGTACGTGGCTTGGGATTGTCCAGGATGCTCTGTGCTAAGGCTAGCAGGAGTAGAAGCATTGGGGAAACCATGATCCCTGAGCCAAGGTAACTGAATCACGCAGATGTAATCCCACGGGAGTCCTATGCTAACGCACTGGACTATGCAGACACTGCTGACCTAAAGGAGCCAGCCAGTTCACAGCACCCTTGGGAAAGGTGCTGTCTCCCCTGCTCTGCTCCTATCATCATATCATGTTGAACCTTCAGGGTGGGACTAGGGGGATGAGAACAGGCTAGTAATGAATATTAGTGCCCCCTCTCACTTCAGACCCCATCTCAATGAAGAGGCGAGCACTCACATAACTGCTCATGTACTGGGTGTCCTTGGAGTGTTTGAAGTGCGGCGTGTCTACCGGAAGCCTGTATCCAGTAGGCAGGGAGCGCTTGCCCGCGTCTCGGTACAGATTCTGCCGAATGAGAAGGATGGGTTAAAGGACATCTACATGTAATAACTGATCTAAGTTAAACAAGTCACATCCTGCTCATGTTAGGTTTTCAATTAGATACTTAAAGTACTATGCTTACTGAATTACTTTCAGAAAGAAATTGAATAAGCTCTAAGAGGCAATTAATCAAATTACTCTTATTGTTTTTTAAAAAGAGAGCAATGAATGTAGAGGCTTATAGAAATTAATTCTTTTATGCTTCTGAACATATGCCCAGTTGACTGCATGGTAACTAGCAAGAATTTGGGTTAAGTAGAGAAAACAGTCTACCAAGTGCCACCTCTGTTCTTCACCACACTTTCAGGTAATACTCAAGTTGTCACAAATCTTGAAGACAGTCATAATTATAAAGCACATCTTTGGAATCTTATCTCTCCCCCCACCCCCCGCCCCCAAACACAGCATTGATGTCAGACTATGAAGGGAGCAGGATGCTCATATTCCTGGCAGAAGGCGGAAGGGGTTTCTGTGCCCTTAAATAGTCTGTCTCTCATAGGAACTATAGGAGTAAGAACAGGATTTAAAATATTAAAAACCAATTTACTGCTAACAGTTAACATAGAGAGTAGCAATGAAGGCTGAGACCAAAGGTGCACCATCGGGTAACACAGAATAGAGATCTTATACGTGGAGTGGAGTCCACATTCCTTCTTGTCTGAGTTTCACAACAGCAATTTCTAGCTTTATCTCTTATTGTTAATAATCCTTTATGATCATATGCCTTGTCTTTGTCATCTTGGTTTTAAGCTTTTTGAGAGCAGAAATAGTAGAATGGCCCTCTTCTTTGTAACTTGTAAACATGGCTCCAAAAATGCCCGTTGCATGCTTAGAAAGATCTGGCCAGCCAAGAAGGAAGGCAGGCTATGCACTGTTTTTTGTTTTTTCGTAACTCATGTGAATGGACAGTATGTACAGTACGGAACAGCATTTACAATGTACAAGGCCAGGCTGAGAAGATGCCCACGCTGAGGTGCTTCAACAGAGGCCAATGACCGGCCTTTGTAAGCTGCATCCGGGACACCTGCCAGGCACTTTGTAGCGTTTTCACAGCTCACCTCACTCTGGAGCTTGTATGCGTGAAGAGCCCGGTCCAGATCCACGGTTTTTGTAGTTGGAGCCACTTTGCCTCTGACACTGTGCACGTAGTCGTAGTGGTAGACAGCCTGGTGCAGAGAGAAGCAGAGTGCGCTGATTCAGACTCTGGCAGCATTGTTAGAAAGAAGCAACGTAAAAGGAAACCCAAGTATCTCTCTCTCTCTCTCTCTCTCTCTCTCTCTCTCTCTAAAGGATGGGTAGCCTGCGTCCCTTTGCCTAAAGAATTCTGTCTGATATGTTATTGTGCCTTATCCAATAAGATCAGAGCCAGGGTGTGGCCCCAGACTGAGAAATAAGCGGAAGAGTTGGCTCAGGCATTAGAAGAGAAGAGTGGCCATTTTGGCACTCCAAGTTCAAAAACAATAGGTCTCAGTGTTCTAAGTCACTGGTGGGATAGTTTTATTTATTAACCTGTGGGGTTAATAAAGAAAAAACAGCATCGAGCTTGTTCTTCCTGCTCTATAGCAGGCACTGTAGTGGGTGCTTTTCATTCATTTTCTCATTGTACGGGTAAGGATGCTGAGACTTGGAGGACTAAGTGCTTTTCCTAAACCTCATTGATTGGTAGAGGCTGGACTCCCACCACACCTCTAATTTCAGAGCCTGCTTCCTTCTCATTAGTTTGCTCTAACTTATTAGAAGATCTAGTCAGTGACACATAAACTTGCTCTTGATACAAGGATACAAAAAGCAATTTTGGAAGCTTTAAAACAACAAGCATTGTATAGATTTAGATGACTTAAAACTCCCCCCCCTCCCAGGGAGTTACCTGAACACATCAGGTCTTAGGAAACAAGAGCAGAATCTTTTTTTATTTTTCAACTACAGTTCACATTCAATATTATTTTATACTAGTTTCTGGGGAAGAGCAGAATCTTAAGTACTTTCTTTCCCAGTGAGAAGAAGCCAGGCACTGCCCGCCCAGTCTTTGTGTTTGCCACTTCTGCTTGAATGGTGGCCCTGTCTTTATCACTGGCCACAGTAACATCCCCGATGGGCACTTACGTCACTTATTTGTTTCCTGCTTTGGACAGCCTGGACGTAGACTGGAGTATCCATGACCAAATTGTAGTCATTCCTTGTTTTCTTCACATGAGCTTGGTACTTGATCTGCCGAGAGGAAGAAAATAAGCCTGTCTTAGACCATTCATTATATTGGAGATTGCTGGTTTTCACAGCAGTTTTGGTTGTTTTTTTAACTCCTGGCATTTACATTCACCAGCATTTATTCAATAGACCAGGGTGTGTTTGAAGTTTATGACAATCAGTGCAATCAATGCTAGGAGGTCTGACAATTGCTCTTCTGGGAATATTTGTTTTCTTACTGACATCTTGAATACAGTATTGATTTTCCTAGGAAATCCTCTCTTTGCCAATAGATCCTGTCTATAGCATCACAAACTCCTAATAAATTATATTTTCCTATAATGACAATTATGTGCTCATTAATATATTCAAAATAGCCCAAAAGGTAGAGAGAAGAGCCACAGGCCCCTTATCCTCCACAGAACGATGGGATAGCTCAACTGCATTGTTGAATAGGAATGCCATATGCACTCCCGAGAAATGGTTGCTTTCTATGGCTTAGCATCTTTCTCTAGCTCAGCCATCCTCACAATCACTTAAGACACAGCTGGTCTGTGACAATGTTCATAGTTTACATACTCTCACCTTGACTCTAGGCTATGAACAGAAGAAAACACATAAAAAACAACAACAACAAAATCAAGGCAAACTCACATCATTGCGCAGATCATAAGCGTGCTTGGCATGGAGAATTTCAGGAGTGTCCCAGACATAGCAACCAATGCCTTTCAACCAGTTGAGGTCATCCTTGTACACAATCTACAGAATTGAAACAGATGAAGGGGATTGGCAAAATAAAATTTGATCATAATTTTAACCCCAAAGACACGGGCACCCTCTGGACCGAGATTGATTTTGTGGACTGAGAAGCAAAAGGCATTATGCAGCGAGGCCAAGCGGGCCATGGAAACATTGGCACACAGAGCCCTGCTTCCAGGGATACCTTTGAGTTCCAATGGGACCCATGGGTATATAGGAAAGCAGTATTAGGAGGAGGCTGGGTATATAGGAAAGCAATACTGGGAGGAGGCTGAGGTAAAGAAGTGGGTGAGTATGCTTTTCTTTAGGTTGGGCAGGAGGGGCCAGGAGGGTGGGCCTTCATGAGCAATGGGCTTACGTCGCTGATCTGATCTGTGACTTTCCTGACATGACTGTTGACTTGCAAGTCGGGGTGGCAAATCCATTCATGGAGGTGTAGGCGGTAATCAATTTCACTGACTTTCTTCTGAGAATCCTTAGCAGTAACCATCTCTACCATGTCGGGCACAATGTTGATTTTCATCTTGTTCTTTTCATAAACGGACTTGTACAGGCGCTGTGAAGTTAAAACACACATAAACTTGCTCTTGATACAAGGATACAAAAAGCAATTTTGGAAGCTTTAAAACAACAAGCATCGTATAGACTTAGATCACTTACAACTCCACCCCAGGGAGTTACCTGAACACATCAGGTCTTAGGAAACAAGAGCAGAATCTTTTTTTAAAAAATTTTTCAACTACAGTTCACATTCAATATTATTTTATATTAGTTTCAGGCCAAGAACAGAATCTTAAGTACTTTCTTTCCCAGTGAGAAAAAGCCAGGCACTGCCCAGTCTCTGTGTTTGCCACTTCTGCTTGACATGCCACTGACACAGAAAATGGTGCACAGAATCATGGCAATATGTGACCTTCTTATATGCCTTCTTATACACTTCTTACACACCTGAGAAGTCACAGTGACCAGCTCACAGCAATCAGTTGGGGGAAGGGCAGGGACTGGAATTTCCTGACACTTTCTACAGATTCGTGAGGGCTGGAGATGCAGCTGGGGCTGAAATAGCCCCGAGCTCCTCCATATATACACAGTCAGAGCCATATGCACTGTTTAATAGAAACGGTTCTGATTTACAATAGACAACTCTATTACTTGGCTTCAGTTTGAAGTCGGCCTTTGAGCTTACTTACATCAATGTTATATTTGCCAACTCTGAGGCATCGCGCTGTATTTGGGTCATCGTCAACACTTCTTGGTAAAGTATAAAGAGCTTTGAACTTTTCATATTCTTCCCGGTATTTGATCTATAGAGATAAACCACAAAGAAAGAAACAGTTTGGGAGAGTAATGGATCCACTTTGTCATAAGAGCATGAGACTGAATAGGAAGATCTCATCCTTGAGATCCAGCCAACATGGGGTCACCACTTCTGCGAGTCCCTTTCCTCATCTGTGCATGGTCATACCTGCCCAGGTTTCCTGAGGCTTAATTCAGACTATATCTGAAAGTACTTTCTAAACTGTAGAGAGCTATACAATTGTAGTTACTGTTTGTAATACTTCTATGCCAATGCTAGTACTGCTGCTATAACTAACTCATTTAAAAGTTAGTTGTAATTTTATGTAAAAGATTATGTAATTTTAAAAAAATCTCTTGCCCTGGCCGGTGTGGCTCAGCTGGTTGAGCGTCATCCCATGCACCAAAAGGCCGCCAGTTTGATTCCCAGTCAGGGCACATGCCCGGGTTGTGGGCTCAATCCCCAGTAGGGGGCGTGCAGGAGGCAGGTGATGGATGTTTCTTCTCTCTCATTGATGTTTTTCTCTCTCCCTTCCTCCATCTTTCTTAAATCAATAAAAACATATAAAATAAGCTCTTTTGTAATAATGGCTTTGTTTTTCTTAATCATAAGTGAGAGGAAAGATGTGTTCAGGAATTTCTTTGTTTTTAATAACTGACAAACCTGATGCTTAAGAGACACAATCTTTGAGTTTTACTTTGTACAAGGGTTTCCAAAGATACAGTGCAATTACCTTCTACAGAAAAACCAACTTTTAGTCTGTTTGTATTGCCTATTAACTAAAGCTGCATGATTTCCTGAACTAGGAGGTAAGGCCCTACAGAGATTAAGATATATAATCTCCTAGCACACAATAAAATAGCAGTTCTCTCACAGCTCAGAACCCCACATCTCAGTGCAAAAATAGGAGACAGGAGTATTTGTATTAGAATTCTTGTGAATCTCTTCCTTGACTAGAAACCAATCAAAATTCCCATCAGAATTTTTTAGAACATTAGTTCACATGTTCCTTACATCTAACCCATTCCGCAATTATAAAGAAGGTAGTATTCAAAGGCACCTTTAAGAAAAAACAAAAAAACTGCTGTTGGAATCCTTCTTTAAAAGGGTTAATTTCTCAGTGTCCCACCTTATTCCAAGAACAAGTTGCCAAGACTCCTGCCTCTGTGACTTTTTCTATGACAAAAATAAATAAACGAATGAATAAGCTTCTGCTAAGTTTTCTAAACTACTATCTACAAGCTTCTCTTCCGAAATGAAAAGTTTGCTCCTTTGGGCTAGTCTGTTTGCAGTGTTCCAAATAACTGGGGCTTGGAAAAATCATTTGTATTAGTTTTTCTCTAGGTAAGAATGAAAGGAATTTCATTATTATATAACAAAGGCTTTTAAAAAAAATTATGCATCTCTAGGTCCATTAGAGGGTAGTGAATCAACTTAATAAGTCACTAGCATTTTAAATGAATAGAATAGAATTGAAATGATCAGAGTGCATTGTCTTTAGTGTAGCAGTAAACATTTATGTCCGAAGGAACTCACATAAACTTTAGATGTGTGTGTGTGAGAGAGAGAGAGAGCGCGGGAGGAGGTGGGGGGGGGGGGGAGGGAGAGAGAGAGAGGGAGAGAGAATGTGTGTTGACTTGCAATATAAAATGAATTCCTTACTACGGGTCTTGAAAAAAGTTTTGAGAAATACTGGTCTAAAATGTTACATAAAATGTTCACAATTAAGGGGTAAACGTTTCTAAAGAGGTAAAGTTCCTGAAAGAGAACTGGGTTTATTGGAACTGCAATGAAGGTTACAGGAAATTTTATAATAAAAGGTTTTACTTAAGAACATTTTAGGCATAAAGGGTTAAAGGTCACAAAACTTATATTTAAACAGCCCACGTGATTTAGAATTTTTTTTACAATCATGTCTATACCTAAGAAAAGTTATGCTTTAAAAAAGTAGAATTTCAAAAGATTTAAACTTTTTTTATATTTCATGGTTATGAAGATAATTATTTACTTTTTAAATCATTTATTCTAGGATGGTGTAATGACTAGTTAGTTATACCATTCACTGGTTTATTTTTGTACTACAGCCTACATAATTCTATTGGACAAAAGCCTATTCTGTATGGTATATTATATCTTCTGTCTATCCCCACTTTTGGCTGAAACAGTATACCTGCCATGTCATTTGCGGGCAACCAGCCTAAAAGGCCACAGCTGTTCCTTAATACAGGTGTTTGTGATTCTCTCTAGACTTCAGGGCCCTTGAGAAGAAGAAATAAGTGCCCAGCGTCTGTGATGGCTGAGCGCCTGGAATTAGTTGCTGGTGGCAAACTCCTATGGAAGTGCTGGGAATACTTCTGGGCAGCATGTGTTTCAGCCAAAAAGATCCTAGGAGAGGTGAGCGGGGAGGGCAGGGAGTGGGTGGCAAGGCTGTCACATTTGCCCTGGACTTACATTGCTGGCCAGATCCTTCTGGTTCTTGGCGTGTGTCAGGGACATGGTGCTGGAAGGCAGGATGTAGCTGGTGGCTTTCACCTTCTCCCAGGCCTCCTTGTACAGGTTCTGTGGGGGTTAAAAACCTTCTTGTGAATGTGGAAAAATACATTCTGGTTAGCTTCTTTCCCTGTTTCTGTCCTCAGACGCCCTAACAACCTCCAGATCTTCTCACTCTGGAGGATCCAAGTGCCCCTAAGTGAATAACTGGTTTAATGCCACGACCGTAATTTCGTAGCCCATTATTTTGTTTCTACCACAGTACTTATCACAGTTTGAGAGCTACCAGAGTTTTTGATGCCATATTCATTCCCCATAGGTCTAAGAATTTCTGGAAGGTGAAAACCACTAACATTAAAACACACACACACACTCACACACACACACACACACACACACACACACATTTACCCTCCCCTACTTTTATGTAGCTAGTGGGAACTCAAAATACATTTGTTTCCACTCCTACATATTTATTTATCCAGGGGAAATGTAAACTTATGTACACACAAAAACCTATATGCACATGTATTATAGCAGCTTTATTCATAATTTGCAAAATCTGGAAACAATTCTAATTCCTTTAACAGTGAATGGATAAACAAACTGTGGGACATTCATGCAATGGAATACCATTCTGCAATAAAAAATAAACTATTGATTTATGCAGCAATGTGCATAACACATAAAGTCATTTTGCCAAGAGAAGAAAGCCAGGCCAAATGGGTACATACTATATATTCCATTCACA
This sequence comes from Myotis daubentonii, assembly GCF_963259705.1. NCBI lineage: Eukaryota > Metazoa > Chordata > Mammalia > Chiroptera > Vespertilionidae > Myotis > Myotis daubentonii. Next base: position 62,807,510 of record NC_081846.1, on the reverse strand, counting down.
AGACATTCTGGAAAAGTTAAACTTTAGGGATTGCAAACATCTCTGTGGATGCCAGGTGAGAAGAGAGGGGCAACAAAAGAGAAATTTGGAAGGGATACAGAATTTTTATGTGTCTGGACTGTGGTGGTGAACACATGACTTTGTGTTTATCAAAAGCCACAGTACTATATACCTCAAATAGTAAAATTTACAAACAAAGAATGAGGAAGGGGGACTAAAATGGAATAAAAACTGTAACAAATAAATCTAACTGTATTATATAATGGGTAACAAGACTACGGTGGCGGAAGTGGGGAAGAAAACAACTAATTTAGGTTATTTTGGAAAATGATATTTTGACAAGGAATAGATTGAGAAATGATCAGATTAGAGGAGACTAAGGAGGCATAAAAACTAAATACAAAGTGAGGTCCTGGATTGTATCTTAAAAAGAAAAGTTACATTAATGGAAAAACTGGTGAAATCTAGAAAAAGTCTGTAACATGCTAACAATGATAATTTCTTAGTTTTGATCATTGTACTACAGAGAAAAAAACTATGTAAAAAAACGATGTGGGAATTCTATGTACTATTTTTGAAACTTTTTTGTAAATCTCAAATTATTTCCAAATGAAGTTTAAAAAAAAAGTGTGTTGAGTTAATCAATTCAGAAGAGTTTAAAAGAGTTTTTTGGTTGGTTTGTAAGCCACTGGCCACTAGAGAATCCAGAGAAAGACAGGTTCAGGGTCAACAAAGAATAGCTCCAACAGTACCTGCCTGCCACATGGAGGAAGTTGCCAAATTTGTGTTAACTGTGTGCAATCGTGCAATATTCAAATTGGGGCTCATCTAATTGCAACTAGGAGGATTTATGAGCTAAAGTAGGAACTTAAAGGTCCAGGAAAAAAACTGGACAAACCTTTGGGAATCAAGTGCCTATCCCTTTTATTTTCTTATTGTCTCCAAAGCGGGGGGGGGGGGGGGGGGGGCTGGGGGGTGGGAGGAGGTAACTCAAATGAGAGAGGAAAGAAAACTCAACTCACACTGCTATAAAGATTCTTCAGATTCTTGGTTCTGTCATAATCCACTGTTTCCAGTACTGTCGTATACTTGTCCTTCATCTGATGATAATTTTCTTTATATCTCACCTACAGATAAAGAAAGATGGGTTATTCTTTTCTGCTGTTGAAAGACGTAAAGACAAATAAAGGCTCGTTCTGGAAGAGAAGACAAGCAAGACGCACCTCGCTGGCATTGATGCCGCTTTGAAGAGCAGTCACGTAAACTGGTGTGTCCGTGACCAGGCTATAATTCTGCAGATTGTCTTTACTTGCTGCCGTGTATTGTATCTGTGAAGGAAAACCGAAGTCTCTATAAGGGTAAAGTATGGGTCTACCGTCAGATTTAGTAATTTGTGCCATCTTAGATGAGCCCTTATTCGTAGGCTGGGTTTCTGCATCACTCCTAACAAAGAGGCCACCCTGTGTCGTCCTGCAGATTTTGTATGGCTGTCAAAACTAATCGCTTCTCCTGACCAGGAGTGAGGTCTGGATCTTTTCCGGGACCCCTTCCTCATTGTGTTGTCTTTCCCACACCTATACTCCACCCTGGCGGCAGCCCCTCAATTTCGACATTCCATTAGTCTGCTCCATCCAAGCTGAACCATATGCTGGGAGATTTCCCAAATATCTATGTTTTCACTACAGAGCTTACCTACCTACGGTCAAAGCATGCATTTGCATTCTACTATCTACACGTTAACCTGATCAGCTAAGGTACTGATGCTAGAGGTAGTTTACTAGGAAACACCTCCCAGACAATGTTCTATTAGAAATGTCTAATGCCTTAAATACTGAGAAACGCATACTGAGAGGGTCCAGCACAGAGCAGGCCACCAGGAGAGGTGTGACTGGGCAGTGGACCTTTGGCTCCCTTTCCTCATGCACTGTTAGAACAGCGTTCTCTGCCTGGGCACCGGGACAACCTGGGTAAACCCCACTGACAGCACCATGGGTTCCATTGGTCCGCAGCCAATTAGTCCTTCTAGGAAGATTGGCTTACCTGACTCTGAAGGTCATACGACTTCTTGGCTTGGAGGATCTGGGGTGTATCCCAGACATAGCATCCAATGCCTTTCAGCCAATTCAAGTCATCTTTATACACATTCTGCAAGAAAGAAGAAGTGGTGAAAGACATAAGTACTCAATGAATTTGCAACGGGATGCTTTGATAATTTCCGATCAGCTCTTGGCTGTACGTGGTGCTTAGTGGTCATAGGGTAGACTTCTTAAGAGCTGGGAGGTCTTTAATGCCCTGGCCTAACAAAGCTTAGGAGGAGAACATTAGATAAGTTTTAGTCTAGTGTGAAACAGAACATGGATATCCATGGCTCAGGAGGAATTCGTACACCAAGAAGTGGCTATTCATGCCACTTTGTGTTGAAAAGCAGCAGGGTTTATGAATAGAGGGATAATTAGATAAGACTGGGGGTGGGGGGAGGGGAAGCAAGGCAGGCTGGGTGAATCCTGTAATTAAGCTAAGCTGCAGCAATGACATACATCACTCAGGATCTCCTGTGCATTCCGGGCCACTAGAATACTGGGTTCTTCTGGGAGAGACGTCCACTGGTGGAAGTAGTGTCGGTACTCGAGGTCGCTGAGGATGTACTGGCACTTTTTGGCCAGCACATGGTTCATCATATCATTGGGGATGTGAATATTTGCTTTGGTGTCCTCATAATGTTTTCTGTAGTTCAACTGAGGAAGAATATTTTTTAAAGACAAACATAAGAAAGGAAAATGTAAAATATCCAGATCAATCTCTTAAGAGTTTTATTTCCACTATAGATCAGTACCTTTAGAATAGAGTAAGGTTAAACAAACATACTATAATATATTCTTTTGTAAAAATTTCCCATGATTTTATAACACAGAATAAAGAGTGACCTTGTTGTCAAATACAGAGCCCTCACTGTGTGTTTGGTAATGAAGGAGGGAGGGAATGAAGGGTGGAAGACTCAAAATCGGCAAAGACACACATGCTAAATGGCAGGGGTGGGGAAGTCTCAGGATCGACTCATGCCTCCCCACCCCATCCCCAGCTAATCTCGCACCAAAGGGCCGATCAGAAGTCAAGTCACAGTGAACTTTGCTTACCGCACTCCTCATCTTTTGGAAATCCAGGCAGTGAACCACACCAGGGAACTCACTGATTTCTTTCCCAGCCAGGTAGTGACCCTTCTGCTTCTCAAATGTCTCTTTGTATTTAAGCTGTGAAACAGGTACAACATTGAGAACCGCTGGGATTTTCTAACCGGCCCTCATTTCCCAATGAAGACCCTCCAGTCTCTGAGAGGCAAAAGTCCTACTGACCTCACTGTTCACATAGTCAGCATGCTTGGCTCCAACAATGGGGATGTAGCGTTCATCCAAGGTATAGCCGTAGGCCTTGGTTCCCTCCCACGCCCCTTTATACAGTATCTAGAACAAAGAAAAATGTGTGTCGACAGCAGTTTACTTTCAGATACCACCAAAAAGGAAGTGGTAAAATCAAGGTAAAAGATTTATGTTTAAAGGCAAGGCTTAGATCTCTGTTTACAGCCATTAGTGTACCTACCTAAGAACAAGGTAGAGTCTTTTGGCTTGTTGCAAAGGAAATCTACAAACTCTGAGGCATTTTATAACAGAGGTTAACTGTATTTACAGTCCTAAAAAGAGCGAAAACCAACTTGCTCCTAGTGAGAAGATCACTGAAAATTGCTTTCGGCTGAGATTAAACACACAGACATACTATGTGCACACATACATTGTCCTTTAAATTAGCCCAATTAAAATTGGAGGGCAAGTCCTCCATTCCTTGGCTGGAGATGTTTGTACATGACTGGTGAAGAGGGACCAGCTTTTTTTGTCTTTTCTCTGATGGTGGCTGCTCAGTCCTGTGTGCCCCCGGAACTGATACAGCACTTGTTACATTACTTGTGGGTCTGTTCCTCTCACTTGTATGAGCTCTTGAAAGGCTTGTCTCATTTGAGCTTTAGCTCCTCAGTGCCTCTGACAGCGCCTGGCACATCAGAGCAGCTCAAAATATACCAGGTGAATAAATGGTACATGCTCTGAACAATATGCTACTTTTAATAAACAAAATTAATACAATAGATGTAGTAGATTTCCTTTAAAAGTCCATTTGTTCACAAAATCATCCAAGAATGTGAATACTGACAAAAGCATGAAGTTAGGAACTGAGATGTACATCACATAAAATAGAACTTACGGTACTGTAGAGTTTCCCCATGTCTTTGGAGTGGGTGATATATGGTGTCTCCGGAGAAAATATATACTTGCCCTTTATTAATTTATTAAATGTCTCTTTATATTTTATCTAAGGAGAGAAAACAAAACAAAACAAAACCTCTGGTTACTATAAATGTATAAAGTTTCATACGATCTACCTAGTAAGATAATCAGGCTACATTTAGAGATTAAAATGGACTGGAGATTAAAATTTCAGTCCATTTCAGCTAATACAATAGAATAACTTGGACAAAAATGTGGATATTATCTAAAAGTGGGTACAATTATGCCACCTACTAGTGGCTTTTAAGACATCCCCTCCCAAAGATTATCTTACAAACCCTCCTCCCTCGGTTTTCTTACAAGCCAATCTGTTCAATGATAGACAACTAGCTTCCCAGTCTATGCACCTCCTTATACACAAAGCAAACTTACATCACTTTGATTGACTGAGTTAATCTTGGCCAAAACAATCTCTGGAGGGTCTTCCACACTTGTAAAATTAGGATAGTTGTCGAGAGCAGCTTTCTTATATTTCACCTGCAAAGACAGAGATGATGAAGACAGGTCTCCCCCTACAGAGTACCCATTCCCACAGGGCAGGTAAGGAGGACAGGCAATTAGGTAAGAATAACAGGCTTTGTGTACCTGATTCACCATTTCTTGGTTTTTAGTAACCCTCACATGGTCCACAGAATCCAGGGGGATCCAGCCAATGCCTCGGAGCCACTCCAGGTCGGATTTGTAGACATTCTAAGAGCAGGAAGAAAGATATAATGCAGGAGAAATGACTGGATACAGGGTTACAGACAGCAGGTTAAAAACAAAGTTTTTTCAGCTTTTAAAGGATTTCAATCTTTTGTAGCTGTTGTCTTTTCCATTCAATCATGATTTCATCTGTGCATCTGAGCAATAAGTCTTGAACCTCTTACTATGAATGAGGACCCTCCTTCTAGTCAAGCCTGCCTCTACACTTCCCCACCTAGTTCCTGGATTCTCCCAGTGCACCCACACGGAATAAAGAGGAGTTACTAATATGATTCAAGTTCCACAATGGTCTTTCTGCTGAGGTTCAAGTTCAGCACCTGTGCCACAGGCAGTCACTTACTTCCTGTTTCTGTATTGGGAGTGATGGGACCTATGCAGGGGTAGCTCCTTCGTGTGCCTGAGCATCATGTCAGTGCATCCTGTGTATGTTCCTACAGACAGCTGGTGTTGGGTAGAGATCTTGATTCAGGCCTCAGTGCAAGGTGGCCTAAGCCATATTATCTACCCTAGCTTTACCACCGTCTGAATGAGAAATTCTGGGCCCTCATGTGGCTCATCAGTATTTTGCAACCATTTTGTTTTGATTCCTTGCAAGCAACTACTTCATTAATGCCTTGAAGAATGAGATGCTTGGCAACGCAAGAATGGGGCATTCCCAGGGCCTGGACTATTCTGTCATGCAATGTTGTCAGAATCCCAACTCAATTCCCACCCAAGCCAATTATTATTTTAAATCAGTTGATAATTTTTTATACAAATATGAGTGAGGAGTTGCTAATGCAATGGTACAAAAGCAGCAGATTAAACACCAAAATGAGGTTGAAATTTACTCAGAATGCAGCCAGTAGGTAGTGCTGTCACTCACTCACTGCTCCTGATCTTGCTCTACTTCATATCCAGCTTCAGTTCCTCCTGGGCACAAACTAAATATTTATGGCTCCAAGTTTCAAAGAGTGGTGGCTTTGGAATGCTACTTATAATTCTCAGGGTACACTGTATGTTTCTAAGTAATTAAGAAACAAAAGTCACTTACATCACTCTGTAGTTCATAGGCCTTCTTGGCCTGAATAACATCGTTTTGGTCAGGATGACATGTCCATTGGTGCAGGTAATTACGGTAATCGATGTCACTGATAAGGGACTGCCCTTGCTTGGCAGCCAACACCGACACGGTGTCAGCAGGTATGTTGATCTTGGCCTTTGTTTTATGATAGTCCTCTTTGTACAGTCGGTCATTCTGAATCTGGCCGGCGTGCTCAAACCACACTAGGTTGGGATCATCCCTCATGGTCGGCACACCAACATAATGACCTTTTTGCTTTACATGCTCAGCTTTGTATTTCAGCTGGTGGGGAGAAGCATGGAGATGCATTCCATCAGCTTTGATAAGCACACAGGGCAAAAGGGACGTTGGGCGTCAACATAATCAGCCCCCCCCCCCGCCCCCCCCCCCAGCTTTTTGTGTTACAACCCCCACCCTGAGAATAAATAACAAAAACATTGAAGTAGATAAATATTAAAAATATCAACTTAAATATGGGGGGGGGAAGTCATTTGTTTTCTAATTCTGGCAGTATTTTATTTGAAGGCCTAGCAATCCTAGGAAAACCAGGGAAAAGAAGAAAAAGTGAAGATGGTGATGGATGTTAGCCAGACTTGTGGTGATCATTCCACAAAATGTACAAATACATATTGAATCATTATGTTGCACACCTAAAACTAACATAATGCCATATATATATATATGTCAATTTTACCACAATAAAAAAATAAATAAGAAAAAGTAAAGAACTCAAACGATAGCCTTTAAAGAAGCCAAGGATGGGGGTGGGGTGGGGGACTCCCAAAGCCCATGGGAAAAGGATCAGAAGGGAGCAGGTACCCCCCCCCCCCGACCCCCTAGCCTGGCTACGGTGCTACGCCTTAGCATAACCGGGTTGCCCCATGTGCAAGGCTCAGCCTTTGCCAAGTGCACTTATAACAGGATGAGTTACCTCGCTCTGAACATCACTAGAATGATGGGCATGGACAAACGGCACAGCATCCGGAGGCAAGATGTAGCCTGTGGCCTTTTGCTTCTCCCAGCCTTCCTTGTAGAGGTACTAGAAGACAGGGCCACAGCAAAGGGTTACTGAGGAGTCAGATGGAGGGAGAAGTCGTGTGCAGAATCTCCGATGGTCCCCACCCGAAGTCCCAGGCATCTGGGTAACGCCCATACCTGGTCCAGTATCCGGGCTGCCTCCTGGGCAGTGTGCAGCAGGGGGGTTTCTGTGAGGGTGTACTTTGATTTGGTGTCGTTCCAGTCTTTCCGGTATTTAATCTGGAAACCAGAGGCAAGAGGTAAGCTAATTGATGTTAAGGAAGCATCATGTAAGCAGTCTAGCATCAGTGACCTATCTCAATGATTAAAATCTGTATCTCCGACAATGACTGCATGCGAGTGTGTGTGAGTAGGGGGAGGAGCTTTGGAAACGACATCTTCATGATTGCAATTTTAGAACGGCAGCCGTGTACTTACATCATTTAGGATTTCACCACTTTGTTTCGCTGTCACATAATCAACTCTGTCATCCACAGGAGTAAAGTTCAGACTTTCGATTTTTGTGCGATACTTATTCTGTGGGAAAGAAAACAGCGTTTAGACAGTCGTAGTCACTGGTCCTGTGTGAGCTGAGAAAGATAGGTTAAATTTAAGGATCCTTTTCTACAAGATGCATACAGCGCCATATTTGAATGGCATCTTCTTGGCAATTTGGCTTTCTTCTTAGCATTTTATTATTTATTTATTAATTAAAAATATTTTTATTGATTTCAGAGAGGAAGGGAGAGGGAGAAAGAGATAGAAACATCAATGATGAGAAAGAATCACTGATCGGCTGCCTCCTGCACACCCCCTACTGGGGATTGAGCCCACAACCCGGGCATGTGCCCTTGACTGGAATGGAATCAGGAACCCTTCTGTCTGCAGGCCAATGTTCTATCCATTGACCAAAACCAGCTAGGACCTTAGCATTTTATTTTTGAACAAATGGCTGGCTTCTTATGCCTCCCACGGATTTTGAAGTAGCAGGTTTGCTTAGCTCCCAAAGTCATGCAATGTATCATCATATATATTACATATATCATAATACTCAATACATTTTTTTAAGCTGGACAAAATTCTCTCAAAGTTTTCCTGTTGCTGACAATATAAGTTTTTCATATATACAATTCCAAACATAATGAGTGTGCTGGATATTATATTATGGATGTGATCCCATAGTGTCATAGCAACAGCACAGGATTATTTTTTGGGGAAAAAAAAAGTATGTCTGGCTCAAATGACAGCAATTGAAGTTGTTTAAATTGCTGATAGGTAATGACTAAACTTTGGCTTGTGTATTTTTTTTTTATGCTTAACTGAAGATATGTTTAGATAGGAGGAGAGAGAGAGAGAGAGAGAGAGAGAGAGAGAAACATTGATATGAGAGTGAAACATTGATTGGTTGCTTCCCATATGCGTCCTGACCGGGGATCAAACCTGCAATCTTTTGGTGCACAGGATGATGCTCCAATCAACCGAGCCACCCAGCCAGAGCTTGTATATTTTTTTGTTCATTCTTTTAAGAAGTATAACGAATGGCAGGATAAAATGTTAGAATACCTCACTGAAGATATCCCCAGCGTATTTCGCGTGATTGACGGAAACGGAATCATTGGGCATCCACCCGATCCCACGCAACCATTCCAAGTCGGACTTGTAAATAGCCTGTGAAAAAAAGGTGGAGGTAAAGTCAGCAATCCTACCCACAAGTCCTGTTTATTCTGTCCATTGGTCTGATGGAGAAATACAATTCAAGAATGATCTACTCAAACAGCCAGGCAGGTAACATGTAAATTAATTAGGAAGCCAGGTGGCAAAACTGAGTAACAAGCTGAGGGATATATTTTCTGTTTAAGAGGGAGTAGCTTCCGTTCAGCTAGAGGTTATTGTCTGGGCTCAGACACATTCAGAGCTTCCTCCTCTGACTTTTTAAGAGAAATAGGAAGTCCTAGATTTGTATACAAAAATTTCTGATCTAAAAATTCTGGCAACTTAATTCAAAAAGTTTAAACATTGTGTCAACTAAAAAAGCATATCTGTGCCTACACCCTGTCCATGGACTGCCACTATTTTATTTATGATATAAACCTGTTGCTACTTAAATTCTATAGCAATCATATTTTCACCTTAATTGTCCTTACCCTGTAACAATTAAGGACTGTATTCACACTACCATTTATTTCTTGACACAAAGTCTAGATCCTTTATGACTTTGGTGATTTTGATACCATACTACCAGGTGTAACTAAAACCAAATTCTTGGCTGTATAAAGACACGGAGATCTGATCCAAGGACTTAATGACATAAACTTTCTGGGAGTCCTGGCAAAATACGGAAGAGCTCATGCTAAAATGCAGCCCACTCACATCGCTTTGCAGTTCGTAGGCCTTTTTGGCCTGAATCACATCGTTTTGGTCGGGCAGGCACGTCCATTGGTGTAAGCGCTGGCGGTAATCAATGTCGCTGACCAGAATCTGGCAATTTTTAGAATGCAAGATGGAAAGCATATCCACAGGGCTTTGGAACTTAGTCTTGTATTTGGCCCAGTTCAGCCGATACTCTCGCTCATTCTGAAGCTTGCCAGCTATGAGGGCCCACCGGATCCTATTGTCGTCCCTGGCGGTGAGGGTGCCCACGTAGTGGCCCTTCTGCTTCTCATGGTCAAGCTTGTATTTATACTGGAGACACAAAAACAAAGCAGATGGGTCACAGCTTGTACTCGCAGTGCACCGAGGGCATTTGCTTGCAAAACTGAGACGTTAACCCCGGCCACACTCACGTCGCTGGCGATCTCCCGGGAAGCCTTGGCAGACTGGATAGGGATGGCATCCAGCCGCACGTCGCAGCTCATCTTCATTTCATCCCAACCCTCGCGGTAAATTTTCTGAAGAGAACAAAGGGTATCATTCCAGGCTCAAATTCACCAATAACTCCAAGGGCTCACGTAGAATTATTATCAGAGGGGTGCAGTTTTGAAGACCCAGAGCCAGTTAAAGAAAAGGGGATAGGTGCAAGAATCATTCTGCACCATGGTACTGAAATATAAAATCGTATCTGGAGTCCAACTATCTGAGATTGACCAGAGTTCTTTCTTTTTAATTTCAATCATAGCCTCCACATAACTGTAAATGGTTTATGTAAAAGAGTTGAGTTGCTTCTTGGATTGGTAGCTTTGGGATAAATTTCAGTTCAGACACGAATGGGCTAGTATTGAATTTCTTTATTTAATCATTTAATTTATTTAATTTAAAATTTCAATTCAATTTTGTAATCTTCAAAAGTATAAACTTTTTAAATTTGTGAGGCTTTCCCCCCAATGTGGTTCTTTTAGATTTTATGTGATTGATGGTACATATTGTTTGGGAATGTTAGATGTTCCTGCTGAAGTGCAATTGGATATTAACAGCCATTTTTTAAGAAAAATGTACTGTCTTTTTGTTTGTACAGAGAAGTTAATTAAGAGATGGACTGGTTTACAGATGACTTTATAAAGACTATACTTTCAGGGGTCATTTCTATAGTTCGTTACAGAGAAATTTAAAAACATATGTTCATATTTAAATAGGCACAGTCTGTATTGACAATGTCACAAAGACTCAGAAACAACAGTAATTTCGATGTATAATTTAGAAAACATACCAATCAGTGTGGGATCTTGAATAGTAAAGGAAGGAGAGGTGAATTTCAATTATTGATAATTTCATGGCCTTTGCATATCTGAAATATGAGTGCTCAGATAAATTTTGTCTTTGTAAGTATGGATATATTTTATAGGAATTTTCATTCAAGTTTTTGTATGAATCTGGGTGGTCCTATTTTAATAATAAACTTGTTTTCTGTGCACAAGAAAAAGTATTGGGGGCAATGGGGAGATAAGGACACATATATAATACCCTAATCAATAAAGAAAAAAAGGAAGAGAAAAAGTATTCTCCACATTTAAATGTATTATACTATAGAATATTTAATGCAAACTTGTCATTATATTATTTTAAATTATTTTTGTTTTTTATTTATTTCATCTTGTTACATCATGTCTTTATTTATTTTTGTTTGCTTATAGGGTCAAATGTATTTTTTTTTATTTGACTTAAAAATAAATCTGGCTTGAGACCAAACTTCTTCATCTACTAACTTTGAAAACATTAGAAAATTTCTTAATCATTTTAAGTTTCAACTTTCCTATTTGATAAAACAAAACAACCACATTTTACTCATGTGGCTAATTTGAAGATTAAATGAGTCAATTAAACATGAATTTGCTTGGTTACCTATAAAATTGTATACAAATATTCTAAAAACATTGTGCTTTCTAAATGATGGAAAGAGTTTTAAATAGTGAATTTTATAAAGTTATAATAATGGTGACACCATGTATAAAGAAAATGCACATTTTGGTTGACATGCAAATGGGATGTTTGATTTCTTACAAATACAAGCCATTCTCATTAATATGTAAATATCTAAAGTTAATAACTTTACTTTTGGCATATTTTCAAATATTAGTCTTGCTTATATCATCATATCCAGCTGGGAAATTCATCATGCAAACAAGACCACATGAAACTTTCAAGAAAATTCCTGCCAAAGATGCCTCTGGATCAAACCAGAGAGCTGAGGAGGCTGTGCTCAAATGAAGAGCTGACTGCCTCTCCACCCAGTCACTGGACAAGGGAACACTGCACAAAATACTGATTCTGGTCCTCCCTCCCCCCAAAAGTATCAGGGCCCTAAAATTTTATTTTTTTCCCAAGCCTTGGAAAAAATTAGCTCTCAAGTGGCTCATTATAATAGAGTTGTGGGCACACAGTTGGGGATGTGGTGAGGAATCTTTGCCTGGCAGGTTCCTTCTCTCATAAAGATATATTACTTTTTGAAAGATGCAAAGTTTCAATCTATGGTGAGTTGCACTAAGGAAGTATCCTTCTTCTAAGGTTATGCTTGTTCTACACATGAGAAACCTCTGAGATCCATGAAGGTAGTACCTTCTTGAAAGTTGCTGGATTATGTTAACCACATAACTAAATTCTCTCATTTTATCTAATAGATTTTTAAGTTGATGTCCTTGCTTCTCCCAGGCATATAATGATTTATTCTGCAAATAATAATAATTTTGAAATTTTTTCTTTCCAAAATTTATCTCTTATTCTTACTCTTATTCAATTATTTTGGCTTGAATGAGAGGCTTACTCAGCTAGAACTTTCAACACCTTGGCAATGTTAGTGGGCATTCTTGTTTTACTCCTGACTTGAATGAGAAGTTTAGTTACTGGCCTTGGATTTGAGATTTATTCTTGCAGTCACATCAAGAAAATACTCATTTATTCTTATTTTTCTATGACTTGATTTTAGAAAATAAGAAGAGATACTGAATTTTGTTGCATGCATTTCCAAATCTTATTAAAGGAGCATATGATTATTCCCTTTTGTTCTATCACATTATTAAGTTTCTGAAAATAGAATCCTCTTGGAATTCCTGTATGAACCTTAGTTGTTTGTGTCGTGTATTTATATCCAATTTGATTTATTAATATTTTACTTAAGATCTTCCTCATTATCATTGGTCTAGTTTCCATTTGTGAAACTATTTGGACAAGTTTTGGTAACTGTAATGGTGTTTTTTCTTTCATTGGGCTCTATCGTAGTCTTTTTTTCCCCTTAATGTTTTGAAAGAATTCTTCTGTAAAATCATCTGAGTGACCATGGCATTTGAGAGGAGAATGTAACGTCCTTAATAACCCTCTCAATTTCTTGCTATATGTTTTTATTCTTTTTCTGGGGTCAATTTTGGTAATTTGTAATTTCCTAGAAAATGCCCATAGTCCCAATTTTACAATTAATTTGTAGAGTTTTGCAAAGAATTCTCATATTTCAAGTTCACCTGACTCTGTCATTAATTCCCCTTTCTTGTGTGTGGGTCCCTTCAGTCCTCTTTCATCTCTCTTGTCCTTATTCTCTTCTCCCTTTTATCATGTTGACACTGGCGCACCAATAACTGACCCTGCCCAGTGACTCTGAGCCGGGGATCTGCTCCTTTCCTCACTCCTGGTCCCGGACTGATGGTGAGGAGTCTTTCTTGCCTCCACCAATCTTCTCTCCCTTGACTATGAAGAGTTCCACTGGTGATATTGTACCACCAACTCAATGACTTTCTAAACAAAATGGAGTCTGTTGCAATACTTACATTGCTCACGTTGAGAGCATTGGCTCTGGCGAGATTAATTTCTGGAGTATCTGGCATTATGTGGATCGACGTTTTATCCTTGTCCCAAACTTCTCTGTACTTTGGCTATGGAAAGAACCAATAATAAAAAAGTTACTTCATAATTTGTAACTTCGCTAGTTCCAATGCACAACTTTTAATTTTTCTGATGCAAAACATTTTTATATCTAGAGTCTTTTCACACAGATTACTCAAATTTGATATAAAATCTGTATTACTGTATTAATACCTTTTATTAATACGTTGAGTTTCTGTTTAAAATTAGAAAGTAAATAATAAAGCAACTCTGTCAACATCACTTATTAAAATATTTGCTATCATCAATATTATGTTTATTAGATTACTAGGTTAATGATTTCTTTGTTTGTTTGTTTTTGTTAATTCTCAAAATCAAACAGAGGATATTTTTCCATTGATTTTTAGGGAGAGTGGAAGAGAGAGGGAAAGACAGAGAGAAACATTGATATGAGGGGGGAGCCTCACAGGGCCCAGGCAATGATTTCATTTATTTATAACACTAACCTAATTTTATTATAGAGAAAATGGTACTTACAATACTGATATTTTCAGCATTTGACTTAGCAAGGACAACTTCCGGTGTGTCGACGATGCTTGTGTACTTGAGATTCACCACAGGTGTCCGGTAGACACTGTCTCGTAGGATCTCCTGGGCGTTTTTGACTCTCAGTACTTCCGGAGACCCATCCGGCATCCAGCCAATGCCACGCAACCACTCCAAGTCAGCCTTGTAGATAGCCTGGGAAAGAAAACAAAGTCTGCTAGAAACGGGCTTTTTAAAAAAATTAGTAAAATAGGCAAGCAATTTTGTATGTTACATTTTATCTTCCACAAACAGTAATAAAAAATGAGTACTCTCCTGACAAACATAACTTCTCACATACACAGTAGTGCTTTGTTCTGCCTTTCCCCTGTGGCAGGGGGTCCAAGGACAATCCTTAATAAACTACAAACACTGCACATGTTCACAAGTCTATAGAAAAATTATGCAAATAAAAACTTAACAACAAAAACGAAAACTTTCTGAATAAACCCAGCAGGAGGGTTTATTTCCTTAATGATCAACCAGATCATTTTTCATAATAAATCCAGCAGGAGGGTTTATTCCCTTATTAAGTGTAGACACTTAATAAGCTTGGTAAAATACTCGAGGGAAGTGCTTATGCAGGGGGAGTTGTATTTTCCCAAGCACTGGAAGGAGTGGTCAGGCAGAGCTGTGGAAGGCTTCCTTCCCGGGGACAGCTCACCCCTCAGGCACCTGCCTTGGTGCTCCCTTACATCACACACTCCCAGGCACACACTTACATCACTCTGCAGGTCATACGCTCTCCTGGCGTGGATCACATCATTCTGGTCAGGAAAGCAAGACCACTGGTGCAGGTACTGGCGATAGTCCACGTTGCTTGCTAATGCCTGGCCTTCCTTGGCAGTGCTGATGGACACCATGTCCCCCGGGATGGAGATCTTCGCCTTGTGGTCATTGTAGGCCTTTTTGTACAGCCTGTCATTCTGCATCTTGAGTACATTTGCTGCCCAAGCCAGTTTAGGGTCTTCCTTGGCATTGCGACATCCAATATAGTGACCTTTCTGTTTCTCATAAGCAGTCTTATACAGATACTGTTGGGTGTGAGCAGAAGAGAGAAGAGTTATTTTTCCAAGTTCAATATGTCTAGACATTCAGTTCAAAATAGCTCCATTCCCTTAGATTCATCTTTTGGGGGCACTACAAGCACCTCTAGGCAAGAACATTGTGAGCACCTCTAAGGCAAGAAGTGTGCTTCTAGGTTATCCTCCATACAGGCTTGTCCAGTGTTTCCCAGACTCCAGTCAAGGTTTGGCACCCTCACATGTTTTGTCACAAACATGTACCAAATGTACTTCATACTTTAAGTCAATTTGATCCTTTGTTTAAGTAAATTTATTTTTTAAGTGTAAACTTACTTAAATTGTTACTTTAAAATTTATAAATCTATCTAAATGGGATAAAATCAGTATTATTTCTAGCACACATTGAAACACATATATAACCATTTTAAAAAATGCTTGTTTATGTGTTACATAATATATCATTTTGAGAAACAACAGAATTCTTTTCACCTATAAATCTCCAAGTGCTAGTAAATTAGCTTATACTGAGAAGATATTGAAAATAAAATAAAAATCTGTGCTTAAACATAAGAAGAAGAGCAGAACTCAGCAGAGATACATGAAGATCATCAAATTGTTGTAAAGTTGTTCTTAAATTTGGGATTTTAAAACAAGACACTAATAACAATGACCTCCACTTAAGTATAATTCCTGGGGAAATATGTTAAAGATTAGTATGGCATTAACCCCCTGTGTGCCCACTAGTGTTTGTCAAAGCTGGGCAAGGAGGAGCTCTTACATCACTGGCAATATCCCTGGAAGCCTTGGCATGCTGGATCCCAATGGCATCTGCTCGCAGGTCATAGCCGGTAGACTTGACATCTTCCCAAGCTTGCTGGTAGTGTTTCTGCAATTGGAGATTGCAATGCTACAGTCAGTCTGAAGAGGGGGCTACTGAGCAACATGCTAACAGTTATACTGAAAACTAATCTCCCCTAGAGCTTCATAGGCTGGTTTCATATTGAACTTACGTTCCAATCGTTTTTTCATGGAATTTAGTAAAGTTATCTCTTATACCTTTTTTGTAAAGAAGGAAATTTAGGAGACAGGAAATCATATTAAAATGAGAAAAAAATATTATTTGGTTTTTAAAAGGAAAATCAATGATGGGTCACTAAAAAGAGAGCTAAGTATTATTATACATGCATAGGTACTTTTCTGTTGTGTTTTGGCAAAACCACTGCATTTTTCCTTCCAACAAAGATAAAGACACATGTCTCTAAACACACACACACACACACACACACACACACACACTAGCTTAAAGACTAGAAATAAAAGGAATGGTAGGGAACTGTCTTTTATGAACACTTTCCGGAGCATACTGCCTAAAGGTTCAGTTAGGCAGAAAGCATGGTATACAGCAAATGGCTGTGGAGTGCCTTACGTTGCTGATCTGCAGGGCGTTGATCTTGGCCTGCAGCATCCCTGGAGTGTCGGCTGGCACATTCACATTAGCCTTCTCCTTGTCCCAGGCATCGCGATACAATGGCTGGTAAAAATGAAAAACAAAGGCTGATTGACGAGTAAATAAGTCAGTTACCACATGAATAACATTACAGTTAAAAATTCTCTTTGAAGGTTTTCCTATGTAGATATAGATCACATTTTGTTTTTGTTTAGAAAGTGCCAATAGTGACTTCAACAAGAGGAATACATTCATGCATAATATAATATAAATGTAAAATGAGTCAGAAACATGGTAGTAAAATAATCCTTTTGCATTTATTCACAGGTAATTATCAGGCAGTAAACCTGCATCGCAGGTAACTATGACATTCCACATTGCTAGTAAAGTCCTGGCTCTCTTAACTAAAATAACTTTAATAATGTCTGACATTGCTACCCCTGGACTCTTCAACTTATTTTAAAAAGATGTCAATTTCTGATCATGATATTAACTGGTTGACCAGTATTATAAGCAAGGTCTTAAAATGCGTTCAAAGTATACATCAGAGTCTGTGAAACATGAAGATACCCACTACACTTATAGTGAGCAAAGAGTTATCTAAGCAAATGAAATGTGGATACTGTTCATCGACCGGACTATATAAAATTCTATCTGGATACATGTATCTTCAGGATTCTGATGGGTATTAGCAGTTTAAAGTTCACAGCTTACCTCGCTGATCTGTAGAGCATTGGTCTTTGCCAGAATGACTTCAGGCGTATCAGCAATGCAGGTGAATTTGAGGGTCTCAGGCTTTGTACGATACAGCTTTTCATTGAGGAGATCTTGGGCATTCTTCACTCTCACCACTTCCACAGAACCCTCTGGCAACCATCCGATACCCTTCAACCATTCCAGGTCTGATTTGTACACGTTCTACATGAAGGAGAGGGCCACAGAGTGCAGAAGAGTCAAATTTGTAGAGGAGCACAATGCCAACAAACCACACACAAGATCTCTATTTAAACCAGCTGGGTGGCCAAGCCCACAAAATTCAAGGATCAGCATTAAATGGTAACATTTGGGGGTAATGTCTCTGGCACAGTTCTCTGGGAGAAGCTCACAGGATCTACCCTACAGGATTGGAGCAGGGCTGACAAGTGGCATTTGGGGAATGACAGACTGCAATGGCATAAAATGCAAAGTTGAGCTTGTGTCCTCACCACTTGGAATCTGCCTTTTATGTACCACTGGGAATTCCTACAGATGTATCATCTGCAGGAATTTAGGGGGGAAAAGTCCTTAGATGCATGTATAATGAGAAAAAAATACATATCTATAAACATTTTTCTCTATATACGAAAATATAATATAAATATATATATTTCCTATATGCACCAGATAAACTTGAAATGCAAAATTTTCTTATGCTTAACCTGTTTCTGAAACTTAGGTATCTGATAATGTATCACCAATGTACTGGATCAGAACCACTGGGACTGAAATTTTTTACCTAATTACATAGAATAGCAGAGTGATTTTCATCTTGATGGATAAGGCCTTGTTGCATAAGAAGGAATCCTCTATAACAGTGGTTCTCAACCTTCCTAATGCCACAACCCTTTAATACAGTTTCTCATGTTGTGGTGACCCCCAACCATAAAATTATTTTCGTTGCTACTTCATAACTGTAATTTTGCTACTGTTATGAATCATAATGTAAATATCTGATATGCAGGATGTATTTTCATTGTTACAAATTGAACATAATTAAAGCATAGTGGTTAATCACAAAAACAATATGTAATTATATATGTGTTTTCCGATGGTCTTAGGCGACCCCTGTGAAAGAGTCGTTCGACCCCCAAAGAGGTCGCGACCCACAGGTTGAGAACCGCTGCTCTATAAGATTAAAAAATATTCAGAAAAACTCTACTATCATGAAATGTACAGACTATGCTAGGTTCTTTCTATGAAGATTAACAGTTAAATTACATCCCCAGGGAATACACTGTGATCACACACACAGGCACACATCTCCCCAAGGGTCTGGTGATAATATACGCACATCGCTCTGCAGTTCGTAGGCTTTCTTGGCCTGGATCACATCATTCTGATCTGGCAGACACGTCCACTGGTGCAGATAATTGCGATAATCCACATCACTAACCAGGACCTGGCATTTCTTGGCTTGAACAATTGACATCATGTCCAAGGGTGTATTGTAAATTCCTTTAGACTTCTCATAAGCTTTCCTATATTCCCTGTCACTCTGGATCTTGGCAGCATGTATAGACCATACCAATTTGGGGTCATCTTGTAGGCTGCGGAAACCCACATGGTGGCCCAGTTGCTTACGGTAACCTTCTTTGTATTTGTACTAAAGTGATGAAAAAACAGATAAAAAGACATATGAAAATAATGTATTAGAGAACTTTTCATGACACGTTTCAGAATATTTTCTTAATGTAAAGTGGCTTGACATTGGCAGTCATTATGTACATCACCTAACTTTAAGGAAATTAGAAAGGGCTATTTAGATAGCTTTATAGAGGACATGAGTAAATCAGGAAGGACTGTATAGTAAACAAGAGTAATAAAAAAATAATAGTAGCTAACATTTACTGAGCAATCACTCTATGCCAGACTCTATTATGAATACTTCAAATGTATTAGGTTGATCCATCTGATATTGCTGATTTTTTTAGTTAAACATAGTTGACAGTGGCAATTATAAATTCATTTAATCCTCACAACATCTCTATGTGGTAGTACTATTATTATCACATATTCCAGATGCTGGGGGGAGGGGGCACAGTAAGGGTAACCATTGTCCCCAAAATTGCCTGGCAGGTGGAAACATTAGGTCAGATGGTCCCCCAAGAGTACTGAAGGTACTTCAAGTAGGAAAAATTCATGTGTGATTTAGGAGACAGACAAGATGTATGTTTCAGGAATGGAAAGCAAGGTTGCTGGTTTGAATCAGAAGATGACAGTAAAAGACCTATGGATAAGAGTTTGTGGTCCACGCTTGTCCTCAGTGGCTTAGGACTAGAGTTAGATAGCTTCTCTTTCCCATATTTAGATCTGATTGGCAAATTTGGACAAAAGGGAGACAGAAAGAAAGGGAATAAAGCAGACACTGTACTCAGGTGTAGTTTTTAGTGATAAAAAGGAGGAAGAAGATAGAAACAGCTGGATACATGAAATAAAAAATAGAGAAGACTGGGGAGAAAGGAAACAAAGATGGCTTAAAGATTTGAAACTGGGAGTTCGGGGGGGGGCGGGGGAAGCGAACTTGATAGGATAATTGTTTTGACCCTTAGTAAGTTTTAAAAGTACTGTTAAATGAACTTCAAAAGCTTATTAAGAGCGTTATACATAAGCCTCCAGCATAAAATCTTGTTTAGAAAATGTGATTTCATTCTTAAGTCTTCTTGTTTGACACTTTCACCTGTGATTTATATTTATGGAGAATGTCAGAAATATTTTGGGGGTAAAATCACATTGTATCGGTTCCTGAATTTTCCCCAAGAATTTCACACAGACCCTTCACGATATTTTTCTCCTATTTAGAAACAACTTAGAAGTTATTTACACATGTACTTCATTTATGCTTACCTTAGTGTTCTTTTGTCCCATTTTAATGTTTTTTAAAATAAAGTCTTTAGTGTAAGACAAAACATAATCATTTGTCTAGATCTTTAAAAAACACCCAAATTCTTGAAAAATACTCTGCCTATCTGTTGCATGGAGGAGGGGAACCACAAGGAAACAAGGAGCCGTACCTCACTGGCGATTTCCCTGGAGGCTTTGGCATGCTTGATTTCAATGGCATCTGCTCTTATGTCATAGCCTTTCTGCTTGGCCTCGTTCCAGTCTTTCTGGTAGAGTTTCTATTGAGGGAAAAAACATGTTTGTTTACAAGAATTGAAAATAAGTAAATATACTCAAAGTAGTCATATGAGTCATAAGGCATAATGTCAATGATGGCAACATAAGAACAAAACCCGTCACTTCTGAGTTCTTCTCTTGGTTATTGGTTATTTACTTTGTGGAGTGCCGGATTTTCTGATAAAATTTTCAAAGGTGAATATCTAAGTCTAGCAGCTAAACACCTAAATCTAAACATCTGAACCCAAACTAATATTTGAATATCTGTATTCATCACAATATGGCCCACATCTGAAGAAATGTCATTACACAGTAGATGAAAACTAAGAATCAATGGTGAACCTTCTTCATAAGGCAACATATGAAACCTGATTAGATTGTCTTCCTAATGTTGTCCTTTGACTTTTTAGAGGTCTCTGCTAATGACGTGACATATATATCATACATATCCTGCACTTTGCATATATTTAAAAGTTGTCTTTTGGCTTTTCTTATAGCCTTCAAATGTCCAACAAGAAAGTTTTGGATCAATCAAAAACTGCTAAAGACAATAGAAAAAAAGGTAATAGAGACTATTACCTTTTAA
Source organism: Myotis daubentonii (assembly GCF_963259705.1). Classification (NCBI taxonomy): domain Eukaryota; kingdom Metazoa; phylum Chordata; class Mammalia; order Chiroptera; family Vespertilionidae; genus Myotis; species Myotis daubentonii. The sequence continues at coordinate 62,786,632 of NC_081846.1, read as the reverse complement.
GAGGCATTTAACTAGTGATTTCATTATTCTCAAATAAGATACAATGAAACTGAGCTGTGAACATTAGATACTAGAGGCCCGGTGCATGAAATTTGTGCACGGGTGGGACCCATAGGCCTGGCCGGCGACTGGGGCCTATCAGGCTGGGCTGGCCGGGGTCTGCTGGTTGCTGGATGGGGCCTGCTGGGTAGGGCCTGCCGGATGGGGGGGAGGTTGGCTGGCCATGGGAGGTTGGCTGTGGGAGTGCACTGAACACCAGGGGGTACTCCTGCATTGAGCGTCTGCCCCCTGGTGGTCAGTGCACGCCATAGCGACTGGTCAACCGGTTGTTCCGGTCATTTGGTCACTTAGGCTTTTATATATATAGATAGGACAGTGATTTCAAGGTTGAAAGAAGTACACCACTAAGATGCAGGTATCCTACACATTGCAGTCCAGGGACTCAACCATGTATCTAAACTAACATTTAAAAGAGAATTTCCATTCATATTGTATTGGGAGTGGTAGCTAGAGAGAAAGTGTCGAGCATCAAAAGCTGTAGACATTTCTAAGATAGGTAATTTTTCAATTACAACACACTCCATAGCGGACAGATATTGACTCATAAAGGCATTGACACTTCATATCCATGCCACTTACATTGCTGATTTGCAAGGCATTGATTTGGGCCTGCAGCATGACTGGCGTGTCGGAAGGAATATTGATGTTGGTTTTGTCTTTATTCCAGGCTTCTTGATACAGTTTCTGTGGAGAGAAGGGAAATTTTATTTCAATATTTCATAGAGAATGGAGATCTGAAACATAAAGTCTAAGTGAGCATTTAATCTGGAAAAATGTTTTTATATATGGTTGTGATGGTTAATTTTATGTGTCAACTTGCCTAAGCCACAGTACCCAGACATTCGGTCAAACATTATTCCAGACATTCTGTGAAGGTATTTTCAAGATGACATTAACATCTCAGCAGACTTTGGGTAAAGCAGACTACCCTCTGTATTGTAGGTGGGCTTTGTCTAGTCAAAGGCCTTTTTAGAAAAAAGTCTGACTTCCTCTGAACAAGAAGTCACTCTGCCTGTCGATGCCTTTGGGCTTGAACTGCAGCTCCTTCCTGCCTCCCGTCTGCCGCCCACCCTGCAGATGTTGGACTTGCCAGCTCCACAACAGAGCCAATTCCTTACAACCAATCTCTCTCTACTACACACCCTACTGGTTCTGCTTTTCAGGAGAACCCTGACTAATACAATCTTATACCATTTAATATGCAGCATTGTGCCACAGGTTTTAGTATTTTATAGAACTTAAATATTTCTATATTTCTATATTTATAGAACTTAAATATTCCTGACGCACAATGGAGTAACACTTTTCTAGTTTTGATGCTTCCAAATGTATGGCAGGGGACGGGCACCTTGGCATGCGTAAGAGTTCTGCTTCGCATGCGTCCTCACTGAACTAGTTAAGAGACTCTTAGAGGTGCTCCCATCACTACAGTCTTTGAAGAGGAACAGTCCGCCTGTCCCCTGTGGCTGGCCTCATTTGATAACAAAGCCCCACAAAAGGAACGCCTGAGATAAGATGGTTCTTACCTCACTAATTTGCAGAGAATTGGCTTTTGCCAGGACAACTTCTGGAGTGTCAGTAATGCAAGTGAATGTCAAGGCTTCTGGTCGCGTCCGATAGAGCCTTTCATTCATCAGGTCTTGAGCACCTTTCACTCTGGTCATTTCTACTGAGCCTTCTGGCATCCAGCCGATGCCTCGCAACCACTCCAGGTCTGCCTTATATACACTCTACAAGGGGTTAGAACAAAATTTTGTTCCCATGTTAGACACATTATCCCGTAATTGAAAAATAAAGTTCATGGGGAGATGGTGGTTCCAAAAAAGTAGAACCTGAAATTTTACATAACTTGGGGGTTGTAATATCAATGACAGAGTAATTTGTAAAAGCCTAATTCTTTATACTAACCATGAATAGGAATACACAAGTAATAATGTTAAATTTTATGATAATTATTTTATATTTTAAAAAATTATAAAATAAACACTTTAAAAAGGAAATTTTGTTGACTCTCATTCCATTTTCATCCTGTAAAAAGAAACCCACGGAAAGTCCGTTCAGTGTGTTGGATATAATATAGTAGAGGCAATTAAAAAAAACCCATTCATATAATTTAAGTTTGTCTGAAATATATTTTCATTGCCAAAAAATAAAAATGACATGAAGAAAATAGTCTGGAATATAGGCCAGGGAATAAAGGACATGACCAAGTAGCATTCTTTATCTATAATCTTTGCTCCCAGCTTTACTCCTAAGTATGTTTTTTATTAAACAAAGTGAATGGTGCCTCCTGGGGTTGTGCACAACCCATGGATCTGTCCACAGAGGAAATGACTGGAAAATTAGTAAATCTACTTCCTCCCATTCCACCATTCCCAGCGTTCGTGTTACGTACATCACTCTGCAGCTCATAGGCCCTCTTTGCTTGGATAATGTCGTTTTGATCAGGTAAGCATGTCCAGTGGTGCAGGATATTCCGGTAGTCAATGTCACTGACCAGTGTCTGACATTTCTTGGCCAGCAAGATGCCTAACATATCCACTGGGGTACTATACTTGGTCTTCGATTTTTCAAAGTCCTTCTTGTACTCTCTTTCACTTTGAATCTTCCCTGCATTTATGGCACACATGATTTTGGGGTCATCTTCAATGCTCTGGGCTCCAATGTGGTGGCCTTTCTGTTTTTCATATGCTTCTTTGTATTTGTACTAAAATGTCAGAAATATAGGTTTAGAAATCCAGTTCTATTACCATATACACACTGAGAATTACAACATGAACATCCATTAGCAAACAGATAAGAATTTTAATTTGCAAATATTTTGGCATCTCTGAATAATTTTAAACTAATATTTTATGCTATCATTACACTAATAACTGTAGTGTAATCATGTATCTTCATTAGCGGAACCCTTTCCTCCATCAACTCTAACTGTGATTCCAAAAATATATTTTTCTTCTCTATGAAAACAAAGGGAAAGGTCTTAGACTTAGAACGTAGCAAGCAGGCTTGGAGGAATACATGTGGAAGCAGTTACAAAGTGGGGCCCGCCAGCTGCACTAAAGTTGTTCAGCAATGTGAGACCAAGGGGGTCAGATCGAGGGCACTTACGTCACTGGCAATGTCCCTCGAGGCCTTGGCACTTTTGATGGAAATAGCATCAGCTCTCAGGTCATAGTCCTTCATCTTTGATTCATCCCATCCCTTGGTGTAAAGTTTCTATGTGGAGGATAATACACAACAGAAAAATAAAAGGGTGATAGACAGTTACTAGGCCTATTCCAGAAAGGAAGGTGGTGAGATAGAAACAGTATTTTAATTACTCCTAGAGCAGCTTAAACAACAATCAGGAAATCTCTTACTTGGCTGATATTGACAGAATTGCTCTTGGCCAGCATGATTTCTGGGGTGTCCGGCATCACATGGATGGAAGTTTTGTCAGCATCCCAAGCTTCTGTATATAAGTGCTATGAGGGAAATAAGGTAAGACACATATTTTTTAAAGGCGGTACATTACAATTATTATCAAATTTAACTCACTTAAGTAAAATAGCCTATTTAAGGTTATTTGGAGGCGAGGGAAGCAAAAGGGTAGTGAGGAGAGTTAAACATGGCAATGTTTAAACAGCCATATGATCATTTCACAGCTAATACAAAACAACATAATGATCTCAATTATTAATTCTTTTCATCCAGTAAAATTCAAGCTTACTCAGTACCTCCAAGGATGGAGCGTGGCTATAGAACTGTGATGTAGTAGAAATCCCTAGACTTCAGAGTCAATCCCAAGTTCAAACCCAACTCCACTATGTCCAAGCTATGTGATCTTGAAAAAGGTGCATAACGCCTCATATTCCTCATTTCTTGGAGGGAGATAATCATATCTTTTTTATTGAGTATTTTTTGAAAATTAACAATAACATATAAAATGCATCAGTCATAGTAGGCACTCAACGAATTGTATATTTTCTATTGCTGTTATCATTGTGGTTACTGCTGATGGGTATGGTATAGAATAGAATTTCTGGAGTGTTAATAACCCTAATTCTGAGGTTTGCTGAGAGCCAATTTCACATTCTTCAATGAGCAAGCACTCAATATCACCACCTGAATGTTTGGAAGATGTCCAGGCAGGTGTGGGAGAATTTAGATAAATTAGAATTCAATCTAAAATGGGCATATTAAGGTTCTATCCACTGGAAAAAGAATTCTCTCAGTCTCAATAAACAGGTTGCTAGAACTCCAGAAAAGAGAACTGATCATCTATCTTATGTAATAAAACTGAAAGCAACAATAGCCGCTCACTTTTCAAAAACAATTTCCACAACCTAAGGAGAAAGAATAAACCAAGCAACTAATTTGAGTTGTGCATTGGTACTTCTAAAAACACCGTGTTTCCCAGACTTTAAAACAAAAGGCTAAATGTTATATATTTGTCACTTTATGAGCTACATTCACGAGAGGGATGACTCAGTCAACGGGAACAGCTGAAGGCTAACCTTGCTCATCGTCAGGGCATTACTCTTTGCCAGGACGATTTCGGGGGTATCCGTAATGCACGTGAACGTTAGCTTATCTGCAGGCAGACGGTACTTCCTGTCACTCAAGATTTCTCCAGCTCTCTTCACCTTCTCGACCTCTACGGAGCCAATGGGCACCCATCCAATGCCCCGCAGCCACTCCAGGTCAGCCTTGTAAATAGCCTGAAAATGAAATAATGTCAAATATTTACTAAAAATTACCTAGACAACTTGGTGTCTGACCCTGATTTAGCATCTACAGAGGATGTATACTTCTGAATCTTACTTGTGTAAATTTCTGGGAAGACCCACTGTGGTACAGAGGGGCTAAACACGTTGTTCCTGGAGGTAGCCTTGTTTTAGAGACCCCGAAATCGCTGTAATAATATGGATTTCATTGATACAAAACCATTTTAAGGAAATTACTGTCTGCCTCCTGGTACAAAGAGCTTATTTTCTGATTTGATTGCCCATGTTGTGTGGGACTAATAGAACACAGTTTGTTCTTATCTCATTGGACAATGGCCTTCCCAGCCAGCCCTACAATATAAAGAAAGGATGACCACACGTTGAATTAATGTACTTTCTGGGAACAACAAAAAGGGTGTCTTTTTTCATATAATTCTATATACATGCTTCTAAGACAAAGAGTACATATATTTTTACTCTTATTTATCTTATTTTCAGTCCTCTTTTCTGTCATAATTCAAGTAAAATAAGATATTTTGTCTTTCTTTCAGTTTTATTCTTTGAACTTAAATAACCACTTGAGGGATAATTTTTCTCATTTTTAAGGATAACAATCCTTTTTACTTTTATGGATTTTTGGGAAACTCTCTTTTTACAGTGCCACGACTTTTATCATTCTTTTGAAAGTGACTACTTATGAGAGCCTGATTGAAAAAACAAAAAGGAGCTACTAAACCAATAAGGTAGCATTTAGGTGCTCAGGACAATTTACTAGCTGACAACAAAAGTGCCTGACATATTCCTAGGAAAGTATTGTTTTCAGCTTCTTGGATAAATTATCTCAATGTATAATTCATTCCTAAACTTTCTTTTACCAGTTATAATAGATATTCCTGTAAATTAAGTAGTCAGAAAAAGGTAATGCAATCAATTCATTTGGAAAGTTAGGTTGAGTTAACCCCTAGAGTGCCGGGGAGCGCGATTGCGCTCCTCCTGTCTTTCGCCAAAAGTGCCGGGAGCGCTATCAAAGCTTCGAAATGGCGTCCAGTTCTAAATCTGCTTTTATTAGTGATGATGATATTGCTAAATATGTCAATGTAGTAAAGCTTTCCTTAAGATTTTGAATATGTAACTTCATTTATTTGCAATTCATAATTTTTTTCCTAAACTGCTGTAAAACAGCAAAAATGCCTTGGCAATTTTAGCATAGTTCCTAGGATATTGGTTGGCACTCAAAGGGTTAAACTAGAACATCAATGAACTTAGATAGAAAAAAATAAATATTTATTTTCATTAACCTCTAATGGAAATATAGCATTTCTTTCAATTATGAGTTTACTTTGTAATACTTTAAGCAATAAAAAAAAGGAAAAAAAAAATAAAATCCTAAATATAAATTAATAGAAAATGGTATCTCCAGACAAAGGAATGATTATGAACCATTAAAAAGGATGTAAAAGATTAAAAAAAAATTATGAGTTTAGTCAAGAGATCATAGTAGTATTGATACTGCATGGGATTTGGTTGGCAATAGAAATCGCAAATATTTTCATATCCAATTACAGTTGTGCAGACATCTTGAAATATTTATGCTCATCACTGCTTTGAAATTAAACTAGTTACTACACTCACTGCTAGATATTTTCATTTAATGTGTTAATAAAAATCCATATATATATTCATACATATATATAAACACATATATGTATATGTATCTATATTATAAAAGGCCTGTGGCCCTAACGCCGTAATGACCAAAGACCAGCGTGGGTGGGCAGGGCCACGTGATTTCGTGCGCTGGCCTTCTAGCGTATATATATATATTAGATTTATATTTTTTATGACATTATCCTGAGTTGTCCATAGGTCTCAACAGATTGCCAAAAAATTCCATGGCACACAAGAAGTTAGACCTCATTTTTAAGCTTTAAAAACACATTTTGAATAATAGTAGACCTACTCACATCACTCTGAAGGTCATAGGCCTTCCGAGCCTGAATGACGTCATTCTGGTCGGGCAGACAGGTCCACTCATGCAGGGGATGCTTGTAGTCTATGTCGCTTACAAGGATCTGGCACTTCTTGGCCAGCACCACCCCCAGCATGTCCACGGGGCTGCTGTACTTGGTCTTTGACTTCTCAAAGTCCTTCTTGTACTCCCTGTCACTCTGGATCTTGGCCACGTGCATGGACCACATCATCTTGGGGTCGTCTTTGATGTTCCGGGCTCCAATGTGGTGACCGAGCTGTTTACGATAGCCTTCCTTGTACTTGTACTGAAAAAAAGAAAAGGTATATGAGTCTAATGATAAGAACATCTCATATCACATTTCATAATTTCATATACAAATTTCTGTATTTATTTTGATCTTTGCTACCATTAGTGTGAGAAAGGTAAATATGGTCAAGCCCGTTTTATAAAATAGAAACCTAAAACTTAAAGGGATTAATTTATTCAAGGTCACATCGTAAGTGGGAGGCAGAGTTCAGACTAGAATGAAGTAGCTTGGTTCCGAATATTTTTCTCTTTCTCTTAAACAATACTACCTAGTTTACATTGGATTGCTTAACAAGTAAAGGTAAATCATCTTGTATAATCTAAAAAAGCATCTACTTAATTTAAAGATGTGGCTATTTTTTTCTTTAAAAAAATGCATTGATGCTTAGAATATCTTCCTTGTAATTAGAATTGATGGTGAATTCCTTGGTTGAGTATATGGGCCACATTTAGATAGTTTCACCAGAAAATGCCTCCCTTATTAGCCTGTTAATGTCACTGAACTTTCACTGTGAGAAAGTCATGCCTTGGGTCAACAGTCTCCTTACTTTTAAAATTCAAGAATAACATCTTATGGTCCATTTTGCCACGAGATGATCATAGTATGGGCTTCTTCATTTTAATAGCCAGAAAAAGTTTAAATAATTGAAGGAATGAAGCATAAATCTAAAGCATGGGATTCTTCAATAAGAAGAAAAATCTGGATTTGGGTTCTAAGCAGCCCTGGAACATAATGAGGGCACGGACACCCCCTGGAGATGTTTCTCATGAGAAACGAAGGAACAGAGAGGAGAGATAAGTGGGTACTGAGAAAAAGCTTTGCTTACTTCTCAATTTGTTCTTGTAACCAGTTAGGGGCCTCTGGGTAGGAAAACTTCACTGAAAGTTAAAAAGTATGAACTAAAACTCTAAACGCGTCCATCATCAAGTCTTCTTTTAATGCCAAAATAAATGGATAGAAGTAGTAGAAAAGTGTTCACATCTATATTGGTTGATTTGCATGTGCTATCAATGTATTTTTTTAAACAAATATCTGGATCAACTGCTGCTCAATTTCTGACACTCAAAAATATGAACTCATTTTTAGTGTGCATAAAATATTTACTTTTTAAGAAAATTTCTTTCTTTAATTGATTAATAAGTATAATGGGCATAGTATCTTGTGCTTTTCTTCGTTTTTCTTTGCAACTTTGTACATTGGGAAATCGCTAAATGAAATTGAGACGTGTAGGGACAACAACAATTCTATCAAGAAAAACTACAACAGCTTCCATTTGTGAACATCTTTGAATAAAAAATGCCTCTTCTAAAAACATCAACTTACCTCACTGGCAATATCTCTCGAAGCCTTGGCTGCTTGGATTGGAATGGCATCCACACGCAAGTCATAGCCTTCCTTCCTGGACTCTTCCAAGGCAAGCTTATAGAGTTTCTGCAGAAAAGAGAGTCATTAAATCACTCCTCCTTTCATAAAAAATAAAACTGCTAATTATTAAACGTTTTCCATCCTCATTTAAACTACAGAAACAAATCCACAAAGTGAAGTATTAAGGTGGGTTTGTAAAAAAATTTGGTTTCATAAGCACTTAAAGATTTTAAGGGACGTGTTCCAAACTTTGGAATTTTATTGATTGGCAAATTTCAAAAATTTGGGGTTGCCAAAATTTTGTCTTGCCAAACAAACACATGTTAAAAAACCTATTTACTATCACTATCATAAAATAAAAGGCCATTTTAATATTTAAAAAGGAGAAAGAATATGGAAAGTATTTTAAAACGAAATATATTTGGACTCATAAAAAACTCAGTGCCTTGTCCTTTTTCTTCCTCATTTTGTTGTGGATTATCATTACAGACTGTGATCTACTTGTAGAGTAGAGTTTCAGAATCACTGGCCTGATGAAAATGTTGTTCCTAAATGAAACACCTAGAAAAATGCTTGCAAACAACATGAAATAGTAACCAGAACATTAATAAAGCAGCAAAAACAATCATCAGTGAGTTCCAAGCCAGTGCCTGCCTGATAAATAGTTGTTGAACCATATAATGACTTGATACCCACATTGTCATATAGAGGAAGGCTTGAGGAGTATAATTCCTATCGGAATATTCCTCCATAAGCATTCCATTCCCTGATATTTACTAAAGGGCTGGCCTACTTTGTAGATCTAACATATAGTCCAAAATTGAATCAAGGGAGAACTATCTCTTACTGGCAATGTTAGTTTGGAGTATGTATAATAAATTAGTCAAAACAGTTCATTAAGAAGACAGTTACAACAGTTCATTTTGTCTTCTGTTCATTATAAAAGCAATAGTTTACTCACATCACTATAGTTTATTCTGTTAAGCTTGGCTAGCATGATTTCTGGAGTGTCAGGCATAACATGGATTGTTTTCTTATCATTGTCCCAGGCTTCAGTATATAAGCGCTATGAAAAAAAAAGATGAGAAAAATTATTTTGGAGTTCACAGATACTTCTTTGATTATGTGCCAGTCATCTCTCCTCTAAACAAAGTAGAAATAAAATTATTAAAGTTGCATATAGTCCTATCTTTTATGTAGATAAATTAGTATTTCCAAGAGTATTTATCTCACTATTTTGTTCACTCAGAGTTTTGCTTCTTATTAAAAAAAACAGTTCTGAAAGTATAATTGGATCGAAGCATTTACAATCTGTAGTTATAAAATAATTGTAGCACATTGCATTTTTAACATAAGTTTAATATAAGTACCTATGATATTATAATGGAAAAGTAATTTTTAAAGGTATCATAAACCCTATGGGAATTTTTAAAATGTAGTAATATGTCAGCATTTTTAACTTGCTCTAATGTGAATTTTGGTATCTAACAGGGAGTAGTGAAGACTCACCTTATTCATGTTTATAGCATTGCTCTTTGCCAGCACCTGCTCCGGGGTGTCAGTTATGCTGGTAAATTTCAGTGCATCTGGACGCTGACGGTAGATATTATCACTCAGTATCTCTGTGGCCCTCTTGGCTTTAACAACTTCCAAGGAGCCAATTGGAACCCAGCCAATGCCTTTCATCCATTCAAGGTCTGACTTATACAAATTCTGCAAATCAACAGATAAAAAACCCACATTCGTTAATTAGTGTTTCAGATTCATAGTCACAAAATGGCTCATACTAGAGAAAATAAAAAGTATTGATGAGCAGATAAGGCTCCCAGCACAGTTGATCACTCATTTGTAAACATTATTGAATCCAGAGTATATTTTTTTCCTAAGCATCTTTTTTCCTAAAAATATATTTTTTTGTACAGAGGATTATACCAAGAACTAGGAAAGATTTTTTTATATAGTAAAAGACACAGTCCTGTCCTTGAGTGTATTACAAAATTTTTACACAAGATAGTATATTAGATATTTCCCAAATTATTCCTTTTATTTTACTCTCAATAGGACATGCTAATTGTTAATAAAATTAGATTATTGTTTTTTTAAGAACCAACTTTATTTTATTTTTTATTGAATTTATTGGAGTGGCATTGGTTCACAAAACCATACAGGTTTCAAGTGTACAACTCAACAAAACATCATGAAAAAGATAAGAATGCCTTAGAATTTTCCTGTCAGTAGGTATAAAATATGAATGTTTGTTAAAATAATTTAGTGTAATATACTTTTGTTTCCTAACTCTCCCCATACTACCCTCCATTGACATATACATACATTTCTACCACTTCTGAAAAAAAGTGTAGCTACATATTTTTTGAGGATTGAGTTTCATCTAACTCAGACAAAGGAAGCCCAAATTACCAGGAAGAAATATACCTGTATAAAATTGGTAATATATACTTTATTTCCTCTTTTACATATAACTTTTGGGGAAGAAAAATTGTGAAATAATTTGTAGTGCTACCAATGGGAAACTGTTTTGGAACCTTCAATTGTATACTATTTAGAAATATGCAAACAAATTCTACCAGTGATGGCGAACCTCTGACATGCGTGTCAGAGGTGACACGCGAACTCATTTTTTGGGTTGATTTTTCTTTGTTAAATGGCATTTAAATATATAAAATAAATATCAAAAATATAAGTCTTTGTTTTATTATGGTTGCTAATATCAAAAAATTTCTATATATGACACGGCACCAGAGTTAAGTTAGGGTTTTTCAAAATGCTGACACGCCGAGCTCAAAAGGTTCGCCATCACTGTGTCCATTGGCACTAGTCAGAATCCACGGACATGCTGCAGATCTGCTTTTAACATGCAGAACCAGCATCAGGAATACTCACGTCGCTCTGGAGGTCATAAGCTTTCCGAGCGTGGATGACGTCATTCTGGTCGGGCAGGCATGTCCACTCATGAAGGAGATGTTTATAGTCCACATCACTGACCAAGGTCTGACATTTCTTGGCCAAAACGATGCCAAGCATGTCCACCGGGCTGCTGTATCTGGTCTTGTATTTCTCAAATTCTTTCTTGTACTCGAGGTTACTCAGCACTTTGGCAATGTGAAGGGACCACATCATCTTGGGGTCGTCATGGATTGCTCGGGCACCAATGTGGTGACCCAGTTGCTTACGATAAGCTTCTTTGTATTTGTACTGAAAGAGAGAACCAGAAAAGAGGAGGAAGCTTGACGAGCTCTTCCCTGTTGTTCCTGCTGCGGTGATGCTTTCCTGTGAAACCCTTAAGACACTTGGGGCATTTCATCACGTGCTGCTGTGATGCGACACATTGGGGTGTGCTGACTCCCAAGAAGAAGATGGTGTGCTCACTCTCATGCTCCCACAGTATAACTCCCCAGTGAGTCCTTTATATTGTGCTAAAAATTATTTGTTGGCAAAAAGTGATTAAAAGTGAACATTGAAAGGCTGAGTTCAATTAGAGTGACAGTGTCTCAGAAGTCGGTCATGTGGGTGGGTGCATCTGAGATGTGTTTACATGGTTCGTTAATTTTATTTTCCTAAGGCATTCTGAGAAATTTCCTCTGCACAAACAATCTGGGGGGGGGGGGGGCAGGAATTTTAAAACCAGGCAATTTTTGTTGTTTGATGGGTATAGAGTTTCAGTTTTGCAAGATGAAGAAGTGAGAACATATGTAACACTACTGAACCGTACACTTGATAATGGTGTTATGAGTTGTTTTATCATGCTAAAAAAAGAAAAACCTACTAAACGGACAATATTGTTACTCTTGGATTAAAGTCTAGGTTGTCAAGGAATCTGATGTTTTTATTTTTAGGTTAAAGGGATATTGATTTTGTGGACCCCTCAGCAGGAAAATTTATAGCTTTCTTGCTATTCTATGTCCTTCTTCAAGTCATGGGGAGAACTCAGTTAAACTTACTTCTTTCCTGGAGTTTTTGCCTTGGGTGTATCCTGAGGAGAGCTCATGGGGCTTTAGCAGTAGCCCAATACATGTCCATCTAACTAATCAAGGCACTCAGTTTTATTAAGCAAAAACCCAAGTGACAAGAATCAAAGAAACCACATTCCAAACCAGGCTTTGTCCTGTGATGCTTGTGACTTTGGGCAGGTTACCTACTGCCTCAAAGCCTCCATGTATTTGCCTACACAACAAAGGTGGCTAAGATGGATGATGACGGAAGAGACTTCCAGCTGTGTTCCTATGCTGTGATGCCCCATGCAGGGACTGGCCTGTTGGTAACAAAGGTAGGGACTTCATCATCGCTTACATCACTGGCGATGTCCCTGGAGGCCTTGGCAGCCACAATAGAAATGGCGTCACTTCTCAAGTCATAGCCTTCTTTCTTGGCTTCTTCCATGGCCTGGCGATAGAGGCTCTGAGAACAGAAGTAATACCTTTTAGTTAAGGCACTTGCTTTCACTCTAAAAATGTATTTTTGCCAAAGGAAGACTACCTTTGGATGCAGAACTGCACTAGTATATTCTGCTTTAAATATATTTTTAAAAGATATAAGCATACCTCTTCTTTATAGATACATTGTATTAGGCAAAAAGTAATCAATATGGGTAATCAAAACAATGAATATGGCCAAGTCTTGAAAATGAGTACTTAAATTTTCCTATGCTCTCAAACTGAAGAAACGTCTGCCTTCCCCCTCTCTTGTTAAAAACACATGCGCGTACACACACACACACACACACACACACACACACACAAAATCAAGATTTTTCCTGAATAAGCCAGGTAATTGTTCTTTGTCAAGAATAATTGGGCAAGAAGCTGTTTCTTCAACAGTATTTCTGGACTGCAAAAATATATGATGACAAATTTAGCTGGAGATAATGCGTAAAAGAATGTATTTTACTGTCTTCAGACAATTCCAAAATGGATAAATCTAAGAATTCTCTTTCAGTTCTTATAAATAAACAAATAAACCTCAAGTTATTTTGAGCATGTTAAAAATTTAATTTTCATGGTGACTTGAGTGTGAAGGGAAAAAATCAAAGTTACTAAGCAACTATTTGGTACCAGGCTCCACACTGGGCATATTGTATATATGACCTTACTTAGTCATCACAGAAATTCCATGATGGGCATTTTATCTTGTTTTACAGATGAGTAACTGAGGAAAAATTCACAGAACAAATCTGTAGCAAGTACTAATCTGATAAGAGTAATAATTATTTTTAATTAATGTTACAATTTGTTTCAATCATTAATAGGTGACTGAAAGCTTTTCCCCCTTCTGGAGAAATTTTTATATTTATCAATTTCTCTATCTATCTATCTATCTATCTATCTATCTATCTATCTATCTACTTTTTGAATTCAGGAATACATATATTCAGGGTAGAGTAATGGGCATAAAAATAAAAATATTTGGTCCTCATGAGAATTAAATCCATAATTCTGACCTTCTTACTACACCAGCAAAGGTCAATGTGGTCAGATCAAGGAAATAAAGTAAATAGTCTTACCTCACTATAATTTATTTTATTTTGTCTTGCCAACATAATTTCAGGTGTATCAGGCATGATATGGATTTGGGTCTTGTCTTTGTCCCAGGCTTCTGTGTATAAGCGCTATGGAAGATAAAAAGGTTAATGAATTAGAAACACAATGTTTGCTGTAAACAGGAGTTTGCAATTTAGAGATCATGACAAAGTTGAAAGCCAGCATCCTCACTATCTGTGCTGTGTGCTTTATACCATATTCTTCAGTCGCCTTAATATTACAAGATATTTATTATCACTAAATATAAATGTAGACCAAAATATGACCAGTAAACATGTGTTTCATTTCAAGATCACCTCCATTCCAATTAAATGAAAAGCAAATATTTCCAAGCATATATGCACATCCATATGCACTGTGGCTATATAAACAAATCCTCCCCATAGTTTTGTTGTTTGTTTGTTTATTAACTGCAAATGTACCTGGATTAGCCAACTCCAGATTTCTTATTTTATAAATGTTATGGAGATGTGAATTTGACTTGTTTGTCCCATATTTACCTAGATGAATACCCAACAAGAAGGAAACCTTGATACCAAACCATGTGTAACTCTCATAGACTTCAAACAATTTGCACACTAAACAGCTGTCCTATTCTTAATTCTGGCTATTTCCCAAGAGACCTCAAAGCAGAAATTCCCACAAATATTTTTGAAATCCTAATGTAACTGAATAGAGAACTCAACCAAATCACTATACAGAGATGGCAATGGAATAAAACAAAAAAGATGAATTAATTATCAATATCCTCAAGAGCATATAGCCATGTCTTACTTTCCCCCAAATGGGAGGCTCACCTTGTTCATGGTGATGGCGTTGTTCTTTGCCAGCACCTGTTCCAGGGAGTCAGTCACGCTGGTGAATTTCAGCTTGTCTGGAGCCTGGCGGTAGATGTTGTCACTCAGTATCTCTGCAGCTCTCTTGCACTTGACCACATCCAGAGACCCGATGGGGACCCAGCCAATGCCTCTCATCCACTGGAGATCTGATTTATACATGTTCTGGTGGGATAAAAACAAATGCAAGTATTACTCAAGCTGTTATGACACTTGATTTCAAAAATAAAAGAAAAAGACTGGAAACTTTGGATAGCTAAACTCCATGTCTATTAAAATATAAAGGCCAATTGGATAAAGATTCATGTATTATGTTCTCTTTAAAGGAAAAGGCACAATGAATGAGGGGTGAAGAAGAAAAGCATTATTCTTTCTGAGAGCTTTATCTAATCCTAGATCATTATCTATGTATTACTACAGTTATTTTCAACATTTTTTTTACTTTTTTAATTTTTTTAAATTTTTTTATTGCTTAAAGTATTACAAAGGGTATTACATATGTGTCCATTTTTCCCCCCGCCCTAGACAGTCCCCTAGCCTCCCCTATCCCCCAGTGTCTTATGTCCATTGGTTATGCTTATATGCATGCATACAAGTCCTTTAGTTGATCTCTTACCCCCCTACCTCCTGCCCCCCAACCCTCCCCGGCCTTCCCGCTGCAGTTTGACAATCTATTTGAGGCAGCTCTGCCTCTGTATCTATTATTGTTCAAAAGTTTATAATGGTCTCTATTATCCATGAATGAGTGAGATCATGTGGTATTTTTCCTTCATTGACTGGCTTATTTCACTTAGCATAATGCTCTCCAGTTCCATCCATGACGTTGCAAATGGTAAGAGTTCCTTCCTTTTTACAGCAGCATAATATTCCATCGTGTAGATGTACCACAGTTTTCTAATCCATTCATCTACTGATGGGCACTTAGGCTGCTTCCAGATCTTAGCTATGGTGAATTGTGCTGCTATGAACATAGGGGTGCATATAGCCTTTCTGATTGGTGTTTCTGGTTTCTTGGGATATATTCCTAGAAGTGGGATCACAGGGTCAAATGGGAGTTCCATTTTCAGTTTTTTAAGGAAACTCCATACTGTCTTCCATAGTGGCTGCACCAGTCTGCATTCCCACCAGCAGTGCACAAGTGTTCCTTTTTCTCCACATCCCCTCCAGAACTTGTCGTTTGTTGATTTGTTGATGATAGCCAGTCTGACAGGTGTGAGATGGTACCTAACATTTTTAATCTCATGGCACATATAAACTAATTACTAAAATTCTATGGCACATCAAAAAATATATTTCTTTCCCTAACCGGTTTGGCTCAGTGGATAGAGCATCGGCCTGCGGTCTGAAAGGTCCCGGGTTCGATTCTGGCCAAGAGCAGTTACCTTGGTTGCGGGCACATCCCCAGTAGGAGGTGTGCAAGAGGCAGCTGATCAATGTTTCTCGCTCATCGATGTTTCTAACTCTCTATCCCTCTCCCTTCCTCTCTGTAAAAAATCAATAAAATATATTTTAAAAATATATATATATATATTTCTTGCTGATCTGAAAAAGAGGTATAATTTTACTCATTCACATCAGACGGCTATCATTGTGTTGGCTGTTGTCATATTTTAGTTTGACAATCTAAGGGAAAAAAGGTCAGTGCCCCTGACTAAATAGTTAGATATTGCATGTTTTAAAAATTCTTACAGCACGATGGCTGGATATCACTGTATTACTATCTTGAGGTTGGTGACCATTGGTATGTGATGGGTCTCAATACTCACGTCGCTCTGGATTTCATAGGCCTGCCGAGCGTGGATGACGTCGTTCTGGTCGGGCAGGCACGTCCACTGGTGCAGGTAGTTCTTGTAGTCCACGTCACTGACCAAGGTCTGGCACTTCTTGGCCAGCACCACCCCCAGCATGTCCACGGGGCTGCTGTACCTGGTCTTCGACTTCTCAAAGTCCTTCTTGTACTCCCTGTCACTCTGGATCTTGGCCACATGCATGGACCACATCATCTTGGGGTCATCTTTGATGTTCCGGGCTCCAATGTGGTGGCCAAGCTGCTTGCGGTAACCATCTTTGTATTTGTACTGAAATAAAAGCAGTGATTTTAAAAATAAAATAAATAGAAAGGTCTAAAAGTTTTATTAATTTAAAAGTTTATTATTTCGAAATTGGTAATTCTTTCAGAGAAATGGAATCATCTGAATATCAACTTATCTCCTCATCCTAAACTCTGATTAGACTTCACAATACTCTAATACAGCGGTTCTCAACCTGTGGGTCGCGACCCCTTTGGCGGTCGAAGGACCCTTTCACAGGGGTCGCCTAAGACCATCCTGCATATCAGATATTTACATTATGATTTGTAACAGTAGCAACATTACAGTTATGAAGTAGCAACGAAAATAATTTTATGGTTGGGTCACAACATGAGGAACTGTATTTAAAGGGCCAGAAGGTTGAGAACCACTGCTAATGGGAAGCTATGACAAACTATGTAGTTTTACGGTTTGCAGACATAAAGTCCCTAAAACAAAAGCAGCAACACTTTTAAGAAAAATCAGTTGGAATTATATGCTGTCTTTTCTTCATCTTGGGCCAGTGAAACCAGAAATTTTACATATGATTTTGAGAATGCTACTCCTGAGTGCACAGATATGATTTCACCCTCCAAAGCACCTGTTACCCCTCCCAAACACGGCTCTGCTGACTTTTATTTGACCCCCTGAAATGGACTGGCTTGGATTTTCCATCTAGTGTGTCTGGCTCTGTCAGACATCAAATTTGGCTGAGACTCATTGGTTGGGATTCCTCAAGTAAGAAATCAGATTCTATAACAGGGGTGGGCAAACTTTTTGACTCGAGGGCCACAGTGGGTTCTTAAACTGGACCGGAGGGCCGGAACAAAAGCATGGATGGAGTGTTTGTGTGAACTAATATAAATTCAAAGTAAACATCATTACATAAAAGGGTACGGTCTTTTTTTTTTTTTTTTTTTTTTAGTTTTATTCATTTCAAACGGGCCGGATCCGGCCCGCGGGCCGTAGTTTGCCCACGGCTGTTCTATAACTACAAGAAAGCTTATTGTTGGAGGTGGTGGGAAGTGCTGGCTCTGGATATTTTCTCTCCACTTCAGGTAACAACATGACACAAATCCTAATGTATATTTATGGAAGTCTGAGTTCTCCACCAAAGGACCCACTTCCTTCAGAGACAGCCAAAAGAGAAATCAGGCTCACCCTTTTGTTGGTTTTTGGTTGTTTGCCTTTGCTTTTCTGTTTTTGGTTAAAAGGAACTCAAAGGAGGCACTTAAGATAATTTTTCAGAGGAAGAGTTGACAAAAACACAGAGCAGGTTGGGGGAAAGGTGTATTTCCCTAGACCTAGCTGTAACCAAGCCTTTTCCTGATGTTGAACCAATACATGTGACCATGTTACTTTTTAAAACTTTTCTTGCCGAAACCGGTTTGGCTCAGTGGATAGAGCGTCCGCCTGCGGACTGAAAGGTCCCAGGTTCGATTCCGGTCAAGGGCATGTACCTTGGTTGCGGGCACATCCCCAGTAGGAGATGTGCAGGAGGCAGCTGATCAATGTTTCTAACTCTTTATCTCTCTCCCTTCCTCTCTGTAAAAAATCAATAAGAAAATATATTTTAAAAAAACCACTTTTTTTGGCATTTTCTTATTTCTCTGTGGGTTCTGTGCTCAAAATATGGAGATAAATGCCTCATAATTGTAGATAAGAGCAATTGCATATTCAAATTTAATTTTATACTGAAGTTTAGGATACCTTTCTCTATGGGGCCTGAATATTAAAGTCTTTTGGAGTTAAAAATATAAAAGAGCTTTTTCTAACGAAAAACATTGCTTTCATTTAAATCACAATAAATGTACTTAATTGGCACCCAGATGCAGGTCCCTGTTGGAATGATGACCGTGATGACCCATCCCGTCCAGCCACGTACACGGAGTGTTGTTACTCACATCGCTGACGATGTCTCTGGAGGCCTTGGCCGCCACAATTGGGATGGCATCGCTTCGCAAGTCGTAGCCTTTCTTCTTTGCTTCTTCATTGGCAAGTTTATACAGAGTCTACAGAAGGAAAGTCAAAGTTAAAGCAAGAGGCTTGAGAGCAACCATTTGGAGATTTTCAAGTGACATACCATTTCATTTTAAAAAGGATAGGTTTTGGAAACAATTTAAAATTCTAGTAATATTGAAAGTAAACAAATCATATCTTACCAAAAAAACTAAATAGCATTAGAAACAAATGAGATATATCAATGGGTAAAAACATAGACTGATATATTAATCTATTATTAATCTACTATGATACCTAATAGATTAATATATAATACTAGAGGCCTGGCACACAAAATTCATGCATGGGTAGGGTCCCTAGGCCTGGCTGGCAATCAGGGCCGATCTGTGGGGCAACCAGCAGGGTGATCCAGCGGGGGAGGGTGGGAGGGTTGGGGGGGTGGGGGCCGGGGGGGGGGGGAGGCCCTGCCTTGGCTGGCCTGGTGCCGCCTGCTTGCCAGCCCCATCCCCCGCCGCTGCCACAGGTTGCCTCCCTCTTCGCAGTGACCAGCGGGGCAAGTGGGGGGGCCTCTGCTTGCCCCCCCCTTGGCTGGCCTAGGGCTTGTGGGTTGAGGGCAGCTCCTGCATTGAGCATCTTCCCCCTGGTGGTCAGGGCATGTCATAGCAACCAGTCATTCCACAGGTCATTCTGCTGTTCAGTTTACTTGCATAATATGCTTTTATTATATAGGATATAGATTTATATGATATGTTATGCATATCAACAGATTAATATAATCTAGAAATATAGATTGATGGATAAACATCAATCTGTACATTTTCAAAATGAAAAATAAATTACAGAATATATTTAATTTTTTTGTTTATTATATATATACTTATATATTTTTACTCATTTCTTTATTATTTAAAATTTTTTGACAATCGTAATATTTTATCATTTTTAGAAAAAATGAGAAAAAAATTGAAATACAATTTAAAAAGTAGATAACTTGACCACCATCACAACTTTGATTCTAAATCTTAGCTGTGTCATGTTAGTAGCACATGCATTTATGACATTGCATTTTACTTAAAAACACACACACAGTAATCAATGTTGTTAATGGAGAACACTGCTTTTCATGCCTGAGGCTTTCTTTCTATAAAAGGAGCTCAATTATTTTATCTCTGGCCTTACTCCTTTTCCGCGTGCCTTTACTCTCTGCCCCTGGAGAGGTGTAGTGATTTACTGATTTATCTGACTAGGGCTGGGATAACTGAGTACGCCCAGCTCAGCCCTAAACTGTTCCTTCTAGGACAGCTGTGGGCAAACTACAGCCCGCGGGCCGTATCCGGCCCGTTTGAAATGAATAAAACTAAAAAAAAAAAAAAAAAAAAAGACCGTACCCTTTTATGTAATGATGTTTACTTTGAATTTATATTAGTTCACACAAACACTCCATCCATGCTTTTGTTCCGGCCCTCCGGTCCAGTTTAAGAACCCATTGTGGCCCTCGAGTCAAAAAGTTTGCCCACCCCTGTTAGGCACAAGCTCAGTGCCCTCCTCCGTGCCCCTGGGCTCTAAGTGGGACCACACCCTGAATGGGGTGGAGCTGATTGTCCTGCTACAGGGTGGCTTGCGCGGGAATGAGGAACCCAATTCCTTGGTTCAGTGAGCAGACTGCCTCTCTTACAAATGTGTTCTTGAGCCTAACTTTAGTAGTAACAAAGGTGAGATTTTAGTTTCATTTCTACTCTTTAGTTTTCCTTCTCAATTTTACTGAGGATCCAGGTGGGGAAGAGGTGCATATTAGCAGAGCCCCCTTAGCACATTGCCAGATTTAGCAAATAAAAAGATAGCATGACCAGTTGAACTTGAATTTCAGATAAGCAACAAATAATATTTTAGAATATTGAGCCAGTGTTTTATCTGGCTATCCTACCTCTAGCAATGCCAAACATACTACTCAGTCCCACTAACTCACACTAGCAGTGGCCATATGCTGAAAAGGTAATGTGACTTCAGTTTGTCTGTGGAGTCCTATAGCAACCCAGATCTGAAAGGTCGAATGGGCTGAGTGTTCATATCACAGAGCCGCATGAACCATAATAGCTGAGCACCTCCATAAAAGTAAGTGCAGAAAAACCAACGAGAGCAGCAGCAACAAAATAAGTGTAGCACCACAGAACTTTGCTCCTACCTCACTGTAGTTGAGTTGGTTCTGCTTTGCCAACATGATCTCCGGGGTGTCAGGCATGACATGAATTTGAGTCTTGTCTTTGTCCCAGGCCTCTGTATATAAACGCTATCAAAGAAGATATTGATGGAAAACCATTTGAAACAAGAATTACAAATTGTCAACTTACAACAGGATTATTACTGATCTAATTGAGGAAAACAAACTGGACTCGAATATAAGATATTCAATTGGAGGTTTGAGTCTCAATGCTGGTTATCAAGGTTTAAAATAGGAATAATAGAAATCATTTAGAGGCTTTTAAGTATGCCACTTAGGAGGTAAATGTGACCCCACACTTTCATGGGTAATATGACTCCACTAGTCATTAAAGTATAATAACGTCTTTGCATCCTGAAGACGCTTGGTGGCTGGGCTCACCTTGTTCATGGTGATGGCGTTGTTCTTTGCCAGCACCTGTTCCAGGGAGTCAGTCACGCTGGTGAATTTCTGCTTGTCTGGAGGCTGGCGGTAGATGTTGTCACTCAGTATCTCTGTAGCTCTCTTGCACTTGAGCACATCCAGAGACCCGATGGGGACCCAGCCAATGCCTCTCATCCACTGGAGATCAGACTTGTATACATTCTGGGAAGAGGAAAAAAGGCAGAAATTCTTCACTAAGACCAAAGGACTTACGGTAAAGGTGCAAATGGATTCAGTAATAAAGTACCATTCTGGTTGTTACTGTTTTTCACAGGAAACAAGCTCACTGTATTAGGCAGATGAAAAGAGGAACTATGTTCAAAAATGACCCCCCAAAATGTCTCCTATCCATAAGAAAAGTGGTCAACTATTTCAGGTTTTTAGGAGAGAAGTGATCCAAAATAATAACTTCTGTAAGTCAATTCCGTGAATGCTATTGTAATGTCCATGTGCACAGGAAAAGAGTGCCAACCAGAGTAAATAAATATTAGTCCTTGTCAAATCAAATAGTCTGCACCTACTAAAAGCCATATTTGAAGAATATTGACGACTTGTTGAAATGTCAGTAATACAATAGTAAGTGAAATAATTATGTAAATATATTGTCTGGATAAATTCAGAAGCAGGAGTGGGCTTTTTCAATGGTTGGATTATGCTGGATTATTATTGCCTTCTGTGTATTTTTTCTTATATTTCAAAATATCTGTAATGCTCTTTTAAAAAAGAGAGAGAGAAGTTAATAATAATTTAGAATCCCTGAAGCAGAAGTTGGACAGTTGTCACACTATCCAAGACTCAGGGCAATAAGGGACCATTTCATTGGTCCAGGGCCCAGTCTATTCCCTACCAAATTCTCAGGAAGGGAAGCATTAATTTCTTTCCAGAATCATCTTTTCATATTTTTATTTCTCTCTTTACTTTAAATCATTTTTCCCTGCTAAAGATTTTTGTAAAGAGAAAACGGACTCATAGATACGGAGAATAGACCAGTGGTTGCCACAGGGGAGGGAAGGTTGGGGACTGTGTGAAGAAGGTGAAGAGATTGAGAAGTACAGATTGGTAGCTACAAAACAGTCACAGGGATGTAAACTACAACATAGGGAATATATTCAATAATATTATAATAACTATGCATGGTGCCAGGTGGGTACTGGAAATATCGGGGAAAGATTATAAAGTATATGATTGCTTAACCACTAGGTTGTACACCAGAAAGCAATACAAAATAATATTAATGTAAACTGTAATTGAAAAAAAAATATTTATTTAAAAAATTGTGTGTACCCATTACATATTCATAACTATATCACAACGAAAGGATTGGACCTTTGCCCAACTCATTAGAAGGATTTTACCTGTAAAAATAAAGTAGAAAAATAGACTGATCCTTTGCAGTCTAGACAAGAAACCTTTTGGAATTGTCCTGTGCTGACTTGTTATTGTCCCCTAAATAACAACAGGAGGAATGAAAACAATAATATTTATACGTCTGGAGGGCCTTTTAATGTTCAAATGCTTTCACATTGTGTCACAGTGTGAGGGAGGCAATCTTGAAAAGGGGCTCAACAAATAGAAGAATGCAAGCTGTCTGTCACTGCTGTCACTCCGTGGAGGGCATGAGCCATTTTAACTGCCTTTCATGTGCAGGAAAAACCTTTCTTTTTGGAAAGAATTTCAAAACACAAGGTTCTATATGTCGGAAACTACACAACAGATGTGAGAGTTTTCACAGGTAGACTATACCATTTCTAGGAACAGCCCATTAATGTATAATTATTATTAATTTGTTTTATTCTACGAAGTCCTCTAATGTTTAATGATTCCTTCAAACGTTTATAAAATAGGTGCTGCAGGAAGTGTGCTTCTCACACCCGGTTTGAGATGCTGCACCTGCTTCTCATAGGTCCAGCTTCTGTCACTACCATGTGACCCCTCCACAAAGAGCTGGCCCAGGAGGAGAAAGTGTCACTTAAATGATCCGATAGCTTCCAGGCTCAGTGACTTTTTTTAAAAATTTCATTTCATAAGAATAACATTTAGTGGCATAGATGGCATTAGTATTCCATCAATTATAACACCATTTGTTTTGTAAGGAGAGCTAAAAAACAATTTTAGAGTAATTAAAAAAAAAAAAAGTGTTCTTGCCTCCTTAAAAGAATAAAAGAAAACGTCTCCCTCTGGTGGACCCTGAATTCTAACATTGCTTAACTCTGGCTTCACTTTTATAAGATCAAATCCAGCTTATAAACTTCACTTTCTTATAAATCCTATTAACATATTCACAATAAAGCCATAAAACTACACAGATTCAGGTATCAAATATCACTCAATAAATCCTAGTTTGAATAAGCCATCGATTGTATGCAAAGAATAATTTTTGTATCGTTTATTTCTGCACACAGCTCTGTTATAGATGGTGCACTCACGTCGCTCTGGAGGTCGTAGGCCTGCCGAGCGTGGATGACGTCGTTCTGGTCGGGCAGGCACGTCCACTGGTGCAGGTAGTTCTTGTAGTCCACGTCACTGACCAAGGTCTGGCACTTCTTGGCCAGCACCACCCCCAGCATGTCCACGGGGCTGCTGTACCTGGTCTTCGACTTCTCAAAGTCCTTCTTGTACTCCCTGTCACTCTGGATCTTGGCCACATGCATGGACCACAACATTTTGGGGTCATCCTTGATGTCCCGGGCTCCAATGTGGTGGCCGAGCTGCTTGCGGTAACCATCTTTGTATTTGTACTGAGATGAAAATGGACAAATCAGGTTTTTATTGTAAACCCTTAGAGACCCCAAGACTGTACAAAATCATCTTGCTTACATTTCACTTGTAAGTTGACTTTTGCTAATAAACACTAACTCAAGCCAGTATCCTGACCTTTACCCTAGAAGTTCAATAGAGGCAGTTCAATAGATGTAATCAGTATAATTGCAGTGTATGCCCTAAATCACTTATAGCCTGGTAATAAGAAATAGTTCTGAAGGCAAGACGTGCACACAGTAGGGAGAGGTTACCTGTGGAAGTGGGGGAGAGGCATTTGAACCTTGGAGAAATGGATTTTATGTGCTAGCAGCATGTCAGGAAAGAGATGCACTTGGTGACATGGTGTGTTTAATGAGTAATGACATGACTGTCTGGTTCCTGTAAGGGTAGTACTCTAGGTCAAGGGCTATCTGCAGTAGCAACTAGGAGAATTTATTATTTCATAATGGATCCATGCATTCTTTGGTGGTGGCAAATGTATGGCATCACTTGGAAAACTGATTATTCTAGTAAAGTTGTAGCAGGCCAACTGGGTAGAGTGTGCTCCTAACATGGGCCAAAAATGTTTTTATTATTCTATGTTCAATGGTTTTACCCTGAAATCTGAGCCAGTTATCTAAAATGTATGCTTCTAGTCTTAAATAAAGCTGAGAAAGTATAGATGAGTCAGCAGGAGGCAATACGGTACAGTGGAAAGGAATGAGGTTGTCTGGAGTTTCAACTCAGTCATCCACTAAGAGTTTAGCTTTAGACAAGTTGCTTAAGCAATCCACAAAATGGGGATAATGACAACAGGGTTTATCATCCTAGGGTAATTATGAATAGTAAGTAAAATAATAAATGAAAAGCTCTTGGCAGAGTTATCAATACTTTGGGTTGTTATTATGATTTCATTGATTATTATTATTGGCATAAATCCATTTTTAGGGCAAGTTCAAGATATACCAATTAAAGTGAGTCACTCACATGGTTTTCCAACAGAAAGGACCACGTGTTACCATATTCCTGAATATTGGGCCTGTATTTTTAGAGCAGTGTCCTGTTCCTCAAGAATTCCCTGAGGCACCAGGAAAGGATGCTGGTTTTATTCTGAGGGGTTTGAGCTACAGGACCAGGAGCTATTGGTAAGGGTACAATCTTGAGCTAGTAACCACCGCTGGTTCTGATCAGCTGCCTTCTATTCATAATCCTGTAAGAGTGAGTGGTAAGGCAAGCATCACATGCACTTTAAAAATATTGTATGTTAAAATGGTACATAAAGCCAAACCCAGTTCTCACTGAGAGAACTTACGTTTTTGACTTACGCTTCCTATAAGCACTGTGATAATTTTACATAAGCATTCCCAAGCCTGTAGCTACACTCTGACCATTTCCACACAGATGCATCTGCCCTCTTCTTGGTGGACCTGTTTTAACTATGTCCTAACGGCTACAAACTCCTTTTATGAACGTCACATTTTTCATTTCCCTCAAAATTAGGTTTTTGAAAACCCCCACATAACCACATCAGGGTGTGTTTTCAAAGGGCTAGGAAAGTTCTTTGTAAAGATTTAGTTCAGTGCAAATGTCACTTCTGATGGGTCAGATACTTGGAATAAAATGGACAACTCACATCGCTGGCAATGTCCCTGGAGGCCTTGGCTGCCACGATCGGGATGGCGTCGCTTCGCAAGTCATAGCCTTTCTTCTTTGCCTCTTCGTTGGCGAGTTTATACAAACTCTAAATTTGGGCCAAAAAAAAAAAAATCAGTTGGATGTTGACACTCATGTCAAAAAACTGATGGGGGAATTGAAATAATTCACTATGTTCTACACAGGTAGGTGCCTATAACAACCTTACTTTTGAGAGATCTAAGCCTTCTGCATTTTTAGCTTTTGGTGACAATGAAGAGGCTAGTTATATAAGCACTAAAATTATAGGTTGCACACCCCCATAATAAAATGACTTAAGATGGTGGCTAACCTATATAAATTCCTTAAATTATATTTTGCAGAAGAGTAATATACTGTTGATTTACACTGTCAAAGAAACACCATTTTTTTTGCTGGCAGTACAAAGCTTGGAGAAATAACAAATATATTCTCAGACAGAATCTTAGAGCCACAAACATCTCCACAGGCTTAAACAAAGAGGTTCAATATAAGAAGAGATTGCAGAGAGATAAATGTCAATCTTTGAACTGAGATTTAAATTGCCAACCATGTACATGCAGGATAGAGGAAACCCAGCCTAAGCCCATGTAAGATGTCTTAGGATTTTAGTTGATCCCAAATTCCCTATGCAGGGCAGGGACACAGCTGCCAGCATGTCCTGAGACACACAGTGCAGGGATGGAGGTCAAATGTCTAAAAGAGGAAATAGGACATCAACTGTAGTCTACACTGATCATTCCTCACTTGCAGGATTTTGTTTGTTCTGAGAGTCATGTTCTAGGAGAGATGTCATGTGAGCAAGGCCCAGGCACTTGGGATGTTTGGATTAGACGAGAACCTGGGATGAGGTGGCAGGGGAGGCACCATAGTTGCTATCGGCCTCTCCATGGAGTTGGCACAGATTGGTTCTGCATAGCCTCAGAGGACTATGTGTGTCTGCAGAGAGAAATCTTTGAGTCAATACATCAGAAGCACCTTCTAATGGAATTTTCCAGGACAAATGGGTTGACTTATGAGATAAACTTCTTGTCAGTGTGAACACTTAAGCAAAAGCAGGAAGACAGCCCGTCGGGCAGGGACTCCTGTACTAGGAGAGGCTAACCTCTCAGCCTAAACTATAGGTGCTTCTGTGATGGTACACGGCCCTATGCTCACAGAAGGTGAAAAGAAAATGGGCTTGCTAATATGTACCCTGCCAGGTCCTCTCTGCCTCTGTCTCTCTCTTTCTCTGTGTTATTTGGTACTACTACTGTGATTTTTGTCCTTGGCTCAAACATCTTAAATTTTGATCCTAAACTATAATTTACGAAAACTATGCAGTGGTGCTTAACCGTGTGTCCCTTTAAATACAGTTCCTCATGTTGTGACACAACCATAAAATTATTTTAGCTGCTACTTCAAAACTGTAATGTTGCTACTGTTATGGATCGTAATATAAATATCTGATATGCAGGATGGTCTTAGGCGACCCCTGTGAAAGGGTCCTTTGACCACCAAAGGGGTCGCGACCCACAGGTTGAGAACCGCTGAATATGATTAGCACAGCTATATAGCACAAGGATGAAATAAGTGTATATTTAGTCTATTGTTAATTTCATCAATTAAAAAAATAAGAGGAAAAGGTCTAATTAATCTTATGGTTATTGCTTAAATCATTAGTTCTTATAATTTATACTTCCTAAAATGTAATTTGTGTTACTTGAAGTTTAATGTTTAGGATGGTGACTGAGAAATGCAAGAGTTGCTATTCACATGGAGCAAGAAGAGATTCTTTATAAAGTTGTTCTTTAGTGTTACATCCCTGAGGAATAGATGAATTGAAGTAAGAAACAGCATGCAAATGTTACAGAATTAGCATCTGCTCCCACCTCACTGTAGTTGATTTTGTTCATTCTTGCCAATGTAATTTCTGGCGTGTCCGGCATGATGTGGATCTGGGTCTTGTCTTTGTCCCAGGCTTCTGTGTATAAACGCTATCAAAGAAAATGCTTACTGTCATCAGGGGGAAAATTCAGTGTATAATTAATAGGGATTTCAGGGCCACAAGAACTTTATAAACAAACATAACACAAGGCTATGCATTTTTTACATTATTTATTTTATATACATTTCTCAAGTGAAGTAATCAGTTCATAGTAAAATAGATATTTCTAATAATATGAAATATAATTTAACAAAAGGAAATTGAGAATATCTTTTAAGCAAAGATGATTTCCATAAAGATATGCCATTTTATAAATAAGGCCATAAAACAATTACTAAAGGAAATATTAGAAATAACATATCAGATTGATATTATAGATAAATTGATGTCTTTTGTTGCTCAGGGCTCTCTTTCTTTCTTTACTTGACTATGCTTCCTTTTCTTTAATTCAGCTTTAGGAGGCCTACCTTGATTCCCTGAATTTTGAAGCCTCACCTTGTTCATGGTGATGGCATTATTCTTGGCCAACACTTGTTCCAGAGAATCAGTCACACTGGTAAATTTAAATTGGTCTGGATGCTGGCGATAGATTTTATCGCTCAAAATTTCAGTTGCCTTTTTGCATTTTTCCACGTCCAAAGAGCCAATGGGAACCCAGCCGATGCCTCTCATCCACTGAAGATCTGACTTGTACATATTCTGTTGACACAAATAGTCAGTAAATGTTTATCTTCATTGGGAAAAGTTTTCATCTAAAGGATATGAAATAAAGTAAGAGCATTCTTGAAAATATAGTTTGGTGGACAGGCGGGTATCAGACAATATTTCTTTTTGGTTTGGAGGGTTAAATAATTAACACAAGGGAAAAAGAGATGCTAATTCCCGCCTTTGCAGGGGCTGGTGAATTTGGTGCCACCGATTGCTACCTTCTCCAAGGAGTGTGAGTTCACTGATTTCCCACCTTTGCATGCCATTATGATCCTCAGGTACTCACGTCGCTCTGGATTTCATAGGCCTGCCGAGCGTGGATGACGTCATTCTGGTCGGGCAGGCACGTCCACTGGTGCAGGTAGTTCTTGTAGTCCACGTCACTGACCAAGGTCTGGCACTTCTTGGCCAGCACCACCCCCAGCATGTCCACGGGGCTGCTGTACCTGGTCTTCGACTTCTCAAAGTCCTTCTTGTACTCCCTGTCACTCTGGATCTTGGCCACATGCAAGGACCACATCATTTTGGGGTCGTCCTTGATGTCCCGGGCTCCAATGTGGTGGCCGAGCTGCTTACGATAGCCTTCTTTGTACTTGAACTAGAAGAAGAAAAATCCTGATAGTCACCTATTTTAACTTCAGTAAAAAGCAATTACTAAGGCCACATTTTTCTATTCTTTAAAAAGATAATGATTTGACCTAACTACATAAATATGCATCTTGCAAACCATTTGGAAAATATAGCATATATATATGTATACAAAACTAAAATAAAAATGAAGACATTATTCTGCTATTCAGTGTTAGCCACTGGAAAAAACTGCTTTTTGTGGTGTGCGTGTGAGAGAGAATAAGATTAAAATAGGAGTCATACTGTATATGGGTTTGTGCTTGCTTTTTCAATTATCATATAAGGATTTCTCTGCATCATTAAATATTCTCCATAAATATGAATTTTAATGGTAACAGATATTATACTGATATATATTAATATATTTAACCCCGTTGTGATTATTGAACACTTATATTTGAGTTCTGATAGTACATCCCATATTTTGGAAATAAAAAATATTTTTGAGCAAATTTATGTTTTAAAGAAAATAAATATCCATAGCCAACCACTGCAGAGCCAAACATATGGTCCATATGAATGGTTGGACTTTGAATAAAATAATGTGTCCCATTCATTCAGCCCTTATATGTTCATTGATTCATAGGGCATGGGTTAGGTGTTGAAGGAATCCTACAATGAGTGTGGTTATATATAAGAATACATCATGTGGAAAAGTCAAAAGGATCTCTGAATTATAGTCAAATACCCAATGCTTTTATTCAGCAGGAAATAGATCATATTTTGAAATGCATGTTGCTATGAACTCAGACATAACAAGGAATTAGCCTTTGTGTCAAGAATTTCATTACCATTATTTTAAACTATTTACTGAGAAAAAAAATGTTAGCAAGAAATTTAACCTCATAGATTAATTGCTCTACCATGTATTCAGGAAAAAGAAAGAAATCTTTAAGCCAAAGCTAAGGCAAAGAACTTTTCAGGTGCACTTACTTCACTTGCAATGTCTCTGGAGGCCTTGGCCGCCTTGATGGGAATAGCATCTAACCGCATATCATAGCCTTTCCTCTTGGCTTCTTCTAGGCCAAGTTTATATAGTTTCTAAAATAGAAATAAATAATCATAAGTTTGATTTATAAAGTGCAGTGTAAGGAGAATATATCATGCACCATAATTACTAGTGTATTACTTACCTCGCTGTAATTTATTTTGTTTTGCTTAGCTAGTAAAACTTCAGGGGTGTCTGGCATAATGTGGATACTGGTTTTATCTTTATCCCAAGCTTCAGTATAGAGGCGCTAAAACAAACAAAAAGAAGACACGACTAGTGCAAACCAGTAATGAATAGATACATACAACTAATCTGGTTCATCAGAGTACAGAGTCTGCTCTGTGAGTTGGTATTTGTGACACCTTCAGGTCCAGATGTCTCATGTCCGTAAAAGCATAACACTCACTTAAAAACCACTTTAATTCAAAGCAAAATAATTGAAAATGATTTTCCTTTTATAGAAACAGATTTCAGTGCTTACATTCACACACATGCACACACACACACACACACACACACAATTAATACTCCTCCCAAGTAAAGAAAGAACTTACATGGTTCATGGTAATAGCATTGTTTTTTGCCAAAACCATCGGTATGGAGTCCATAAGGCTGGTAAACTTGAATTTATCTGGGTGTTGGCGGTAAACATGTTCACTCAAAATCTGCATAGCTCTCTTGTTCTTCTCATCCTCAAGAGATCCACTAGGTAACCAGCCAATGCCTTTTAGCCACTGAAGGTCTGCCTTGTACAAATTCTGAAATTGTAATTGACAAATCACTAAACATAAGCACAATAATATACCCCTAAAATTATAGTATAGTATAGTATAGTATAGTATAGTATAGTATAGTATAATATACATTTCAATGCTTGACTTCATGGTAAATTAAGAAAAGCTGGTACGTCTTATGAATCAACAAAATATTCATATTTGAAACAATATTTTGAAAAACGTTTTAAACAGCAGCATGTAGAGAAATACCCAACGCTTCGGGGTCAGCAATGTAGAGGCTTCTACCAAAACAATTGGGGCTTTGCTGGCTCTTCCTTTGTGGAATAATATTTGGGTGCCTGGATAGAGTGTGGGCATTAGTCCAGGGAAGTAGAATTCAGTTGTATAAACTCAATTCCCCTCACTTTAGGGGAACTTTGATACTTAGGAAAGCATATGTGGTGTTTCGTTAGCGAAGGAAAATCTTAGACTCACATCACTCTGGAGGTCATAGGCCTGCCGAGCGTGGATGACGTCATTCTGGTCGGGCA
Source organism: Myotis daubentonii (assembly GCF_963259705.1). NCBI lineage: Eukaryota > Metazoa > Chordata > Mammalia > Chiroptera > Vespertilionidae > Myotis > Myotis daubentonii. The sequence goes on along the minus strand of NC_081846.1, from coordinate 62,755,223 downwards.
GGCATGTCCACTGGTGCAGGTAGTTCTTGTAGTCCACGTCACTGACCAAGGTCTGGCACTTCTTGGCCAGGACCACTCCCAGCATGTCCACGGGGCTGCTGTACCTGGTCTTCGACTTCTCAAAGTCCTTCTTGTACTCCCTGTCACTCTGGATCTTGGCCACATGCATGGACCACATCATCTTGGGGTCGTCTTTAATGTTTCGGGCTCCAATGTGGTGGCCAAGCTGCTTGCGAAAGCCTTCCTTGTACTTGTACTAAAGGGAAAAAAATGTCTCATCTTTTTAGAGATTAACTTATATTGCCACTTTTGTGGCAAATTACAAAGCACATTAACTCCAAATATTTCACTAAGCCTAAAGAGCCACAGATATACGCTCTTTTGATAGGAAGGATTAAAGGCTAAATCCAGCTCAAATTTCATGCATAATAAATGAATCCTTGAGCTTATCCTCATCCCACACTGCATCTCGAATCACTTCACTCTGTTTCAATTGATTACTCGTTGAAAGATTTTGTTCAGTTTAAATTGAAGTTGAGACTGCTCGGAAATGATACATTGCAATCAACTCAATATAAATGGGATAAAGTCTTACTTCACTGGCAATTTCTCGGGATGCTTTCGCTGCTTTGACTGATATGGCATCAAGGGGCAGATCGTAGCCTTTTTTCTTCAGCTCCTCATAACCCATTCGATAGAGTTTCTGTCAAAAGATGAAGATCACTTTGGTAAATAAACAATGGAGGCCTAATGAATCCAATGTGCTAAGTCTTTTAAGAGTCCATGGGGATAGTATCTGTGCTCTACAATACCCAAATGCAATGGGAAATTATGCCCATTGATTGCTATGATGCTGTTTTAAACTTCAAAGCTCTTCAATTACCTAGATCAACAAAATCAAATGTCAGCTCCTTTCAAATGCTTATGAGAATGAAGCAGAAGTAAATTGATAGAGAAATGAAATTAAATATCATTTAGGTGCTGTTTTCCAATTAACTTAAAGTGTTTTAGTAGAAGTTTTTGTTAGAAAAGAGCAATAATTGAGAATGTCATTTAATGCCTTTTCATCTAACACCTCTAGTGGGGGAAAAATTATGCCTAGTGAGTTGTCTCTTCTGTGTAGATAAAGCATTGGGATATAGCATCTATTTCACAGTATCAGGTCATCCAGCACCAGCGTAGGATTACATCTGTAGGTATAAAACTAAGTCCTTTATAATTTTTAAAATGTAAGATTTTTTGAGGGAATTTTAAATATTGAATCTGAAAAGCTTAAGTGAAATGATGTGTTTCTTCAGATCTGTTATATAATTGAAAATGTCGTTTAATTCACTTTATCCAGAAACCAGATTGTTTAAAATGCCTATTGATCTTGGATTTGTATTTATGTGTATACTAGAGGCCTCGTGCACTGATTCGTACACTGGTGGGGTCCCTCAGCCTGGCCTGCGGGGATCAGGCTGAAACCAGCTCTCCAACATCCCCCGAGGGGTCCTGGATTGCGAGAGGGCACAGGCCAGGCCGAGGGACCCCACCGGTGCAGGAATCCATGAACTGGGCCTCTAGTATGCATATATGATCTTTGGTTAATCTCTTCCTAAGCTCCCCTTCCCTCCTTTCCTCTGAGATTCATCAGTCTGTTCCATGTTTCCATGCCTGTGGTTTCTGCTCCTGCGTTGAGCATCTGCCCCCTGGTGGCCAGTGCGCATCATAGCTACTGGCCGGTCGGCAGGTCACTTAGCCTTTTATATATAAAGATAGTTTTCTTTTTGTGGCATTTCTTTAATACTGTACATTGCTTCATATTAAAGTCTTTCTATTAGAGTTTAGAATTTGTCTTTAACGTATTTAATTTTTATGTCTAACAACTTCAGGAGGTTATGCTATGTTGACAATAAAAATAAAAATGAAATTGTCCTGCATGAGTTTTTTATGCTCACTCATTTGAAATTTCATTGAATTTTGTGTGTGTCAGGCACTATACTAGTGAAGCACTGCAGATCCAATAGTAATTGTCTCTGCCCCCAAGGAGCTCCTATCTATGTGGGGGAGAGTGATATAAACCATTACATTATGACGATATATGTAATGATGGACTACAAGGAACAGACAGCACACATCCGAGATAGGGAGTGCCAGTTATGTTGATGTTCAAGCTAAAAACCACTAAATGAGGAATCTAAGTCACATGTAGTTCCTTAATGAAAATAATACAGGCATTCAATAGAACTTTCAAATAATTGTACTGCCTTAGAACCAATTAAAATGAACTTTCTTAAAACACATGCTGAATTGGAAACTCACATCACTTGTGTTGATTAAGTTTGCTTTAGCCAGAATAATGTCAGGTGTATCCGGCATGATGTGGACTTGAGTCTTGTCCTTGTCCCAGGCTTCTCTATAAAGTCTCTAAAATGAGAAATAAGAGTTGTTAGATTAGTGAATGACATAGTTAACTTCAAACAGGATTACTGAATTCATCTGAATTAAGCCTTATGACGGATAGCATAAGCAGATAGCATACGCAAAAAACAGCTCCAGTATTTCTTGATTTATCTGGGACATAATTGCCTTTCAAAAGAGAGATTATGGATTACCTTTTCCAAGTTACAGATAGCCCTGCCTATAAGAAGTCAACCCAAGTAATGGGAGTCTTTGCCAAGATCATCAAATGGAGCAGCAATTCCCTATCTGTTAGACTGTAAAAGTCTCCCTCAGTGTTTCATTGGGAGACTGCCCTTGCTTTCTGAAAGGATGACATACTGGTAGTCCCAGTATGTCTAGAAATTAGGGAGTCTCATTTCCTCTGTGGTTTATTATTTACAGTCATACCACATAATTATTTGAGGGGGGGGGGTTAGGATTCCCAAAAAGATTTCATATGAAAACTTATCAAAAATCCTTGTATGTCCCAGAGCCATTCTCTTTGTCTTTCTTCACAGAAGATAAAGGGATCCAAACAAACATCTCACTGATTTACAAAAACTAGGAAGTTATCCTTGTCAGAGAGTCTTTCTGCATTCTCATAAATGACAAAGTATAAAATAGTAATGACAGTGGAGAAACTTGGAGACATTATTTTAAACAAGTGATCAAAGTTAAAATATCAGTAAAGGGACAAATTGATGCCATGTATCTCCTGGTATAATGTATGGAGGAGGATACAACATGTGTTATCCTGTAAAAATACAAAACTTGAATCTAATCATATCATGAGGAAACACCATACAAACCCAAATTAAGGGTGATTCTATAAAATAACTGTCCCGTGCTCTTCTCAGATGTCAAGGACTTGCAAAACAAAGAAATAGTGAGAAACGAGTCCAGATTCAAGAAGACTAAAGACATGACAAGTGAATTCAATGTGTGATCTTTGATTGGATACTGGATCAGAAATTTTTTAAAATTTTGTCTAAAGAACATTAGTGGTAAAATTGAATAAATTCTGTAGACTATTATTGTTTCAACATTAATTTCCTGATTTTGATCATTGCACTGTGGTTATGTTCTTTCGAATGTTCTTGTTTTCAGGAAACACACAATGAAGTATTTAGGGATAGAGTGGCATTGTGAAGATGAAAGAAAGAGGAGAAAGAGAGAAAAAAAAGCATTTTAAAATTATTTTTACTATTTTTACAACTTTTCTGTATGCCAGAAATTATTTCAATATAAAACATTTTGAAAGTATCATTGGTTTCTTGGACTTATGAATTTCCCTTTGAGGCACGCAGTATGGAGTGTGGGGGGTTGGCACTTTTCTCCTTCCTGAGCATGCTTACTCCAGTCCATATAACCCAGAGAAGGTAATTAAGACCATCAGGGCAAAAACCAAGCAAGCCTGTGAATTTCCATATACATTTTTCCTGGTTCTGCACTAACCTTTCTGACTAAGATCCGAGCTTCTCAGCCTGCACTATTAGCTGTATCCTGGATGATTCTTTGTAGGGGTGCCCGGAAGGGGCTGTCCCATACATTCTGAGATGCTGGCAGCATATCTGTCTTCTATCCACTAGATGCCAGTAGCATGCCATCCTCAAATTGTCACAACCCAAAAGGTCTCTAGGTGTTGCCAAATGCCCCTGTGTGACAAAATTGTTCCTGGTTGAGAACCATTAAGTCGGGCCAGAATCAGGGGTCCTCAAACTTTTTAAACAGGGGGCCGGTTCACTGTCCCTCAGACCGTTGGAGGGCCGGACTATAGTTTTAAAAAAAACTATGAACAAATTCCTATGCACACTGCACATATCTTATTTTGAAGTAAAAAAACAAAACGGGAACAAATACAATATTTGTATTTGCATGTGGCCCGCGGGCCGTAGTTTGAGGATCCCTGGGCCAGATGTTTAATGGCATGTGTCACTTTTACTCCATGGAAAACAGAGAAAATGCTAATATTTGTTTATTCTGAGGGAGATGTATTGGTCTATTCAAAAGGAGAGACAGCAGGCTCAAGGACCTCAGGGCCCCTCTTCTGAGACCTGAGGGGAGTAATTTCTCAGCATTTTTGTAACCAGGGTGCACTGTTGACAAGCCTGTCCTGAGGCATTGATGTTGATAAATTTCATGACCCAGGGTTTTTCTCTTGGCCACCTTAGTAGCTCAGAGCTTTGTACACAGGCCTGCTTCATGGAGAAAAAAGAAACTTGGTCTCAAAGGGGGAAATATTTTCCATAACTTTGTTGCTTTATGAGCCAGCTAGTTGGATTCAAATTTTTATCATAAAAAAAAGCTTGAACATTCATGATAAAGCTGACATGTCAGCATTTACTGTAAATTTTGGATACCAAAATTGCAAGAAATCTGTGAGAGGTAGAATGGGAAGAGGGGAGCTACAGTTTATCAAATGTTTACTATCAGCTGATTATGAGCTTATACATATTATGTGAAAACTAATATGTCTGACATGTGTAAAATATATAGCATATTATATATATTTAGATTCTTCTAAGACCCAAATGGTTATTATTATGTATTAATTTAAACTTTCTTACCAGTTCCAGAATCTCAGTGCACATTATTCAACTTATCATAATTTTCAGGGTTATACTTTAGAATTACTCTATACTGCTGTCTTTATTTTATTCACTAAATATTTATTGAGCACCTAGTATGTGCCAGCTACTGGTGTCAGTGCTGGAGAAGGAAGTTAAAGATGGGATATATATATTTACATATAAATGTTTATGTATGCTTTAGCTAAGCAAAATGCATTATAATTATTGGTAAGAAAATAAACTCTATAACATTTCCATTGTATCTGTGGTGCAAGGTACTGAGGCTATCTCTCTCTTACAGACTATACCCTAATAACAGCATACAACAACAAAATCTGGGGTTTAAATGTACTCAACTTTCAAAAAAAGTATGTTTTATAGTTTTCTCATTACACTTTGAACAAATGAACAAACAAGCTTTGGGGCACAAAAATTGATACCCATTTTTACACGATCCAGTGTGGGGTAGTTGATAATTCAAATGAAGCAACTAAAGATAAAACATTATGCTGTGTTGTGCTATCTGTGTGATGTGCTGCTGTTATATTGAACACCTACCAAGTATTAGGCACTATAAGTTATTTCATTTATTTCCAAAGATTATACTCACATCACTCCTATTTTTGGCATTGGTCTTTGCCAGAACTATGTCCATGGCATCAGTAATGCTGGTGAACTTGTTTTTGTCTGCAGGCTGGCGATACTTCTTCTCACTGATGATTTCTGAGGCCCGCTTGTTCTTTTCTGCCTCCAAAGAACCCAGGGGACTCCATCCTATGCCTCTCAGCCACTCGAGGTCAGACTTATACAGATTCTGTGAAAAAACAAAGCAAGCCTCAAAATCCCATCCTCCTTGGGGCTCTTGACTCAAGAGAGTCTATGCATTCACAAGCAGATCTGTTTTGGATATTCAGTAATAATTCCTCTTTCTAGTTTCTGTCTCTCTGAAACTAAATGGCCTCTCCTATGAGACAGGAAGTCATATATAAACAATTAGATTTAATAGAAGCTGACCTCACTCTGTATTTCATAAACTTTTTTAGCTTGGATAACATCGTTCTGGTCGGGCAGGCATGTCCACTGGTGCAGGTAGTTCTTATAGTCCACATCGCTGACCAAGGCCTGGCACTTCTTGGCCAGTACCACCCCCAGCATATCCACTGGGCTGGTGTACTTGGTCTTCCACTTCTCAAAGTCCTTCTTGTACTCCCTGTCACTCTGCATTTTGGCTACGTTCATGGACAGCACAAGCTTTGGATCATCTTGCAGACTCCGGAATCCAATATGGTGGCCGAGTTGCTTGCGGTAGCCTTGTTTATATTTAAACTGGAATCAGAGGAAACAGTTATTTTAGTTACATAAACAGAGGTTAAGTTCAGTTTGCTTTGGTTGTATGTTTGTTTTTGAAAACTGAAATGAGAGAAGGTGTGTCTATGTTAACGTAGTAAGAAATGTAAAAACTTAAGGAGAGACTTTCAAAGAAAGGTAATGTAATGGAATATCTAGAGAGGTTGCAGTGAGAAATTAATTCCAATATATTGTGTATGCTGACTTTATTTTTTTTAAATTTTTAAAATTGTTTCATTGCTTAAAGTATTACAAAGAGTATTACATATGTCTCTTTTTTTCCCCTGCCCTTGACAATCCCCTGGCCTCCCCTACCCCCCAGTGTCTTATGTCCACTGGTTATGCTTATATGCATGCAGTGTATGCTGACTTTAAGGCAGTGTTTGATAAAGCACTTATAATATCCTTATGGAATAATGGGAAAGAATGGGCTGGATGGCAAAATTTCAGAAGATTCATGACTTGATGAATGGCCTAATAGTGTAGATTAATTAAGCACCAGGATTTTTAGTGACTCGCCATATGGTTGTCATATAAATTTGTCCTGTTCAGGATCGATTTCTTAATGCACATATGGCTAAAAACAGCTAAATATGTTATATTTGAAAAAAAATTCTACAAATTCTACATGATCTCAACATATTGCCAACGTGGATCAAAACGAACTACATGAATTTCAGAAAGTAAAAGTGAAATCCAGTATTTATATTCAATTGGGAAAATCGCATTAATACCAGATGACGATAACAACAATGATAATAGAGATAGTAATAGCAGCATTTACATAATATTAGATGCTGAGCGCATATTACATCTCATGGAAGTAGATTCCACTCTCTTTTGACACCCAGCTTCATGGTTATGTATATTAAAAATACTCGGGAGTTCAAGTTGACTATAAGCTCTATGTGGGCAATCTGACAAAACTGCTTATAAAAAAAGTAGCATCACAGATTCTGTAGAGACACAAAGGCAAGTCAGGAGCTCATTTACTCTTGCCTGACCTCCTGTAACAGGAAGACAACACCAAGGTTTAGGCACTCTATTTTGAGAGGGGTTTTGAAAAACAAAACAAAAAAACAGAGTAAATCACAAGTAGAATGATCAGGAGATTGAAGAAATTATAAAATCAAAGGAGCATAAGTAAGAAACTTCAAATGTTTGAAGAGATATCAGGTAAAAGAGAAAATAAGATACTTTGTTGTGTTCCTAAACACAGAACTAGAGCTGATGGGTAACATAGTTAAGTTCCATGTAAGATAATGTATAATAACAATTCCAGATGATCCAACAAGGAAATGGACACAAAAATCCTTATATTTTGTAAGTATTCACAGACTGGATGGCCACGTGTTAGAGATGGAGAGAAGGTAAAGCATTGAGTAGGTAGATTGGATTAAATAACCTTTAAGTTATCTTCTAACTCTAAATTCTATGATTTTAATTTATTAAGTATTTATAAAAATAGCTTTAATTTTCTTAAATTTTAAAGATACAAAAACCATTTGAAACCAAAAAGAGATATAATCTCTACAATGGTGGGAAAGTTCACTTATAGTTAATTTAATTTTGGGATAAGATTTCAAAAGTTTCTAACCATAGGTTCACATGGAAAGAAAACAGGTACTACCAAATGTTGCATTGTTAGAAAATTATTGATGCATTTCTTCAGTTCCTAAGCTATCTTTACCTTATGAGGAGCACATAACATTAAGTGAAAATGAGTTTATGTTCCGGGGGACATACAATCATCATTATTGCCATTATTGTTCTAGTTTCATCACCACATTGATTCATTTTATTGAGGTATTGACCTTCAAGCCAGAAATTAGGTAATAATACATTATCTAATTAGGTTTCCAACACTTCTGGAGTGCCACAGATTAATTGGATTAGGGAGAATCTTCTCTTATATTCTTAGAATTTATTGTTAGAGTCTGTCTTTAGAAAGTCTTTCTCTCCAAACCCATTTTTTGTTTTGTCTGATTTTAAAGGTTTTGATTAAGAGGTTGTGCTTCCCTATGAAATTCTGGTAATTTATTCTCTACAGCCAAGGTCCTCTGATTTTTTGTGTGATTAATTCTTGGGATTTACAAAATGAGGCATTAACGATAAAAATACATCCTTACAGAAGTCAGAGTAGGACTTACATCACTAGCAATGTCTCTCGAAGCTTTGGCCAGCTGTACTGAAATTGCATCAACTGGGAGGTCATAGCCTTTCTTCAGAGCTTCTTCCCATCCAAGCTTATAGAGTTTCTGAAAATTAAAGAAATTATTTAATATTCAGTGTATATTAAAACCCCAACAGATTCCTGAAATTTACCTAGAGAATAAACAGAGATCTGGGTAAACCTAACATCATCTACTTCCCCTCTAAAGATAGGGATAAAAACAAAACGAGCTGTTTAATAGGGCACTGACTAAGCATCAGATGGTCTGGCTTCAGTTTTTTGGCTCTGAGATACCCCTCTTCCCCAAGTATAAGTGAGTATGGCCTTTTCTGTTCACTCATTTATGGGCATAGATCAGATATATCTGGTAACTTTCCCATGCTATGTACTCATATTTTGAACACAGATGTTAAAATAATTGATAACAAAAAGTCAGGTGACAAAATATTGATTATCTAATAAAGTTAATAGATGATGAAATGTCTTTTGTAAAGTGCAATCAATGAGTTAACCTTTCTGAGTCAAATTCATTGAATGGAAGCATGTGTGTGAAAAGTGCATAATAATAAAAACAGCTGAAAGCCATCCAGTACTATGTACCAGGCACTGTGCTGAGAGCCTTACGTGAAATTTCTCACTGGGCCCTCACAGCAATTCAACGTCATAGGCACTTTTATGGTCCCAATTTTAGGGATGAGGAAACTAAGGTTTAGATTCAATATTATACAAATTATAAATGGCAAAACCAAAACTCATACCAGTTCTGTTTGATATAATATTTTCTTTCAATAATTATTTACTGATTTCCTACTCTCTGCCAAACACAATAAGTACTGAGAAAAACAAAACAGGTACAGCAATTGCCTCCATGGAACATACAATTGTAACTGAAGCTTTTGCTTTTATCCACATTTTGCAACATCCCTAGGCTAGCCAGTTTGTGTCATTCATTTCCAATGCTTTAGCATTTATTTACATCAGTTATTTGCCATTACATTACTTAATAAGTTTAATTAATTTTGAGCCCAATTTTTATAAACTTTACCTGACTGTATATTGTTTGATTCTGCTTGGCTTGTAAAATATCCGGTGTATCAGGCATCACATGAATCTTGGTTTTATCTTTGTTCCAATCAACAGTGTATAATTGCTGGGAAGTTAAAAAAAAAAAAGGCATTTGAAATTTGAATAACTTTTAGAACAAACCAGAAAGAAAAAAAATGCAGAATATTAGAATGCACACAATTTGAATTAAATTAAATTAATTTATAACTAAAGTAGCGTATAATTCAGAGAAGACACCGAAACCAAACTCAGATTTTAAAACAGAACCTTTTAAATGTTTTCTTCTATGATAAATAAAAAATACTTAGGATATAATAATTTAAAAAATAATTTCTAACTTAATTAGAAGGCAGGAGAAGTAAAAATATGGGGTAGGCAGCAGAAGAAAATGGTGTAGGGGCGTGCTCTGGAACTGTCTGCACGGCCCAGTAGTGGTGACCCAGAATCAAACATCCCAAACAAGAACCAGAGGCTGCTAGCTCCGCCTCACTCGGGACTGTACGGGAGGATGGCTGTTTCGTCTACCTTGTTCATGGTAAGCGCATTCTGCTTGGCAAGAACCATGTCCATGGAGTCAGTCAGCTTCTTAAACTGGAAAGTGCTAGGGTGCTGGCGGTATTTCTGATCACTGGCATATTCAGTTGCTTTCTTGGCCTTCTCCACTTCTAGGGAACCAGCTGGACTCCAGCCAAGCCCTTTGTACCATTCGTTGTAGTCCTGCTTATATTCATTCTATAAAGACAAGAGGCAAATCTACTTTACCTTACCCATTTAGACACAAAGAGTGGCGGAGAAGGCTGTGATCCCTCCCCATGCTAGCAATCCATCGCCCAGAAAGGAGAGAGCCTTACGTCACTCTGAATGTGATTCATATTCTTGCTCAGCTGGATGTTCATGGCATCGGGAAGGAGGATGTACTTGTGAATCAGGTGCTTATAGTTGGTGTTGGAGATGTTGGCTTGGGCATCCTTGGCGGCCGTGACACTGAGCATGTTGGGAGGGGTGTGGTAGCTGGTCTTCGTCTTCTCATAGTTTTTCTTGTACTCCCGATCAGATTGCATCTTAGCCACTTGCATGGAATGGACTAACTTGGGATCGTCCTCAAGACTGCGGAAACCAACCATTTTCCCCCTCTCCTTTTCGTAGTTATGTTTATATTTATACTGTGAAGAAAATTGGAAAATTTATTCAGAGCAATTCAAATCATTCTAGGGTCAGCATTCTGTACTTCATAACAAGTAATACTTGTATAGAATTCTACAGTTCACAAAACACATTTTCCACATTTATTTGTATAACTCGATACAACCCTACCTGACCAGATAGATAGCAAAGTTATTGCCCCCATTTTAAGATAAGTAAGCTGAGAGCCAGAGGTGAGGGACTTATCAGGTCACTAAGGATTAGAAGCCAGATTTTATGATGATACGCCATACTGACTTCCACACATACTCTGCTGTTAGTGTTAAAGAGGTCTACAGTTGGTAAGAGAGTATAGCAAATGAGAGGAAAGGAGAGGCGGAGAACAGTGATAGAGGAAAGAGAAAGTATAACTGGGGGGTGGCAAAGGAAAGACTGCTCTGAAATGTGCTTCTCTCACTACCCCCAAATCATTCAGCACTCACTATGAGTGGATTTCTTGGACAAACACACAAATGAAAGAACCGAGTTTCACAAAGCTTATATTATGGCAGTGGTGTGCTGGTACACCAGCTCCCTCAGGGGAAAAAACCCTAAATTGTCATCTTTGCCAATTTCTGTGACGTAAATACTCCCACTGTGGCTGATGTCAAGCTACCAACAGTTTAGTAACTGGTTTGCACAATTCCTGATTATTTAACAATCAGTTGTCATCAGCACCCCCAGCACACCACTTCATGAGACATCCTGTTAGGAAGACAGATCCTAAGAGGCAAGAACAGTACAAGTCTTTGGATTTCTTCAGGCCATAGCCTTGGTGACTAGGGATTCTTGCCCTCCAGAAATACCAGAGAAAACAAAAGCGCAGAGCTAAGAGGCATTCACAGGATAGAATGAGGCTCTTGTTAGCGGGTACATCCCCACCCCCCATACTCTAGCACTAAGTTTCTCCAGAACTGAGCTGTTACTATTCTGGTAGATTAGGACCCCCCAGCCAGGGGACTGCTCTCCTTCAGACTTACATCACTTGCAATATCTCTTGAGGCCTTGGCAGCTTTGATAGAAATGGCATCAGTCCTGAGATCGTAGCCTTTCTTTTTAGACTCTTCCATGGAAAGTTTGTAGAGTTTCTGTAAAGAGAGGCAAGGGAATAGTTTTCTTATAAATAGGTAAGCCTAGATTTATTTTTAAAAAGTAAACTAGCATTGTTTTTATTTTTGAACAGAATGTTTCCCTGGTGGATCAATGGCTACATGTTCTCACAAATAACATAATTGTGTTTGGAAAAAAATCAATTACAAGCTCATACATGTCTTCAAGAACCTACCAGAAAAAAGAAAAAGAAAAAAGAAATTACCAGAAAAAGTAAAAGTTCTCCATCTCTATGAAGTTATAAATATGCTTTTTAAAAATGTGAGTGGGGGCGTGGGGGGGGATAAGGACACATATGTAATACCTTAATCAATAAAGAAAAAAATAATACAAATAATAAATAAATAAAATAGGAATAAAAAGTTTAGATAGAAAAAAATGTGAAAGCCCAGTAGATTCTTACTGATGCATTTTATCAAATAAGAGTCCAGGGATGACTACAAAACAGCCACATTCTTACATTAAAAAAATTTCATTGTTTTGCAGTTGATATTTTTATTTATATAATTGTGTTGACTCTACAACCCAAAAAGAGGACAGCAATTTCAAATCCCTATGTAATTCAAACAAAGGAAAGAAAAAAAAATAAAACCTGGCAGAATTAGAGGATTTCCTAGCAACTATGGTTAGGATGAGAAAGGAAGTGAAATAAATCACCTCTGCTTTTTCTGACATTAAGTGCTGTACATTTCTTTTTATGAGGCTTGCCCAAATTCTTCAAAATGTGCATCTTCCTTTTCCATTTAACTTCCCCCAGACCCCTTCTTTAGAACCATCTCAAAAGCTTAGTGGATGGATTCTAAGAATGAAGCCCTAGGATTCTCACTTCCTTTTTCTCTTCTCCTGGCCCTCAAGTGCTTTTCTTCTTGCCAAGTATCTTAGTTTGAGAAGGAGAACCTGCCCCTAAAACAAAATGGACCTGCCCTTCAAATTTCAATTGCTGGGCCCGAGTTCCATCCATGGTTCAACTCCAACAGTTTGCAAAGCAAGACAGAGAAAGATTCTCATTTTTGGATTCCCACTCTTACTTTCAAAACATTTACTCTTATAATTAAGGCATATTGATTAGCTAATTCATTTTTACTGCTTCAAATAGGCAGGAAAGAAAGATGACAACAGGGGTAATGATACTTACATCGCTCATGTTAATGGCATTTGCCTTTGCCAATATAATCTGGGGGATATCGGGCATGATGTGGACTTTGGTCTTGTCAGCCTCCCATGCTTGTTTGTAGAGGTGCTAGAGAGTAAAAACAAACAAACAAAAAAACTCAGTGGAAGTCAATATCTTACAAGGAGCCTTGCTTAGTACATATATGTCATTGTACATAAATATCAATATTTTATTAGTTAGGTCTTATTTTTATAAAATTTAAATAAAAAGGTGCTCATTTAAACAAGACAATGGAAAGGATGTCTTAGGATAGAAAAGAAAATGTCCTATCCTCTTATTGGACAGCCTGGAGATCGCATCTCCATTCTAAAATTTTCTAGGATATTAAAGCCTACATATAGTCCTTTTTAAATATAAATGAGGACATATATACATAATAATCTACATCTTGCCTTTTTTATTTAATAATGCTGGTTAGAGATTTTTTAAGCCTCTTAAAATAATTTACTTTCTATAAAAATCTTACTATCCCATGAGGAGGTGTAACCCAATTGACTTAGCAGGTTCTTTGCTGACAGCGTTTGATTTGTTGTTTGCAGTCTTCTACAAGTCATGGCGCCATGGTCTTAGTGGTGGACCTAGAACATGTTGCCCCAAACATTGGCAGACAGCCTCCAGTTGTCACCTGCTGCACAGTTTGCTGCCTCACTCAAGAGCACACCCTTCCCTGGTGGCCACATCCAGTGACTCATCAAAGTGTGAATGGCTCTAGGCCAACGCAGGACCCATCTGCCAGGTCACATACACTCAAGGGCCTCACAGTCAGACTCTTCTTTCTGCCTGGTTCTCCCTCCCACAGGTACTGAATCCTAAAAAGTGTCTCATACTCTAAATTGCATCTCAGTATCTCTATTTAGAGACTCTAATCTGCAAAAATATATTAGTGTATGTGTGTGTGTGTGTGTGTGTGTGTGTGTGTGTGTGTATCTTTGCACATATATAGGGATTTCTGTAGGGTATTGGGCATGTGAATATTTTCAACAAATATTAAAAATGTGTTGATTAGAAGTTCACATTAACATGAACTCCCTTGCAAATACTCTATACAACAACTTTTTAATCTTTGCAATCTGATAGTTAAAAACTGCTATTTCTGTTTTAGACAAGTTTAATAAGAAAGCAAGAACAAAACTTCTAGAGCCTTCTTCTAGACCAGGGATCAGTAAACTTTTCCTGTAAAGGGGCAGGCAGTAAATATCTCAGGTTTCATGGGTCAGAAGATCTCTGTCATTAACTACTCAACTCTGCTGTTGTAGCTCAAAAGCAGCCCGAGAAAACATACCACATTTTAATTAATTTAAATTTAAATTGCCACATGTAGTGGCTGTAGTATTAGCACAATCCTAGTGGGAAGAGCAATAGCTAGTTATCAGAGTCTGGTTCTAATCCAGACTCAGCAGTTAACCTGCTGTGTATCTTTAGGGGAGGTGCCTTGCCTCGCTAGGCCATGGTTTTCTCAACACAACAATGAAAGGATTCAACTTGATGATCACCAAGCTATCGCTCAGTATTAGCATTTTCTATTTCTATGATTCTCATCTTGGTATCAGTATTCTGAAATGGTAATCATTAACAATGAAGAAAAAAAATGAAAGTTTTAATATTTTAAAAATAAATGTACGCTTGTGATAGTTTAAATTCTAAATGTTAAAAAACGGCATTGCAAGTCATGCCTTGTCTTAAGCAAGTTCCTTTCAAGGAGGTTGGTCTTCTTGACAAATCTGTTTTCTCAGAAGACTCCAGGGGATTTACTCAGAGACAGCATAATACAGCTCTATCTTTAGGACCATCATTTTCTGCAACTGTTTAATGTTACAGTCCAAATAATTTCCCCCCTTTTTTAAATTTTTTAAAATATATTTTTATTGCTTTCAGAAAGGAAGGGAAAGGGAGAGAGAGAGATAGAAACATCAGTGATGAGAGAGAATCATTGATTGGCTGCCTCCTGCATACTCCCTGCTAGGGATTAAGCCTGCAACCCAGGCATGTGCCCTGACCAGAAATCAAACCTGGGCTCTCCCTTTTTCTAATCAACAGCATTGCAAATTGTGATCCACATAATATAGCCAATGCTCTGCAACTATATTATTACTTGTTACTTAAAAACAGATGTCCAAGGTTGATGACTTGTTCGTACTGATACCAACTTACAACTAAGAAATACACTAAGGCTTTTCTAAAGGCTGGAATTATTAGTAATCCAAGGAACTACTGGTGGAGAAAAATTGCTCTCATGATTGCCCAGAGAAGGCCCTGGCTCAGAATGCTGCTATAGCCACGTGATCTAGGAGCCTGCTCTGATCCCACCAACCAGCTAGGAAGCAGGGTAGGGTGCAAAAAACCCAACTGTTATCAGGCAGTCTTCTGATTCAAACTCGTGAACTTCTACTCAAACTCACCTTAGAGGGAACCCTTTTCAAGATTTGCATTATGGGGTAGAGATGCTCATTGAACATTTGGGTGGGGACACTTATTAAGACTAATTTTTTTTTTTAATTACAAGGTTCTCTTTCAAGGTAGAGTAAACATTAATTATGATGCCCTAAAACTGTCAGGAAACTCTGATATGCCTGGCTTCTTCCTGATACAGATGAAACACTACATTATTGAAAGATTTACCTCATTCATAATTTTGGCATTATTCTGAGCCAAAACCATGTTCATTGAGTCCATCAATGTGGAATACTTCAAAGTGTCTGGGTGTTGGCGGTACTTCTTTTCACTGATAATCTCCATGGCTTTCTTGTTTTTCTCAGCCTCCAGGGAGCCCAGAGGGAGCCATCCAACACCTTTCATGAAGTCATCAAAGTCGGCTTTGTATTGATTCTGCAAAAGAGGAAAAGTTCCAGAAGGAGAAGAAATCAAAACTTCCAGGAAACATGTGTGGGTATTTGATATTCCATAAGTATATTGAACTTCGACTATTTTTATCCCTAAACTTCATCTTTTATGCATTTTCTTGCATGAGGAATTAAAAACAAGCAGTGATATTTTTGTGACTTGTGTTTCTAAATGCCTTCCTGAAGAAAAAGTGCTAAAAAATACCAAGTATATTAATTTACCACATTACTATTATCTCAAGAACCGTGACTATGCTGGCCCAACTTTCTTACAAAAATTCTTAAGTTCCCTTAAGATGACTTATGGACCCCATTTCTCTCTTTTGCTATAAGTCTTTGATCAGTCACCACGGTTACAATTCCCTCAGGTATATTGGAAACCTCACTGGTACTTTGCACAAATTTCATTTTTCTCCCTTTAACTCTGACATTTTCTTCTACACTTGTGTACTTGGCTGCTTTCATTTGGGCACTTATGTACCTCCTCATATATGTAATATATTTATATGTAATATATTTATATAATAATATATATATATTACATATATATATTTGTTACATCTATTGGTTATGTTACATATGCATATATAAAATTATACATATGAGATAATAGCTCAGTTTTTACATTTCCAAAGGGAAATACAGGTTTGGGGCCTGCCTTTGGTTTATAATTTAAATTCACTTTCTCCTGCCACCAGATGTCCTCTATAGCTGAATTCTTGGCTCTCTGCTGTCTGTGCCTTCCTCACACTCATTCTAATAAGCTGCCTCAGCCATCGCCTCCTCAAAAGCTGGACATAGTGAAATGAATGCTGGTTGGGAGCGAGAGGCAAGAGCTATCACATCATCTGAGGTCCTGCTTTCCCTCGTGCTCCTATCAGGAGCCTTTTATGGCTCTGACTCGCTTTGTTAGACATGCTTCTTTCAGCACATTCTTTCTGAAACCAAATTTCATTTGCTATTGCCAAATCCAGCACCCAACAAGGCTCACAGCAAAATGGTAGAAAATAAGACTTTTGTTTCTAGAAATGATCCCTTTTCGTTAAAAATAAATAAATAAATTTAACCTAAGGTAAAAAATGAAACAACTTATTGGGAAATTACGCATGAATTTCTTTCAGGATTTTCAAAATGTCACTACTATGGTCATTACTGATTTGCTTATTTTCCAGAGTAAACGCTCTGCAAATGGCATGGCTGTCACATACATCACTTTGAATCTGCATCATGTTTTTGGCCAATTCGAAGTTCATGGCATCAGGGAGCATGTTGTAGGTGTGGATCACATTCCTGTAGTTGGTGTTGCTGGCCACTTCCTGAGACTTCTTGGCCGCCACCACACTGAACATGTCCACTGGCGTGTGGAAGGATGTCTTGGATTTCTCATAGCCCTTCCTGTACTCCCGGTCTGACTGCATCTTGGCCACCTGCATGAAGTGCACCAACTTGGGGTCGTCCTCCAGGCTCCGGAAGCCAATGTGCTTCCCTTTGCCTTGTTCATAGGCTTGCTTGTATTTGAACTGTAGACAGAAAAAACAAACGTGATGATGAAGATAGTGGAGGAACGAGAATATAATAAACTAGATGCCTTCAGCTTTGTCATAGGTTTAGAGTCTTAGAGCTACCCTAAAACTAGAAAGAAAAGAGCTCATAGGGGGCAAGGAGCAAAATCTTTTTATTTCAAATTCTGTGCCAGATGTAGGTCCATGGAAAGA
Source organism: Myotis daubentonii (assembly GCF_963259705.1). NCBI lineage: Eukaryota > Metazoa > Chordata > Mammalia > Chiroptera > Vespertilionidae > Myotis > Myotis daubentonii. Next base: position 62,737,623 of record NC_081846.1, on the reverse strand, counting down.
AAGTGATCTCAGAATTAACGAAAGCAATGTGGACATCAGCTGTCCAGGGTGCTGTAGAAAGCAGCTCTTCCCACTCAGCCGTGTGACCAGCAGAAAAGGCTGCAGACACAGTGTTTCATGCTGCATCTTTAAATTCAGGAAAAGCCTGGTCAGGGGTGTCCGAGGTAAAATCTATAGCTTCATCTCTATATTTGTTTAGAATTGCCTACAAATGATTAGAATACTTTAAAAGCAACTTATTTTAACAAGACCCAGTCAATTTTTACATTAAATAATGGACAAATGATTAGAGGGTCCTTGGACTGAATGAAGGGATGTGGCTTGTGTGTTACACGGGACGATGGTCCCACCAACCCTGGGTAGAGCTGACTGCAGTTCCTGAAAACACACAAACTCCGCTCAGCCTCAGGAAAGCCCAGCGGAAGCACTTACATCACTGGCAATGTCTCTAGAGGCCCTTGCAGCCTTTATTGAGATGGCATCCGGCCTCAAGTCATATCCTTTCTTCTTTTCTTCTTCCCAACCAGCTTTGTACAGTTTCTAAGTGATCAAATAGAAAAAAAGAAAAGGAAAGCGTCAGCATCTTTTCATTTGGGTTAGGACGAGGATCCTGATTTCTGGCACGTAAAAGACAGACATTCCATAAGCATTAGTTCACTTCACCTCCCCTACTTTTGTTGTTCATCTACTTACATCACTCATGGTGATTTGGTTCATTTTGGAGAGTAGAATGTCTGGCGTATCGGGCATGATGTGAATGGTGGTCTTGTCTTTGTTCCATTTCTCAATGTAGCGCCTCTACAACAAGAAGGGCAGGCACGTGACTGCACAGCAGGACCAGTGTGTGGGAGTGCTAGCAAGGGGAAGAGACTCACAGCTCCCCGGGGAAGAGCTTAACTCTGACGTTGGAAAATGGGTGAAATAGCAAGAGCTGGTGATTAGACTAGGCACATGCTGAGGACAAAAATGATCACACAAGGGAATCCTTTTCCACTGAAACAACAAATGCCATCTTGCCTCAACCCCACATGACGTAGGTTTTGTAGTTTTTGTCCCACCCTCAGCATGGTGTTGACAGCCCAAGGGTCAATATAACTGAGAATCTCTAGACATGACAAAAGATACAGAATGCCCCTCCTACCACCAGCACCACCAGGGCCATCAGAAAGATTAAAATGCCGACAGAGGTCATAGTAGCAGCGCCAGGCTCAAGGGCATGAGCACTCTGAGGGCTCTGGGGCTGAGGCCAGGAGTTGAGTTCTTACCTTATCCATAGTCAGTTTGTTACTCTTGTTAAGTTCTTGTTCCATTGTGTCCATGGAGTATGTGAACTTCAGCTTCTCCGGGTGCTGGCGATACTTCCTCTCGCTAAGAATCTCTCCTGCTTTCTTTGCCTTCTCCACTTCTAGGGAATCTATGGGGACCCAGCCAATCCCTTTCATCCAGTTGGTGAAGTCGGATTTGTATAGATTCTTTACAATATAAAAGGGAAATTTGAATTCAAAAAAAGTCAGGGCATGGGTTTCTTTAGTTAGAGGATTCAATCATTATCAAAAAGAAAGAAAAAAGGTGCTTAGGGAGAATAACTGGCTTTTTATTCCCTATTATCTTTTGGAAAACAATTAATTATAAAAGCTATTACATTCATGGTGGTTTCTAACAAGAAATCCTGACCCAATAATTCCTTTAAAAATTTAACTTTCTTGGGGGTGAAAGTGAACAGAATTTTGCACTAGAAAACATATTATAAAGTACTCATTTAAATCTTTTTTTTAAGGATACATCATATATTGGGCCCAACATCCAAAGTTCTAAAATATGTATATAGTAACCCCCAAAGCTACATATAGTTTAAATGAGTAAAAGCCTAAAACTCCAAATTCTGGAGAGGACCCCTAATTATAGTGAGCCTAGCCGGGTTTAGGGTGGAGTGAGTGGAATTGCCTATTTCTTGTTCTTCCCTCCTGCCAACTAGAACTGAATAATTCTATGCCAACAATCTGTTGATTGTTACATACATCGCTTTGAATCTGCATCGCGTTCTTGGAATGCTCCACATTCATGGCATCGGGCAGCAGAGTGTAGTTGTGGAAGGGTTGTCTGTAGTTGGTGTTGGTAGCAACCTCCTGAGATTTCTTGGCCGCCGTCACACTGAACATATCCAAGGGTGTGTGGTACCTAGTCTTGCTGGCTTCGTAGCCCTTTTTGTACTCACGTTCTGACTGCATTTTGGCTACATTCATGTAGTGAACCAGTTTAGGATCATCCTGAAGACTACGAAACCCAATTTGCTTGCCTTTGGCTTTCTCGTGGGCCTCTTTATATTTGAACTATATGAAAGAGAAGGGCAGACAGAAGTTTGATAGGGTAGAGTAGGAAATACTAAAGTATTAAACTGAATTTACCTAACAAATTAAGCAATAGGTAAATCCATTCTGAATCTAGTGTTTTAACATTGTTAAATGAACTAGCAAAGAATTTTTAATGGATGGTCTTTAAACATGCTCTGAAGATAATCAAGAATGGAATAATTTATAGTTTATATCCAGATTATTCATAAATAGATTCTTTGAATATGTTCAAAGGTCCCTGAAATTTTTACTTAATAAGGATTTGGTAGAGAGAGGAAGGGAGAGGGGGAGAAAGAAACATTGATGAGAGAGACATGATCTCCTGCTTCTTCCATGTCCTACTGGAGATTGAGCCTGAAACCCAGGCATGTGTCCTGACTGGGAATTGCACTGGTGACCTCTTGGTGTATGGGTTGACACTCAACCACTGAGCCACACTGGGTGGTGTATTTTTTTTATTATATGTTTCCAGTGTTACTTTGCATTATCTTATAAAGTCTTTGCATAATCCTGAGTAAATTTTTGCAATGCCCTTATACGAATTAGTTTATTGGACTACAAATGATAGAGTTTTTAACTCTATCAACATATTATATTAATTCATATAAAAATTATAAATTAATTTGTTAAATTGAATTCAGTATATAACTAAAATCATCTCATTTGAATCTATAATTCTGCCTGGATTTTCATATTTCATCAATTTTTGTGTGGAAATTATAGTATTTAAAAATTGTATACTTGCCCTGGCCTTTTTTCTCAGTGGTTTAGAGTATCAGCCCTCACACCAAATGGTTGCAGGTTCAATTCCCAGTCAAGGGCACACACCTCAGTTGCAGGTTTGATCCCCATCCCTGGTCATTCAGGGTAGGTGCGGGAGGCAACCAATTAATTCTCTATCTCTATCTCTATCTCTATCTCTATCTCTATCTCTATCTATCTCCCTCCCTTCCACTCTCTCTAAAAATCAATAGAAAAAAATATCCTCAAATAAGGATTTAAAAAATAAAATAAAAATAGTATTATTTTAAAACAGTTGGATACATTTCCAATTTAGTGACATTTTAGTATACAAAAGCTCTTTTTCCTTGACAAAATAAAAATAAGTTTTCAAGTTCATAACAATGAGAGTTCCAAATATTTTACAGTTTTAAAAAATAATTTTCTTATTTGTAACAACTGTATTGAGTTTTTAAATATTTTAAAGTGAAGCAGTGTAAAAACTCATTGTTACTTAGGATACTAGAAAAGTATTTTAATATCATAACTTTTTAATTTTGTTTCTAATATAGTTCATATAGCCTCCATGTGAAGATTTTGAAAATATAAAGTTTACTGTTTTCAAATTAGACTTACATCACTAGCAATATTTCTTGAACTTTTTGCAGCAACAATTGGAATAGCATCTGTTCTCAAATCATAACCCTTAGCGAGAGTTTTCTTCCAGTCTGCTTTATAAAAAGCCTTGAAAAAAAGAGAAATATTATTTTATTATTTAACAAAATTAAAAGAATGAAGCAAGATGCCAAAATCTTTCTTATAAAACATGTCATACTTTACACCTTTCTATTGAGAGAATTCGCGGAGTTAGGGCTATTAGTTCATCTTTTATGTATCTATCAGAGCCTTTTTAAAAAACATCAGTACCTACACAGTATGATCTCAACTGCTTTAAAAATGTATATGTTGGCATAACAAAGCAACTGAAATGTAATGCTTTAAATGTGGAATAACAGATTTTAATTTTTCATAATTTTTTATATTTCCAACTTCTCTATAATAAGCATGTAATAGTTTTATTTTCTTGTACTTTTAATAATAAAGCATTTTAATTTACAGAAAGGCATTTAATATTAAAATTAAAATTTCAGGTGTAGTACCATCCAGTTTTAATTGACCTTCATGTATATATATTACTTATAACAGCAGAGAAAACTTCTAAGAAAACCAAAAGCATGGAAATGAGCACCAAAAAAATGTTTATTTGGAGATCCAGAGAGCCTAAAAAATTAGGAAGAGTGACTAAGGTATCTTTTAAGAAATGAACACTTTTCTTAAGGTTTGATTATGTTTTTAAATTAGAATTTACCAACTTAAAAAAAACAACCCAAGCAAAAGGAAACAATTCATAAGAGTAAATTTAAACATCACTACCAATTAGGTATCTAGACTACCTGAGAGAGATGTTCTTTACATACAAAAAAGAGTTTCTAAAGAAAATGACAGTAAACTTTTTTTTAGAAGTTTTAACAAATAACTGAAACAAAAGTTAAATAAAGCAAAATTAACCTTACTACAGACTATGCACTACTGTATTTTCCTATCTTGGCTATCCCATTTTGTTCTTTTTTTTTTTTTAATGGAACACAACCTACTAGACTGATTTTATAACTCACTAATGAGTCATAGCCCATAGTTTGGAAAAGCCTGCATTAAGTGAAATGTTATGGTAGCCTCATATTCTATGACTAGAGGCCTGGTGCATGAAATTCATACACTTGTTGGGGAGGGTCCCTCAGCCCAGCCTGCACCCTCTTGCAGTCCAGGAGCCCTCAGGTGATGTCCGATTGACATCAGTTGGACATCCTTAGCACTGCCATGAAGGTGGGAGAGGCACCCCTCACTGCCACTGCGCTCGCCAGCTGTGAGCCTGGCTCAGGACTTCTGGCTAAGCAGTGCTCCCCCTGTGGGAGTGCACTCACCACCAGGGGGAAGCTCCTGCATTGAGCATCTACCCCCTGGTGGTCAGGGCACATCATAGCAACTGGTTGTTCCGCCATTCAGTCAATTTGCACATTAGCCTTTTATTATATAGAATAAGAGTCTGATCTGAGGACTGTTGATTGGCCTCTGTACACAGAGGGCAAGGAGGGCCTGAAGAAAGAGGTAGATCACTCTAGATTGGTAGGTACATAGCAAGGGAGCCTATGTATGAGGTCTGTCTTCGGTAGCCTCATAGGAGATCTCCGCACCCACCTGCCAGAATCTTAAGAGTTTATATAGAGACCCTAATAGGGTTTAGGCACTCATACCATCCAGGTGGTCTCAACAACACATTGATCTTAAGGCCATGCCCTTGAAAATGGCTCCCATTGTGGAAACAGGCAGAACGTACATTCCTAGGACTGGGAAGTGGGTGAATAGCCTGCAATCGCCCGGGGCCCAGCTAAGGGCCAACTGGAAGTCACAGCTTCTCTACGACCTCCTCTCAGAGAAATTCAGTGGGGCCCCACTCAGTTTATTTCCCTTAAAATGCTAAGTTCAACCATTACCCAGAACTGGAAAGCAAAGGCCCCCATTAGCAATGTTAGACTATCACCAGGCAAAGTACTCACATCGCTCATGTTGAGGGCGTTGACCTTGGCTTGAATAAACTGAGGCAATTCAGGGTCTATCGTGTACTTGTGCTTCAGTTTCTCCCCCTCTACCTTGTAGTTCAACTAAAAACAAAGGAGGCAGCATGCAAACATCATTAGCCGACAAAATGTAGGTTTCCTTAAGCACATACTCCCTTAAAAAGCAAGACTGTCATTTGTGTTTTTCCATAAGTAGGCCTACCCCACTGATATTGTGGGTTAAGTTCTAGACCACTGCAATCAAGTGAGTATCACAGTAAAGTGAGTCACATGAATTTTCTGGTTTCCCAGTGCACATAACAGTTATATTTACCCTATACTATAATTTATTAAGTGTGCAATAGCACTATGTCTAAAAAACAATGTTTATACCTTAATTTAAAAAGGCTTTATTGCTTAAAAAAATGCTAATCATCATCTGAGTCTTCAGTGAGTCCTAATCTTTTTGCTGGTGGAGGGTATTACCTTCCATTTGTAGAAAACGCAGTATCTTTGAAGCATAAAAAAGCACAATGAAACGAGGTGTGCCTGTATAAGGCAAATACCTAAACTATCATACAGAGGGGTTATTAGTAGTGCAGTCATTGGCTCCTTTCACCAATAATTATTAGACAGCGCTGTGGGCCAAGTAAGGTGGTAGGTTCTGTGTTTAAAGGGTTGAAAAGGGCAGACCTGTACTTTTGGAGCTTACAGACCAGTAGAAGAGACAGAGAATAAACACATGAATTACAAGGTAGAGTTAGAATCTATGATGTGTTGTAAATAAAATAACTTTAGGAAAGAAACAAGGGTGGTCAGCAAAGGCTCTCTAAGGAGGTAATTGAAGATAAGGGAGGGGCCCAAGCAGAAGAGGAGCATTCAGGGCCCTGAGTCTGGAAAGGGTGTGGCCTGAGAGGCCCCGAAGGCAGCCCTGGGTTACAGGGGCTGGAGCTACGGGGCTGGAGTGGCTGAGGAGGGCCAGAGCTCAGACGGGATGGGGAGTAGGGCCTCCCAGACGAGTTAATATGTTTAGATTTTATTTTCAGTTCAAGAAGTTACTAAGGGGTTTTAACTATTAGAGGGATGTGATTTGAGCTAAGATGGTCTCTCTGGTTGTAGTGTGTGCCTTGGGCATGGACTCCAGATACCAGATGACTATAGTTGTCCACAGGAGAGATGTGGAGCCAGAGCTAGGTTGGTGGTGGCTCAAAGACAGAGAGGTATTGGACAGGACGGCTGAGAGATCTAGGAGACTGACTCAGCAGAGGTGTTGGGTGTAGGGTTCACACAGCGAGGCATCAGTGGTGAAGCCAGGGATAAAAACACAGTCTTCCCTTCTTTGCTTTTTACTTACCTCCCTCTTTCGGGTGGAGGTCTTTTAGGAGAACTCTGACATTACCAAATGAGGTGAAGCACTGAGTATTGCAATTAGCCTCTGACTAAGACTAAGGGTCCAGGAGACCTGGGCTCAGAGAGGTGACTCCCGATGATTCTGGAAGTAAACTGCTTATCTCCTTCCCAGAGGCCTCTCTCTAGATTGCCTCTCACAACATCCAGCTATTGTGCCCGGGGATGGGGACGTTATTATGCCCTTTCCCTGGGAAGCTAAGTAGAACTGTTGCAACTCAGAGCAATAAAATAGCTTGGTCTGCAATTCAGACCGAGTGATAGATAATAATACTAATTTCATTCCATATGTCTCAGGAATAGCACAGACTCTCCACTTTGGGAAAATAAAGCAGATTTGGAAGTCTCCTTCTCCCCTGCCAGTTCTACCGATGTTCAAGTTCCAAGGTGCTTCAAAAGTACAACCTCTGAAAGCAGCTGATTTGCTAACATAGATGCAGTCTCACGTAGCGAACTAAGAAGGATGTGAAGTGGCTTATCACGGGGCTATTCATCAACACACCCTTCCGGAGGGAAGCCACTTACGTCACTCAGCTGCTTTGTGTTCTGCTGAGCCAGAACCATGCCCATGGAATCAGGCACGCTTGTGAATTTGATGGTATCTGGGTGCTGTCGATACTTCCTCTCATTTAATGCATCGCCTGCTTTCTTGGCCTTCTCAACCTCCAGAGAACCAATGGGGATCCAGCCAATGCCCTTGAAGAAGGTGTTATAGTCGTCCTTATACACATTCTGTAAAAGAGCAAGCTCATATGAGGAGATGTCCTAGAGAACAGCCACTCACTGGCTCTGCAATCTGCAATCCTCTGCAGGGGAAATGAACGGCAACCTTTTCAACTCGCTCCCGTCCGTAGTGGAAGCTATGGTTATGTCTGTCACGGAGCTTCTCACCCAGAATTTGGTAATGAGAAACAGCAGTGCTGTTGTTCGGGGGCATTATACACCACAGAGAGGATCTGGGCCACATATTTCCACGGCTACTGCTGAAAAAATATTGTCTCTTTTGACAATAAATTGGGCTTTCCTTTTGATTTCACTGAAAACTCCCAACTTTGAATTTCACCCACACTGTCCACCTAGGCTCTTCCTGATCTCAGCTGGGGAGAGACATTTGCATTGAGCCACAATAAAGGAACACCGTTTCTTCCCTTCACAGAGGACGATTCTTATAGACATCCGGATCCCGCGGAAGGAAAAGCCCTGAATATTAAACACCTCCCTCTGCAGCTCCCCGTGAATCATGCTGCAGTCACAAAGCCTTCCTGGCTCATTTTAGATGACTCATCACACAGATTTACATGCAGGAGAGTGTGACCTTGAGGTGTTTTTTTTTAAAGCCAAAAAATAACTTTGCTGAATTCAGAAAGAATAAAGAATGCTCCTATTTTGCCTTACACGTATCACCATTGAAGAAAACACCCCAGGAGCAACCATTTCCTCTTGCTGAGGATTATGGTGGCTTATCGACTTAGTGGAATATGGCTTTCTCTGTGACCCAGAAGTTAATAAAGGCAATGTCAATGGTGACAGTAGGAGTGCAGAAAGCCAGCAAAAGCACAGCTTGTCCACCATGCCTTTGTTAATCTTTCAATAATGACTGTTTATTTTAAAGTACATTTTCCCCCAAAATATCTTACTGTATTGTGAAGTCTACTAAAGTAGGAAGAAAAGATTATCCCTTAAGTACCAGCTTCTCTGGGTCTGCTCCGTCCTACATACTTACATCACTCTGAATTTGATTCGCGTTCCTGGTGTGCTGGACACTCATGGCATCAGGTAGGTATGTGTAATGATGTATCGGTTGTTTATAATTGACGTTGGTAACAACATCCTGGGCCATCTTTGCGGCTGTGATGCTAACCATGTCCCCAGGAGTATGGTAGCTGGTTTTGGTGTTCTCATAGTTCTTCCTGTATTCACGATCGGATTGCAGCTTGGCTACGTTCATATAATGGACCAGCTTGGGATCATCCTGGAGGCTTCTAAAACCCACATGCTTGCCCTTGGCCTTCTCATAAGCTTCCTTGTATTTATACTGCAGAGGCAGAACTAGGTTAGCAAAGTCCTAGGCAATGATACTAGTAGGTGTAGCAACTCTATTCACACACAAAAGCTCTCAGAACATTGTGACTTTCTGGAAGATTGTACAAAAATGCAAACCATATCTCCCCCCCCGCCCCCACACACACATACACACACACTCCCCAGAAAGTTCAGAGTGACAATATTTATTTCCATCACTTCTGTGTTATAGTGGGTGTCATGATACACTCAGGACCAGGACCAATTTCTTTTCTTTGTTATCAATACTATAGATGACTTGCATTTAGAACTTTACTTAAAGCCAACTGAATTTTCACACTTACTATAAACATGACACGTTCCAAATATAAGACCCATATCTCCTGGTTTTCCAGCAATGTGAATTCACCTAATCCATTATATTATTGCATATCACAGATTCTTAGAAATTATTGAGAAAACCTCCCATTTTCTGTTCCGATTGGCCTAGTAATAGGTAAACAACAGGTGCAGAAGAAACTCTAAAAAAGCTCTACATGTGAGATGTTTGCACTCAGATCGTCTTGGGGTGGGGGAGGAAATCATTACTGTGATTTTTGTCTCAGGTTGACCTAATAGGGAGCATCAATTTAGATGCTGCACTGGTAGGTAGCTGAGTCTTCACCCACCCCAGTCCTCAGCAGCTCCTCTCCTGAAGCAGCTGAGTAAAGGAACTACAGTCCAGGGGTCCTCAAACTTTTTAAACAGAGGGCCAGTTCACTGTCCCTCAGACCGTTGGAGGGCCAGACTATAGTTAAAACAAAACAAAACACTATGAACAAATTCCTATGCACACTGCACATATCTTATTTTGAAGTAAAAAAACAAAACGGGAACAAATACAATATTTGTATTTGCATGTGGCCCGCGGGCCGTAGTTTGAGGACCCCTGAACTACACTGAGGGCAGGGACCACTGTGAGCTTTTCCCACCAGTAGGTATCTAACAGCTGTGCTGTCCAAAATCTCTCACTGCTAGGATCGGCACTGTGGTGCAGATTGAGCTACACTGTATGTAACAGGTCAAAACTTCAATTTCCACATAAAAGAATTCAAATCCACCTAAACTCTGCAGATATGCAGCTTCTGCTGTTTAAGCACCGATTTATCAACAGGAGTTTGGCAGGCAAAAGGATTATCAAGTAATCTCTAGGCATGTTAGGAAAAGCTCTGTGCAAGTGCTTACAAAAAAAGAGAAGAGAATGTCATGCTTTAGACTTTCACTTCCTCCTAAAACTACAAATGCATTTCACAGTGATGTGCACATCTCTGAGGAACTGTTTTCAGTAGCCGCCCTACAAGAAAAAGCTCTAGAATTCTTACACCCATCTCCCCTGTGGCCTGCATACATTTGTGGTTTCTTTCTTCTCTCCTCAAACCAAAATTGTAGTCTCTGGAATGGTGTGTAACAGTGAAGTGTGCAGCGGGGAGGGGGGGGGCGGATGTGAAGGGGGGGAAGGAGTATGCTTTGTGAAAATGTTGTTTTTCAATTATGGGAAGAAGAATAAGTGTATGCTGTTTCTGTTATAGGTAAAATGGGCATCAATTACATAAATCAAAATTACATTCTAAAAAAGTGGTTCTTTGCCCATTGGATTTATAAAATGGTGATTGCCAGCAGGGAGGGGCTGGGGGGAGGCAGAAGAAGGTAAAGGGGGGGATAAATGGTGATGGAAGGCACTTGACTTGGAGTGATGAACACTCAGTACAGTGTACAGATGATGTGTTGTGGAACTGTGCACCTGAAACCTGTATAATTTTGTTAACCAGTGTCACCCTAATAAATTCAATACAAAAAAATAAAAATAAAATCTGTACATTTTATAGAACATCTTTTCAATCGTCTTAATGCAATTATAATGCAGGCAGGCACCTGAATTTAATGTGTTAGTGTCAGTCAGGATGTTCTCACCGAAAATAAATGCGGCTGTCAGGGAAGGTGTCAGGGGAGGTAATTTGGGATATGAATCAGGGAGAAAGCCGCTGTCAGGATTATGACAGCTCTACCAAGTGGGGTCAAGTGAAAAGAATCACAAAACATGGAAAAGTGACAGTTTCTCAAAACACTATTTTGTGCAGAGTTTGAATGTCATGAATTCAACATCTTGTTTTCAATGTGATAGCATTTAAACAAGCACACATCTATTTACTTTTTAAAAAGGCAATCACCCAGATTTCACCTAGAATGTGTACTCACATCACTGGCAATGTTTCTTGACGCTTTGGCTGCGGTGATGGGAATAGCATCTCCCAGCACATTGTTGCCCTTGGCTATTAAATCATGCCAGTCCCGTTTATAACAGACCTGGGACAGAAGAAATGAGATGTCAGCATGCTGTGTATTCATCCGCTGAAGTGATTCCTCAACAGCTGGGATTGTCTTATCCCTCTGCAGATGGAAGCTAAAAGAACCTCCTAGAGCAAAACGTCACATTTCACATAGCATGGACGTACTGGGCTCTGCACCAATTATTCACCCAGATCTGGTTTGGGCACATATAGAAGAGGGACATGAGAAACTGGAGTGGATCCAGTTTGTGGATCTAATAAAGGTTCTGGAGACCAGGGTATGTGAGGACCAGCTGGAGAAAATGAAGTTGTTCAGTCTTATGGAAAGGTCAAGGGAAGGTCTGGTGGTAAGATCTAGCAATTTTAGGATTGTTGCTTTTTTTTAAAAAAAGGATTTTCTTTATTCTTATTTCTCTGGAGGATAATAACCTTCTTCACATGCAAAAATCAGGAAAACTAATTGGAGGTTTAGAGAACTAGATGTTAAGCTCTACATAAAGAAGATTCCTTTATGGTGATTGTCAGGGGAAAGTGGGGGTGGGGCAGTAGAAGAGGATACAGGGGGATAAATGGTGATGGAAGGAGACTTGACTTGGAATGGTGAACACACAATACCAAGTACAGAAACCTATAACTTTATTAACCAATGTCACCTCAATAAATTCAATACAGAAGAAGAAGGAGAAGAAGGAGAAGGAGGAGGAGGAGGAGGAGGAGGAGGAGGAGGAGGAGGAGGAGGAGGAGAAGGAGGAGGAGAAGAAGAAGAAGAAGAAGAAGAAGAAGAAGAAGAAGAAGAAGAAGAAGAAGAAGAAGAAGAAGAAGAAGAAGAAGAAGAAGAAGAATCCTTTAAAGTTGTCCTACACTTTAAAAGGCCAACTCAGAGGTACAGAACCATCATCACGGGCCAGGCTGCAACCGAGACTGTGTGGAAAGCTGACCTAAGTAATTGTCAAGGTCCCATCATACCTTAAAATTCTATTATTTTATCACCAGTTCCGTATTTCACACCCCATCAAAGATCCTACTTACATCACTTATATTGTAAGCATTGCACTTGGCCTGTAGAAACTGAGGAAGATCAGAACTCATCGTGTATTTATGTTTCACATCTTCTCCTTTAGCTTTGTATAAGATCTGCAACACACAGCCACAACAACAAAAGGCATTACAAATAGTACAAAAAGGAAAATGCGTTAGTGGCATGCTTAAAGGAGTTATTCCTAGCACAATCCCCACCATTTCTATTGTGCAGAAGTATCAAAGGTATTTTCCTGTTTTTCAGAAACTCAAGCATCTTCTTGTCTTTAGGAAGAGCCAACAACTCTGTATATTATAATACAGAGAAAGAATCCTTAAAAGAATAGAAATAATTTACTGCCAAAGATAAATGAAAAATAGGTTCTAACGTGAACTACACCAAAGCCAGAAAAGTTCATTCTTTGCTAGAGGAGCTAATAGTTCTTAAAGTCTTGTGTTGTTTTGGTTTGGATTTGTTACTTTTAGAGAGAAAATGATGATTAGAATGTCTTTCACTTTTGCTTAAAACTTTCCAATTATAATTGTACAACTAAAAGCATATAATAATTTTCTTGTTAAATGAAGGTGCTTATACATAAATCCAGTGTGCTCAAAAGATTTACCATTTTGGATTTACCCTAGCTTGTCATTTTAAAGACATCATATTATATCCTCCTCTTGGTAATAAAAATGAAAGAAATTGCTCAATTTTCTAAAACTGAGCTAGAACAGGAATCACAAGATTTTCAGTCTGTATTTATCATACATACCTCCATTTCCCAGGCACGTCTATATGGAACATCATGTGTAAACTGGTGTGTATGTATCACAAGTAAAGTCTGAGGTGGCTGATATCTAAGTGAATCCTCAAATACTAATAAATTCTTCTAAGAATCCCAGAGCTATCCTTACTTCCTCACTGACTTTAGAAACCACTTCTAAGCATTCACAGAATCTCATCATTTCTACTTTCTAAACACCTCCTTTCCCATCACTACTGCCTTAAAGTCCAAGAAAGCCTTCTGTTGGGTGTCTGTAACAGCTTTCTAATTCGTCTTCTTTTTCCAATCTCTCCCTCTCCAATACAGCTTCTGTACTTTTTGTCAGATTTAAAACACAGACATGATAATGCAACTCCATGAATTAAAAATATGCAATACATCTTGCTACTTACCCCATAATGTCTAGACTATAAATTGGCATACAAAACCCTCAATGATCAGGTTACAATCCTGAACACTTCACTGCTCTTCCATTCATTACTTCTTCACTGTCATGCTTTTCCTTCCCGAATTTGCTAGGGAAGCTCTGGTAGGCAGTTACCTCTTCCCTTGAGTTACTGAGCACGTGTGTCTCCTGTAGCATTCATCTCTCTGTGTGGCAATGCTGTTCTACCCACGACTTTCTTATATTCTTGTCCTATATTCTTGTTATAGCCTATATCCCACTAATCCTTGTCTACTTAATCTTTGTACAATCATCACATAATACAGTGCCTGGCACATGGAAGGTGTTCAAAAACATTCATTCAATGAATTAATGAATGTGTGCTTTTGATGTCCCTTTGACTCTTCTATACACCAGTCTTTCCGTGAGGTTTGACTTTAGCCAGATTATATATATGACTTATGGACAGGCAGGCAAACAATGTACTAATCTCCACCAAGACATAAGTAAAAAAAAGTCTCTATAATAATTATCTATGGTGAAATGAGGTGCAAAATAATATACTCATGTGTATTATTTCCCTGTATTATATATAAACACTAAATATAAGGAACTTAATATAGAATTGGATATGATAAATTTGCCACAATAAAGTGTCTAGGATTTAAGCTTAAAGTTAGTGTGTGTGTGTAGTAGTAGTAGTAGCAGAGTAGAATTTTTTGCACCATGTCAATTTATCCAATAACACAGTATTTCAAGGTAAAGAGGAAGAGGTTTCAAAAAGGAAGGTAAAAGCCAAGATAAAAGGAAAAGAAAACATTAGTGATCAAGCTAAAAAGGATTGTAATTATTAATTTTAAATTAAGGAAAATATATTAGCTCAGAAGAATCTTTTTAATGGGCCGATATTTCTTGAATCCTCCCTCCATCCTTTGCACCCTCTGTTTTGTTGTACTCACATCACTGACTTGCTGTGTGTTCTGCTTTGCCTGGACCATAACTGGGGAGTCCACGATGCTGGTGAATTTGAGGGTGTCTGGATGCTGCCTGTACTTCTTTTCACTCAGGGCATCACCCGCCTTTTTAACCTTTTCTACATCCAGACTCCCAATAGGTATCCAGCCGATGCCTTTCATCCAGGTGTTGTAGTCTTCCTTGTAGGCATTCTATGGCAAAGGGGAAAAAGAGGAGTGAGCGCCCCAGGCAAGGGCTTCTCTCCTGCAGGCTCTGACCTTGAAGGGAGATTGTCTTGTGAAGTAAATGTCACTTACATCGCTCTGTATGTGCATCATGTTTTTAGACAACTCCAGGTCCATGGCATCAGGCAGGTAGGTGTAATGATGGAGTGGATGCTTATAGTTGGTATTGCTGACAATATCCTGAGCTTTCTTAGCTGCCACGACATTGAACATATCGTGGGGTATGTTGAATTTCGTCTTTGTCTTCTCATAGTCATTTTTATATACCCGGTCCGACTGTATCTTGGCTACATTCATATAATGAACCAGTTTAGGATCATCTTGGAGACTTTGGAAGCCAACCATTTTCCCTTTGGCCTTTTCATAATCTTTTTTGTACTGAACCTATTAGAAACAAAAGTGGGCATATTTTTAAATGTATCAATGAAGATTTTACTGAGCAATGAGACCATGGTTTGAAGCAATTGGGCTTTCCAGAAATTACTTCAATTACCAAACAAGTAGATACTCGCTTGTAAGTAGCCAGGTAAAATTAAAATGCTATTTTGAGCCCATTTGATTGTCTATAGCTGCTTCTGCTACCCTAGCAAGATTGGGGTAGGGGTGTTACCACTATTCATATCAATGACAAAGTAAAATAACTTCCTTCCCACTTAGATACTTGAGAGAGACAAATGAAAAGATAAATATTTCACAATCTCTACCAATGACGTTGCGCTGCTAAAGAAGATCCCAAAGAGCTGGCTGTTTGATTAGTAGAATTGTAGCGGTGGTAGCAGAATTTTAATGAGTCTGCATATTCAAAGGGAGACTCAGAGCCAGTAGTGTAAACACTAATTAGCTCTGAATAATGGTGAGGGGAACTGAGCTTCCTTGGGGAGACCTGGGAAGAAACCTGGGAAACCGAGAAGCAGAGATGTGAGGGAAGGTTTGTGTGTATGGGGCGGGAGAAGGGTGGGGGGACGGGAAGGAGGAGGAGCCGGGGGAGGGGAGACTGGAGGAAGCCACCCACAGAGGAAGAGGATCAGTGAGAAATTCTGGACGGCAGGGCCTTTAGGACACAGGCACTTATTACTCAACTGTCATGTATTTACCCTGGTGCAATGTCAATTTCATTTCAAACCGTCAGTGACGTTGTGCTTGGGACTTGGGGGAAATCAAAAGCAAGGGGCTGTGTCCTGTCTCTGGATCATGCAGAGCAAAAAGTAGTAAATCCGGGGAAGGAGAACCCAGGAAGCCAGAGCAATACCATCATAAACAAACCAGGAGTCAGGGAATCACAACACAGAAGCCTCAGGACAACTGCAGGTACAGGAAGGGTATCCCACTTCCTACAGGACAACAGGTGGGGGCCTGAGTCCACTGTATTTAAATTTAAGAGCAAAGGGACTTCAGTTTGCAGCTGGGTAAAAGCAAGACAGCAAAAGAAACAAAGTTCCTAACTGTAATGGAATCTAATGACTGACAATTGGAGGCTATAAAAATTGAAGCCGAGCCATCATCTGTAGAAGCAATTGGGAACTCACATAAATTAAGCAGGTTTTGAGACAAAATTTTACCATTAGGAGGCTGTTATACTTAAATAGTATTGAGAAGGCTAAAAGGGGCTAATTCCAATGTAACCCTGATATCTGGGGGGCTAGCGATTGGAATCCATGCCAGCAAGCTCAGTGTACATTCCTGATAACCTATAATTAAATCATTACCTCCTTCCCAGAAACTGGTCTTGCAGAACCTGTTACAGAGGCCATAAAACTGTGAGCAGTGCACGGCCCGGAGGGAGGGTTATTAAGGCTGGTGCCAGGCCAAACCATCAGGTATGGCCCGGAGACCCCCAACACCTGGGGGCCTTCTTGCAAGGCCCGTGAAAAGGACCGGAAGCATAATCCATATTTGCAGGACAAAGACCACAGGGAGATATAAAAAGAAGCCCCCTGCATGTTTCTGTACTCAGATTTGGAAAGCTATTCCCTGAGTCCACTGGTGTAATTAAACAGTGTCCCTCCTTTTCTTTAAAGCATCGCTTGGTTTTTCTTTGGTCTTCTGCAACAGTATGTACCTTATTTATTTTCACAAGGCCAATAAAGTGCATTGTATAGAAATATTGATGAGAATTTTTAACTAGGGTGCTTGATGAGAGCTGATCAGATCTGTTTAAGGAACTTTCTTTTCTAAACAGACTTGCTTCCAGGTGGGGACAGCAGACCTGGGACTTTGGGATAACAAGTCCACCCCGCCCACATTTCTGGTTACACACAGGTGACCACCAGCTGGACTTACGTCACTGGCCGCCTGCCTGGCAGCCTTGGCAGCCTTGATGGGAATCGCATCCGTTCTCAGGTCGTACCCCTTCTTGCTCATATCTTTCAAGTCTGCTTTGTATATATTCTGAAAGAAAAATGTCATTTAAGTATAACTCAGACCACACTTAGAAAAGACTTATCAGCAGCCCCCAGCTGAGCCCATGCACACACCTCACTGATATTGTAGGCATTGACTTTAGCCTGGATGAACTGGGGCAGGTCCGCTGGCAGGCTGTATTTGTGGAGAGTTTTCTCTCCTTTGGCTTTGTAGGCAATCTGAAAGAGAAAAACACACACACGCATAAACAAACTAATAAAGTAGGAAAAAAGATTTAATGGCAGAGGGAAAGAATTTTAGGGAGGGTCGCACTGCGCAGGGGTGCTTCTTATGTAAGACTCTGTGTGGTCCCCATATTCAGCTGCAAACATCTGAAGGCATTCAAGGTCTCACATGCAATTACACAGGGTCTTATCTTCATGCTGGTTCAGCCTGGACAAAGGCACCTTGGTATATATGCACTAGGAGCCCCTGGACCTAGGTCGGGGCACCTGGTGGAAGTTAGCCCAGGAAGGTGTCCTGATGAAAATGTGAATGTGTAGACACTTTCCTGAGCATAAGAGAGGCTAATGCAGTGGTATACACTAACCACCTCTATTATACTCTGTGGGCTCCTAAAGGGGGTGGTGGGTAGTAGGTTTGACTATTATATGATTTTTGTCTTAGTTCTGACTTAAAATATAACTCCTCCATATGATATAGTGCTTCTATTCATCTTCCTGGTCTTTCCTAGAAATAGGCGTGTAATGTTTCCTGTTATCAAGAGAAGCCCTTCTTACCTTCTCCTTGGAAATCAAGGTCAAAATACTGGAAGGACAGCACACAGTACATAATACTCTTAAGATATGAATTAGGTGTGCTTTGTTAATGAGAAGCTAAGGGAACTATAAAGTTGCTCATGTAACTGAGTCTCTTCAGATTCCATAATAACTACAGGCGATCAGTACATTTGGAATACTAATGTATTTGTATTAGTTAGCATTCATGGAGACACAAATAAGATTCACACTTACATCACTCCTCTGGGCCTGGTTAATCTTAGATTGCACTGTAATTGGAGCATCTTCAATGGAAGTAAACTTGAAAGTATCTGGATGTTGGCGATATTTTTTCTGTTTGGTGAATTAAAAAAAAAAAAGAAAAACAATTCTATTACTTGCACTGAAGGCTAATATATGAAAACCTCTGAAATTTATTTTGGAGAGACATGACTTTTCCTATTTTAAAATGTGAAAACACTAGATTTTTGGTTGGTGGGGCTGGGGGTGGGGGGGGGGAGGGGGCGCGGTGGGAATGAATACAACACAAAAGCCATTATTTAAAAATTGACTTAATCTTGGATTTGTCAATACAACTTTCAGGAACCAGACTTTACTCTCTTAATTTCTTGCTTATGACACAAAAGAGGGCACGCTCAGATAAGCAGAATACAGAAACATCCCAGATTTTTCTAAAGGATTAAGAGAAAACCATTCAGAAAGACAAGTTAGGGTTCTTTGCACTAACAAGTTCTCAGAGATGTCATTTCCCCCATCACACCATCAGCAGTTAAAGAAGATCTCTAGTTGAGCGAGGAGAAATTGGGGAATTGGGACAGTAGCTAGGGATTATTGAAAAGAGAGGAAGTGCCCTAGCTGGTTTGGCTCAGTGGATAGAGTGTCGGCCTGGGGACTGAAGGGTCCTGGGTTTGATTCTGGGCAAGGGCACATGCCTGGGTTGTGGGCTTGGTCCCCAGTGGGGGGCATGCAGGAGGCAGCTGATTAATGATTCTCTCTCATCATTGATGTTTCCCTCTCCCTTCCTCTCTGAAATCAACAAAAATGTATTTTTTTTAAAAGAGAGGGAGTAATTTTGCTCTGCAAGCCTCAATATGGTTAGTACATAGATTGTCACTAAAGTGCTGAGAAGTCACAGGAGAGGGAACACTGGAAGGTGTTCGAATTGGGAGCTGACAGCTTCTAGCTACCCTTATCCCTATATTCTTCTCCACCTATTCTCCCACAGTTGCATCACTCTTTCAACTTCAGACTTCTGACAACAATCAAATCAGAAGAACTTTTTCTGAAAAATTCCCGAGTAGATACAATGGTCTTCACCAAAAACAAACAAAAGCACAAAACAACATGAACAACAAAATCTTGAGTGTGGAAGACAACTCTCACTGAGCACCTCTGCCCCTTTTTTATGTAGTCTAATCTCCTTGATGATGGGTGTGCCTGGCAGTATCGGGATGTTTCACTGTAGGCAGAGAAGGGACAGATCTCGCCTGGCTGCTTTGAGACTGCAAGATCATCGTTATTTTTTCTTAGACTAAATAATAATCTATACACTACTTCACAGTCATCAAGAATATGACATAGCATATATAATACATAATCTGTAATATTCTTTATATACATTATTCATAATCACCAAAAAATGGAAAAAATGCACATGTGCACCAACTAGACAACCAAAATGCAACATAGCCATACAAATGAATGCTACGCAATAGTAAAAACAAAGGAATTGCAGACGCATGTAGGTATATGGATGAACCTCAACAACATTATTCTAAATGAAAGAAGGCTGATATAAAGGAATTTTCTAGAAAAGCAGAACACTAGAGACAGAAAGCAAATGAGGGGTTGCCTGGAACTGAAGATGGGAGCAGGAGTTTTACAAGGAATCATTTTGGAGACCTAGCAGAATTTTAAAATTTGACTGTAATGATGATTGTACAACTATAGGAACCTATTAAAACTCATTCAGGGGTACACTTAACATAGTATTTTATGGTATGCAAAGTAAACCTTTATAAAGTTGTTAAAATATTTTTATCATGAATGGTTCCCGTACGTGATTTATCTCCCAGAATAATTCATGCATGTGGTCAGTTTTTCCCCTCAGCAACAATTACTAGATAATGAAGTGGGAAAGGAGACACTTCCCATGGTTTGGGGAATTTCCTCATGGCACATGCACAAATCTCTCTGTGACAAATGAATGCACTGGCTTTACCTCATTAAGGATGTCTGAAGCTCTCTTTGCCTTTTCCATTTCTAAGGACCCATACGGCACCCAGCCGCAGCCTTTCATCCAGCTGTTGTAGTCAGCTTTGTATTCGACCTAGAACACCAAGAGAAAGGTTAAATTTCTTTGGCTCAGCGTCATGCTGATTTGTAAAATCATTAACATGTTAAGATTTCTGACCAGCTTTCTTACTCCAGACATTAAGGTTATTGTAAACATATTCTTGGTGAGAGATTTTAACAGCCCTTAGGTTCTCACTGCTTTCCCAGTGGACATATATTTCATTTCATTTTTATTTTCAACTGAGTGGAATTTCAATCAGGAAAATGCTAATTTCAAAGCTGCATTTCAAGGAATAAATGAAGTTGTTATATTTAGATAATCAAATGTGAGAGGTTTGCTCATTAGAGCTCTAAGTATTATGTGTAAATGGTCAAATTAGGACTGAAGACCACATTAAAGTTGGATAATTTTGCTCATTTTATGATTAGATAAGAGTTGATAGTAGTTGTTTGCTCGCAATGCCCTTCATGTGTAATAGTCAGCTTAGGAGTTTTTCTACATTGGCTGACAGTGCAGTTTAACACAGTCATGCTCATCAATTTGCTTATCATTTGGAATTGGTCCTATTTTGAGGACACTTACTTAATATTATTAAAATAATTAGTTACCCTTATTATCTAGCTATAGGTAGTACCTAAACTTAAACTCTAGATACGAACTTCAAATTTTTATTCTTTAGTGTGGGCCTTCTAATTAGCATGAAAAAAATCAAGAAATCATATGGTTCCTACCTGTAAGAGGCTTACAATTTATTTGGGAGGAAGAAACATAGCAAAAATTAAACAAATAAGATGACTATGTATAAAATAGAATTCTTAGTGATGGAAATGTTGGTATCCCATGTTCAAATCGGCATTATTCACACAGCCAAAAGATGGAATCAACCCAAATGTCCACTGACTGGTAAATGGCCAGACAAAATGTGGTGTAGCATAAAACAGAACTATATTCAACTCAAAAAGGTAGAAAAACCTGACAAATGCTACAAGACTGATGAACCTTGTGGACATTACACTAAGTGGTTAGGGTTAGGGTTAGGGGAAGCCATTCACAAAATACAAATATGGGATTATTGCATTTACATGAGGTCTCTAGAGTAGTTTAACTCATAGAAACAGAAAGTAGAGGGTGGTTGCCAAGGGTTGAGGGAGGGAGGAAATGATGAGCTGTTGTTTGTGTGTAGAGTTTCAGTTTTGTGAGATGATAAAGTTCTGGAGATTGGTTGCACAACAAGGTGAATATAATTAACTGCTACAGAAGTGTAGACTTAAAATGGTAATGATGGCCCTAGCCAGTTTGGCTCAGTGGATAGAGGGTCAGCCTGCGGACTGAAGGGTCCCAGGTTCTATTCCGGCCAAGGGCATATGCCCAGGTTGCAGGCTCGATCCCCAGTAGGGGGTGTGCAGGAGGCAGCCAATCAATGATTCTCATCATTGATGTTTCTATCTCTCTCTCCCTCTCCCTTCCTCTCTAAAATTAATAAAGATATATTTTAAAAAAATGGTAATGATGGAAAATTTTATGTTAAGTATATTTTGCCACATGTTTAGAAAATAGAATTGTTAGGGTAAAGTGTGCAATTGTGTAGCTCAGACAAATTAATTTGCCTAAAGAAGTTTTGATCTGCAGAAAAAAGTCCAGCTATTATAAAAAGATTGATGCTGTAACTATATATTTTATTTTTAGACAAGATAGAAATCTATGTAAAAAATTATTGATAGTGATGATGATAATCATAGTGAATGTTTTTTGAGAACTCACCAAGACCTGGTACCCTGCTAAATATTTTTGCAAACATTTAAATCCCCAAAACGGTTGTTTTGTTTTATTCCAATTTTACAAGGAGGACTGTAGACTCAGCAAATAGATAACTTTCCCCAAGGGAAACAGTGATGGGGTACAAGACCCAGGTCTCTCTAACTCTGAAGGGTGTTCTCTCATAGAACCACAGGGGTAACTCCCATTACAGAGTTCTTACGTACAGAAGAACATGCCGACATCTGTGAGAAATGCCAAAAAACTCACCCCACTTAGAAATCTTTCTCAGTTTCTGACTTGTTTTAGGAGGGAATAGAGGAAATCGGATACTCACATCGCTCTGCAGTGCGTACGCCTTCTTGGCCAGGTCCAGGTTGATGCTGTCGGGCGGGTAGCTGTAACTGTGTAGGACGTTCTTGTAGTCCATGCCACTGGCGATTGCCTGAGCTTTCTTGGCCTGAGTGACTTGGAGCATATCGAGAGGTGTCGTGTAGATAGTTTTTGACTTTTCATAGTCTTTATGATATTCACGCTGTGAATAGGAAATTACCGTTTATTACCTTAATGGATCTCCAGAAAAAGCACAGAGATCTCTCATAAACAAAAATACGAGTTCAGAAAAACAGATCCAAACATCTGAGTAGCTATTTTTTTCCTAAAATCTGTTCGCATGTTACACATTGTTGAAATGCTCCCCAAAATCATACATGGACAGATCTTCTCAAATCTCTTTTTAGATCAAAGTACAACTGTCAGACATCAGGAATGGGCCATGGCTTCTGCTTCAGCCAAGTATTACTTTATTTTAAAACAGGGGTTTTCAAAGACTGCTAACAAACTATATGACCTCTGGAGGTAATCTAACCTTTGAAGAGTTTTCCAATAAGGGAGTGTTTTTTTGGTTGACCAAAATCCTAAGACAATCATTTCTACTTCTGGTTTTATAAGATGACAGCTTGATAAACAGAAGTGTACACTTGACCCTTGGTGTTTCTAAAGTCATCTTTAAAGGGATAGTTTCTGATTTTTCAACCTGATTATTCCACATTTGACAGGGCATAAGCCCCACTGAGAATCTCAAAGGTTTTTTTATACTACGTTTAATTTTTGGTAACAATTTAAAAGAAACTTCAGATTGCAGTAGCTATAACATCTCAAAGGAGAAACGTCTGTGAATTGAGCCATTAAAGTAACCTTGGCCCTTGTGTTCTCATAAAATGAATGTCCTCACTGAGCCTCAGAAGGCACTTCCATTGGCTGTATTTTTGGAATGGTTAGCCAGGCTACTAATGAGGTCAAAGTCCCAGCTTCATCAACTGCCTTAATGAGAGACAGTTGCCGTTAGGAAAATTCTAAACCCATTATATGTCCCCATAGTCATAGAATCATTAAAGACAGTGACCCAAGCTAGCAAATACAGATATGCATTATAAATCTGTAGAAATTCCTTTCGCAAATGATCCAGTCTGTTAGGGAATGTGATCTTCCTTCCAATATTTTGTGGGTAGTAACTTTCACTGAATAAATTTATCCCTTAGTTGTAAAATCTAGCTCTTAGTTTATAAAAATAAAATGTGAAAACTTTCTGATGGTATGAAAAAACATTAAAAAATGTAAACATAGTTTGTCTTTATTACAAATAAACTGATAAAGCAATGTTGCAACAGCAGTTGGTGTGTGGGAGTGTTTTTGACTCCTTTGTTTATGTTCATACTCGTTCACACATACCTGCACATATAAAATGTTGTCAAAGGTCCAAAGGGCTTTAAAAGATTCTTTTAAAAAGCTATGCATGTTCTATACCTGCAGCTTAGCATTGAGCCTGGATATTATGTGATAATGGCTCATTAGTGACTTTTCTTTTGGATGCCAACATCAATCAATTAAGAAGTGTTTACTGAGCACTATTATGTGCCTAGTGTTCTAATGGGTTCTGTGATAGGATGAAAAAACAAAGATAAATATACATGTGCTCCCAACAGAGAGCTATAACCTTTTTGAGTTAAGAACAGATAAGGAAGTAGAAAACAAGACGTTTTATGTATGTAAGCACGGTATACTGACATAGTTCAGTGTGAAGTTATTAGATAAAGTAACTGAATGGGATGTCTTAAAGTTCTTCATGAGTAAATGCAAAATGAATGAGAGAAGGTACATACCGATCACATGAGCTCATGGGTAAAAGGAAAGCAAATAATACATACATCGATCTATTTAATAATGAAAAACTGATATTTGCAAGCTGTGTTGAACATTCTTAACACTCTTACGTGGTTCTCTAAACATTTTTTAAACACATTATATACTGCAATTTGCAACAGTAGATGTTTGCTTCTCTATAGTAAGAATTTTAGCCAAAAGATAATAGTTGGTCCATAGACAAGCCTTAGGAAAGCCATAAATTCTCTAAAATGCAGGTGAAAGGCACAGAAAAAAAGTTTGTTTTTTTGAGATGGATAACCCAAATACTTTATCAGATTCTCAAAGGGGTCTATGATTAATGAGCATTTTTCTAGGCCAATACTAATTACCAAATTATCAATAAAGAACAATAATAGCTACACTAAGATTTTTATCTGTTGGCTCAAGATTTTCTTCCAAAATAAAGACAGTTTTAAAACCATGATTTCAAAGGTTATTTTTCAATTAGAAGAAAATATGAGAACACCTAGTGATGTTTTCCAAGAGGTGTTAAGAATTACAACCAATATTCTATCAAATATTAATACATTTTTCAAAGTGAATGGACATCAAGCACAAAGCAATAATTTTCCTACTCAATCATGAGAGGTGTAAGAATCTGGGAGATCATTCCACTTCTAAAGTTCTCCCCAGCAGTTTGTTGTTTTGAACCTGAGAGGTCCATGGATAGAGAATCCTTTTACTTCCTACTGCCCTTGGGCATATTGACAGGGATGCCATCTTGAAAGCGAGACAGACTGACAAGAGCACTCACATCACTCTGCATTTTGGCCGTCTTCAGAGAGTGCAGCATCTTGGGGTCGTCATTAATGCTGAGGGCTCCGATCATTTTGCCCCTGTTTTTCTCATAGTCTTTCTTGTACATCACCTGCAAAGACAGCACACATGCAGCTCCCACTCATCAGGGAACAGCACCGAGTCCCCCAGCCCAGGTCCCCGGCCATGCTCACCTCGCTAGCATTCTTGCTGTTGGCTTTGGCTGCCAGCAGGGGAATGGCATCCACTTTAATGTCAAATTTCTTAGCTTTGGTCTTCTCCCAGTCGTGCTTATAGACATTCTGGACAGGAAAATTTCAGCAAAAGGAATTGTAAAAAAAAACATCTAACACAGATTCACCCAGTAAAAATAAAAATAAAAACATTGAAACTGTGCATCTGTGGATTTATTTCCCTATATATAATATATTTACCAAATGGTAGTATACTACTGATTTACCTATCATCCAGCTTTATCCCACAACTACCAAACAAGTATCACATCCTTGTTCTAATGTTCTGTGAACTTTCTAAAGACTCTGCTGTCCCGGTGTATAAAGGATAATATAAAAGAGAAACCACTAGGAGGTGAAATATGACATTCACATGGGAGAGATCTTGTAAAACTCTAGGGATTAGCAGATGGGTAACAGAGAATGTTTCTGACAGTAACAGAGACTGTGGAAAATGAAATCTGATAACTAAGTAAGGTCTTTAAGGGTACTTAGGTCTTAAAAAAAACTCTGCTTACACTCTGATATCAACCTCATAGTTGTTTATTTGCATAGCTCTTAACCCGGCCTTTTTGAACACCGACGGCATTGCCTCTTTTCGTGTGCATATAAACATAGGCCTCTGTGGCTTTGGTACTCACATCACTCAGGTTATAGGCGTTGACTCTGTGCTGGATGAACTGTGGAGCATCTGCTGGCACATTGCACTTGAACTTCTCGCCTTCATGTTTTGCTTTGTAATTCAGCTGAAACACAGTAAGGAGTGGTCAAACAGTTCAGGATAGGCACTTTCTTGAATTTATGTGGAAGAATATGTATCGCTAAGTCATCTCTACCGTTTTGTTTTTGTTTTTGTTTTTGTTTTTGGTTTTGAATGCCTCAAAGAAAGAGCCAATCCCATTGAAGTGCAGCCCAGAGCCCAGGTGCTCGGTCCCTCTTTCTGGGCTTGTGGTATAACCAAACTTTGGGTTGTCATTTTGTAAATCCAATATGTACGTGGCAAACTTATTGTCTGGTCTAAACTTCTAGGCTGTACCTTGAAGGCAGAAACACCCTGAATCTATGAAATTGTGTAAGAACACTAACAACAATAATGATTCTAAATAACATGCTAGCAGAGTTAAAAAGATAGGTAAATTCTTATTAAAAATACAAAATACTGTATAGAACTTTATTTAAAATTTTAAATGTTACATTAGGTGGAAGGAAGGGAACATAAAGAGCAAACAGGGCTGATGACTTGTGCAGGTGAAGGCAAATGGACAAGATTGAGAAGGACTGTGCAACAAGCATCTTCAAAGTAGAGCCCTTGGCCTAACCAGGCCAAGGAGAAGAGTGGGTGGGGACTGGGCACTGCGCACAGCACCGTATTCCACCTTGTCAAGTTCAGTGGGGTCAGTGGTGTTAATGATTAGCTGTTCTTTCTGGGGCACAAAATATTAATATGCTAGGAAGCATTGCATATGAACCAATATGACTTCTCGGTTATAATGATGCCATTCCCTTCTTTACCCATGGCACATGAGCAAATTCATGTCATTAAAACACGTTTCATAGAAGGGCAATCTGTATGTTTTAATTTACTGTCTTGAGAAGGCTGTGCTGCTCCTCAGCATTTAGCTGTGCTAGCACCTGGCTGCTCGGTTGGGTCTATCAATCAGCAGGATCGGCATCACCTAGAGCTTATCAGAGAGTCAGACCTACTGACTCAGAATCTGCATTTGAACAGGGGCACTGGGCAACCCACATGACTATGAATGCTTTGAGAAAAACGGCAGCTTCCCCCCCCGGCCCCCGATCTTAGTAGGGCAGACCATTGTGCCATAGATTTTCCCTGACCACCCAATTTAAAGTGTCCAACCAGTCACTCTACCTTCTGTCATCCTATTTTAATCCTGCAACTCCATCCTATATTCTTTTTTTAAAAAAAATTATTGTCTGATATATTTCTCATTTCTGTGCTCTTTTTCTCATTGTAAAGTCTTTGTTGGGCAACTTAAGAATGGGAAATGCTTGCCTTGTTAGCTACTCAAGTGAATGCTTCTGTTGTTTATTTAAGTTACCATGGAATTTTAGTATGCATTATTTTTAGTATGCATTGTTTTTGGTATAATCCTGATGAGCAAATTCCCACTAAAAATTAATGAGTTATTGGATAAAATTACTAGCTATTTTAATTATTGTCTAACATCATTTTTTCCTGAGGCTGCAATTCAATGTAGCCGTTACTTATTTCTACAGAAACCACCCCCTCCTTTATCTCCTACCATTTCACCTCTACTACTTATTGTCCTCCTCCCCAGTACGCTTCGGCCACTTCATTCCAAGATTTTAAAGAAATCTTGAAAAATGACATCGTTGGGGTGATGACTACATGCATGAAGATTAAGCATGTAAATGCTTACAGTTCAAACAATCAAGGCATTCTGGGCCACCCACATGCGTATCAATCAAGGCACTTACATCGCTAAGCTGCTTCGTGTTGAGCTGGGCTTGCAGCAGTACAGGAGTATCAGTGACGGCTGTGAACTTGGTCTTATCTGGATGAAGTTTGTAGGCATGCTAGAAAAGATGTTCTTTAATGAAATTTCATGATGTATTTTTATATTCTTGTTTGTATACATACACATATAAAACATATATAAACATAGAAAAAGTTTCCAGCCAAAAATAGTTTACTTCCTGAAAATTTGGTTGATATGTTCTTTCTCTCTCTCTCTCTCTCTCTCTCTCTCTCTCTCTCTCTCTCTCTCTCTCTCTCTCTCTCTCTCTCTCTTTTCCTGAAGTTGCTTCTAAACTGGTCTCCCTGCAGTTTAGCAACCAGATTCATCTTCCCCATGCTGAAGCCCTACATGACTCTCCACTGGACTTGATATTCACTCTAAACTGTCTCTTGGCTTATAAGCCCTACCCTACAGAAACCACTCTTCCTTCATCTCCTACCATTCATCTCTTACTACTCACTATACTTCAACCACCTCATCCCTTCAATCCTTTAATGCCAAGCTTGTTCTCTCCTTGGGTTGTTCTCATTGCTGCTCTTACCTTGATCTTGGCATGGCTGCCTTAGACCTTCCTTGACTATCCAATCTACAAGTCCATGCAATCCCTCTCTCCCACAGCATCCTATTTTCATTCTGTTGCATTCACTCTACGTTAGCTGTCTTAATGCCTGATATCTTTATCTTTCTTTTTCTGTGCTCTTTGTTCATCGTCTGTATCTCCAACACAAATGCACACTCCATGAGAGGCAGCCAACCTTGTCAGCACCGAGGACAGCATTTGGCACAAATCTGTTGGATGGATGAACACCCATTGCTCACAAATCTCCGTGTCCTCTGTTTCCCTTGAGGTCATATATACCCTAATGGAAACAAAGATTTCTGAAACATGAAATCATTTTGTAACAAATAGGCTTCTTCACAGTAACTTTTGTGTTCCCCAATTCCATACAAAAGCCAAAATTTAATACCTCCAAATAGCATTTAAACTCTTGCTCAATTTACCACTAGATGGCACAAGCATTCCAAACCCAATTTCAGAAATTCACAGCAGCACTTACGTCTTTACACTGGTCTAGCTTCTTGATTGCTTCATATTCTTGTGTGATTGTCTGAGGGAAATAACATTTCCCTTTATCTTCTTCATATTCTGCTTTGTAATTTTTCTGTAACGAGAAAGAACAAAAATGGATGGTGACTGCTACTGCTCCCAGTGTCACTGTGAGGCACGGCCAATTGTCTTCAAACTTACCTCACTGTTTTGTGCTGAAACTTTCATGCAGTGTGATTGATATGGGTCTTCAAAACTGCCTATGTAATGTCCCAGAATATTCTGTACATACTTATCTTTATACTTAGCCTGAAAAAGGAAATAGTAACTCAATTGGACAGTTATTTGTCAGACAGGAGGAAAGCCTCCCCCCAACCCCAGAGGTGGGCACGGCCTTTCGAACCTCGCTGAAGGTCTTCAGCAGAGTATCAAGTTGGTACTTAGGGGTCTCACAGTAATTCATGCTCTTTGCCTTTGTCTTCTCATAGTTTTCCTTGTACAATCTCTGTCAAAGGAAGAAGAAAATCAAACAAAGGGGAAAACTCTGATGATGTAAAAGCCATTCATTCACATCATTGCTGTGCTTTAACCGAAAGAGAAAATTTTGTATTTTTTCAGCATCAATTTTCCACAAAGCAAAAAAAGCAGGATGAGCATGGGAGAGGCTCATGTCTTGTGTAATCTAGTCTGCTGATAAGGATAAATATGTTTGCTTTACTTCTACTAACATTTCTCAGCTGGAATAAATCAGAGCACACAAGTACTGCTGTCTAAGCAGCTTTTGGTCTTGAAACAATTCTTTCCTCTTGAGTGTGTGAAGGACAATTACTTTTTTAAGAGTTGGAAAAATGAGGTAAAAGGTGTAAGGTGAGCCTTAGATACTTAGGCACAGTCTTTTTTTAATATATATTTTTATTGATTTAAGAGAGAGAAGGGGAAAGGGAGAGAGAGAACCATCAATGATGAGAGACAATCATTGATCGGCTGCCCTTGACCAGAATCGAACCTGCAGGCCAATGCTCTATCCACTGAGCCAAACTGGCTAGGAGTAGGCACAGTCTTAAGAAAGTATTTAGTTCAGCACTTGATGAAAACCTCTGTAAGTTACCTTTTATCATTAAGGCCTGATATTTTACTTTATAGCAATAATACATGAAAGGATGGGGTTTCTATTTTATTGTATGTGTCATATATTTCTTCATATTCTCTTGTAATTCTCCCATATAGAAATGAAAAAAAACCATACTTACTAAATACAGAACTATGTGTAAATGATACAGAATAGGAAGTATTTATTTTTTGTATGAATTAGAAAAGCAATTTTGTAAATAGTTTTCTTTTATATATAATAAGTATTCTAACGGCTTTAAAATAAGATCAGAAAAAAGTAAAATAAGATCAGTATTTTGTAAAATTCTTAAAATAATTTGCTTTTGAAGTTATGCTTCATCTAGCTATTCCTACTTTGTCTTTAGCCTGATTTCTCACTTTTTGCCTTTTATTTATTTACTTGTCCTTATCCTGAGGATATGTTTATTGATATTTAGAGAGAGGAAGGGAGAGGGAGAAAAACATCCACTTGAGGGAAACATCAATCAGTTGTCTCTCTATGTGCCCCAACCAGAGATCGAACCCACAACCTCTGGTGTATGGGACGATGCTCCAACCAACTGAGCCACCCAGCCAAGGCTGCCTTTTATTTTTCTCCATGTATTTTTGTTAAGTGCCTTTCGTCGGGTCATGGCATGGAATGAATACATGTTCATACATCCTGAGATACTAAGCCCATTTCTAGGAAAAGCAATACAGAAAATGATACTGCTGGTAAAAATTTCCCCCTGATAAAACAGAAGGCAGTAAGGAGATGATGGGGGAACCTTTACAATATCCACTGATGTCTCCAAGTACAGAGACATCATAAAAATGAGGAAGTTAGTCACCCTCTACCACAGGGCTTTCATGTTTGACTTGTCATCCTGAATCTGAGATTTTACCTAGGCTCACGTCACAGCCAAGGTTACATTAAACAGCAAGTGCAGCCACAGCTGAAAATCAGGGGGACTGACACAAGCACTCACATCACTCTGCATTTTGGCCGTCTTCAGAGAGTGCAGCATCTTGGGGTCGTCATTAACGCTGAGGGCTCCGATCATTTTGCCCCTGTTTTTCTCATAGTCTTTCTTGTACATCACCTGCAAAGACAGCACACATGCAGCTCCCACTCATCAGGGAACAGCACCGAGTCCCCCAGCCCAGGTCCCCGGCCATGCTCACCTCGCTAGCATTCTTGCTGTTGGCTTTGGCTGCCAGCAGGGGAATGGCATCCACTTTAATGTCAAATTTCTTAGCTTTGGTCTTCTCCCAGTCGTGCTTGTAGACATTCTGGACAGGAAAATTTCAGCAAAGGAATTGACAAAAGGGATCTGTATGTTATCACACTTTGGAGACTAAAAGGTACCCTAATACTTTGTCTTACTATAAAATAAAGAGACTGTTTTCATTGTCCACAAAATCATGCATGTTTTAGATACTTCTCCTTAAGCTGAAGCTTCTAACTACTATAAAATAAAGAGACTGTTTTCATTGTCCACAAAATCATGCATGTTTTAGATACTTCTCCTCAAGCTGAAGCTTCTAACTACTATAAAATAAAGAGACTGTTTTCATTGTCCACAAAATCATGCATGTTTTAGATACTTCTCCTCAAGCTGAAGCTTCTAACTACAAGTTTAACCTTTCCTACTCTCCATTAGAACATTTTATCAAATTAACTTAATTCTAGTAATCATACTAATATATAATTCCTAACACTGGATATTTTATAGGATGGCACAAATATTTTACAGTTAACTTTTTATGATATTAAAGCATCATTTTAATTTGATCTCAAAGTCCTCTGCAAAGTTATTTTATGAATTATTATAGTACTCTTTGATGCTGGGTAATACTAGTACTTATTTATAGGATTGTTGAAGAAATGGAAACCCCTAAGGGTAATTTGACTTTTCTATAGAATTAAGTCTGGAAATAAAAGATAGCACTGGATACCTGGCCTTATGCCTTTTGAATACCTTATATCTTCCTTAGTGCCAGTACTCTTACATGTAGAAATGAGATTATTCACGTGAAACTAGAAACATTATGGGCTTGGGGAATAAATGAAATAATGCTCAATCTTTTAAAAAATCAAACCCTGGAAGAAAATTAAACATAGTATAATACAAATGAATATATGACTAACCGATCTAACATTAACTTTGCAATTAGACACACATGAGTGGTGGCATTTTGAAGGCTGGTTAAAATCTATTAGGACAGTCTAGGTGTATGAAGCTACTGACATGATTGCTACACACATTTTATAAGGTTAAGTCAAAGTTACATTGGCAGAGGAACAGAACAGGATACAAACATTAACTGTTCATCCCATCTTTAGTATTATATTTATTTAGTGAAACAGTTAAAAAATAAAAGCACAAGTTGTCAGTATATCGATGGCATAGCGGCAAGGAACTCACATCACTCAGGTTATAAGCGTTGACTCTGTGCTGGATAAAGGCGGGAGTATCTGGAGGTATATGGCACTTGAACTTTTCACTTTCATGTTTCGCTTTGTAATTTAGCTGAGAGAGAGAGAGAGAGAGAGAGAGGATTAGTTCGGAAGAAGAATTGTCCTAAGTACAAAAATTAATTTTCATCAAAGAAAATGTAAAATACATTTTGTTAAATAACACCTGACAAAGTTGTTAAGATTAAAAGAGAAATTCGGAGGGAGGGTAAGCCACCTCGCATTATTGACAACCGTGTGCTGGACGCATGACTGCTGTTGTCACATCTGTTATCCCGGAAGGACCCAAGTGGAAGGAGGTCCCCTTCCCATAGATCACAATTGGCCCTGTGGATTCTGAGAGTGACAGCCCTTTCAAATCTTTTCTTACAAAGACAGGGAGGGGCAAAATAGGTCTGTTTATGTGGAAAATAATACAATACTTAATAAGTAATATTTTGCATACTCACAACTGTAAACCTCCTTTTGCCCTACCCTGTATGGTTATGTCCCTGTGCAAACATTATGGTTTGTTGATACTCTAATGAAAGCCTTTCAATCTGGTCTGAGGTTACTTTTATTTTTTAGTTCAACATAAGTTTGGAAATTCATGCTCAAAACTTAGATGATAAAACTTATTACAAATACTCCATTTTCCAAAAACTTATTTGAGGGAGAAAAATCCCAGGTGTTAAATACCTGCTCTGGGCCAGGATGTGGGCTATGCACATATCTCCTTTCACTTAATTTTCAAAACAACCACAAGTTTTAAAAAGGAAATATGAGGCCTGAGAAGTTAAATGATTTGCCTAGACAGCTGGAATTTGAGTCCAGTTTTGACTTCAGAACTCATGTTCTCTTTCAGGGCATTGAGCTACATCAGTCTCCGTTATAGAACCATTTTACTAGAATTATCCACCCAAGAAGATGCAGAAAATAAAAGACAACTAAATGGAAAAATATTTTAGGTGATTACACAAATACACAACTTACGTAGCGTTTTGTGTAACTGTGACAAGTTACTGGGTTTTCTGTATAGAGCTATGCTACATTGTCCCTCATAACTGCATTGCCTGGGTGGGTAGAGAAACTTACATCACTCAGCTGTTTGGCATTGATCTGGGCTTGCAGCTGAACAGGCGAGTCGGTGACTTGAGTGAATTTTGTCTTATCTGGATGGACTTTGTAGGTGTGCTGTGGGCGAGGAAAGGAATAGGGTTTAGCAATATCACCTGTCAAAACCACATTGGCCGATAGGACGGGTGAACAGAACTCCACTGCCCAAAAGAAAAGATACCTTTCGTTAATAAAACACTTATTTTTTTTTCTAATTAGACTGCGGTGTCTGTGAGAGACACTTTTACACTGCACAAGAAACTCCCCCATATCTTCAGATGCCCAATAACTCTTCTTTGGGAAAATCAGCTAAACTTAGCTCTTGAAATGTATGGACGGTAGAAAAAAAATAGTATATCTACTATAAAATGTAAATTTTCTTTCAATTTTTTGGGTTGCATTTATTTGTAAAAGTCAGAATTTTGAACGTATCTTGACCACGAGATGCCATGGAGGGCAGTCACGTCCACAGTTCACACCACAGACTTACATCCTTACACTGATCCAGTTTCTTCATAGTTTCATATTCCTGAGTTATGGTCTGGGGGAAGAAGCCTTTGCCTCTGTCCTCTTCATATTCTGCTCTGTAGTTTTTCTATGAGGAAAATAAATCAACATAAGGATGCAACCATTATGCTCATGTTATTTGGAAAGTGAAGCAATTGTCTTAGAACTTACATCACTGTTTTGAGCCGTGACTTTCATGCAGTGTGCGTAATATGGGTCTTCATAGCTGCCTACATAATGCCCCAAAATATTCTTTAAGTAGGAATCTTTATATTTAGTCTGAAAAACAAGGCATTTCATTTACTTATTTGTGAAATGATGGGTCTTTTCTTTAACAGGAGTAGTTGTAGGATTGCTTACATCACTGCTGAATTTCTGCAGAACTGCATCCAGCTGAAATTTGGGGGTCTCGCAGTAATTTATGCTCTTTGCCTTTGTCTTTTCATAGTTTTCCTTATACCGTTTCTGTAAAGAAGAAAAATTAGATTCCTGTCACTCCCGTGCTGATGATAGCACTCGTATTTTCCAACACTAAACCAAAGAAGAAGAAGAAAAATAGTGCCTATTAACTGCCTTAAAAACTGACAATTAGATGCTGGGGGTGTCATGAGTGATAAGCCTTTTCTCTTAGCAAATTATTGTGAGGCCTAAGTTTTTTTTGTTTTTTTTTAAAAATATATTTTATTGATTTTTTACAGAGAGGAAGGGAGAGAGATAGAGAGTTAGAAACATCGATGAGAGAGAAACATCGATCAGCTGCCTCCTGCACACCTCCTACTGGGGATGTGCCCGCAACCCAGGTACATGCCCTTGACCGGAATCGAACCTGGGACCCCTCAGTCCACAAGCCGATGCTCTATCCACTGAGCCAAACCGGTTTTGGCAAGGCCTAAGTTTTTAACGTCCTTCAAAAAATTAAGAAACCAAGAAGCTGCCTCAGAGCAAGCCCTCAGTTACAGAGATTCTTGCGTATTTCTGAATTGCTGTTCTCTGTCTCCCAACTCACATACCTTTCCCTCACCACAGGGGCCACAGCGAACAGGAGTATCTGGGCAACAGCAAATTTTTCATTTTTTTTAAGCAAACCTTCACGAGAGACTTTAGTAAATGTTGAGAAATACACACTCTCTCTTCCTCCTCCTACCAAGGAAAAACTGTGTACTGTACCATAAAAATAAAGTCTATATAAGAACTCATATCATGAATCAACTAAAGCCTCTTCCCCACTGGGATTTCTCTTTCGCTGTGACAATGACCACAAGCAATGATCGGAGTGCAGATGCACAACTGAGACACAGGTGGCTGTCCGTTTTTCCTGTCGGGTTTTGCAATTGTGAATGATGCTATTCTTTTTTAATATTTTGATATTCCTGCCTGTATCAGCAGAGTGGGTTTAAACCTTGGCTTTTATATGTTTGATAAAGATGGCCTTTATGTAGGAAGCAGGAGATGTGCATTCATTTCCCCACAGAGCTACGTGGACAGATCCATCTACACTCTCTCCCCTGTCACTCACTCACCCCACTTCTCAATCACATGTGTTCATTTCCACAGTGCTGACAACCCAAGGGACAAAGAAAAGATAATGAACCCACCCAGAGAGCCACATATAATCCTCAAACATTGGAAAAACTTAATATAACCCAACTATAAGGGAAAAACTCAACTGATCACGTGTTCAGTCTCTTGAAATATATAGTCAAGTCGACTGGGGCTGCTAATGCCAGGCCCAGTTCTTACTTATCTAATCCATTTTAATCCGAGTGGATTAGTAAAGCTTTTAACAATCCCAAGTAGTCATTCCTGTGAAGATTTAGGGAGCGGTCTCCTAAGTCCTGCTGTCTGCAGGTGACGGTTTCTGTGCCCAAGATCTGAGGAGACAATGGCAGAGCTGGGGGAGCAGCTGTACAACTGGGGGCATTTTCCTCCTTCTCCCAGCAGCCGGCCTGAGGAGCCCACAGGCAGGGCACAGAGCTGCGTCATCTCTCTCTCTCCCTCTCTCCTCCCCTTTCAAAATCTCCTCTGCCTCTGGCAAAAAGCACACAGCACGTCTTCCTACTATGGACTCTAGTCAGGGAGGCTCAGGCACCTGCAGCCGAGAAGCAAGTGAGGATTTCCCTGCCCATGAGCTTGATCCACAGTCCCCACCCCCACAGATTGACACGTCATGCTCAGAGGCAGCAAGGCCTTCCTGTGGTTAGATGGGTCCAGGGGAACTGCTGCACCAGGGCCTTAAAGCATTTTCAAGGTTATATTTGCATTTAGTCACAATAGAAAAAGAGAGAGTTTGTCTCTTTCAACTAAGGTTAAACACACACACACACACTTTTTGATAAGAATATACTTACATCACTTAGCGTATTTCCTGCTGCCATCATCTGCCTCAGCAGTGGGTTCTCTGAAGCAGGAAGTACATTATAATCTGCTTTCCCTTTGTCCTTTTCATAGTTTTCTTTGTATTTTACCTGTGGGAGTGAAACAAAGTGATAAACTCTACAGGTTATTTTTGCTCTCCTCTCTATTATGAATATTATGACATAGTTCCACAAATCAATTTTCTCTCTAGAAAAAATGGCAGCTTGACATTTTATAAACAAAATACTCATAGAAACTCATAAAAGGAACAGAGAAACTGCATACATTTCCAAGATATCTTTTCTTCCCACTCATTGATTCATTCAAAAATCTCCATTATGATATTTCCCTTATCAATTTACATGCCAGGCTCTGGGACACATACAAGAAAAATAACACATGGTCCCTGCCCTAAAAGATAGAGGTAGAGAGATACATAAATAATGGGGGAGAGAAAGATACACAAATAATGACAGCACATATCCCAGGTGCCTGCTGCTCCAAAACCCTCATTCAGCTCTTAACGTCCAGCTGCCTATCCACCAACACATTTTTAAAGAAAGAAAGCACCATGAACCTGCTCTTTTATGTCTCATCTGTGGCGATGCGTGTGAGCGAGCGTGTACTTAATGTACACGCAGGAGAGGAGGAAGGGGCTGGGGTTGGGACAAATGGTGGCAACTTCAGCTTTTCTCTCTGTCCTTCTTTGCACCTTTCACTCCGGCTTTAGCAGAGGCCTTACATGAGGGCTCACAGGCCCCTGTCAGGAACATGTCCCAAAGAGGAGAAGGAGAAAATGGTCCCAGTTCTGACCATAATCCCTAGGGCCAGTCATCTGTTCAGCCAGTATAACTGGAATATAGACGAGCTCAAAGAATCCCAGATAATCTATCAACATTTAAGAACCCCAGGAAACAAATGCAATCAGCTTGGTATCCAAAGGCAGGAGATACACAACTGAAAACCAGATGCCCTGCCCCCTACAGACCACACAGGGGGCTCACCAGGGACGGAAGACAACCTCTCTCTGTCTCATAGAGTTATGTATTTCTTGGGGGGGGGAGTCCCCACTTCATACATTCATTCATTTTCTTCTTTTCTTTTCAGCAAATACTTTGAAAGAGTTGAGTATATTCCTATTTTTCTATTTCTCTCTTCTCATTCACTCAACTCAATTGCTCTCATTAAATTCACCAGGGACTATTCCCTAATAAATCCATCTCAGAAACATGTGATACAGTTGATCCCTGCCTTCTCCCTCCATTTGCTTCCCAAGAAATCACTCTCTGGACTTTGCTCCTACCTCATCTTGCTGACGTTTTCACATGGAACACTCCAGAGTTCAGTCTTAGACATTTCCCACTCATTCCTTTGATGGCCTCCACGTTATGACATTAAATACTATCCATATGCTGATAACTCCCAACTTTATACAACCTTTCCAGACAGCTGCCCTGAAACTTCGGACTCATGTAATCAACTGCCCACTTGACATTTCCACTTGGATGTCTAAAATGCATCTCTTACATGTTTGAAATTGAGCTCATGTCTCTCTTGAAAAAATTATATATATATATTCACTGCTTTCACAGTTGTTCTTATCTGGATACAAAGAAACCCCATCCATCTAGTTGTTTAGGCCAAACTTTTCTCTCATACTGCACATCCAACCCAATATCAAATCGAGTCAGCTCAACTTGCAAAATACTTCTCATCACTTGTCCTACTACCTACCTGGTTGAAAACCTCACTGTATTTTTGTTTGTTTGTTTGTTTGTTTTTTAAATATGTTCTAATTGATTTTAGAAGGAGAGGAAGGGTGAGGGAGAGATAGAAACATTGATTAGAGAGAAACATCAGTATCGATTAACTGCCTCCTGCAGACTCCTTACCTGGGATCGAGCCTGCAATCAGGCATGTGCCCTGACTGGTGCATGGGTTAATGCTCAACCACTAAGCCACACCAACTGGGTGAAAACCTCACTGTTTTGCACCTGGATACTGAAACAGCCTCTTACATTATGTGATCTTTCTTCTCTCACTCCTCCAGCAGAGCCAAAGCCAGGGTTAGAATCAAGTCTGTTTGGCTTTGCAGTTTATGCTCTTTCTAGTGTCCAATCTGCTCTAGAATTCCAAGGCGTCTGATGATTTACCAAAGTCACTCCATTGCATGTCTGAGCCTATCCATGGATTCATGTATATTGTCTATGACTAGATTTCCACCAGTTCATTGGAATGTAAGAAAAATAATGGTAGTGGTGAGTGTGGAAGGCTCTATATTCATGTGAGACTGCCAACTGCCTTTTCCTGAAGGGGTCTTAAGACCCCTCTTCTGTGTTATGTCTGAGATTATAGCGTTTCTACTTCTTGGTATCAAAAGTCCTCTACTAGATGAGATTTGAGAACGGTAACTGTTTATTGTTAATGCTCATACACAGCAAAAAAAAATTTTTTTTAATTTGGTAGCCCTATTACAATCCCAAAGTACTTTTTGTCCCTTAAGAACCCTTTTTTTGTATTACATAGAAAAACAAGAGTTATAAGAAGTTCACCCACACTGAGATGATCAAGATACATGAGAGAATTTCCTCGTACCTTGCTAGCTGCCACCCCGGCTTGTTTATTCACTTTGTACTCCGGTGTTTCCGTCTGCATGAAGTAGATCTGGTCTTTCATGTTCTCAAAGCTTTCGTGATATTTCCTCTGTAAGACATGAACCATACTGAAGAACTCTGGGGAAAAACTGTTTAAGGCTTTTACGTGGGGAGGCAGAGGCCATTTAGAGAAGATACCCAACGCCATGCCCCTCTTGGTTTACACATGTTCCATTACCATTACAGAACGTGGTGCCATCACCAAAACAATTAGCAACTTAACAGAGGTTTGGAGCCCTTACAATAGGTGAAAGACAGACTCCAAGAAGAGGCTCTCAAAGGCTGGGGGCAAAGACCTTAAGAGGACTTCTGTTTCCCAGTGAGGACAATCTGGGAAGAAACCAATCAGTTCCATAAATGTACTGTTTAGGTTCCCAGCAAAGAATACATTTAA
Organism: Myotis daubentonii; assembly: GCF_963259705.1. Lineage (NCBI taxonomy): Eukaryota > Metazoa > Chordata > Mammalia > Chiroptera > Vespertilionidae > Myotis > Myotis daubentonii. The sequence goes on along the minus strand of NC_081846.1, from coordinate 62,698,288 downwards.
AAGGGCCCCTTTCACCAGTACTCACCTTGAACCCATATTGTTCCTATGAGAATTGAAGCAAGAATAATGGTATCTGATCAAAAAAATATTTCTCAAAAAAAGAAAAGGAAAGATTGCGGTATTTCTTTTCTTAACAGGAACTCTACACAAGCCTTGTCCCCAAGAAGAGGTGCCGGGACATAGGTCTTCCAGTACCACTTCGGGTGCAGCAGGTGGCTAGAAATCATAAAGGGAGGGTCCCCTCTCTGACGAGGGCTATCCAGCCATCCTTTCTACTTACTGTGCTGAAGTTATCAGCATTTGTCCTGGCGGCTGCAATTTCAAAGCAAGGTGTCTCACTCCATTTGCCTTTGACTTTATTTTCATAGTCTTGTTTGTATTTTAGCTAGCAGAAAAGAAGACAAGCAAAATCCAGGATTTAACAAATAAGAGTGCAAATCAAGTGGTAATGGTTAGCTTTCAAAAATATCTTGCCCTGGCTGGTTTGGCTCAGTGGATAGAGCGTCGGCCTGTGGACTGGGGGGTCCCAGGTTCGATTCCGGTCAGGGGCATGTGCCTTGGTTCCGGGCATATCCCCAGTGGGGGGAGGTGCGGGGGGCAGCTGATCGATGTTTCTCTCTCATCAATATTTCTGGCTCTCTTTTCCTCTCCCTTCCTCTCTGTAAAAAACCAATAAAATATATTTAAATATATATACATATATCTTGATTAGATCTTTTGTGGGTCCTTGAATAGATGTCTTCAAATCCTCCAATACAGTGTCAATTTTCCCAACAAGAAAGCTGAATGAGGGAGATAGAGGTACTAATTCCTCCTCCTCTCACTGAGTTTGGGGACTTAGTTCATTTCAGAACTCACAGATGTTCCCTGATGTTTGAGGGAGGAGAGAGACAGAAGTGTCGTCCATTTGTAATTAATTGTTATAATAAAACCACTCAACCCCAGCTTTCCAAGCCAAATGAACTTAGCCGTTACTTTGTGAGCTTTAACAGAACCTCTAGTTATACAGAAAGCAATACCAAAACAAAATGTGGCTTGCAGGCCAATGAATAAGACTTCCTCATTTAGACTTGAAGAAATTTTAGTGAGAACTGGAAAGTAATTAAAAAATTAAGCTGGGATCTCTTCATAGGTCCCAAACACCATAGCACCAGCGTCCTAGGCTGTGAAAGCCTTGGAGAGAGGAGTTATGTCTTCTTCATTTTGCATCCTCAGAATCTAATACAAATGCAGCATGCAGACGTTACCTTATAAATGTCTGTTCAACTGCACTAAATTGAACTGAGTCCATGGTATGTGGTTTTGAACGGCCTTGGCTTGAGTGTTATTTGAATTAGCCTAGCCAATCCCAAACCTGGGCGCATGAGCCGGAGTCAGAGCTGCGTTAGAGCAGTTTCCCCTCCTTGGCTCACAGAATGTGTTAACAGACATAACCAATGTGTTTCAAAGTGTTTGTATGCCTAACCTCCCCCTCCCCCATCACACCCTTCAAGGAAAAAGAAAGTGGTTTTCCCGTATACATTTAGCAGAACAAGTACTAAGGGTAACTGATGTGTAAAGACAGTGAATTTGAGTTAAAGGAATTCCACCCCTCTCTCAAATGCCCTATGTCCTTCCTTCTCAAAAGGTTAATATGCAAAGTAATAACCAAGTGGTTTTAATAGCTATACATTTAAGAGCCCTGGGCCTGAATTCAGAAGCTCTGGGCCCACGACTTGACTCCATCATTTCCAAAGGTGTAACTTAGTCTCTCTAAGCTTTAGTTTTCTTAACCATATATGCTGACAATAATATGTATATAGAGGATTGTTGGGGATTTTAAATAATATCACACATACACTAAAAATGGTTTATAAACTCTATAGTGATAAACAAATGTAAGGTGTATAATAATTGTAACATAACAGAGAGTAAGAAACTCTGAAGAAAAGTGTGTGTGTGTGTGTGTGTGTGTGTGTGTGTATTCTTCAATGGGAAGTTTTGCTGAGATAGAATTTGCTTTATACTGCTGATTAGTTTGCCTCCCCTCCCCTTTTGAAGCTTTAAAGAACTGAAGTCAATAAAAACTGATTCTTCAATTTGTTAAGACAGCCTACAGAAACATTTCTAAGCTTTTTGGAGAAAAGACCTTATCAGGAATTTGAGAAAACTATAAAATGCCCATAAATACTTACAACCTCAGAGATACTTTGATGTACACACACCAGAGGTTAAGATCTCCTATTGCAGAGGTACTGCCATTCCTCTGCCTGCTGTCAAAGGCAGAAAACTCTAGGGTTAGGGGTAGGGAGCAGTTGGGCCCGATGCATCCCCAAACTGAGATATAGAGAACTTTGTACTAAAATGTGAGGTTGAGAAGGCAGCAAAGATTCTTAATGAGGTCCAAAAGTGGGCTATTATTTAGAACTAAGAATCACATATGTAGTTTGTTAAGCAAAATTGAGTAGGAGATTAATTCTCACAGTAAGAGATACATGTCTGATGTTTTTAAACATATTAAAACAAGATGCAGAGCTAGAGTGGAAGACTACCTTATCCAGAGTCCTTCCCCCTTCTCGCCCTTCATGAATCAAAGTTTGTCATTCCCTCCCACCCAGAGCCCAATGGGTCCGGGTGGATTCGGCTCTCTCACAATCCATTCCTGAGTACTCCCAGGTCTGGGAAGATTTTCGCTACAAGAGAGGAGGCTGGAGCTTGAGAACCGCCGAGGAAGGTATGGCCTTCCCCTTTGCAGCCTAATTTAGTCAAGAGACTCATCATAGGGGAGTTTGAAAGTGATTATAAAAATCACTTTCAAATACCACAGTGCATACTCAATAAGGTAAAAGAATGTTGTCTTAGTAAGATATCTTTTAAAATATGCTTTAAATAAAAATTTAAAATAGATTTATTTTTCTTTCTAAAGACTATTTGAAAACAGCTTGTTCTTTTTCTTCCAAAAAAGATTAATGGTCTTTGCTCCCCTGATTTTATTTACAATGTTAACCCTTTCAGTAGGCCATTCTCTTTATGAACAGTTCTGAAGTTAATTTCTGCTTAGCCCTAAGCGAAATCTCAGATCCATGGTATTCCTATTAGTGAAATTTTACTGTACGTAAATATTTAAGACCAAACTGAGACCCAACTCCACAGAGGGCAAAGAAAAGTATTTATTTAAAAGCAGCAGTATCCCAGGAGAAAGTGGCCTGATTTGGACTAATTTTTAAAAAGGAATTTAACAGGGATCTATTCATCAGCTGAACATCTGTCTCTCTACATTCCTCAGAGCTAGTTTACCAGCCTAAAAATAGGCTGACCAGGCCGTTTGCCAAGGCCTTGCAAGTTATGAGGTGCCCTCCTCACAGCTGTCAATCTAAGCTATGTCTGAGAGACCACTCATACATTCTTATTTTCTCCAAGTCTGACTGAGAGCATAAAACTATATGGGGTCTTCACACTGGGTTAAAACAGATTCTGTGTGGTTACTAGGTTAACTGTTCATATCACTTCCATAAGTCAAATGTCAAAGGATATTAGGACATTGCTTCTGTTTTCAAAATACAGCTTTCATATTTACCAGTCACTAAGTCATCAAGCTGGCTGAACATATATTAACACAGTTTTATGATGTTCATGAATGTATTGCTTTTGCTGTAGCATTTTTATGGTCATATGCAAAAAAATACTCAGTGTTTACTTTCTATCTTTTCACTTTAGTTATTTTTTCTGAGGATTGAGGTGTTTTTTTTTTAAATTTCAATATATTGGTTTTAGAGAGAGCGGAAGGGAAAGAAAGAGAGAGAGAGAGAGGTTTGTTGTTTACCTATTCACACATTTACTAGTTGCTTCTTGTATATGAACCCATAACCTTAGCCTATCGGGACAATGCTCCAACCAACTGAGCTACCCAGCCAGGGCGAGGTTGAGATTATTGAGCAGAGTTTTCAAGGGAACCAGTGTTCTAGTCTTGTTTACTTACCTTGCTCGCTTGATCATTCACTTTCTTGGCAAATATTATATCTGGAGGATCTGCCAGAGATGTGAAACGTGTTTGCTGTTCAATGTGACCTTTTTTGTAGGCAATCTGACCAAAAGAAAGGGATGTAAATGAGACATCAATAATTATTCTATTTCTCATGTTCCATTTGTTGGCATTTTAAAAAGACTATGCTGTTATCTTTACGTGAATTTTAAACTTTAGTGTACCAATAACCACAGTTTATCCTTGTAGATGTTAAATGGCCTTCCCTCAGCATTACTGGTGATTTCTCTCTTTGAATTTTCTCTCCTCTCCAAGATGAATGGCCTTAGATCTGTTTCCTTCTATTTGACTCCATGTCATAATCTGCAACTGAATTATTCTCATAAGCAGCATCCTCAACTCCCAACCTCTTGTCTCTCCATCACACTCGTTAGTCTACTGCCAGCTCTGGATCAACTTATCCACACACTTCTTACATCCAGGATGTTGAGTGCTACTGAAGAAAATCTCAAAACTCTATGGATTGTGTAGTGATAACATGATAAGCAAGCTTAAAAGGGTTACAGGAAGAAGCTACAGAGGAGGAAGAGGGAGCCTCTTGAACCCAAGCCCTTAGCTTGAAATTTACATACCTATCCAACTACATATTCTGTGAATAACAGCTTGCTTGGGGCTCTGTGCCCAGGACTCTGAATTTATCTAGTGTCCTCTTTGCCTTTATTGAAGCTTGAACATCCCATGTGTGCCTCTGGTCAGCCTCTACTCCCAAGAGCCAGTCAAAAACCGCAACACTGTCCTTAAGCCCCAATCAACTCCATCTTACCCTCAGCTTCCTCTTACATGGAGAAAAGACAGTGTACACACTTACCTTTCCTGGCCTCTCCCACCCCCCTCATGGCTCAGAGGGGAAGCATCCTTTGCAGGGCATAAACCCAGCACTCAGGGTACTGTTCTCTCCAGCAGCTCTTTTTACCCAACTCTATCGGTCACCTCTCCTCTCTTGTCTAGCTTCAACCTCTCCCTCTTCATTAGCTCCTTTCTTTCAGCCTATAAAATACCTCTCTCACCTTAAAAACAGTATTGTGTCCATTAATCATGCATCCATTTCAGTCTTGCTCTCTCCTTTTCTTCATTACTGACTCCTCTGGGTCCCATATATACTGCTTCCTTTCCCTGGAATGCCCCAACTCCACCTTCTCTCCATCTGCCTGCAAATGGCTGCTTGTTCTCCAGGTCTCAGGACAAGCACAGTTTCCTCTCCTGTGCCCTCCCTGACTCCATGACCTTCTCTGGTGTTTTCACTCAACTCAGCCCTTAACTCCTTTGTAGGAATCATCAGAAGACACTGTAACTGGTTGTTTACATGTCTGTCCCTCCTTAGATTGTGAGCTCTGGGACGGCAAAGAACATAACCTATCACCTGGAAACCTTTGTGGCCTGCACAGTACCTTAGTAGAGTGAAGGGTTCAATGACTGATTTCTGAATGTGTGGTTTATGCACTGAGGCCATCAGGACAAGTCTGTAGAGGAGAAACATTCTCCCAACTCATTCACTACTCAACTGTGAGACTTCTACCTACTATTTTTCCTTTCACGTGGCAATATTCTTATTTATAAAGTAAAGAGGTTGTATATAGTTCCAAGGTCCTAATCATTTTCTTCATGCTTTAACCAATTCTAACTCTATCTCATTCTAATAATATCTACCTCGTACCTATAACAAAAACTTTCATGAACATTAAATCAAGTAAGATACAAGAGATGGGTTTTTAAATGTATTCATTCTATTCCAGTGCATAATTTCTTTTAAATGAGTGAAGACCTACGTTAGGCATAGGACAACCCTTATTTTCCATGGCTGGCAGAGTCCTTAAGAGAAAGAAACATTCTTCCAGGAGAAATGTTTATTAAGTATGACATCCTGTCAAGAGCTTTCTGAGAAGTCAGTTCTAGAAGTCCTAATTTCTCAGGAACCTTGCTCAGAATTCTGTCTATTTAAAATCTTGTGCTCTGGATCAGCTAAAGGACTCTCTTAGTGTTTACTTAGTCTTAACTTAGATAATAAAGACTTTACTTAGATAATAAAGAAATCATGATAATTAAGGTTATGAGAAACACAGGAAGAAGATACAGGAGAAGAAGAAGGATCCTCTGAAACCAAACCTTTAGCTTGAAATCTACGTGCCTACCCAGTGGTATATTCTGTGAACAACAGCTTGCTTGAGGCCCAATAATTGTAAAAAAAATCATGGTGCTGACAGCAGTATTAATAGGTATGTCAGTAATCTGACACTTACTGCATACTTAGTCTGTAACAAAATAAAAGCATACCTTTACTGCCAAGTCTTTCTGAGCAAGGACGGAAAGATTTTACGTCATTATTATAATGCTCTTTCATTATGTCTTCTACTGAGATATCTCAAAAGATGTGGTCAACATTAATTGCTCAAAGTCCATAGCACTAGAGTGGCCTGGAGGCAACCCTACATCTCTCCACTTGAAGGATAAAGGAAGACATTAGGAGATTAAGTGCCTTCTTGGAAACCTCCCCTTGGGCTTATATGACATACATTTCCTGGTTCCCCTTCAACTTCTCCAACCATCTGCCCCCTCTTTCTCTGCTGGCTCCTTTCCAGATGTCCACAGTGTGGGTGTCCTTCACAACTCGGCCCTTGGTCACACCCTACTTCACCTCCCTCACACATTTTTATGTCTTCAGTTGTCACTTATATTTTGATTAATCTCAAATATTAATCTCTTGTCAGCTCACATTTATGCAATAGTACTTTCTAATTTATCCATAGGGTGCCTTTATCTGAATGTTCCCTCCATTATTTCAACTCTATTTCTATTTAACTAATGAATCTTTATCAGTTATGCCCCTCTCCACCCTGACCACCAGTCTTGGTCATAAATTCATCTGTGGCTCCTTTCTCTCTTTTGTTTCCAATATCCAATATCATTAACACTTTTTAAATACTTATTACCTTCAGATTTTTTTTCCTACTCTTTGTCCTCATCATCCCTCTGATTCATCTATATTACTAAAATAGTCTTTTACAGTCTCCTATGATTTTGCCTAGTTCCAAGCTATCATATTGTCCATCAATATTTCTCCAGATTCTACTTTTATCATATAATGAGATTTTCCCAAAATCTTAATGTGCCTCTTACTGCCTACCATATCATATCAAAGCTATTTTGCCTGATTTTCAAGGTCCTGGTGCCACTTTCTTACAAGTGAGCTTGTAACTTGGCACTCACTTTCTCTTTTTTTAATATATTTTATTGATTTTTTACAGAGAGGAAGGGAGAGAGATAGAGAGTTAGAAACATTGATGAGAGAGAAACATCAATCAGCTGCCTCCTGCACACCTCCTACTGGGTATGTGCCCGCAACCAAGGTACATGCCCTTGACTGGAATCGAACCTGGGACCTTTCAGTCCAAAGGCTGACACTCTATCCACGGAGCCAAACCGGTTAGGGCAGCATTCACTTTCTTAGTCCCCTAAAGCCCCAAACTCATTTCACCCCTGTCCCTTTGTTCAAGAGCTCTCTACTTGAAATGCCCTTCCTGTACATCACTGCCCATTCTCTTGAAATCACCACTTCCACATGGCCTTCTCTGATTACTCACATGTGCCTTGTCTTTCTCTTAGCAAGTGTAAGACTGTAGAGCTTGTATTTTTAAACTTTTTTTCTTGTAGTTTAATATATAACAATTTCATCTGACCAGCTTGGCTACAGGTTTTCAAGGCAAATGATGAAAACGGCTTGTTGTATGCTTCTGTCCTGCCAGGTATGCACGCATATTGGACTTCAATAACTAATTATTGATCACTTGGTAAAGGTCACATTATATTACATATTCATGAGATACAGAACCAAAAAGCTAATCTTAAAAGAAAAGCAGGAGGTCCCCACACATTAATATTGGCACACCAGCTGCCCTTACAATTTTTACACCTTCTTTAGTTCTTAGCTTACCGTATGCAAGAATAAGAATATATCTGCTATATTTTAACCAATTACGTGCAACCTGAGATAGAAAATACGTCCACTAAATTTGCAGGTGGTAACAAGTGAGAGGCAATAAAAATTAGAACTCCAAAGTTGAATACACCATCAAATGAGTATATATAATTTTAGTGCAGGGCAAGATAGAATCTTAAGATCCATCAGAAATAAATCCCAGTAAGTTTTAAGATGCCAACTGGCTTGTTAAGTTCATGTTGAATATAAGAAGTTCCAGGGATCTAGCTGACAGCTAATTGAAAAACAACTTGGCATTTTATAATAGAGTGCTCTCCTAAAGACTTTGAATTTTCAGCGTGGCCTCTAGCAAATCCAGGGGCAAAGAAATAAAGCCACTTCACATGAGGGGAAGTGCTGGGCCCATGCAAGTCTCTCTGCTGCTGCTGCCTCTGACCCTAAGGACTCTATCAGGGCTTTAAAGTTCCTCTAATAAGCAGCTCACACGGTCTAAAATTCTAGCCAATGGGACTGCTAACATGTTTGCTAACTTTGTAAGATCCTCTATGTACACTGAGGGCAAGAGGTCTTCGTGGGATAACTACACACATGTTTGGTCAAGTATGTCAGTCAAAAAGGAGGCAAGAACATACAATGGAGCCAAGATAGTCTCTTCAATAAATGGTGTTGGGAAAATTGGACAGATATATGCAAGAAAATGAAACTAGACCACCAACTTACACCATACACAAAAATAAACTCAAAATGGATAAAGGACTTAAATGTACGACAGGATACCATAAAAATTCTAGAAGAATCCAAAGGCAAGAAAATCTCAGACATATGCCGAAGCAATTTCTTCACTGATACAGCTCCTAGGGCACTTGAAACTAAAGAAAAAATGAACAAATGGGACTACATCAAAATAAAAAGCTTCTGCACAGCAAAAGAAACCATCAACAAAACAACGAGAAAACCCACTGTGTGGGAAAACATATTTGCCAATGACATATCTGATAAGGGCCTAATCTCCAAAATTTATAGGGAACTCATACAACTTAACAAAAGGAAGATAAACAATCCAATCAAAAAATGGGCAAAGGACCTAAATAGACACCTTTCAAAAGAGGACATTCAGAAAGCCAAGAGACATATGAAAACATGCTCAAAGTCACTAATCATCCGAGAGATGCAAATCAAAACAGCAATGAGGTACCATCTCACACCTGTCAGACTGGCTATCATCAACAAATCAACAAACGACAAGTGCTGGAGAGGATGTGGAGAAAAAGGAACACTTGTGCACTGCTGGTGGGAATGCAGACTGGTCCAGACACTATGGAAGACAGTATGGAGTTTCCTTAAAAAACTGAAAATGGAACTCCCATTTGACCCTGTGATCCCACTTCTAGGAATATATCCCAAGAAACCAGAAACACCAATCAGAAAGGATATATGCACCCCTATGTTCATAGCAGCACAATTCACCATAGCTAAGATCTGGAAACAGCCTAAGTGCCCATCAGTAGATGAATGGATTAGAAAACTGTGGTACATCTACACGATGGAATACTATGCTGCTGTAAAAAGGAAGGAACTCTTACCATTTGCAACGTCATGGATGGAACTGGAGAGCATTATGCTAAGTGAAATAAGCCAGTCAATAAAGGAAAAATACCACATGATCTCACTCATTCGTGGACAATAGAGACCATTATAAACTTTTGAACAATAATAGATACAGAGGCAGAGCTGCCTCAAACAGAGTGTCGAGCTGCAGCGGGAAGGCCGGGGAGGGTTGGGGGGCAGGAGGTAGGGGGGTAAGAGATCAACTAAAGGACTTGTATGCATGCATATAAGCATAACCAATGGACATAAGACACTGGGTGATAGGGGAGGCTAGGGGACTGTCTAGGGCGGGGGGATAAAATGGATACATATGTAATACCCTTTGTAATACTTTAAGCAATAATAAAAAAAAAAAAAAAAAGTATGTCAGTCAAGTCCCCATGCAGGACAATGGGGGACATGCCACAATTCTGACCTTATGATTAGGATAGCAAACCAAAATCTTTCAATACTATCACTTACTTAATAAGCTTGGGAAGGTGGCAGTGATTCCAAAAGGTTTTATAAATGCTACTCTATTATACAGGAAAACTTCAGCTCCAGCCAAGGGGACAGAAGGGAGCATGCTCTTGTGGGAAGAACATTGGCCTTGGGATCCACAAGACCAGGCTTCCCGCCTGGGCTCTACCACTAAAGTACCTAGTGGCCTTGGACTTAGGTTCCTCACCTGTAAGAAAAGGGGATTGGACTAAATTCTATCTAAAATAAACGATAAAATCTAATTTGAATTAGACATAAAAAGTATGATTCTAGATATATTCCTCCTCTGCAATAATGGCATTTAGTCTTTTCTAAAGAATTGCAACGAACTGGCCAGACGATGTAATCTGAGGCGCCCGATTGCACACTACAAATGGTGCTGATTGCAGTTCACTTACATCGCTGAGAGCTTTCTGGGCTTGGGCAACCCTCCTCAGCTCCGGGCTGTCATGGTAGGGGTAAAACAAACTTTTGTCTGCATCCCACTCTTCGGTGTATAGTTTCTATATCAGAAAAGAGTGAAAAGTTCTGAGAACATGAAATCACACAAGAAATACATAATTCTCAATTCATCCATCAATGGCATAAAGAACCAAGGGCAAGGTGAGAGCAAAGGTAAATGGAACTGACAGATCACCTCTCCTTTCCATCCAACCCAAGTCACAGTTACTAATAGATTCTCCTGCTTCTGACAAATCTTACTGACAGAAGGGCAGCTGAGTTTAATTCTGTTTCATCTCCTCTCTGTGACTTTACCTACCTCCTGCAACAAGTACTAATGCAGGTGTAAGGAGCCAGGAAGCTACTCAATACAGATTCTGTCACAAAATAGACCCTTAATAAGAGTGACAGCCAGGAATATCCAAAGTGTAGCACAGGGTCTACAGAAAAACTAAAATATTGCTTCGTGGGTCTGCAGAGCTGGATCTCGGGCGCATCTTTGTCTCCCCATCCCTACTCCTCGCCCAAGTGGCTCAGGTTCCTGATAGGACCCTCTCCTCTACTCTGCCCAGGGCTTTCTTCTCAGTTCCTCCTTGCCAAGCCCTGTCCTGTCAGCCCCCAGGTCTCAAGGTTACTCACAAAAAAGACTGGAGAACCATGTTTCAGATTACCAAGAGTTTAGGGGTATTCCTCTAGATGACATGGTAGGAAAACAGAGGCGATAGAGGGGTGACAAAGAAGAGGCCCCTACCTTACTGAACAAGGCTGTGTTCTTAATGGCATGGACAAGCTCAGGGGCATCAGGGGGAAGCAGGTACTTATCCTTGTTGTCTTCCCAGTTCTGCTTGTATAAAACCTAGACAAAAAGAGCAGAGGGCTTGATGTCTCCCCGTGGGCATGGGGATTGAGGACAAAGGAGAGCGTTGTGAAGAGCTTTTCATACTCAAGGTTTTCTAGCATCGATTAGGAAAACATCTACCATATCAACATCCCATAATAATTTCCTCGCATTTAGTAAGTTTTTTCTTGAAAAAAAAATCTTTTAAAACTTAATCATGATTCTGATTCTCTATAGATTCCTTTTAAATGTTGCAACCTATCCATCATTTGGCTGAATTTGGATGGCACACGTGTTTTTTGTGTTTTCAAAAAGTGTTTTTAATTAGTTCCCTACATTTAAAATGTTCAGATTTATCATAAAAATTCAGCTCCCAACTTCCTTATAAAATAAGAGACTCTGACAACATGGGGACTGCGTTCCATGCAGCAACTGTAGTGGAGTCACACGGGCTCTCCATTCCACCTAGCTCCCGCAGCCACTCCGGTCATCTGGCAACCTCCCTGACACGTGTGCACTTAGAGCTCACAGTGCCTGTGATGCAGTGGGACTGGCCAGCAGGGTCAGCCTGTCCAGTGCCCTCCTCTAATATACACTCTTTTCTATCCAGCCATCCATCCCATGGCCTTACCTTACTGACTTGCTGCGACACTTTCTTTGCATGTTCAATGTCCTTTGCTTTTTCATCTACATGACAGATAGTTTTAGCAATATCACCATCCATTCGATACTTAACCTGCAGAAATAATGCACAGTTAGAATTCAGGACAGGCATGACCATGTGAGTATATTAAAGAATATCTTATCACCAAAGAGCATCCACCCAATCACTCTGTCTGCATCACAAAGCAAAGTTTATTTCTGGTAGAAAACTATGGTATTTGAAGATCTGCAGAGCCCCTGTATTTACTGTGTGTCTGCTTTCCTGGCTGAATTTCAGCCTCCCTGTGCTCCAGGAGGGAGGACCACAGTGAATTGGAACTTCCAAAGCACATCACTTTTTAAGTTAACTCTCCAACCAAGCTTTTAGAAGCCTCTTTGGGTTCACATTTAGGGCAGCAGCATCTATGGCCAGTGTTTCCTCTGGATTCCTGAACTGGCTCAGAGTAATTCAACCCCTTATTCTCTCCACACCTACTTAAAGCCAATTCCCAGCAGTAGGCATATTTTTATATGTGTCTGTGTTTTATTTTAGCAATGCCGCCCACCTCACTGAGTTGGTCTTGTACTTTCTTGATTCTGCGAAGTTCTGGGGTATCGGTTGTGCTGGTGGATGGCTGTCCTTTTCCTTTTTCATAGTTTTCCTTGTATTTATTCTGAAAAGAATATCATACATTAGCCTAAAATCTTATAATGCAGCAGCAGAAATTTCAGGCAATGCATTCATCCCCATCTGATAAAAAAAATCTGCAAGTTATAACAATTATCAGTTTTAACAGCATTTTTTTGTCTCCCACGCTGATTCTCAGCAAACACTAAAATAGATTTGTTAATTGCTCTTCCTAAACATGGTTGTTAATAGAGACAGTAGAAATGGTATTACAGACTATTGTCTTGGAAATGCCCTAAAATGACTCTCTTAATGTTTTTTGTTGTCTGAGTGCACACATAAAATGCTTGAAGAGCAATAATTTTAGAAAATAAATACAGAAATAAAACCAAATGTGAAAAGATTTAATTGCTAATACAATGCAAAAATATTCAATTCAGAAGTTGCAGCTAAATCTCAGTGATTAGGATAGCTGACATGCCACCTGAATTAATGGAAAATCTCCATTATGGAGTATTTTGAAAAGAAATGCAATTTTATTGTTTCTGCTAAATATACAATAAGTTTTTGCCTTATATATAATATGCATAATTTATCATTATTAATGTTTCAAGAGTATTTATGAGTGGAGTAGTCAACAATCTAAATTATATTATTGATTTAGTTACTAACCACTTTTAAAATATTAAAAACCTTTGCCAGCATTCTGCTCAGTCTACCAGAAATTCTAGGATATCAGTGTCTGAATTAATGAGATTTTTATGGCAATTAGTTAACAAAAATAATTTCTATTTTTGCTTAATACTGCAGTGATAAAAAAAAAAAGGCAAGGTTATCTCACTTTTAGAAATCTAAGTTTTAGAGCATTCAAGAATCTGAATTAGAAATTTACTCAATAGTCCCCCAAAGTTAACACTCAACCAAAAGTAAATATTTATTGCCCAACCACAACAGGATGCTTTTGAAATACTACTAAACATTAGTCTTATATAAACCAATGTTGCCTGAGATACTTTACATTTTTTCCCCGAGCCTCAAGAGGACATGCAATCAGGCAACCTAGTGAGACCTCAGCCCACCGTAGACAATCAACAAATTAGATCCATCCCAATGGGCCTGATTCTGCTACTCATCAGTGTAACTTACAGAACTTTAAAGACTAGGGACCATCAAGAGCAGTGATTCCTAACGTGGACCACACCTTAGAATCACCTGAAAAATCCTTCTACACTGGTCCCAAACCCAGACTGATAAAACCAGAATGGCCCGGGGAATTAGTAGTTTTAAAGCTCCCAGGGGATTATAAGCGTGCAGCCAGAGTTCAAAACCACTGTTCTAGGGTACAGAGGAACATTCTGATCCTTAGTTTCTTAGTCTGATCCTGGTTTTCTAAGCGACATGTTCTTCACCATCCATCTTTTAGAGGCGTACTTAAGGGGCATCTTGCTCATTATTTAAATAGATGCTATTTAGTAGTAGCTTCTGTGAACTGATGTCAACTAAATCTGTATTTATGATTTCATTTTTCTAGATTGGCTAACTAATTGTGATTAAATACCAATAACTGCTTTATAAATGGCCTAATGCTTATTTTGCAGGAATAATTTCAACAAGGATGCTTTTCCTGATGCTGCAATGGTACAAATAAATTACAGGAAAAGAAAACTCAAGACTTGAAAGAGTTATATTTCTTCAAAATAATTTTGTCCCATACAAGGTTAAGGAGCAGAATCCAGCCAGCATCCAAAACAGAGTTGGTTGAGATCAGTAAGTTCTCGATAATAAAGCCAGGTTAGCAGAAGTCACGTTAAACTTACTATGCTAAAGAGGTCCTGCATTTTCCGACTGTGTGCAATGTAGGGAGTCATGAACTTCGAAGAGTCCACTTTCTTCCTGATAACTTTCTTCCTCTCCGCTGGCTTTGCTGCTTCTGGCTGGGCCAGCCCTGGTTTCGAAGGTTGTGATTGCTCATAGTCAGATATTGTCTTTGTTGTCGTAGTTTCATAGATTTCTGTTATTGTCTGAAAATTTGACATACAGTTCAACATTGTTATAAAAGTAAAACTGCGGTAAGCATGATCTTGGTATTCTGACTTATATCCCTGGTGTTACTTCTCCATAACTAAAATAGGCCAAAGCAGAAAATCACACACTATATCTATTTGAAAGCACATTATGTCACATACATACTGCTGATTGTTCAAGATTGCATGGAGTAGAACTGTTGCTTCTTATTAATTTACAACATTGCCTTAAAATTCCACTTGCAGAAAGGAACTCAAACACTTTAAGGTGGCATTTAAAAAAAAAGTCAAGTATTCTTAAATGTTTAAAAATATTTTTAAATTGACTGAGTAAAGTAAAAGCAATCTTGGGATCAGAGAACAAAAGATTAAGACAATAAAATAAAGCTCAGATTCTTGACTTTAATATTAACTTTTAAATACTAGTAAGTCTAAGGATAAGTTGGTTGCTTATTCTGCAGATTTTTAAGCATTCTCCCCTGTAGTATGAGATAAAGAGTAATGAACTTTATAAAAAAAAATGAATCACATAAATATTACAAGTGATTACCATGCTCTTGGCTTAGTAAGTTAGTTAATGTGAACTGGAATGCCATTTATACTAATAAAAGACAGGAATAATGATGATGAGATAATGGGGTAATTATCCTCACAACAACCCTATGTAGGTGGTAGGTGGGAAATTACTGCTTCTTTCAAAAAGCTGTAGTGGAAGAAATTAAGGTCCAAAGTTCAGGTCTAGTCCAAGGTTAAAAATACTGTATGTAAGAAAAGACAATAAGCAGTCAGGTCTTCAATCAATCTCATAAAATAATTTTCTTTACAGCTAAAACCACCTGATCAAAGGCAAAGTTCTAGCATCAATTTTAAGAAGAGAAACCTAAGTAATAAGGAAATTGTGTATCTAAGACAACTTTCCCTAGTGTTGTCAGACCATTGTTAATAGGCTGCTTTCTGCTCATTATTTATGACTAGAGGCTCAGTGCATGGATTCGTGCACTGCTGGGGTCCCTCAGCCTGGCCTGTGCCCTCTTGCAATCCGGGACTCCTCGGGGGATGTCAGACTGTCAGTTTCGGCCAGATCCCCACTGTGGAGATCTGGCCAAAACTGGCAGTCTGACATCCCCCAAGGGGTGTAGCAGTGTGTGAAGCGGCAGGTGGCCAGAGAGGAGCTGGGGCCGGGCGCTTTGCTGCTCCAGCTCATCCTGGTCCCAATGCGCCTGCTATAGCCGCCACTCAGGTAGCGCTGCAGCGGAGGCGGGAGAGGTTTGTGCTGCTGCAGCTGCGCTCGCCAGCCCTGAGCCTGGCTTCTGGCTGTGCGGCACTCCCACTGTGGGAGCGCACTAACCACCAAGGGCTGCTTCTGTGTTGAGCGTCTGCCCCCTGGTGGTCATCGCATGTCATAGCGACCAGTTGACCTGTCGTTTGGTCTTTGGGTTGCTTAGGCTTTTATAGATATAGATGTGTGGTTGACCGTGAGAAACTAACCAATTTACAACATCTACAGATATTAGTTTCCATGAAGTCACAGGTTCTCTGAGTAGGCTTTAGGGTTAGTCATCCATATCATTGTTTGTCATACTCAAGAGAAACATCTCCATGCAGAAAATGAGGCATGAGTGAGATATTTCATGTTGGGAGAAAATGCTTCAATTTGGGACATGGGAATGGCTTTCTCAGAATTCCTTATGTGCTGAAGTCTAAGTAGCATTTTATGATACTGCCAAGGACAAAGGATTTAGAGGCACCATCCCTATTGGCAGAGATGGTGCCCAACAAGCTACAACTCTACACAGCACACCTGCTGGTCCCAAAGCGAATTACAAGTTCAAGGCCATCCCTTTGCTGCAGTCAGAGTGGTGATAGCCACTGACAGTACTCTAATTAGCATCACCTGCATCAAAAATACCACATGAGCTATGGGGAGGAACATCCCCCAGCCACTTGTACAGGTTGAATGGCAAAAACGGAGATAAAACCTCCGTAGCATTCATTCTTGTTCCCCCCAGCTGCCGAGCACACATGGGTAAGTGGTCCTCCCTCAGATTCTCCCTTTGCCTGCTCTGTGGTTCTTTCTGCTTTAATGAGCGTGCAGTTCATGCAAGTGTGGGCTGGGTCTTACCTCACCGGGCACCTCTTCATAGACTGTCTCCTCGGTGTAGTACTATAAATAGAGCACAAAGGTGTGGTCATGAGAACCAAAGCAGAAATCACCTCTCCTCCGCCTCCGCTACGCCGCCTGGGTTATTTCACTAGCCCACTTTGATTTGCTCCATGGGGGGAAGGAAGCAGAAGAGGGAGCCTGTTCATATTCTGGACCCATTTTAAGTCGGCAAAACTTTGGGGGAGCTGAAGTGGATGCCATCAGACTGGACAAGGAGATGCTGAGCGATGAGAAAGGTGTCTGGGGCCAGTTACTAGTCATGGGACCTTATTTTACTTGGTACAAGTAACATTTTTTCTTCTCGTACCCAAGTAGAATTTGCTGGGAAAAGATAATAACAACACCTGGAGTGTGTGAGTTAGGCAGAGAGAAATTCTGATGAAACTCACTGTTGGCTAACTAATAATAAAACAAAACAGAAACCTTCGTGTGAACAAAATTTTTAAATGGATTGTATCATGGAAATAATAGATCCAAAGGCACAGACACATCTCAATTATCCCTATATCATCCTGATTGCTAAGTACTGAGCTTCTTCCAGAGTGACAAGCGAATCCCTTCCAATGGTGTGATGATGCTAGAGGGGTATTAAAAGGAACATTTACAAATGCCCAGGCGTGAAGGAAAAAAGGAGAGATTCCTCGTCACAAAATGTGGGAGTTGGGCAGCAATGTGCCACTGATGGCTCAGAGGTGCCTGCAGCCGGGCCCTGAAATCAAACCTACTTTTGTTCTACTTCTGACATCACCAGCAATAAATAGACGCGGATAGAAACTGGCTGACATTTTGTTTCAGATGCGTAAGGAGAGTGGCATCCTGCCCCCAGCCTCAGCCCGCCACGCTGGGGGAGCAGGAGGAAGAGTGGTTAGGCCAAGGCACACAGGAAGGGGATGAAAATGAAACACTTGGCTCGTTTTCTCAGTCAAAAAAAATGTATAGGTTTTATACTTCATTTTTCTTTTCTTTGTCACCAAAACATATACTCGGGGAAATGAAAAACCATTGAACAAAAACTTTTCCTCGGTGGCCTTTGGTCTTCTGCCCTTGGCTCAGTGAACGCTCAACAAGTTTATTTACCCATTGTCAATAGGCCACATGCTCCATTTCACTTGCAGTAAAATTAGTATAAACCTCGCCTCATGTCCCTCACTCTTGCACTTTCTTTGCTCCTTTACTATTTTTTAAAATTTAAATCTAATTCCATCTCTGTGTCCTTACACAAGGCAACAGAAATCACAGCGCTTATAAGACCGAGAATGTCTTCCGCATGCTGGTGCCTCATCACTGGGAAATGTCATTCGGACACTGTGGGGAATACTGTTTGATGCAGATCCAATGGAACCATTCCTCTGGCCACAAAAAACATCAGTGACTTGAGGAGAAATATTAAACTTAAATGAATGGTTCATAACTGTTTTGGATTTTTGCTAGCATCCAAGTGAAAGCAGGTCTTTGGTAGCCATTCAATTTTTACCTTTGCTGGACTCGCATGATTGGTAAATGTATTCTAGAAATAAGCTTCAAAAAAGACAACATTACCCAAATGGTTGGCGTTAACTTGTATGCCAAATCTCAGTTTTTAAAAGAGCTTTGCCACTAATTAGATAGTACCTGGGTTGCTTCTTTTTCTTTCTTTCCAAGTTCATTTAAATTTGAGTAGAGAGTGATAGTACAATTTTATTTAGATGTCTGAGATCGTTAGGAAATGTATTTTAAAAGCAAATTCCTGCCTTTTTTGTGAACTCTCCCGTGACTGCTTTCTCAAATCTGCCACCATCCCATTCTCGTGTCATCTTTTTTTGAGGTCAGAGAGACCTTGGTTCAACACTCTCTGGCAGGAAGTCTATTAGTTTAGCACCTGCTGGTCAGACGCAGAGCAGTAATGGGAACAAAATGGCAAGGACGAGAGGCCTAAAAATAATCCCCTCCATTTTTATGACATCTAGTTAAATAAATCGAGTCCATTGCTAAGGACAGTTTTCAGTGACCGATGAACACAATTATATTAAGAAGGTCAAGGGATGTTTAAGTTGGCAGTTAAAAAGTATTCCTGATTTTAGCATCATAGGAAAGGCAATTTACTTTATAATTGTGTTAGTGTTTGATACCCTTTAGAGACATATGTGAAATGCACACTAGTGATAATTTTGAACATTGACAAATGTGGCCTTTGGCATTGAAGCCAGAGAGTTTAAATGCTATATTGGATGAGATTCATTCTGGTGTGTGTGTGTGTGTGTGTGTGTGTGTGTGTGTGTGTGTGTTTCAGCAATAAAAGCAACTTTATTTGTAGAATAAAATAAAAATTTCTTCATCTAAATATAGACTGGTCCTGTCCTGGCCAGTGTTTCTAAGTGGTTAGGGCATTGGCCCACACACCAAAGGTTCATGGGTTTGATTCCCAGTCAAGGGCATGTACCCGGGTTGCAGGTTTGATTTCTGGCCCCAGTCAGGGCATGTGCAGAAGGCAACCAATCAATGTATCTCTCTCAAATAGATTTTTCTCTCTCTCTTTCCCCCTCACTCCCTCCCTTCCACAAAATCAATGGGAAAAAATCCTCAGGTAAGAATTAACAAAAACAAACAAACAAACAAACAAACAAACAAACAAAGAAATATAGAATGGTCCATAAAATAATCTTCCAGAGACCAATTTTGGCACTTCCATTTGAAATTTGATTCTAGGTAGCTCTTAAAGTTATTTTCATTTTTTTTAAAGCACAGATTTTCAAAACTGCCTCCAAATTCATATATGTATTTATATCACCATTAATTAGTAATTATTAACCACTTTTATATTCAATGGCAGTATATTTATATGGATGTGAAACTAAAGGCAAGAGCTGGTGAAGAAAAACCATAACATGATAAAAACAAAATTATATAAATAAACAGCAACTTTGTAAAATATTAGACACCCACCAATAATCTGGAGGGAATCTTTCAAGATGCCACTGTGGTCTTTGTTCTTTTTCAAAATTCAATGCAAAGCTAGTTTTGTTCCCTTGGGTAAATGCAATGGAGTTGGTGGGAAACTGTGGCTCCAACTCTTACTTGGGAGCCTCCTGAGTTAACTTATTTATTTGCTTACTGATTTTTTTTTTTTTTTGAGAGAGAAACATCCATTGGTTGCCTCCCATAAACACCATGACCGGGGATTGAACCCATAACCTGGGTATGTGCCTTGACTGGGAATTGATCTCGTGACCTTTTGTTGAATTGAACCCATGACCTTTTGTTTTACAGTGGCCATTCCAACCAACTGAGACACTTGGCCAGGGGTGAGTTTATTTTTATATGTGTGTGCATGCACATGCACATGCACATGTATATAAAATCTCACATATGCATTTAATTCATATCTCCCTAGAGATAATCAGCTGCTTGAAGTAAAGAGTTTTTCTTCTATTTCTTTGCAGACACTAAGAAATAGAATTCAGTTTCCAGAAGTTTTTCTCCATCTTCTCTGTCCCTTCAAGGTTGGAAAGTGGGGGAGAAGGTAGTTTTAGTTAGAAGACAGATTAAAATCTGCCTTTACTCTACACTTAGTGTTTTGTTTTGTTTTTGAGAGTTTAAAGAAAAGCAAAAGTGGGAAACAGTGATACTTCTTTTCAATTTTAAATCCCACATAATGATAGTGAAACTGAACGTAAAATATTCCTTTCTCATGCTTTAATGATGACTCTTGTGAAATTACAATAGGCATTGTATTTTTCAAATGTTTAATTCACCTACATGGCTTTGACTGTTGCTAGGTAAAATGCTTTGCTGTGGGAGTCAGTTTTTGTATCTTACCTCCACCACCTCCTCATATTCTTCGTCATCTGCCATCTTCTCAGAGTAGTAGTGGCACCTACACACTGCTCGTGTTCCAGACAAATGAAGACACGTTAGAATCTATCCCCAGGACTGAAATCAGTTTACAACATTATAAAAGCAGGATTTAAAATCTTATCCGTTCTACACGTACGTATATGTTTGCAGGCTAAGTGAGAAAAGATATTTAAGTGCAGGTTTGAAAAACTGAAGCTGCTTGTGGCTACACGATCAACTTAGTCCAAGGTGTAAAACAAAGTGTGTGTGTGGGGGGGGGGGGGGGATGGGTAAGGGAGTGACAGGATTTAAATCAAAGGAACAGAGTCCTTCAACTTCCAAATACTTGGAGAGAAACGTTTTCAAACAAAAGGAAGGTCGGCTCAGCTTTTGGAAGAAATTGTCATTTCCCCCCGTAACACCAAGATTCTAAGAGGGCTACCTTAGGTCGCCATATGCTCTGATACACGGTACACAGTATATCTTATGCTTCAAATGAGAACATAGCAAAATAAACCTGCCAACAGATTTTAAAAGAAAAATAGAAACCTCAAGGCAATGGGTTTATTTTCCTCCCGAACACCATTGGCTTGTGCGGACTTTTCTCTGTCGTTTCTGTAGCTCTCGTTCAAACCTGGAAAAGAACGCATTGTTGACGCACTGACTGAAGGACGCATAAGACGGAGGGTCTTCGGCCTAAACTTCTAATTCGGGCACCAACGAAAGGGTCTCCAAGGCCTTTGTAGTCAGACGCCAGGGAGTGGAACTCTCTTGATAAAAGTGGATGATGACTTGGAGCAGCTGTCCCTGGGCCCAGACATATTTGCCATGTAAACCTATACCCTGCTGTGGCTGGTTTTGTTAAGCTAGCAAAACTGCCACTCCTAAGGCAAATGAAGCCCAGTAGAAAAGGATAAATATAGGATCCTTTTTTCGTACTAATATAGTTAGAAAAAAAAATCAAAGGCAAAAATGAAAAGATCTTGTTACACCAGAAAGCCAGCTCAGTTAAGCAATAAATTGGTTAGTATCAGACTTGATTCTAACCACACACTACGTGTCAGATATTAGTAGGGCCTGGGTACGGCGACGGCGTCACAGACTTTCCTCGTCACCGTTTCCATCGCCAATTTCCCCAGTTATGAGCCACAACTTCCGAAAATACTTCAAGGGAAGTCATGGCACGTCTCCTGCAAGAACATTACAGAAAAAGCCATAAAGGGGCCTTACCTTCAATCTATCACATAAATTTCCTCAGCAGCAATGCCTCTCCCAACTCTCCCCTCCTGAGAACCCCAAGCAAGAGCCAGCGTGGTGCCTGGGCTCCCAGTTATCATGTGGCGAGAGCAACCAATCAGATCTTGAGTTGCTCAAATTTCAGAAGCTAAATATACTGAGTGATCTTCTGAAAACCACCTGTTCATCAATTTCACTAAAGGATAAAGGGTAACAAATTGCTTGCTTGGAACTATTCAAATGTAGAGAAATTTTGCCTAACTTCCAGCATGTGGGGTTCAAATTTATGTGAAATCTCTCATTTACTGCAGCCCTGTTTAAGGCCATATTCGTGCAAAAGAATTTGGAAGAAAATAAGCATGATTTTGAGGAGCTTTGACCCTTCTGTCACTGCTTTCTTCACATCATTTGTCCAATCTTCACAGAGGTAAACATGCTCACTCCCTTAGAGCTCACCAGGCAAGCCGCAGATACTGATGTGAAAGAAATACAGGAATAAGACCCAGAAAGTACCAAATGTAATAAAATGAGGAGATAAGTGAAATTATTTGATGGTGACATTAAAGAAGCTATCCATAGGGTGTAATTAAAGAGATCAGGCCCCATCATTTTCCTATTACTAAACCAGGAGGGTATGCCAAGATCACATTCATTATCTTCTCTCTCCCTTGGTAAGTCTGGCTGCTAGGAATATAGAGCCTCTCTCATATGTGATGGTTACTGATTTTATATTTACTCAGATGGCTCCTAGAAGCAAAGTGTGAATGCAGACACAAAAGGTACAATTTCTGAACAGCAAGAGCAGATAAAATAAAATCAGTAAATTACTGGGAGAAGATAATGCTCTATTAGGCAAGTCGGAATGTAGGCCATTGACTTTGAAAAAATTATCTGAAAATTTTCAACTTAAAGACAATTTTCACTGATTTAATCCCTCTCCACTCTTCTGTACTAAGGCAAAACTCCTGTGGGTTACCCATATCTTGATATAGATAGAGACTAAACATATGGTAACAGTTACTTTTGAGTTAAATGTTAGGAAGTAAACTCATATTTTAAACATAATATGCTTCTCCCCCTTCTGTGATTCATATGGTCATAAATAAAATTGAACATCATTTCCATGTTTACTAATTATACCTGTTCATTTGGAATATTATCACAGGTCTTATGACTGAAGGATATGTGTCAATATGAGATCTTTCACTTGGTAGTTGCATACTAGAAGAATTGTGACTTACTATTCATTATGTGTTTTAAAAGATGGTGTTAAATTAAAAAATAATACAGGCCCCATTTTTTATTTTATTTTTATTTTTTTAAAGTATATTTTATTGATTTTTTACAGAGAGGAAGGGAGGGGGATAGAGAGTTAGGAACATCGATGAGAGAGAAACATCGATCAGCTGCCTCCTGCACACTCCCCATCTAGGATGTGCCCGCAACCAAGGCACATGCCCTTGACTGGAATCAAACCTGGGACCTTTCAGTCCACAGGCCGACGCTCTATCCACTGAGCCAAACCAGTTAGGGCAGGCCCCGTTTTTTAAATAACATATGGTACAATAATATATAAAGTAAAGATAAACATACACATTCGAATGCTAATCTGGAATTGTGCCCTCTAGGGAGGAAAGAGCAGCTCTATCCATTTTTCCAGCCTACCTATGTTCTCTTCTGTGGAAGAGTAAACGGATGCCCTGATTTATCAGTAGGTTCTGATCACATGCCTTAGCAAGTGCTCAGTAAATGATGGCTGTTATAATTGATGTTATTACCATAATTCACACTTTAATAGAGTCTTTGCACTTTAATCTGTATTAGACTGAAATACCAAAATATCACAAGGTTTCTGAAATCAGACATTCGTTAGTATAAGAATTTATGAATCAATAGGAGTTTGACTAGAAACCTGTGTAACTGATGACAAAGCAAAGCAAAGTGCCAATAGCAAAGCTTCAGGGGATGCTTTCCTAGAGATCAGAGTGCAGAAGTGTCGTGTCAGGAGACCAGAAACGATTCCATGGGGGAGATAGCATTGCAACTGGGTCTTTGTCATTGCAGTTTATTTGATTTTATTAATTACTAGGGGCCCGGTGCACGAAATTCGTGCACTGGGTGTGGGGCGGGGGGGAGTGTCCCTCAGCCCAGCCTGCCCCCTCTCACATACTGGGAGCCCTCAGGCGTTGACCCCCATCACCCTCCAATCGCAGGATCGGCCCCTTGCCCAGGCCTGACGCCTCTGGCTGAGGCGTCCGGCCCAGGCAGCGGGGACCCGCAGTGGCAGCGGCCCCGCGATCGTGGGCTTCGCTTTAGGCCCAGGCAAGGGACCCCTAGCTCCTGGGACTGCCAGCTTCGACCGTGCCCAGCTCCCATCGCTGGCTCCACCCCTACTTCCTGCTATCACTGGCCAGGGTGGAAAAGGCACCTGATTCTCCGATCATGGCTGGGGGGCAGGGTAAAGGCGGCCCCAGGGCCGCCTTTGCCCTGCCCCCCAGCTCTTAGCTCCCCCCTGGGTTTCTGATCACTGTCAGTGGCAGGGGGCTTCTTCCTGCTTTCCCTTTCGCCTCCCTGCATTGTGCCTACATATGCAAATTAACCGCCATCTTGTTGTCAGTTAACTGCCAATCTTAGTTGTCAGTTAACTGCCATTCTTAGTTGTCAGTTAACTGCCAATCTTAGTTGTCAGTTAACTGCCAATCTTAGTTGGCAGTTAACTGCCAATCTTAGTTGTCAGTTAACTGCCAATCTTAGTTGGCAGTTAACTGCCAATCTTAGTTGGCAGTTAATTTGCATATAGCCCTGATTAGCCAATGAAAAGGGTAGCTCGGTACGCCAATTACCATTTTTCTCTTTTATTAGTGTTGATTTTAATAAAATTATATCTGCACATCATTTAAGAACTAAATCGTTTGGCAAGGCTTATTATCTTTTGTTATTTATCTCTACACATTTAACAACCGGTCTATATTGCTCTATGCTGATTTTTTCAATCATAAGCATTATCTGTTAAGTTCCCACCTTGGAAGATGAAGTTTTGCTTCTCTTTCATATAAACCCCTCATTCTCATGAGACACAAACCTCATCTCCCATCCCTTTATCCTGGTAACACTTATGTAATTCAGAATGTTTACATTATTATGCTTAGCAAAATGCTATTAACACCTGAAACCCATATATTGTGATTATCTTTTGTTTCCTGCACAAGGGTTTGTTTTTCTGGGAGCTGGGATCTTTCTCTCTTTTTTTTCTCTCCTCCCTTGGCTTAATTTTTCTAGGCAAGCAGGATCCAGTAGAGCCTTCTACATGATGGAAATGCTCTATATAAGCACCATGCAATGTGGTAGCCACTGGCCACATGCGGCTATTGAGCATTCAAAATGTGACTAGGGTGACCACAGGACTGAGGTTTTTATATTTTTTTTTGCTTAATCTAAACATAAATAGCTACATGTGGTTGGTGGCCATAGTGCTGAGCAGCACAATTCTAGACATTTATGACTAACTACCTCAAGCTTTCTGTCTGAATCTGCTCTAGGCATTTTCAAAGACATGAAGTAGCATCTATAGTTGTATCCATTTCATCTTAAATCTCTCAGGCGGCCTTTTGTTCCCTCTGGACTAGTTTCCTCCGGAGCTGGGCCTCAGCTCTCGAGTCCCCTTCACTGTCATCCTGGGGGTTATGCAGATTTAACATGAAAGTCCCAATTCCTTTATCTAACTAATATTTGAGTGAGTATGACGTACCAGGCACCCTTCTAGCTGCTTCCTTCACACCGTAGACACCACCAGTCGTCTAAGTGATATGTATGCTCCACTTCTTGCTTATTAACAGAACCACAATTTAGTTTGGAACAGAAATATGCTCATTTAAAAAATGCACTCCTAAAAAAAGAAACCCAATAAATGTTCTCTTAATAAATAAGTAAAACATTCCACCCCAATTCCCTAAGGGTGACACAGTTTGTCAATAAGATTTAAGTATAACTCTAAGGAACAAAGCTTCTGGGGAAAGTATAGTATTACTGATGAGCAGGTCAGATTCACTGGCATGTACTGTTTTCCTCTTGCCATTCTCCCCTTCGCCATTGCTGGAACACAGATGTGATGTCTGGAGCAGAGCAGTCATCTTGAGACTCTGAGGGTGTATGTCACACACTAAGAATGGTAAAGCTAGAAGAAGTCTTACCTGTACTGGTTTCTTTAATTTTTATGTTTAGTGATTATTTCACCATCTACTAAGTTTAATATGTAATTGCACAAATAATTATACTGGGATTATTTTCAATGTCCCTCATATTATCTATTAATTTTTTCTATTTTGCGCTTTACGAGTGACTAATAAAGTTGGTTATTTTTTTTATATGTATCAACTATTTGCATCTTTTATTCTATGTGTTGACTTCCCATATTTCCTTCCTACATTGATTTATAGGCATTCTTAATGTGTTACAGATATTAGCCATTTGTGTCTTGTATGTGTTGTGAATATTTTCTCCAAGTTGTTGTGGTGTCCGTGGCCATAGGAATGTTTTAATATTCATTTGCAGCCAAATCTGCAATCCCTTCCTTCCAGCTTCAGCACTATTTATTAAACAAACTGATTTTGAAATGTCACTTTTGGCATATATTGAATTAATACGCATGTCTGCTCGTCTGTTATCAATCTTATCCAGATGTGGGTGAGTTCTCTCTGGGCTTCCAATCCTATCCACCTGTTTGTCTATTTCTGCACCAGAAGCACTATTGGTGCTATAGTCATTCCTTATGATTTTCTGTTTTTTTTTTATAATTCCTTATGATCTGCCTTGATGTCTGGAAGATCAAGTACCCCCACTGTATGCTTTAGGAGAATTCTGACTCTTCTTGTCTTAGATATTCTATATAAATTTTAGAAGCCGTTTACCAATTTCCCTAAGATATATAGTCTCTTTTGTTCAATTAATCTATTTGATGTTCTAGTCAGTATCACACTGTTTTAGTGACTGTAGATCTTGAGTGTATTTTTATATCTATAGAGCAAGCTAACCCCATTCTTCTAAACTTTAAAAGTCATACAGCTATTCTTATACTTTTCTTCTTTTATTTTATTTATTTTTTAAATTTTTTAAATTCTTCGTTGTTTAAAGCATTACATAAGTCTCCTTTTTCACCCATTGACCTCTCCCCGGTCTTCTTTTAAAAGTACTGATAATTAACTTATCAATTTCCATGAAAATTATTCTTGGACTTTTATAATTTATTTTAATTTGTAAATTTATTTAGCCAGAATTGACACTTTTATAATATAAGCTTCCTATCTACATCCTTTTTTACATCCACCAGTAAAGTTTTGTTGTTTTCTTTACATAGATCTTGCACATTAAGTAGTATAAGTGTATTTCTGAGTATACTAAAGCATTTATTTTCCTTGTAGATAAGAATGTGTGGAGACTTTCTAATATACATTGTTTATCAATGTCTTTTTATTGCTACTATTGATTTCTCATTTACTTACAATTAACTTTTTCATAAAATTCATTAAGAGTTGGAGAAAGGTGACCATAAATATGTGCTCAGTCAGTCATCTTGAATCCAAAGCATGGACATAGCATCTTGAGTGAATTTTGGATAGGACTTTAAGAGCTGGAAATGACAGGGGGAAGAGTATTCGAATTAGTAGATGGTATCAGCAATTCTTTAAAAATGGGAGAGTGTGTGGCATGTGTGGGGCATGAAGATTAATCTGGTTTAGATCAAGTTAGGACTATGGAGGGAAGTGATGGAAAACCAAAAGGTAGAAGCTATGCTATGAAGGACCCTGAGTGCCCAGCTAAGCAGTAGGAAATGGTAGGTTCTCGCATTGTCATATTGCTATTCTCTTTTACAGAATGTAGAGCTTTGAGTCAATCAGACATTAGCAAAGTCAGAATACATCAGCAGCACTCATTATATGGTATACAATTA
Organism: Myotis daubentonii; assembly: GCF_963259705.1. Lineage (NCBI taxonomy): Eukaryota > Metazoa > Chordata > Mammalia > Chiroptera > Vespertilionidae > Myotis > Myotis daubentonii. The sequence goes on along the minus strand of NC_081846.1, from coordinate 62,670,512 downwards.
AACATATTCAATTGTGAGCCGTGCAGATTCAATAACACAGTGGGGCATATAGGTATGAATTTCTCAAATTATCAACCTTCCAGGCGTTATTTGCTTTCCAAAATCCATGTTGAACACAGTAAGTTTCACTACTGTTGCCCACTCATCCTATATCCTTCTCTATGCTCCCTAGAATCAGACCCCATGAAAAATACATAAACATAGAAGAGGGAGATTTTTAAATGTTAAATTACCCCCCAACCCACATGTAGCTTCTTTGTCTCTGCCCCCGTTTCTTTGTAGGACTTGGGCACGGGCTATCTTCCACATGAGCTCTTCGTTAAGTTGCATGGTTTGGAGAGTCCTGATGTTGAAGCAGTGTGTCTCCTGATGTCTTCATGGAAATGAGAACAGCCAAGGTTTTCTGTGTTTTGCTTCTATTCTCCCCCCTCTCCACAGCCTACCCCCAAATTGTTCTTTCAACCCACTATCCACAGGTATTCAATTGCCATTGAGTAAGTTATCAGAATTTACAATTTATTGCCCATCTTTAAACAGTCTTTGTAAATGAATGGGTCTCAAATAATGCAAACCTTAAATTGCTGACTTCTAATGCATTTTCAATATGAGATAATATAAAATAGCAAGGCCTATTTTCCTGTGTGGCTTGTGAATCAACTTCATAGGCAGTACCTCTAACTCTCACTCTCACACACAAATTACATGTGTGTATGCACACTTATGTGCGTGCATGTATAGGTGTGTGTGTTTTTCCCAGAAAAAAAAATGTCTTCCCAAACACTAGTTTGAATAAAAAGTCCTTACACTGCTGTTAAAAATAAGGTCCAGTGTTTGAAAATTATTTATTGCATGTATTCATTTAGGCATACTAGTCTGTAAATATGAACATAGAGGCAGCCAAAGAATTGACAACATAAAAGGTGCCTCTGGCTGAGACAGCAATTTTTTAAAATTGCATATACACTGTTGTTATTTTATGTTAGCTTTTTTTTAAAATATATTTTATTGATTTTTTACAGAGAGGAAGGGAGAGAGATAGAGAGTTAGAAACATCGATGAGAGAGAAACATCGATCAGCTGCCTCCTGCACATCTCCCACTGGGGATGTGCCCGCAACCCAGGTACATGCCCTTGACTGGAATCGAACCTGGGACCCTTCAGTCCGCAGGCTGACGCTCTATCCACTGGGCCAAACCGGTTTTGGCATTTTATGTTAGCTTTTATATAAACTGGTCTTAGGGGAAGAAGCTGTCGTGTCACTTTCTAATTAGCAAGAGAAGGCTCTGTGGCGGAGGTAGCATTTTATGAGGTCCTGTAATACCAAACTAACCCCCAAGCCATCCTTGGACAATGATTTATTGAATAGTTCTTTTTAAAAAATTGATTAAGTAATTCCTAATGCTCTGCATAAGGCAATGAGAGCTCGACAGTGCCTAACTCACTTGACAGTTTGAGTCATTGTCACTGGGACCAGAACAGGTTGTTTTCCAAGAAAGAAAGTGAAGAGGAGGGAGTTTGTCAGCAATAAGTTTTCATAATCAGCCACACAGCAGTGGAAGTTGGAGCGTGTGACAATATAGCAAATACGGGCGGGTAAACAGTGGATGACAATGGCCCGTTGAACCCGAAGTATAGTTTAGTTCCAGGAAGATCCCTGGAGGTCAAGTCTGATCCTGAAATCCAGCTCATCATGGATGGACAGTCACACTGATCCAGTCAACATAAGTGGTATGAAGGTCTATCATCTCCAGTGACCTAGATACATATGCTTTAGTGGGGGGGGAGGGAGGGGGGCGGGGGAGGCAAGATGGCACTAGATCCAAACAGGTACACTCAGATCCAAACCAAAGCCTAACTTGGTGCACTCCGGGAATTATCATTTCAATGGACAGCTGGCTAGAGTGGGCATGATCTGGTATTTGGTTAAACTTGAGAATATTTTCCCCCAAAACGGAAGCCTTGTCCCATAAAACCTCCCAGTGGCTTCCTTTCCTCATAAGTAAACAAAGGAATTGGGGCTGGCCTTTCTCAATATGAGTCTTGAGAATCACTAGCCTCACAATGTGGCCCAGGAGAAGAGGGTCCTGTTGTCAACAGTGTGGAAAATGCTGAGCATTATGTGAGATGTGCTGGCTCTTTCTATTGCAAAGGCCCAAAGAAATAGCCTCAAAGTAAAAGAAACGTACCAGCTTCTTTTGTTTCACCTTACATGTCTGAAAATTATACAACCACAGAGCAATATCTTTAAGTACCATCAGTTAATGTTGTCCCATTGAAACTCTACATTAACACTTGTCCAGAGTAGCAACTCCAGGACTACCACGGTCTAAAGCCAAGTTGTTGGGACTGACACAGAAAAACTGGCACCCATGGCCTGGAAGAGTGTCAGTTTACCATCCTCCCCTTCTCTGACTTGTATGCCATTTAATTTTTAACTAAATGTGTTACTCTCGGAAACGCTCCCCTGCTTTGGGACTCATTTTCCTCATCTGTAAAATGAGTGAGCTGTGTGAGCCTTTCAGCTCTGTCATGATGTGAAACATCTTCCCATGTGTGAGGTTCACTTTAGAACTTGACCTCCCCATTCCCCCTTAGGCTTCTGAGTGACAGACACCACAGCGAATCCTCCATAAATAGATGTTTCATATCTTGGGTCTCAGGATGAATTTATAGCTGAAGATTGACATGTAGTCACTTTCAAATAAGACCAATTTGAGCTACAAGGAAAAAATATTTTACACTATTTTAAACCATTACATTATAAAGCAATAGTATATTCTTATTTAACAAATATGAATGATAGTCCCAAATTTTATTTATAAAAATAAGTTACAAGCTAACCAATACTTACTGAGTAATTTCTCTGGACAGGACAACATCCAATAGACATGCCAATGCACCCGGAGCCATAGGTTAATAATGATTTTTTACATAGAAAATTCCTACTTATTTCCTTTGCTTTTTATGAAAAGCAATAAAAGACCTTTTCAATGTGATTGGTACAATTCTGGATTGGTTATAGGTGGGCCTCATTCAACCACAAGAGCTTAATAAGTAACTGAAACATTTGGTTTCTCTGTCATTTTTATTAACTCTGAGTGGTGACAAAAAGAATATAATTCCAACTGATCTAAAAATGAATCTGAGGCTGCAGAGACTGGGAGAGACCCAAGATAAAAATGCAAATCTAATTTAAATGCCTAGGAAAATATAACTGTCAGATAAGAATATTTAAAGAAATACCCAAGTCATGGTATTTTCATCGAGAAAAGATAATAGTGAGAAACCAGGAGATAAACTATTACTATATTTACCTCAAGTGATAATCCAAAACAAAATCCTAGCCACCTTAGAAGTTTGGAACTTACTTCTGCTTCTTGGAATAAGCAAATAATAATTCTACAGATAAGGAATAGATAAAGAACAGCCCTACATGTTAGGAATGGGTAGGGGATATTAACTCTAAAATGCATTACTCCCAGAGACTAAGTACCTGGCATCCTTACAAAACAAAAAGGAATTCTTCCCCTTATCCCAACTCAATTCACCTTAATGACTTTCTCTTTCTCCAAGGTGCACAGAGTAAAAAGAAACCAAGATCACAGGCTGATTGTTGTTTTGCTGCCTAAAGGCCCAGACCAGGACCCTATCAGGGACCATTACTGGCATTAACTCCAGGCTGCCTGAGATGGTACTTTATCACTGTAATCTCTCCTTTGGCCCTTAGCAGAGACTGCACCACTGTGCTATGAAGTTCTTTTCCTCAGGACTAAGGGATGCTGCAGAACAGACTGCCAAGGAATTAACATGCCCGCCCCCCGCCCCCCCTTGGTCACCAGATACCACACTCAGTGACAGGAGTTTTTGTATAAATACCCCAGCTCCCTCCCACTTTGGTTGGGATCATTTTGAGGCATGTAGTCTGCACTGTGGCTTAACAGCTCTGCTTTCCCTTCCTGTGTATAACACGCCTCTCTCTACCGGAGTTGCCTGTGCTTCTCAGATAAAGTGCTTTTACTAAATCCTTTTCCAGTGTCTGCATCTGGGAAAACCCACACTAAGACGTGCTCTGTTCGATGGCCATTTCACAACATGAGGAAGAGACGTTCTCAAAAAGAAGGTAATACTGCAAAGGGCCTGATGATAACAGAAAGTCTCATCTCCAACACACTCAAGCTCTCAAGAGGCCATTCCTTTTTTTTTTTTTTTTAATGTTTTTATTGAGTTTTAGAGAGGAAGAGAGAGGGATAGAGAGATAGAAATATCGATGAAAGAAACATCATTGATTGGCTGCCTCCTGTATGACCCCTTCTGAGGACCAAGCCTGCAAACCGGGTATGCACCCTGACCTGGAATCGAACCACGATCTCTTGGTTCCTGGGTCTACCCTCAACCAGTGAGCAACACCAGCCAGGCTCAAGAGGCCATTCTAATAGGCAAGTCATGGTCTCTTTTTATTGCCTCCCCTATGCTGCCTAAAATACTCTCTTTTATCTTCTCAGCTAATCTATGTTTAAATTCCTCTTAAAAGCTCCATCGAGATGTAACTACACTATTCTCTAAGACAGTGGTTCTCAGAGTGTAGCTCCGGGACTGGCAGCATCTTGGGCACTTGCTGAAAATGCAAATTCTCGGGCCCCACCCCTGCCTACTGAATCAGATACTCGTGGGGAGGGGCCCTGCGTCTGTATTTTAACAATCTCTCCAAGTGATTGTGATGCACACTAAAGTTTGAGAGCTACTGTTCTAGGAAGTATTTCCTGCCACCCCAATCTGACTAAAATCTCCAACTCCAGTTCCCTATCATCTTTCCCATTTATTTAGTCAACTTAAACTCTCAGTGCTACCTCCTTTATCTCTCATGTTGACCAACCCATGTTTCTCACCTGAATTATCAATGCAGCCTCCCACCTGGTCTCCCTGAATATAAGCCTCCTGTCTATTCTCCATCAGCCACTAGATTTTTAGGTCTAAAGTGCAAATGTATTATGTCCCTGTAGTGCATCTATCATCTAAACATAAATCTAAGATTCGTAGGACCTGCATGCAAGGCCATTTGTGATTTGGCTCCTGCCTGTCTAACTTTTCCTGGACTATAGACACATCAAAGTATCTACAGTGCACCTCCTCATCCACCCCCTCAAGGAAGGTACCTCCCCATCCACCCCCTCAGGGAAGGTACCTCCCCATCCACCCCCTCAAGGAGGGCCTGAACGATAGGTGCATTCCTTTGGGTCTGAAAGGCCTTTCCAGTGCCCCTCCTTAAATAAATCATAGGCATATAAAAAAAAATCCTTCAAGGCAATATCAAATCTTGGAGAGGAACAGTAGCTTAAAGCAATTCAGGCTGCAGCAGAAAAGCAAGAACACAGGAGTGAGGGGCCAAAGCTAGATTTTTCTGTATTTTTACAATTTTCCTCAAGGTAGGTCTTACCCCTCATGGCCCAGCCAGGTCTTATCGCTTCTAGCCCCTTCAACATTCACTGTTTTGGGCCCCGGGGTTTATTATGTCCCTAAACTCTTTAAGATGCATTCTTCCTCTGTGAACTAGAGATAAATACTTGCCTTGTCTATTACAGAGGGCTGGTTGAGATTCAAATGGGAAAACATTTATAACAAGTTTTAAAAGATTTGAGGTGCAAAACAAAATACGGTATTATTGTTAAATACTTGTGACAATTGTTTGTAACAATTAAATGTAAGTAGGCAACATTTAGCAAGCACCAATTACTATATTTGCCAGGCCCTAATCTAAGTTTAACATGCATCATTTATTCAATCCTCTTAATACTCCAAAAATAAGATACTATGATAATCCCCCCATTTTACATAAGAAGAAACTGAGGCATGCAGATGTGGAAAAGTCTTGCTCAAGGCTACTAAAGTTAAAAGTGATGGTAATCTCACTCAAGAGCCTCAACTCAACCCTGTTAACGGTGAAATGGCAATAGATGTTAGAACTCAGTCCAGCAACCTCAGTTCTTGAGTTCAGCTAAGAAAGAATTCAGATTCAAGACTCAAAAACAAGCAAAAGTTTATAGTCACAAAGGGTCCTCTGTCTGGATGGTTTTTATCTGGAGGTCTTCAGGGAGGATCTCAATAAAATATCCATCAGCTTTCCAAATGTGTCCTTTCAAGGTCGTGGTCTCTACTGATTGATTGGTGCCTGGGCAGAGGGCTGAAGACTTGGATCTCACTTTTTAGAGCACACTATAAATTAATGTGTTTTTTAAAAATATATAAATTAAGGTTTTTAAGTAAATTCTGAGATTTCTTGTCTCCTAGTCTTTTTCTTTAATCATCACCCAAGGCCTTTAAAAAAATTTTTTTTATTGATTTTACAGAGAGAGAGAGAGAGAGAGAGAGAGAGAGAGAGAGAGAGAGAGAGAGAGACAGAGAGAGATATGACAGAAACATCAATAGGTTGCCTCCCATATCTGCCCAACTCGGGATTGAACCCACAACCTGGGTGTGTGCCCTGACTGGGAATTGAACCCACCACCTTTCAGCTTATGGGACAATGCTCCAACCAACTGAGCCACACCAGCCAGGGCTATTTTATTTTTTTACAATTCAATATTATTTTGTATTCTTTTCAGGTGTACAGCATAATGGTTAGATAATCATATATTTCCTAAAGTGTTCCCCCAATATTTCCTGTACCCACCTGCCACCATACATAGTTATTACAACATTATTGACTATATTCTCTATGCTGTACTTTATATCCTCATGACCATTCTCTAACAAATCTGTACTTCTCAATCCCTTCACCTTTTTCACCCAGGCCCCCAACCCTCCTCCCCCCGGCAACCATCAGTCTGTTCTCTGTGTCCATGAGTCTGTTTCTTTTGTTGTTGTTGTTGTTATTGTTGTTGTTCATTTATATTGTTCGTTAGATTCCACATATAAGTGAAATCATATGGTACTTGTCTTTCTCTGACTGACTTATTGCACTTAGCTTACTACCCTCCAGGTCCATCCATGCTGTCACAAATGGTAAGATTTTAATAAACCAGGAGTCTCCAAAGAGGAAGTGGAATAGGCCAGGCATTGAGTCTCCTGAAGGTTTACATTAATTTTACACAGTGACTCTCAGGGTGTTATGGGTGAAATTGTGTTTCCCCCCACCCACCCCCCCAAAAAAAAATATGCTGAAGTCTTAATCGCCAGGATCTTAGAATGTGATTGTTTGGAAACAGGGTCATTGGAGATGTAATGAATGAAGATGAGGTTGTACTGGGTGGAATAAGATGGGCCCCCATCCACTATGACTGGTGTCCTTAAAAAAGGGGGAGAGACACAGAGAATGCCATTGAAGAGACTGTGACACAGGAGATGGTGGCCATGTGAAGACGGAGGCAAAGAGTCGAGTGCTGCATCTACAAGCCGAGGAACGCCAAGGACTGCCTGCCGGCTTCTCTAGAAGCTGGAGAAGGCAGGGCAGGCTTCTCCCTGCAGGTTTCACAGAGAACATGGTCCTGTGACCCCTTGATCTCACGCTTCCAGCTCCGAAACTGTGAGACAATAAATTTCTGTAGCTTTAAGCCACCCAGCTTGTACTACTTTGCACAACAGCCCTTGGAAACTACAAAAGGTTACTTTTCCATCTATTTTTGGCGGCTTTTGTTAGATGGTCCAGGCACCTGTTAGAACAGGATTCGTTGTGCTGCATTAGGTTTGTCTTCCCCAACTAAGCAATGAGCAGGAGCTGTGTTTATTCATCTGTATCTCCACACACAGTAGTTGCTCAATAAATGCATGTTTGATATATGCATAACCTATGGACACAGACAATAGGGTGGTGAAGGCCTGGGGCAGGGAGCCGGGGTCAGGCTGGAGAGGATCAATGGGAGGGAAAAAGGGAACATATGTAATACTTTCAACAATAAAGATTTATTTTTTAAAAAATTAAAAATAAATAAATGGATGTTTGAATCAATGAAAGAATCTCAAAGAACCTCTGTGATTCACCTTGGCTGCTAGTCCACATCCAGCCTCCAGCCCTCAAGTATCAAACTACTTTCCTACTTAATAAGTATGTAATACAGATCTCATAACATAGAAACCCACACCTGAACCCTATGTATTCATGTTGACCAATGTTACCCCAATAAATTTAATTTTTAAAAAAGTATGCAAATGTGCCAGGTCTGAGAAACCAGGGCAGCAGCAAAATGGACCTAAAGGACACATGGGACCTGAGACACGCAGCCTCGACCTTGGATCTGCCCCTTACCTCTGAGCATGTTTGAGCTACATACTTGGCCTTTTAGGGTTTTTGTGTTTTTTTTTTAAAGTAAACTACAGACAATTGACTTGCCTTACTGATTTGCCTGGAGAAAACTCTTTAAAATTAAAAACCAGTATCACTTCAATGTTAAGTGTACATTTGAGTGATATAAGCTGTAACTCAGTGTTTCATCCTCTCAATACATTGCACACACATGTGAACACATACATGCACATGTACACGTGTGTTTGGATGGATATGTGTATAAATTTCTGATGTTGGTGTCAACACCATTTAGTTTGATACATTATGATCTTTACAATTAGGCTAATGAAATTATTACTGTACATGCAGCCATATGGTTAGAAATAATCCTGTCATCATTAAACAAATCAGTTATGAAAAGATTCTATGTATTATAAAAGGAAAAGAAATAGTAAAAAAAAAATCAGCTCATTAAAGTTTGTGTTTTCAGAAGTATTGAGGCTTTAAATTTCTTCAAAATGTGTAACTTTAAAGATATCGAATTTATACCTCACTATAAAAAGTTGCATCTTGTTATTCATCCTTAGATGCAAATTGAGTTATTTCTAACCAAGAACCATCGTGACTTGGACATTGGAACCTGCCAGTCCATCTCAGTGGCTGCCCAGAGCCTCAGATGGGAAGAGAATGACTGCGCTCACCATCTGTTTCCCTTATTGCCTGAGAAAACATCCAGAAAATCCACTTTCTCGGGGCAGCTAGCCTTCCACGCAGTCGCCAGAAAGAGAAATGCTTCCTGCCACAGTCAAAGCAGCCACACTACAGGGAAGATGCCTCGTTCCATGGTCAGAATCCCGATGGTCTGGTACGGTTTGAACAATATGACGCCAGAAAATCAAGAGGCCCCTGACCCATGTAAGTGCACGGCTTTGGGCACAAGTGTTTCGGTATGAGATGTGGTTACTACGAGGCCTTTCTCTGAGCCAACACTCAGGCCTGTCTACCTGCCAAGCAGTGTGAATTTCAGTCGTTTGCCCGAGGGTTAACCAGACTGTGGTTTCAAATGTGGAGGCATGTTTGTTTGTTTTGTTCATTAGATTCCACATGTAAGTGAGATCATCTAATACTTGTCTTTCTCTGACTGGCTTATTTCACTTAGCATTATCCCCTCCAGGTCCATCCATGCTGTCACAAAGGATAATCTTTCCTTCTTCTTTGATGGCTGAATATTCCATTACCAGAGGGAACAAGTGGGGGTGGGAGTGGGGGTGGGGGAGAGGACAGCAGGAGGCACTCGGTTCACCCCTGGGTAGGGGGGTGGACAGGTAAAAGAGGGGTAAGGGGGGAGGGATAATAATTGGTGATGGAAGGAGCTAGACTTTGAAAGGTGAACACACAACACCAGAATTGTACACTTAAAACCTATATAATTTTATTAACCAATGTAACCCCAATAAATTCAATAAAAGTATTTTTTAAAATTAGAGGCATGTTACTTAAAATTAGCTATTGCTTAGGCTTGAGAAAAACACTTTTTTTTCCCTAACATTCAAAAACATTCTTGCCCAGACGTCTTCTGAGCACGGTCTTTGGTACCCTGGTGGTTGTAAAGAGTTCCCTTGGGGTTACCCCAAAAGCTTACGACAGAACTGCTCCTTTCCCCTCCTCCTTCCCACACTGGAATTTTGCTCTTGAAAAGCAAGGCAGAACTTGAATTTTGTTTTAGTGCATTGTAGCAGGCACTCAGTAAATAGTTATTGAATGACCTAAAAGATTCAAAATCTATGTGCTTAGTGAATTTTGGATTAGCAGATGCTAAATGATGTCACTGCTTATGAACGCAAGCCAGACCAAAACGACCTTTGTAGTTAACGAAAGCTGCAGGAAGGACACACGGTGACAGCTCTCCTCTTGGCTCGCCTTATGGGGATTTCAAGCAGCCTGGGCCATTCCTCCTGGGGAAGAGAGGAGCCAGCAAAGAGAACGCAGAGATCCTGAGGCCCTTTATGACCTCTAACTGCTTTATGTAAACAGAGAAACCAAACGAAAAAAACCAAACAACTCCCAACCCGATGTGGCCAGATCACAGAGGGCTGTGTGGGAGAAATGAGGGCCCCTAAAAGATCTGAGTCAATATGCGGATCTGAGATCCATCCTCAGCACTGACTGGAGGCCAGGCGCGTCCTGGACAGCATCTCCCCCATGTGCTGGCAGGAGAGGACAGCAGGAGGCACACCGGTCATCCCTGAGCACTTGGGAACGCCTTTGAGGCTGACGTTCTGAGATTTTTTTTTTTCTATTTGCTGGCCAAATGGGTTCCTGAACTTGCAACCATGCCCATTTTACCTTTTTCAAAATGAGGGAAAAAAAATAGCCATTTTATTAGAGGTATTCTTAACATGCACAGATAGACACGTGCGTGCACACACACAACCAGGGCATAAAATCAATGCAAATGATATTCATAGTAAGCCAAGCTAGTACAGGAGACATTGGGTGGACCAGCAAGTATGACTTCACCCACAGGTCAAAGCGTCCGTCCAGCAAATGTTTCTCCAGTGCCAACTGTGTGCTGGGAACTGTGATGTGGATAGGGTGATGATAAACCAGACAGTCTCTGCCCTCTTGAGTTAACATTCTATTGAGGGAGACAGACAGTATGGGAAAGAGTAATATTCTCACAGGAGAGGGAAGGGGGGTGAACTGGCTGGGAAGCTATGGACGCTTACGCCCTGTAAAGTTGGAGCAAAGGAGAGAATGAGCACATGTGAACATCCGAGGGAGACCATTCCAGCAAAGGAAACAACACAAGCAAAGACCCTGAGGGAGGGATGTGCCTGACCTATCCAAGTAGAAGTCGACAGGGAGACTGGAAGGCAGAGATGGAGGCGACTGGCCGAGGACCGCTCAGGAGTACATGTCACAGATTCTGTTGGCCTTTGTTATGCTTTTGGGAAGTTTTGATTGGGGAGTGGCATCCAGGTACAATGCGGTCCACTGACAATCTTGGAAAGGGTGTTAGTTCTGACCGTTGGACCAGTGTCCTTGGCAGGCTTGTCCGGGTTGGCCAGAGGGCCATGGTTACTTGCGGGAGTAAGTGTCCATCCAAGTCTCTTGGACACTCTGGGCCTAAGTCCTGCTACCCAGCCTCTGGAGATGTCCCTCCTCAATAGTCTGGGAAGGGTGAGCTGGGGAGTGAGACAAAATGCAAACCGCAAGTCAGCAGGTCCTTCAACTTGGTCCAAGTGTAGGGGGAAAGGGTGAACCCACAGCTGATCTGAGGTCTGGGAAGTAGTTGAGCCATGTCTGTCATTGGTATTTGCCCTTTGCTTTAGAGTCATTAATCCAGTCCAAGCCGACTCTTTTATTCATTTATCAGTTTAGTTTGTTTTATTATTTCTTTTAGAAGAAGCCCAAGGCCAGGAAAGTAGTGGTTTTTCTTCTTTGCTTTCAAAAGATTTTATTGAAATAACAACTTTGGAAGATAAGACGGGAACAATTTCTGTACAACGCATACTTACTCAGCTTAGCAAATACTTTAAAAGTAAGCTAAGGGACGAAGCATAGGTGTTGACATCCATTATCTCTGTGTTCTAGCTCCAGGAGACAGAGGGAAGATGGGAGGAAACGGGGTTTCTCTCCTCATGCTAAACCGAACGCAGAGTTTGAAAATACAAGGTGAACTGCCCTGTGTCTCCTTTCCAGCCTCCTTCCTTCAGTCATGGACTTCTCAAGTCCTCCAAAGAGCCCTACCATGCCCACTTGCTCCTCCCTCCTCCCCACCCCAACCTCCCCCTCTTACCTCCCTCACCACCTCAGACAGGGAGGGAGCTAAACCAGAGGTCTGAGAGCTGAAACAACATGAAAGCCCTCAGACTTGGAATGAAATCCAGTCTCCTCCACTGGCCCCCTCCCTGCCCTCCAGGCTCCTTTCCTCCCTCCCTCCTCTCTCTTTCTCTCTCCTTCTTCTTCTCCTTCTTCTTCTTCTTCTTCTTCTTCTTCTTCTTCTTCTTCTTCTTCTTCTTCTTCTTCTTCTTCTTCTTCTTCTTCTCCTTCTCCTTCTCCTTCTCCTTCTCCTTCTCCTTCTCCTTCTCCTTCTCCTTCTCCTTCTCCTTCTCCTTCTCCTTCTCCTTCTCCTTCTCCTTCTCCTTCTCCTTCTCCTTCTCCTTCTCCTTCTCCTTCTCCTTCTCCTTCTCCTTCTCCTTCTCCTTCTCCTTCTCCTTCTCCTTCTCCTTCTCCTTCTCCTTCTCCTTCTCCTTCTCCTTCTCCTTCTCCTTCTCCTTCTCCTTCTTCTTCTTCTTCTTCTTCTTCTTCTTCTTCTTCTTCTTCTTCTTCTTCTTCTTCTTCTTCTTCTTCTTCTTCTTCTTCTTCTTCTTCCTCTGCTTCTGCTTCTGCTTCTGCTTCTGCTTCTGCTTCTAAAGACCCATAAGGAAAATCTCAAGTAAATGGTATTCAGTAAGTGGTTTCCTGCCTTAGTATTCAAAGCTTGAACCAAAAAAAGGGAGTAAGTTAAGACCTCCTGAGCAGGGGTTCATACAGTTGCCACATGAAGAAGGTGAGGGGCTTGCTAATCAGCTGCAATGCTGGCACCAGAGCCCTGCGGGGTGCTGAGCTCCCCCCTGCACTGCCTGCAGCAGACTCCAGGTCTCTCCTTGGGTGTCCTCGTCACTGAGGGATGCCTCTGGGACAACAGTGACCTGCAGTCTCTCAGATTCTTAACCAGCCACTGAGTTGTCCATCATCAGCTTTGGGGCAAAGGCCCTACCTTTGACTCAGAGCTTAGGGGGTGTGTCTTGAGGGCTGAAGGGAGTGTTGTAGGCGAGGGGCTGCTTTCTGGAATGACAGCTCATCTGGACACCCATCCTTTGAGGCTTCCAAGGCACCTTCTTTTCCCAGGAGTCACGCTCATCCTCCCTCAGGCATTAACTCACAGGGAACAGAAAGAGCAGTTGCGTGTTCCAAGCAGCTGAGTTCAGCACTGGCCAGAACTCCATTTACTTTTTAAATTTTTAAATTAAATTTATTGGGGTGACATTGGTTAATAAAATTATATGGGTTGCAAGTGTACAATTTCATTATACACCACCTGTATATTGCCTTGTGTGTTTACCACCCAAAGTCAATCTCTTTCCATCACCGTGCTATCTCTGCTCCCTCTACCTTTTTGCTATCTCCACTCCCAGCCCCCTTTCCCTCTGGTAACCACCATACTGTTGTGTCTATGGCACTTGTTAGAATGGTTATTAGCACCCGGGTTGTGTGGCTCAATGGTTGAGCATCGACCTATGAACCAGGAGGTCATGGTTGGATTCCCGGTCAGGGCACATGCCCAGGGTTGTGGACTCAATCCTCAGTGTGGGGCGTACAGGAGGCAGACAATCAGTGATTCTCTCTCATCGTTGATGTTTCCATCTCTCTCTCCCTCTTCCTTCCTCTCTGAAATCAATTTTTTTAAATGAAATAAAAAAGGAGTCCAGACAGCACTTACCAGTAGCAAAGGTAGGCTCCCACATGCATGTTCAAAGAGCAAGGTTAACTAGCTAGTCCTGAGCACTAATCTGATTTTGTCTTTTCTCCTTCCTTTCCCAGCACCTCCACCCCACCCCACACACAGAGTTTTATTTTTTGATGAGAGGTTGGCAGCCTCAGAGTTGGAACCTTGAAACAGCCATTCGTTAGTGCTATGTGGAAGAGGGATTAAACAGAATCTGAATTGCTCCAAAGGACAGAATAAGGCTCAAGGGAGGACAGGGGGGTTACAGAGAGGTAGCTGTAGGGCTAATATTGAGAGAGGTGCTGGTACCTAGCGCTGCCTCACAGAGGAGCAGCCTGCTTGGTGAGGCAGTAGCGGCTGTTACTCGCAGGGCACAGAGATGGCTGCACAGCCTCTGATTAGGAATGTGGGGGACCTCAGCATCCCATGGTCCTTCCAATTCTGAGACCCTAAGATGGCTTGAAATAGCTTACTCACCATCATCTTTTGTTGAGTCATTTTATTAAATCATCACTTCCTGAGGTCACTATGACTCATGCATGGTCCATGGGGAAAGCTTTGAATCTCCATATTGCAAATGCACTCCTTTTGAACCTTTAAGGAAGAAGACAAATTTATAAACAGGGAGTGTACACTTGCCTTTCAAAGATAACTTACATACATTTCTCATGTGTTTGAAAAGAACAACGCTAGAGATGGTTTGCTTGGAGGGCCCTGACAAAATGTTCCCCAAATCCAAGGAGTCCAAATTGATGTCCCGATCTCAGTAACAGCCAGATACATCCTCCCCTTGGCCTAAAAATCTCTGCTCGGCACCCTGGGCCCAGCTTACGCCTGCCTGGGCGGTGGAGAGGACTCGCTGACCCTCTTCTTAAAGAAGTAGGGAACGATTTGCCACTGCTATTGGGAACCCGCCATGTGGCCTCGGGAAAGTTAGTTAGTGTCCCCGAGTCTCAGTTTCCTCATGTGAAATATGGAGATTATAATAATACCTAGTGTACAGAGTTCCTGCTAGCATTGAATTAAGTAACACAGGTAATATACTTTTTGCAATAGCTGACATATGATACTCTAAAAAAGGTTAGCTAGTATCAAAAGGATTAAATCCAAGTAATGTATTCTAGAATTCTATGCCTACCACATCCGGTTTTTAGATAGTCTAAAAGTTCCTCACTTTCTGTGAATATTTGTGTTTATTATCAATGACAGTGATAGATAAGAGTTGGACTAGGAATTTAAAAGTTTGAGTCATTGTTCCAGAGAGGCAACCCCCTCTGATCCAATGAATGGAAGCACAAAATTGCATCATTTCCCTAAACCTCTTCAGAGAACAAATACTCAATGAATATGGAGAAAATTTATGGAGTGGCAACATTCATATAAAATTCACAGAGGACATCAAAGTAGATGTCGATAAGCCCTGTTTGTGGGTGAAGTCAAGGACTCTAGGATTGGTTCTGGTGTCTGTTTAACTTTGCAAATGTTCTGAAGCTTAGAATCAGAGGCCTTAAAAGGCCTGAGGGGTCATCTGACAAGTCTGACCCACCAATTACACAGACAGGCAAACTGAGATAAACTATGGCTAAAGAGAAACTGTCTTGGCCATGGCAGAGCCAGAACTTGGAGGCTTTTAGAAACACTCCAGGTCCCTCATCACAAGACCACACCTCCATGCTGGAGGATCTTTGCTTCCATCCCTGAAGAAATTGGAGGTGACCAGTCACTGTATCTGACCCATTGCTCTCTCTTCAATAGCCTATCCCCATCAGCAGCCCAGACTCCCACCTCCAGTCAATCCAGGAAGGCCAGGTCTGAGGCATTTGCATGCTAAGCTGGTCCAGCCGTCTGAAGCCATGCCTCTGTGGAGCACTCCCAGCATCTAAGCAAAGAAGCCGGTTCACTGTCATGGCATGTTCACAGTTTAGAACTTGCTGTTGTTGTCTTTTCTCAGACCTGGTCCAAGGACTAAATAGAGAGGTGACATCAAACAGTTGGGCAAACACAGCTGTCAGAGCCACGCCTGTGCACTATGGGAAAGTAGCTGGTCCTCCTCCAGTGGTGCCCAGGAGTGGGCTCACACCGAAAGGTCATTGGCTACCAGACAGCAAGCTCAGTCAGCGCCCGCGATGTGACAGTTGTTTGGAGTCCATTAATGCTGGTTTTACCCGAGAGTTTACTGTCTTCTGAAGCAACCATGGCTTATTATGGCAACCAACATTGGTTGTTTATTCAGTGTCTGTGGTTTAAACAGAAAAAGGAATGTGTCCATCTTTAAGAAGAAGCTAGCAAACACTGCATGTGGGCCAGGAAGGGGGATGGACACGCTGTGTTCTGGCTGATGAACAGATGGTGCCACAAAAACCCTTGGAGACCTCACAGGCCACACAAACCCACTCCTCATTCCCCACCTGGGCCAGGGTAGTGCTGGGACCTTCAAGGGCAGAGGAGGCGTGGTGGGGGGGGGGGGCAGAATGGCCATATATGGAGTCACATATCTCCAACCTATTTTCTCTCCAAAGGACCACAGGCTTAAATTGCATCCAAGACAGAAAACTCTCCTATAATAAATGGAAGTGACTACAGACCATGAATGGGACCAAAAAATATTCATTCTGAGAGTCCAAAAAATGACTCCAACCAGACCCTCCAGAGCACCTTGGAGTTTATTGAAAAGTAAAAAGAACTCTAATATCTTCAAATGCAATCTGCCTGCTCTCCACACAACATTCCTGTCAGACAAATTTCAGTGCCTGCTTGAACCGTTCCAAGGTCTGGGATTGCTCAGTGTTGAGAGGCAGGTCTTTTGGGCCATCCCTGCATTGGTTCTGTAATTGTTCAATAAGAAATCTTTGAGTGGCAAGGATTACTAGAGTAGGAAAGAGAAGTAAGAAAGAACCAAATTTTGCAGAGTCTAGTAACTTTAAAAATACCATAAGCCCTAACCGGTTTGGTTCAGTGGATAGGGCGTTGGCCTGCAGACTGAAGGGTCCCAGGTTCTATTCTGGTCAAGGGCATGTACCTTGGTTGCAGGCACATCCCCAGTGGGGGGTGTGTAGGAGGCAGCTAATCAATGTTTCTCTCTCATTGATGTTTCTAACTCTCTATCCCTCTCCCTTCCTCTCTGTAAAAAAATCAATAAAATATATTTAAAAAAATAAAAATACCATAAACAAAAGAAAAACTGGTAAAAAAAAAAAAAGTTGCAGTATAAAGGAGAATGTGGTTAATTTCCTAATACTATACAGAAGCACTTATATAGCAATTTGAAAAAGAAATCCATTTTTTTTAAATGAGAAAAGGCTATGACTAGACAGTTCAAAGGAAAAAAAATAAAGGACTAAAATCAAATGAAAGGAGTTTTTATGTCCCACATAAAGAAATGCAAATTCAAACCATAAAATGGTGTTTTTCACCAAGGCTTGACTAACGGTCAATCATTTGATAATACCCAGAATGTTGGGAAACAGATGCTCATACTCTTTGAAGAACAGTTTAATTATTGAAATTTAAAATGGGCGCACCCTGTGAAATTTAGTTCATAGATATATTTTATGAATGCACAGAAAAAATCCTCAGCATTAGTCACAATAGAAGAATGTTTGCAATGGGGGAAAGTAAACAACATAAATGCCCACCAATAAGAAATTGGGGTCATAAATTAAAAGCACATTTAACACGGAATGTCAAAATGAATGAGGTCAGTCTATATAAGTGAATAGAAAAAGATCTATGATACCCTAAGTGAAAAACAGAAGGTGTAGAATTGTGCATAGAGTATGAGTTTATTTATGTAAAAAAAATATGCTTGTATATTCATAGAAGTTTTTGCAAGAAGACACAAATTATCAGTAGTTAGCATTTATTCAAAGTTTAAAATACCCAAAGGCAATGCTATATTTCATCTATGGATACATACATGTAGCAAGCAGAAAATATGCATGTAACTGAGACATAATACAGTTTGCTTTTAGGGGAAAAAGAGAAATAAAATTGGCAAAGGACTCCCCTCACCTCCCAGAATCTTAAATTATATCTTAATGTTTTATTTCATTAATAATATATCTGTAACTTTTTTCAAATATTTTAAGGGAACAAAAAAGACATACAAAAGACTGATTTGACTCTACCCTTTAAGCTTTATAAAATCTCTTAAAATAATCAGTGATACAATGATGACTCATTTTTTGTTTTCAATGCGAGAGCCTGCAGTGAGTAGGGATTAACATTTCCTTGGAGAAATTGGATCTACTTGGTAGAACATTCTTGTACTAATCATTCTTGTTTACCAGATTTTTCTATTAATACAGTTGAAAAGGAACAGTTGTGCTTTCATGGTGTGTTTCTGTTTATTGTCAAACAGCAGCTGATGGTTCATCAAATTAGCCGATGTTTTAGTGTTGGGGAAACATTCCCTTACCTTCCTCAGCCTTGCCTTGCAAATCTCTCACCAAAATTACTGGACCTTTGGTAAGTCATGGATCTCCAGCTAAATATCACTGGCAGATATTCTTTGAAACGTGTGTGTGTGTGTGTGTGTGTGTGTGTGTGTGTGTGTGTGTGTTGGCGGGGGAAGGGGGTCTTCCTTTTCTGGAGAAGCCAAAATGTTAAAATTGTTCATTCAGAGCTGTAGGCAGGGCTCTCAGATCTGCACAGCAGAATTCTTCCTTAAATACTCAAAATGCCCTCCTGCTTACAGACCCCCACTGACATCTTGGGGGAACTCTGGGCGAGATGATTTAGAATCCACCACCCAGACTGCTGTGTAAGAGCTCGGTGACTTGGCACTAATTGACTTTTTGTCCCTCTGATTCAGGGACTCATAGTAACATGTGGGCAGGAGATGGTTCTTGCTTTGGATACCAGAGTAAGTGGCTTACCTCTGTGCACTATACACATTTTACTCTCGGAGTATCAAAGCTGAGTTTTACATATACGTAATGGATTTTTCTTCCAAGCTCTGTGCCATGGATACGATGGTGAATATTACCTAGTGAGTGGCTCACTTCTAGAAGTCACTTTTCAGAAGACAATATCCTAACTAGAAACCTGGGTAAAACTCTTTTCATTCTCCCTAATTGATTTGTTCGGGCTTCCCAACTGGAGGCACACTGGCCACAAATTAGCTGAAGGAAGTTTTATAGAAAGAAAAAAATCCACTTTACATATTGTGCCACCAGCAAACCCCAAGGGGGGTATGTTTGTGTTTGAGATCTCCAGTGGGGCCCTGGCTGAGGAGCTCAGTTAGGCATCGACACGGTACACCAAGGTTTTGGGTTTGATCTAGTCAGGGCCCATACACGTATCAACCAATGACAGAGGCCTTCCCGACCTAAGCTTGGTGCCCTCTGGGTGTCCTTTGCTGTCCACGCTCTGTGGTGTCTGGCAGGCAAGGGCTTTTGCATAGGTATCCGTCCACCTCACACCTAGTCTGGTGGCCTTCCTCGTCCATCCAGGGCGGTCAAGATCTCATTGCCATTCCAGATGCCAGCAGGTGAATGTAGGCTCAGCCTGTGGACTTGGCTAAGGGGTAAGCTCTTCCCCTCAGCTCTCAAAATCAGCCTTTCTTTCTATGAAGCTTTGCAGGATTTTTATTATTTCACAGCCACCATTTATTGAGCACTAGTATGCTCCAGGCTTACATTGTCCAGTGCAGCAGCCACTAGACACATGTGGTTACTGAACGAACACTTGACGTGCATCTAATTCAAATTGAGATGTACTCTAACTGTAAAATACAAAACAAATTTTGAAGACATTACTGTGGACGAACAAAGAGTCAGTCCTATGGAAAGTAACCTCACAGGGTGATTTGATCACCAATTCCTACCTGGGCAGGTCACCAAGGAGACTCATGCCTGAGGCCTATAACTTCTTTTTTTAAAAAATTTTATTGTTGAAAGTATTACATAAGTCTCCTCTTCTCCCCATTGACCTCTTCCCTCCCACTCCCACACACCCAGCACAGGCCCTCACCCCACCTGGGCCTCTAACTTCTTTAGTGAAAGCTTTTAAGCCAGCTCTGTCCATTTTTTTGTGTGCATCTTGTTTAACACACCTTTGAAATACCAGAAGTAATACCTTGAAGGGCGTATTAACCCTCAAGAGAGAACATAATCTTGTTAACTATCCTATAATCCAACCTTGCCTTGTTTTCTCCCATCCTTAATTTCAAATCCATAAAAGAGGCTGCAAAACTGATTCTCTGAAGCCTTTGAGATCTTGCTCCTGGCATGTCATCAGTTTGGCTCAAATAAACTCTTAGGAAAATTATCTACAGGTTTGGACATTTCTTACACTAATGGCACAAAAATATCTCATTAAAATTTAATCCTTCAAATATTTATTGAGGGTCTCCTAGGGATTGGGCACTAAAGCAGGTGTTAGGTCCATGGTGGGGTTTGTGAACGAATCAAAGTCTTTGTCCTGGTGGAGACAGACAGTCAATACGAAAGCAAAAAGATGCATAATCACAAAATAGGATCAATGTGACGGCGAAACAGCCAGGGTGTTTCGACAGATAATAACAAAGGTCAGAGGTGAGACCTGTTTCAAACAGTGGTTTCTCAACCTTCCTAATGCCGCGACCCTTTAATACAGTTCCTCATGTTATGGTGACCCCCAACCATAAAATTATTTTCGTTGCTACTTCATAACTGTAATTTTGCTACTGTTATGAATCATAATTTAAATATCTGATATGCAGGATGTATATTCATTGTTCGCGACCCACAGGTTGAGAACCGCTGATAGAGTGTCCTGGAAGGTCCACCAAGAAAGTGACACTAGCGCTAAGACTGAAAGTAGAGTGAGCCAGGCATGCAAAGACCAGGGGGAGGGAGGACTTCAGAAGGAAAAGGGAGTGGGTCCTGGGCGCCATCAGTGAGGGGCCATTGGGCACATGTGCAGCTGCTCAGGGAAGCAGGGGCGGATCATGCAGGTCTGTTCGGTCAGGATAAAGAGCTGGAATTTCATTCAAGGTAAAAGGGGAAGCCAGGGGAGGGCAATGACTTCTTTATCTTACGCTTAAAATGGGTTCTTCTGGCAACTGTGTCAAGAATGGGTTGGAAGGGACAATCGCAGATGCACAGAAACTAGTTAAGAAGCAATGCAGCCAGTCATCCAGGCTAGCGGTGTGGCCAGCTTGTTCTAAGGCGGCGGCAGAAAGTGCTGAGTGTCCCTAAGTCCTCCAGCTTTGGGGGCTGCGCGGAATACAAAGACAGTAAGATGCAAAGTGCTGAATGGCTAGGAGAGGCCAGCTCCCTCCCTAATATTTCTGAGGAGCACGGAGCGGACGTCACATTTTCCTGGTGGTTCCTCAGCCCTTGCTCCTGCTCACTAATCTAGACTCAGTCCTTGATCCCCTCTCACTGTCCTGTGGCGGCCCCAGCTGCTGCGAACACGGCTTTCCTGATTCCCTAAGGCGGCGCTAACACAAGCCTAACGAAGGCCTAAAGTTCCCCAGACACGGGAGAGAGTAACAGAACACCGAGCACCTGGACAGGCAGCCTTCGCTTATTATCCAGCGTGCCTGTCGCCAGAGAGCTCTCTGGGCTGTTCCCATCTCTTTCTCCTCTAGTTCCCCGGTCCAAACTCCTTCTCTTGGGCCTCCAGGAGAAAATGTAAAAGTCCCATTAGCTTCACTATTAGAGGAAGTTACCTTTGCTACTCACTCTCTTAGCCTCTTCCATCCAGACGGGGTTCGGGACTTTGCCTCTCACAAGTAGATGCCCAGGGACATCCTGAAGGAAAGGATGCTTTTACCTTTGCTGCGGCCTTTCATGTAGAAGCATCTGAAACCGGGTTTTTAAATTACACTTTTCCCCTCCACATTTGTATGCCCTCATTTAATCCTCATAGGAAGTAGATGTTATTTCCATTTATGAAGAAAAGCAACGCTAAAAGAGGAATAGTTTGCTGCAAGTCATACAACCAGTAAGGAACGGGCAGACAATTCACGACTGAATCCAGCATGGAAGCTGGCAGACGGCTCCCCGCCCCCAGCCTACTCCAACTCCCCTGCACTTAGGGTCCAAGGGCAAGGTCAAATTTCCCCTCCTGGCACCACCCCCTTCTCCTCTCACGTCTGGAAATCCTCTTTACCTAGATGACTAGCAATTCGAGAAAAACTTTTTTAGAGTTTGTATGACCAAAACGTGTGTTCTAACTTAGTGCCACTTTTCCTCCTGAGAATAAGGTGGTTATTTTTTTCTCTCTAAAGGACAAATTGTGTGTGCCCAGGAGATGGTAACGTTATTCAAATTCATTGTATCTAACTTTAAATAAGAAGCAATCATTTCCAAGGGATGCCTCAAGTGAAATGATGCCAGATGGCAATTCCTTGTATTCTCCTAAGGGAGCTTAAGGGACAGAATGGCCAGAGCTCAGAAAACTTCCTCCAATTAAGCTAAACTCACACCTCAGTGGGAAATAGGAAGCAAAAATACCAGCAAAGGCTGTGGTGGTGGTCGCAGTACTACCAAGAGGACCAGGAGGAGGCGGAGGAGAAATAGTCACCAGTTGCTATTACTTTGTTGCCTGCACTAGGCCAGTCTCTACATGTACTGACTTGTTTAATCCTCATGTCAACTCTATTAAGTTGTTATTATTACCCCCATTTTGCTGCTGAAGAAATCAAGTCTTAGAGAAATTATTCGACGTGCCCAAGATTAGAGGTTGTACCTTCTATTTTAAAAACATGTGGACTTTTAAAGCTCTTTAGTCATATAAGTTGGACAGAAAACTGTGTGAAGCTCAGTGCCCAAAGCCTCTTCCAGATAACAGGGCATCTAGAACAGACAGACATCGACTGGGGGTTGTTATTAAGGGTTGATGCATGAACCAGATGACCATCACACCTACTGATAAATTAATTAAGGTGAAAATTAAGTTGTATTTGGGTTGTACCATTTAATCATCGAGTCTTTTTCAATTAATCATGACTGAATGGATTTGATTGATTCATTCATTTACTCATTCATTGATTGGCTGACATACGTCAAGTATTTCAAGGCTCTGATGACACAAAGATTAATAAGAGTCTGTATTTCAAGTCCTCTGTCTCCAAGTGGTTCAGAGGCTAGAAGAGGACAACAGTCTTCACAGGGTGAGACTCTCCCGCCGCCCTCCAGCCCACCGCCCCCCCCCCCACCCCCTTCCCGCCCTTTGCCCTCTCAAGACTCAGGTAACAGAAGGGGTCCTTCTGTCCCGTGACAGAGAGATTTCTCAGGATATGGAAAAGGATTGTGCCAGCAGTGGTATTACCTTCCCAGTTTGTTTTCAGATTTTCTGTTCTCAGGTCAAACCTATGAAATGGCTTTCTCTTCCTCCTTTTCCAGTTTTAGGATCAGAAGCTCCCTTTTTCCTTGTCTAACTGATCTATGGGGAGCAGAACATGATTGGCAACTAATACCTGAGGCTGAGACACAATTGCAGCTGGAACCTGGGGGGAGGAAGAGGGGGGGGGGGTGGCTGTGAGGATGTAGGAGAAGGCAGGTAGGAGAAGGAAGGGACCATCCAAGAGGGGGGCTAGGACTTGAGAGAGAGTGCATTCTGTGCTGGGTAATGGGGGTGGCTAGGAAGGTGGTCTCAGAGAACGATTCCGCACTCACAAATGTCGTTTTCAGCAAAATAACATTGACCATCTTATTGAATTAATGTTGCTTATTTGAATGGCATTTAATTTGTAGCTTTAAAATTTTTGATTTATGTATTTTGGTTTACATATATAAGTAATAAACATGACTCAAATATACTTGATTTTATATATGTACTATGTAGAATTTTAATAAAAACAATACTGGTGTCCATAGGATCATTTAACTTTCTATTTTTAAATTTAAGGTATAATTTATATACAGTAAAATTAGCCCTCTTTGTACACAGTCCTATGAATTGTAAAAAATGTATATAGTCATGTCGCCATCACTACAATCCTATATAATAAAAGGCTAATATGCAAATCAACTGAACGGGGGAACTACTGGTCGCTATGACGCACAATGACCATTAGGGGGCAGATACTCAATGCAGGACCTGCCCCCTGGTGGTCAGTGCACTCCCACAGGGGGAGTGCCACTCAGCCAGAATCCCTGAGCCCAGCTCACGGCTGGCAAGTGCAGCAGTGGTGGCAGGAGCCTCTCCCACCTCTGTGGCAGCGCTAAGGCTGTCCAACTGCCGGCTTAGTGGGGAGGGGGCCTAAGCCGTCAGTTGGACATCCCCCAAAGACTCCTGGACTGTGAGAGGGCACAGGACCGGCTGAGGGATCCCCCTGCTCGGGAGTGCACGAATTTTGTGCACCGGGCCTCTAGTCTATATGTATAAAAGGCTAAGTGTCCATTCTTCCCTCTGACTGGTATCTATGATGCACACTGACCACCAGGGGGCAGGTGCTCAATGCAGGAGCTGCCATGATGTGCACTGGCCATTTACAGAGAAACAGCACCATGGACCTGGTGCCCACAAAGCAATACTTGGCTTCCCCCAAGTGGGACACAGGCCCCACCACCAACCCGGAGTCACACCCCAGCAAATTGCAGCCAACGCTGCTGAGACCCCAGGCGCAAAATGCAGCCCACAGCCCAGCCCAGCCTGGAAATGGTCGCTGTGGGCACCAGGTAATGACATCATGTAGCAATGCCCAGCTTCCTCTCCCTAGTGACTAGCCACCTTGGAGTTTCTTCAGTCCAGGAACCTGACTTGCTTTATAGCCAGGTGCAAACATTTGACACTTTAACCAAATGTCTGTGAAGCGTTTTCCCATGCCTCATCTCATTTAATCCTCACAGAAGTCCTGGAGTAGGTAGATAGGAGACTCAGTGGAATCCTATTTTCTTTTCATTAGCCGGAAAACGGAGATTTAGAAAGTTTAGAAACTTGACTGACTGAAAAGAAGAAAGAAATGGTGGACCTTGAAAATGACTTCAGGTTTGCTCACTGTACAGAATGTAGTCAAACACTGCTGCAGTTAAATATTTTACCCTTTGTTCTCCCTGCGTGATCTACAATAATAATCTGCTTTGTGTTGATATTTACTGCTGTGTTGCTGACAATTACCTGAAAGAGAAGTTGGGGTGCTTCACTGGGCTGGAAAAAGTTTAGCTAAATCAAAAAGCAGGACTAATTAAGCAAGTTTATTCTTTATATATAAAAGGTTAAGTTGACTCGCGCATGCGCAATACATATAAAGCTGTCACTGGTGCCAATCACACACATCTGTTTCCATCTGTCATTGTCAATCATGAATTTGGTTGACACTTCTATTATAGATAAAGGGCGAATAGTGAACCTTTGTGTGCAAGTCTTTATATGGGCTTGTGTTTGCTTCACGTGGATAAATAACAAGTAGTGAAATGGCTGAGTCATAGAAGTGTAGGCTTAACTTTTTGAGAAACTGATAAGTGGTTGTATTATTTTACATTCTCACCAGTGTATGAGGTCCAGTTCCTCCTCAACCTGGCCAACACTTGCTTAGTCAGTCTTTTTAATAGTGATTCCTCGTGGTTTTGATTTACATTTTCCTAATGACTAATGCTGTTGAGCATCTTTTCATGTGCTTGTTTGTCATCTGTGTATCTACTTTGGTGAACTGTCTGTTCAGACCTTTTGCCTACTTTTTTTTCTTCTTTTTGTTGACTTTTTAATCCAGTTATTTCCTTGAGTTTTGAGCTCTCTGTATAGTCTTTGTATATTATATACAAGACATGTGATTTGCAAATATTTTGTCCCAACGTGTGGCTTATCTTTTCTTTCTGTTACCAGCATCATTTGAAGTTTTCAATTTTGATAAAACCCAACTTGCCATTTTTCTTTTATTGGTCATATTCTGGTAATATACCTAAAAAAATCTTTGTCTTTCCCAAGGTCACAAAGTCTTTCTTGTATGTTTTTTAATGAATTGTTATAGTTCTATGTTCTACAGTTAGGTCTGTATCTCATTTGGAGCTTATTTTTTGTATAGAATGCAAGTTATTGATCAAGGTTCTTAAAAAATAGTTCGTGTGAACTCACGTTTTAGAAATACTGTAAAGTTTTCTCACATTGACAAGGGAAGGCAATAGGTAGTATCAAGAAGGGAGCATTTAGCCTAGCTGGCATGGCTCAGTGGTTGAGCCTTGACCTATGAACCAGGAGGTCATAGTTTGATTCCTAGTCCAGGCACATGCCTGGGTTGCAGTAGGGGGCATGCAGGAGGTAGCCAATGATTCTCTCTAATTATTGATGTTCCTATCTCTCTCTCACTCACCCTTACTCTCTGAAATCAATAAAAATAATTTTTTTAAAGAAGGGAGCATATAGTTGAAACCTTTAATATTTTTTCTATTTTTTAAATAGGGGTAGACAAGAGGACACGAAAATCAAGAAGTTCACACTCTAGTCTCAATTGTTTTTTAAATTATGAAACAAGGTTGTTTGCTGAAGGTGGGTTAAGGAAAGGGGAGGAATTCTGAGCTGCCCATTGAAGTGTTGCAAGACCTCACGTATGCAAGGAGTAGTACCTTCTGTGTGTTAAATTAGGTGCCTGAGGAGACACTCTCGTACATTTCCAGACCATCATGTCCCAGATTCTTATTTAGAAGCAGTTTTCTAATCTGCAATTCCCTTGAACTTTTCTTTTTTTTTTTAAAATATATTTCTTTATTGATTTCAGAGAGGAAGGAAGAGGGAGAGAGAGATAGAAACATCAATGATAAGAGAGAATCATTGATTGACTGCCTCCTACATGTCCCCGACTGGGGATCGAGCCCGCAACGCAGGCATGTGCCCTTGGCCAGAATCGAACCTGGGACCCTTCAGTCTGCAGGCCAATGCTCTATCCACTGAGCCAAACCGGCTAGGGCTCCCTTGAACTTTTCTTAAACTCTTCCCAGAATCTCTGCATGGAGCTGTTGGACCAGCACCTTCCTAAGCCTCCAAGAGAATCAGGGTCCAGACTTTGGGGAAAATGATGCCCTTATCTTACATGAGAGGGAAACTGTCTTTGGGGACCTCCCCCAACACTGAATCTTGGCTTGGCTTTTGCAAAACCATACCTAACATGTTTTTGTTTTTTTTTTTAATTAAAATGAGCAACCTTTGGCATTTTCTCATTCCCTTCTCTCCTTGTACCTGTTCTTTCCCTTCCTGTTGCATGCGAACTTGTTCTCACCATGAGGCAGCTAAGAATATTAATTCAAGTGAGCATGTCAGTGTCACTCTAAGATAATGAGTTCCATACTCACACACTACATTGACACGGACCATTTAGAAAATGTTACATTTTGGGAAGTAGGGTCAGAATATATTTGTCGTGATTGAATAAATACTTGCATTTACTACAGAATGAAGTCACTCCCATGCTTAAACTCTTCCAATAACTTTCCACTGGATTTAGAATAAAATCCAAAATCTCCCCCATGGTTTAAACAGCACTAGGTGATGTGGTCTCTCACCACCTTTCAGACCTCATCTCCCACATACATTCCAGCCACAACCCTTTGTTTCCCCGCAAACACCAACCCATCCCACAGGCAGCCTTTGTACTTGCTATTCCCTCTCCTGTCACGTGATGGCCCCAGACCCTCACTGACCTGGCTACTTCTCATGGGTTAGGTGCATCTCATTCCAAACTTGTGAATTCTATATTCTAAAAATCTCTTGAATATAGAGTTTTTCTTAGAATCTAAAGGCTCTTTAGCCACATTTTATGGCTCATCTTCTTATCACGACCCCGAATACAACCCACTTATATTATGCTACTTCTGTGCCCCCAACATACAATATTCTTTAATACTTTATCTTTCACATGTTTTCTCTGCCTAAAATCTCTTCCCTCTTCTTTATCTGGTTTAGCTTATACTCTTCTTTCAAGACATAGGTCAAATGCCACCTCCTCCCCAAAGCCCTTCTTGACCCGTCCCCTACCCTCCCAGTGCACCCCCCCAGTCTGAGTTAACCAAGTTAAATGTATTCTCTACTATGGTGGGGTAATTATTTGTTAACTTGTCTGAACACTTTACACAACACAAAGCAGTGGTCCACCAAACCCTACTGTTCCCATCGATTGATACGGTGGTAACTGGTACGTGGCAGCCCAGCCAGGAATGCATCTTGGGGTGGCCATGTACCTAGTTCTTGCGGATGGAATGTGAGCAGAAGGAAGGCATGCCACTCTCAGGGCGGAAATCTTTAAGCAGCAGACACACCTCCTCCATACTCTGTCCTCTTCAAGTTTGATGCAGATGGCAGCAAGACCTTGGGGATGGTGGAGCCACAAGATGAAAGGACCTGGCCATCAAACTTGAACACCCGCCCTGAATAATTATGGGAGAAATAAACAACTTCAAGGAATCTCTGGCTTAGAGGAATTCTCTGCACAGAATCTCTGGTAAAGAAAAGTTAAGAAGAATAAATACAAAAACATATATATATTGGTTTATAGCAGGGATGGGCAAACTTTTTGACTCGAGGGCCACAATGGGTTCTTAAACTGGACCGGAGGGCCGGAACAAAAGCATGGAAGGAGTGTTTGTGTGAACTAATATAAATTCAAAGTAAACATCATTACATAAAAGGGTACGGTCTTTTTTTTTTTTTAGTTTTATTCATTTCAAATGGGCCGGATCCGGCCCGCAGGCCATAGTTTGCCCACGGCTGGTTTATAGGTAAATCTGTAGAAAATTCTGTTAAATTCAGTAGCATCTGATCCTTTTATATTTCTTGGATCTTGTAAACTTTAAAATTCAAAAGGCTTATTTATATAGTTGCAGTATTTGAAGGAAGACTGAAGGTCTGGATAACTAGAAAATCTCTAAATAGCTGTTCCTTAACTACTTTTTAAACAAATAGACTTACTTTTAATATCATTATTTTTAAAAAATATGTTTTATTGATTTTTTTTTTACAGAGAGGAAGAGAGAGGGATAGAGAGTTAGAAACATCGATGAGAGAGAAACATCCTGCACACCCGCTACTGGGGATGTGCCCACAACCAAGGGACCCGTCAGCCTACAAGCCAACGCTCTATCCACTGAACCAAACCGGTTAGGGCTTAACATCATTATTGTTGAGTGGACAGGGAATTTAAAAAATGTAAATACAGAACATTATTAATTTAAATGTTAGCAAACATCCATTTGAAATAATGTGGGTATTGTTCTGCTAAAACTGTCTTTTAAAAATAACATTTGATATCCTTCATTTTGTAAAAATATAACTGTTACATTTTGAAAGAACAGACTCTTGGAAGGAACAGGGTTTTAAGCTCAAACCAGGAGAACCTTCCAAAAGTTTGAAGTCTGAAAGAAGGAAAGAAACACTGATGCGGTAACAAAGGTGGAGAGGAAGGGAGAAAAAGGAGAGGCCATGCTACTTAAGGAGGTTGTTACTTTGCAGGACCAAGAGATCAATGGCACTGGAATATGGGAAAACGGGAAGAAGCAGGAGGTGGGAGGTGGGAGGTAGGGGAGATGAATTCTTTTTGACATACACATCACATTTCAGACATCATCGGAACTGTCACACAGGCAATATAAATCTGTAGATAACATGAGTCTAAAAGGTCAGGGATGGAGAGAGAGGCTTGGTAAAACCCTGAATGACTTGGCCTAGCAGAGTGATGGCATCTCTTGAGGAATGTCCACCATACAGGGTTGAAAGAGAAGTCAATAGGCACAAATATGAAACCAAATTTACTAATGAAAGGGAGAGATGCTCTGACACGTTTCTTTTTTTAAGTACATTTTTATTTATTTTTAAAATATATTTTCATTGATTTCAGAGAGGGAGAGGTAGAAACATCAATGATGGAGAGAAGCATTGATTGGCTGCCTCTTGCATGCCCCCCACTGTAGATCGAGCCCACAACTTGGGCATATGCCCTGACTGGAAATCCAACAGTAACCTCCTTGTTCATAGGTCGATGCTCAACCACGGAGCCACACCGGCTGAGCCATATTTATTTCTGACAGATCTTTGGGCCATTCCAAGAATACACAGGTCAGAAATTTTATGACTAAAGCAGAAATACCCACATGTGATATTATTAAGCTATTTGCTTATAGATCTTTCCTACCAGATTAAGCAACCTAGGAACATACATAGTTTCATTCTCTACATCCCTGCCCCCTAGCAGTTTCCAAGACTTGGTAGGTACTCTGTTGAATTTTATTATGCTGTATATAGCCAAAGAACGTATTTTGGGACACTAGACAAGGGGAGTGAGGAGATACACACATATCAACAAATCATTTGTAGCTAAAGTATTGTCATAAGGAGACTAGGTATGCACTTAATGGGTTTTTGGCCAGGTTATTGGTGCACTGTATGCTGCTCACATCACTGTTTCCTGTGAGCCCAACGAGGGTGGGAATTCTGACTCTGCTTTCTTGCTGTCTGGACTCATGTACTTACACGTTGGTTAACCTGACATGGTGAGGGAGCAGATAACTAACAAATCTCTCTGCAACCCATTTCTTCAGTGTCTTAAATGAAATGAACAATGTGGGTTTAAATTCCAGAGACCTATATAATTTCTTCCCCAAGGTCTTCCTTCAAAAAACTTTTTTAAAAAGGAAAATACATAACACTGTCACCTTTTCCTGAATCCCTAATGGGCTAATAAGCAAGCTGGTATGATTACACTTTTAAGAAACAAAAATACTTAAAAAAAAAAAAAAGCCCAAGTTTTCTTTTGACTTTAATGAGTAGACTTTCAGCTCATTTCCTTTAAAATACTGGCCCTGAATTGCAAATTACTTCATGGTCTTTTTTAAGTGAGCTCTTCCTAGACTGACAGAGCCAGCTGCAGTGCACTGTCTATGGAAATGATATCATCAGCACTCTGCCCTTGAACCAGAAACACTCTCACACCTGGCTCTTATTCACACAGCAGGAACAGAATATGTGCTTGCTTACAGCCATGGTATTCAGAAAGGCATCACTTTTACACTCTACCTGTTGGCAACTTAATCAAAAGCAAGTTTGGCATGAATTTGCTGAATCATCTTTTAAAGTAAAAGTTGTTTTAATTTTAATACATTACTAATGTTTAAAGTGTTAGCTTGTTTTCTAATATTCAAACATGTTAATTATAATTAATTTTGATACTGTCACACTAGAAAATTTTAATTTGTTTACATTCATTCATTAGATATATTTATGTCTTATACTTCTCTGTCCAACTTACTATCCAAATTATGACTAGCATTGCTTAATTATAATTAGATAACAATTTGTTAATTTGCTAAATAAAAATATAAAAATTTGCCGAAACCGGTTTGGCTCAGTGGATAGAGCGTCGGCCTGCGGACTGAAGGGTCCCAGGTTTGATTCCGGTCAAGGGCATGTACCTTGGTTGCAGGCACATCCCCAGTGGGGAGTGTGCAGGAGGCAGCTGGTCGATGTTTCTCTCTCATCGATGTTTCTAACTCTCTATCCCTCTCCCTTCCTCTCTGTAAAAAATCAATAAAATAAAAAATATATATATGTATAAAAATTTAAATTACAACTAAGTCATTTTCATAACTGGCATAAAAGTTAGACTTTGCATTCCACAATCCAATTCCCTATAGAATGCCACTGTTAACCACTTACTGTAGTTCCCGTCTGTCTTTTACTCATATGTCAACTTTACTTTTTCATGGATGGGCTGATATTCATTTTAGGGATAGCAAATGACTTGTCTGAATAAAATGACTCTGTTACTTAATTAAATAATATAAGAACAAAATAGTTTAAAGCCATATTCACCACAAAAATGTGTAAATTTATGCCATACATTTTATTACAGTAACATTCTTCTCTGGCAAATATATTAATAAAGTAGTTCATTAAACTATAAATTTTAATTTGGCTCTTATTCATCAAGTACAAAAACAAGTAGGTGATTTTATAATCTCAAAAAGATTTTACATTTTCATAAAAAAAATGAGTGCCACTCTCTACAATACATTAAGTTTTATTAAAATGAAGCCAAAGTGTTAACACATTTACATATACTAAAAAGACCACTGAGCATTTTAAAGTTATCACTTCTTTCTGTCTAGGTAAATCAATCTTTTCCATGTTTTGTCTATTACCTTCCCACTTTTAAAAAGTGAACACACATTAATAAATTTAATGATCAATGTAAATTTTAAATTAAATTTAATTTCCATTAAACTGCCCTTATTTTCCACCCTGTAATATCATGGGAACTTACAGAAAATACACAGAGACAAAACATTAATTTTATGATTTTGTTTTACATGCAGTTCCACAGAACATCACCCACCTATGAAAATGTGAACAGAGCCTTGCGTGCACAGAAGCTTCCCAAGTTCATCACCAGGCTGTCTCCAAGGCCAGCGCTGGCTTACTGTGCCACCTCTTACACAAAGCCTCTTGACTCACCCACTGAAAATACCTTTTTTTCTCTCACTGCATTTTGCTTGTATCTTTTAAAAATAACCATCTGAATGGAGATTATCTATGTTCAAGAGTCCTTTAAAAGTGATAAAATTATCAAGTGATGGAGATTCTATCAAAATCCTTGAAACTTGCAGTTGAGGTTGCAAATGTTACTGCATCAGTGAATTAACTTTACTAATCATCTTCATCTCTCTTCAGAATGTACAAAGAAAAAATAATGGAAATATGGTAGAATATTATTTGGGATTCTAAATACTAGAAGCTTCCAAACATTGGAAGTATTTCAAAAAGATTTCATCAGTTTGAAGCAGATGATTTTGCAAGAATATAAGGCATGTAGTGATGTGAATGACTGGTCACTCAGCCCAGCTCATGGTATCTTCAAAAGGTTGGTATCAGTCATAAGGAACAGATTAAAAAAGACTACCAGAGGCTATTTCACGTTGTAAAAATCTCATTCTTTTCATGGGACAAAGGTTATTTACTAACAAAAGGAGGATATTTCAGATGTGAAAACTAAAAAACAGGAGGGCATGAAGGATCATGAAGATGACTCAGCTCTTTTTCCAGAAGTGCTGTGTGTAGCATGCACTGTTTCAATGTCTGGATGCTGATTAAACTCTGGTACATTCCCGACGTTCCTAGATGCAGATCCATACAGAATTCAAAGAAATATATATATATGTTTTTATTGATTTCAGAGAGGAAGGGCAAGAAAGAGAGAGATAGAAACATCAATGATGAGAATCATTGACTGGCTGCCTTCTGCAGGCCCCTACTAGCGATCAAGCCTGCAACCCAGGCACGTGCCCTTGACTGAAATCAAACCAGAGACCATTCAGTCTGCAGGCCGAAGCTCTATCCACTGAACCAAACTGGTTAGGGCTTTCAGGCCATTTCAAGGAAATAAGTTTGATTTCTACCATAAGAATTAGTGAAAAAAACATATAATCACTTTGAATCCCTTTTAAAATAAGGCAGAATTAGCCGTGGCCGGTGTGGTTCAGTTATTTGAGAGTCATCCTGTGCATTGAAAGTTCGCCAGTTTGATTCCCAGTCAGGGTACATGTCCAGGTTGCCAGTTTGATCCCTGATTATCTTGGATGTGAGAGGCAGCCAATCAATGTTTCTCTCTAACATTGATGTTTCTCTCTCTCTCTCTCTCTCTCTCTCTCTCTCTCTCTCTCTCTCTCTCTCTCTCTCTTTCTCTCCCTCTCTCTCTCTCTCTCTCTCGCTTTAAAAATAAATATTTTTTTTTTTAGAAAGGCAGCATTCAATAAGAATTGAGATAAGAATGGAGCAGTATGCTATAATCACATAGATAAGAAAAATTATCCATGGAGGAAAAACCCCCACAAAAATATTAATTCATTCATTCGTTACAACATATACATTGAACACCTGTTATATACCAGGCACCATACTCAGCACTGAGAGATATAAACTAGTAAACACAACACTTATGGTCAAGTATGGTCACTAGTGCCTCGGAGCTTACGTTCTAGTGAAAGGGAGAAAGACCAACATTCAAATAAGCATGTGCATGTGGGTGACTCCTCTCTCCCAACCTTTTCCCCTTACTTTTCTTCTGTTCGCTATCAACCATTCTTATGGATGTTCACTTTAATAATATAAATTTTAAATGACTCAACTTTCCTCACATTTTAAGACAAATTAATCACACAGCCTGGTCACTGTATAGCAAGTTCATGTCTACTTCAAATTTCCAGAAGTAAAAGGCAGAATGCTCTCTCTTAATTGACTACGTTCCATAAAAGGTTCCTAGAGAAGACCAGGACAATCTTTTTTGCATTTGCATAATGCAACCGTCACACCTTCACAATGGCTCTGGCTAATCCCAGTACTACCATCGCCAAGTATGCACACATTCAGAGAATAAACCAGAATAAAAACACTGACAACATAGATGTGTGAATAGTAATTATAATTAGCCCTTTCTAAAAGAAAAGGTGTATGTAATAGTACATAACAGAGTAACAACTTAACTCAAATCTTCTTTCTTTTTACTCAGTAAAGCATAGAGACAATACTGTATCCCAGGTTAACATGCAACTTTTAAAAAAAGTTAATGTACATATTAAACATGGAAATTCTCCAGTAAAATCTTGTCATTTTCCCCGAAATATATCTTGGTATCATTCCTTTATTTCATTATGAACAAGGTCCTAGTACTGGTCACCTGACCCAATGCCTTACATTTCCGTAGTTGAACATTTCAGTAAGTTATGAACACAAGAATGTTGTCAGAAGTATAATGAAGTAACACACTTGCAAAGAATTGATTGTACTGCTTTACCAATGGAGAGGTCCCTACTCCAATCCACCACTCCCTCCCATCCTGAGCGCAATCATAAATACCCCCAACCATTCAGGAAGTTCTTATCAAGAAGCCCTGAAGCATCATCTCCCTAGGTACCTACCACATCAGCACTGAAAAAACATGAAAGCACCCAAATGCTCTAAGAGCATCACTTTTTGCATCATTCCTGAGTGTAAAATCTTCCCTAGAACACAGAGAAATACAAGTTCATAAAATAATAGACAAGATACATTTTCTGCCTCTTCTTTCATACAATTTTTGAATCAAAACCTTCTACCATATTAGAAATTCAAATAAAACAAACCTAAACATTTTCAAAAGGTTTTCTAGTTTGTTATATTAAATGCGATTTCAATTATGTTGATATACATAGAGCTCAACTGGACAGGGGCAGTTATACAAAGAGACTAGCTGGAACACATTTTCATATAGGTTTCACCAGGAAAATACAATAAGGGCGATTAATATCTATAAGAATTTGTCATATTTAAAATCAATATAATTAGTAAAATGTATTTTAAGCACAGATAAAAATTAGTATACATTTTTTCATCTCTATCAACCAAAAAAAGCCCTCACTAGACATGATTATACTTTCCCCCACAATGTGTTATGTTGAACATTCACCCAGAAAATATCTTTAAAAGTGCTCTGCAGGTATCACCTTACCTCAAGGAACACAATGTAAGAAAAGGCTATTTGAATCTATAGAACTAGTTTCAAGCAAAAATTAATAGAGAAATTCTGTATATCGCCGACGTTAGAAGTTTGGGGGAAGATAAGAGAGTATACATTTCAGTAATTTAAAATCATACGCATATTTCATTTTCCATGCAAGATGATTTAAAATATGAACACAATGTAATTGTAACTTACTGAAAATACAGTCAAGTCTTTGCCCCTAGACTTTACAGTCATACTCAATGAAAAAAAGAAAAAAAGAAATAGAAACAATGTATGAAAACCATAAAAGGGTGCTTCAAAAACTCTGGTTTCTAAGTAGAATCTAAACAGAAGGAGGATTTTGGTGTCCACACACAATATGGCTTAAGATCTAAATGATATGTATGACTCAAAACTGCTAAACACTGAATATGAGAATTAAGAGGCTACTCTTAGAAAAGCAACCAACTTTTACTAAGGTTTTACAACACAATTTAATTTTCTGTGTGTTAAACAATTTTTAAAAACTGAAATAGAGTTGTTTTCTAGTTCCCACATTAACATCAGGGTCACAAAATACTTGCATTAGGAAAGAGAAAAAATGGGTTCACTCATGTTTCCTTAAACTGGTTTGTTGAAGGTTATGATGGGTCTTTTTAATTTCAAGGCTTTTTACTCAAATAAAGCACAAATTGAGAATCAGAAACTCTCAGGGCTGTGTCATCAGTAAGCCAAGCACACCCCCACAATTATTAGAGGACTTACAAATCAACACGAATCACTGTTAGGCACTTGAGTACAGACTATGGGGATTTTCTACCAAAAAACTACCTAGCAGGCAAGACCATAAAGATTGAAGCTTTAGCTTTTAGAACATACAGGGCTAGACAACTGATAAGAAATACTGCATAATTAACCCATCTGTATCCTGGTACAATTTCTTTACAATCCCACACACAATTTTAGGGTTTAATAGAAGCGGTTACTTTTTAGCATCCAAAGTTTTAAAATGGTCTTTCTTTACTTCACTAGATCTTAAAATTATCACACATCCTTTGAGGGAGCATGATACTGAAGTTTTATTTTTGTATAAGCAGAACTTGAAAAAAGTGTTTTCTATATTATGTCTGTATCTACACAGAGTCAGCACATGACAGTTGATGATTTTTATATCTTTTAAAGCCCATTTCAACAGGTTTATTTTGTAAAGATAAATTTCTCATTACTAATTCCTTTAGGCAACTAATGTTTATCTTTTTTAAGTAAACACAAGGAAAAAAACGAAATGTGGCCTGTGGTTTTATGGATGTAAAGATGTCTTCAGGTTAAACACTATTCATAAATTTGGCTTGACATATTTTCCCAACTGAAACTATTTGTACTGGTACTCTCCAAAATGGGACCCATTTTTGGTAATGGGAAAACAATATTCATATCATGTAATTCTTTCCATATCTAACTTTTTAGGTCAAGGAGCTGGCAGAGTCAGAAAGATAGTTCTCTTATCTTTCTGAATCTACTTTTCAGCATGTGAAGCTAAAATTAAGAAGCATTAAAATGTTAAATACGGGATAATTTTAAAAACTCTACTATGGCATTTGTATGCTGAATACACAGCAAGCCAGTATTGCTCTGACAATACTGACAAGTCTGACAATACTTTCTAACGAGCAAAGACCAATCTATGAATCAAGCCAGTTGTGAGAGGATAGCAAAGAACTAGAGAACCTACTTAGACACTAGTGGTTTGGGGAACAATGGATACAGGGAATTTTAGAATACCTCCAGGACAGATAACATATCTTTGTTGGTGAATCAAGATACCAGAGAGCAAGGGATGGCTGAGTTGTGAGAAAGCTGATCCTGAAGCAAGAAGTTCCAGATTATATTTAGACAGTGGGAGGGATCAAAGTTAAGTCATGCAAAGAAACCTGTCTCTACCCCGCTGTGAAAGATGGATCGATGCCAAAATACAACTGGGCAACTGAGAGACAATGACCCCAAAGCCCATAGATAATCTGGGATGTGCTGCTGTCCCCTATATACAAAGCAGAACGCACTACAGATATATTCCCAAAAATGCCTGCAGAGAAAACTAGAAAATTGTCTAGTTTTTCTATTTACACTAATATAAACAGATTTCGAGGTTGTCTGTACTGTATGTGGTTGCTGTAGTCACAGCAATAAATGTAAAGTGCCTGTAACAGAGGGTATAATAGAATCCCACCTCTAGGCATCTTAATACTATACACTCAGACAAAAAGTGAAAAGAATATCTCAGGGACTTCCTGACTCTCCTCTGTGATATCACTGTAACTACCTACGAGGCACTTTTTAAATACCAGAAACTCTTCTATTGCGTGCTACACTTCTAAAAATCACTTTACCTGCATTAAAAATGCCAGTCAACAGTGCTAAAGCTGACTGGCATTTTTTATTCTTAAGGCAAAATGTCATGTTCCCTACCAACTTCCCCCTGGCCCCCAAATTACCTGCCTTCGTTGTATTCTTTGCCCATTGTGAGAGCCAAAGAAGATAGAACTGAAAATTTCAAACAACTCAATATACTGTGTAAGGTATATTTTATAAATGCTAGTATGGCAAAATTTAACTTATTTAAATGCTTATACCATATGGCTATTGTACCAAGATATCAAGAGAAGTCATATGACTTTCAAAATTAGTAGCAAACATGGGATATTTAAATCCAGCCACATGTACTGAGGTATGAAGCTTTGTTCTTTTCAAAGTTGAGCACAAAATAAAATGTTTGATTATAGCCAAGAGTAGCGTATTAAAACCAAAAGCATTGCCCTTTGCTTAAGTCCACTTAAACTACATATAAACTGCCAATATGCTCTCCATCTTAAAATTAACACTGTTAAAATGATTTTGATGCATTTTCATACATGAATTTTAATTTTGGTTTTATGTACAAGTATATAGGTAACACATTTCCAATGCTTAGCCTAGAATAGTATAACATAACAAAAAATCATGTTTTGCAAATGTGGTATAAGATTTCATGCATTCTCATGATGCCATGTCAATAATCTTTTACGCTAAACCATCTGCAACAATGTAGTGTACGCTTTAAACACCCCATTAGAATAAATTTTAGCCAACACCTTGATGACAAGGGAATGTGCTGGTATATTGTTGAACTGATGTGGCTGCAATCCAAGAGAGTGAACATGGTTTTTCACATTAAAAAATAAAAAGGATAGCCCTAGCTCAGTGGATGGAGCGTCAGCTAGCGGACTGAAGGGTCCCGAGTTCAGTTCCGATCAAGGGCAGGTACTTGGTTGTAGGTTCCTCCCCAGCCCAGGCCCTGGTCAGGGCCCAGGCAGGAGGCAACCAATCAATGTGTTTCTCTTACACTGATGGTTCTCTCTGTCTTTCCCTCTCCTACTTTCCCTAAAAATCAATAGAAAAATATCCTTGGGGGAGAATTAACAAAAAACAAACAAAAAAATAAATAAAAAGGATAAAAGGTGTGGATTTGTTGGGCTACTGTATAGAATATTTTTCTCTGATGAAACTGCAATACCTACAATATATATTTGGGTTTTAAAGGAGTTTTTAATATATAACAAGTAATTCCTTATAGTTATTTGAAAAAAGTATGAGAACATATGAACAAATAAAGCTTAGTAATTTAGAATTTACTTTTGTAAAAGTTGACAAATAATAAAATATTATACTTGCATTTTGAACATTATAATATAAATATAAAACACAAAACATTCAACATTAAACACTGATCATCTCCTATGCCCAAGTTGAACTTAGATAGTGAACATTTTAATTTTGTAGAAAGGAACTTCTAAAGTTTTGTCAATGCTTACAGTATATACTTTTATCCCTCATCAAAATCTTCACAAAATCTAAAAGGCTGGTATTAAAAGGAATTATTTTTTTTCTTGAATATTCTAAAACATGCCAGCTTGGATTACTGTTCAGATTTTCAGGGACTGCATATTCAAGAATATATCTGAACACATTTAGTTAGGTAAGTGTTTACAGTTACAACAGAAATACTTGTGACTTTTCAGATATTGAAAAAAAAAACAAAAACCTACATGAACATAGAAGGTGTTTTGGGGCAAGTTATTTCTTAGAAAAAATAATGCATTATGTTGATCAATTTTTAAAACAAATTCTTAAAAGCACTAAAAAAATTTGTATTTTATACTTGCCAAATGATACATTCATGTGTTATAAGAAGATAAAAGAAAACATAGAAATAAAAAATCTCAAACTATTTCAAAAGTTAAGAATTAAAAATGTTCAAATTAATAATTTATCTTTGTTGCTTGGAAAATATGCTTTACTTTTCATTTCAAATTCACTTTAAATGCTTGACAAATAATTTAATACTTAAGAAGAATCTAGCTAAATTATTTGATAATATTTATAAGGTGACACTTCTCTGGATAGACATTTCACACAACAGTTTTCCATTAATGCTGAAAATCAGTTGGTAATTTTAATCACAGTTAATAATTGATTAATGGATTAACAATTTACTCAGTAATTTAGATGGCATACGGTCTCATAAAGGGAACAATCAGATAACTGCTCAATGTGCAATTGTGCCCATTAGTAATTCTAAGAACTTGATAGATATTCCACTCACTGGATTACATGTTTGTATGTATGTGATTTGAAGAACAACAAAACATAGGTATCCAATGTCAAACTTTTTTTCTTTCTTTTTTTAAAGAGCAGCTCAATGATTTTGGGGGTTGATTAGTACAATGCAGAGAGCATAGGGGAAAAGTACAAATTGGCACTTAAACCAATGCCAGTATTCATTTCATTATTGTTATACTTAAGAATATTATTAATTTTTGTTATTCACTTTTCTTTAGAACATAAATCAAAGCCATTAACTTGAGGTTGAGGTATATACACAATACATACACAAATGCAAAATACTTTTCATTAGTAACATTACATTTTAAAATACCAGAAACTGAATATCTGTGCTGATTTATATTTTGACTTAATGGAACAAAAAGAGAACATTCAACAAAAGAGGGTTATACTGATAATAAAGCTCTTAAAGTTTTAAAAAATGTCTTCCTCTCCTTTTGTACTTACCACAGGCTATACAATGTCTTGAGAGGATTCATTAGGAGAAAAATGTCAATCACAGCTTTAAGACCTGGCTTTGGAAGAAACTAATGAGAAAGCAATTGGAAGGTGAGGCTTCATCTTCGTTTTCAAATAAGTGGTCTTAATTTTTCTTCTTATAGAAAAAGTTTAAATCAGTTTACTATAAATATATCCGAACCATTAATTTTTGGAGCTTTCAGGTAAAGTCCAGCACTTCGTTTATATAAAGTCTATGAGAATAAGTCAGTAGAGATCATCTAAGTTTAAGTCGTGACATCATCCATTCCAGTCCTTGGCATAATCTATACAGAAAATAAAATAATCTGATCAAATTCTCAACTAAGAAGCTATAAATAGCAAACTAAAACAAGGTGTCATTTTTTCATTTACCTAAACAACCAAGGTTAAAAAATCAATACTGTTCCATGTCTGTGATGTTGTGGTGAAGCCATACTCTCAAGACACAGTACATCTGTGCTTTCTCATTTGTTTTGTTTCTAGTGCCTAGAACACTGCCTGACATATCAAAGCTCAGTGATTATATAAATGCCCATGGAAAGTAATTTAGCTATACATATTCAAGAGTGTTTAAAATATCAATACCCTCTCTATCCTCTTTTCTATTTCAAGAAATACATCCTAAAAAAATAAGACATAAAGACAGATTTATGTATGAGACTGTTTATCAAAACATTTTTAATAGGAAAAAGAATTTAAATGTCTAGAAATAGAGAAAAATTTAACAAATTATGGACCATTCATATGATGAAATATTAAAAACTTCCTTTCAAAAACTACTTTACAATATGATAAAATGCTCATTATTTAAATGAAGTAAAATTGCAGGACATTAAATATATAGTAGAGCTGTTAAAACACAGTACATACATAATATGTCTGCTACATCTATATATTTACATTTTTTGAAGGAAGTAAAATCTCTTATCACTAATACCAGTTATCACTGAATAACGGGTAACAAAATACTATAAAGAGATGTTCATTGTGGTAAAGAAAATGTTTAGCAAGAGAAAAATGATTGTACATATGTTACAACAAAATAAACTGTTATGAAGCATTAACCATTGTCTATCAGGAGCTTTTACAGACATGAGAAACTGAAAACTCAGATTTTTGTGTAAGTATGAGTCTAACAATATAAAAGAAGATAGAAATAGAAAAAAAAAAAGGCAATGAGGTAAATAAATCATTGCTTCAGTGTTGGCCCAGACTGTGCTAAGCACTTAATATCCATTATCTTAATATTTCTTTACAAC
This sequence comes from Myotis daubentonii, assembly GCF_963259705.1. NCBI lineage: Eukaryota > Metazoa > Chordata > Mammalia > Chiroptera > Vespertilionidae > Myotis > Myotis daubentonii. Next base: position 62,629,014 of record NC_081846.1, on the reverse strand, counting down.
AGTGAGATCAGAACCCTTCCCATATTAGAGGAAACCTGGGCTTGGAGAGGTTAGCAAATGGCAGAGATAAGAGTCAAGTCTGACCAACACTAAAACCAAAAATTCAGACCAGGGCAGCCAGACCACAATAGGGAAACATTTCCTCCAAAACCAAACACTTCCACTTGCTGACTGCTGCAAATGGAGGCCCTCATACACCAAGAATTGAAAAGATACCACCAGCTACCTAGTTCCTCTTTCAGAAATGAACCTGCCAGAGTTCATATCCATCCTAACTAATGATATATTTTCTACACAATTTCTCAGTATATAAGCTAAGTATTATATAATTCCTAGACGATTTGTCTTTGTGGTCAAATTTAGTATTACATTAGTGCTTTTGCTTAAAGTCCTTCCATGGAAAAAGATATATCTACAGGTATCTCGACATGTACTAAACTATTTGACAGAAACATGTAACATTTTTACTTAAATGAGTATGTGGAGAGTTGGTATTATCTATGAATTTTTCTTTAAATGAACAGATTTGCTTTTGTGAGGTTCTAATTAAGCTCTCTAAATGTCTGTAATTAGATAACAGTGCCTTCTATTTCACTAAGATTCAACTTCATCTCCAATTTAATTATTTTTCTTTGTTTTTAAAAGGTACATACATAACAGATTCTAAAGAGAGGTCTTAATTTGGGGTTGAGGTCTTCTTCTGGTATTAGGAAAGGGCAGAAGCTTGGGGCATAAATAGATGAATTAGCTGAAGTAGGAGAAATTCCCTTCCTTTCAAGACCATGATGATAGTTAAAGCCAAATAATGACTTATTGAAACTATCTGTGCCCCAAGCTTCTACCCTTTCCAAACAGCTGAAGAATCACAACTTGAAGAACCCAAATTTAAGACTCTAGAATCCTTCATCTCAAATTTAATTATTTTTTTTCTCTGCTTTTAAATGTATATAGACCTACCACATTTTAGAAAAACAACTACAACAAAAGTATTATTTTGTTTGCTCAGCCTTTTAGCCTTTTATCCTATTTCTAATCTCCTCTATTCCATCTCTCCTAACAGGACTCTCCATCTTTCTGATCACTGGCATTATATTTAACAATGCTGACAACCACTTCATTTTTGAAATCCTCTCACTTCTGGGCATTAGACTAGGGCAAAATTCTACTATAGGCACCCACCATCCTTTCCAGAACCAGGAACCCTCGTGCCACACTCTCTCTAACACTTTTTTTTTTTTTAATTGCAACAACTCCCTCTTGACAACAGTGGTGGCAAAAGTGAATACATCCAAACTAGTCTAGTTCAACTTCTTTATGCATAAAGTGTGAATTTAAAACAACTGGTCTACATGACTGTTAGGAATAAATGATACACTGGAAGGAACACTCAAGAAGACATAGAACAGGCTTAGCAAGTGTTAGTTCCTTTCTTATAGCGCAAGTCCCACCACCAATAAGAACTGTTTCCCGACTTGTCCAGATCCCCTTGACATTCTAATGTCTCTGAACTCCTACAGCAATTGTAACTATGTGCACATATTAGTTCAGTATGTGTATGTGTATGCTGTGCTTTATTCTTTACAGGACCAAATTAAAAACTCACTGTAGACACTGACTATGTCTTACATCTCTTCCTTAGAACAATCTGTACATGGTAACCTTAAAATTGGGTTTTAGGAAGAAATTCATATTCCTAAACTAAAGACACATTATCCATGGGGAAGACTTCTTACCCCTCGCCAGTGAGAGCACAGCATGCCTGGATATGCCACTGGTGATCTTTAATAGAAGTTAGTTTCAAAAACTGGGAGATTTCTGCTACAGTCATGCATTCTTTAACATCTTGTTTATTAGCAAAAATCAGCAATCCAGCTTTCCTTAGATCCTATAAAAGCAAATAAAACGATAAGGGCCAATGCATTTTTTTCAGAGATTTTCTAACTTAATGAATAGAATATTTTTTTGGTAATCTCTGTAACCTAGAATTTCTCAACTACTTGATATAAAAGCATTTCATAGCTCTTATACTGATGGAAGGTAAACTTAAAACTGAACACATTTTAAATAAATCTATCTACACTTGTATGGATTTATATATTTCTTATAGTCCTAGATTACATTTATGGTCCTAAGTACTATATTTACCAAGCAGCCATGTCTTCAAATATATAATTACCCATTTCCCCCAATCTCAAACTAGGCTTCTATGGCTACTAAGAACTACGTTTACCATGGTACTCATGAGCTTTTAAAAATTCTATCTCAACCTAGTACCTTCTAGATACATAGGAAATAAACTAATTCATTATGTACAACGTATGCCTTGGACTGTAGGGTTGGGGAACGTCTGGCCCACAAAATCATTTGGTCTGGCTGTGCCAAGGCATTAGGGAGGGATGAGTTATTTAAATGTTTGACCAAATACAGCAGGCTTTTTTAAAAAAAGATCTTTTTATTGATTTTTAGAGGGAAAGAGAGAGAGAAACTGATGTGAGAGCAATTGGCCACCTCTGGGGTTCAAGCCTGCCACCCAGGCATGTGCCCTGACTGGGAATGGAACTGGCAACCTTTCTGTGCATGGGATGACACCCAACCACCCGAGCCACACTGGAGCAGGCTAATTTTTAAGCTGATAATTTTGTACGCCCTGCAAATGATGTTATAAATATCCAATTGGCCCTTGGAAGAAAAAAGGTTCCCACCCCTGCCTTAGAGACTTAGGGCTTCATTCTCAGTTGAATGGTGCTATCCTAAACCACCCCTATCCTTTTCGGAGACCTAGCTCCTCTATCTTTGTCCATGATGATTTCTTAGATTTGAATATTTGATATGGCCATCTTGGATTGGCATTAAACTTATAAACTAAGTTCTACCACTTCAATTTTTTGATTCTGAGGAAAGTTTTTTAACCTTTCTGAATTTGTTCCTCATTACCAACATTTATTGAGTATCTAACTTGAGCAAGCCACCCATCATACTAATCTTTTTCTAAATAAAAACTCTTTAATCCTCACAAGATTGCTATAAGGTAGGCTTTACTAGTCCCATTTTACAGATGAGGACAGATGTAAGTAACTCAGACAAGGTCATATAGCTACTCAATGATAGGACCCAGTTTTAGCCTAGATCTTCCTATTGTAGCTACTGCCCCTCATCTGTAAAATGCTGAGACTACTACCTAACTCTTAGGGATGTGGTTTTAATTAACGATTAAAGTATTACATTTAAATTACTCGGTTCAGTACCTGGCCTTTGGTGACAGTTCAACAAATGTTAGTTCATTTATTGCCCCCAAAATGATAATTACCTTACCCGCGTGCATGCCCCAGTGATTGGTATGCTTTACTCACAACACAGACCAGGGTTCTTGGCCTCCTTTGACTTACTCCACTCTTCCCTCTTGCAACCATTTTTACAGTCTGGGACTTCCCTGATAATCTACTGACAATTTTAATAGACCTCTTCTTCATAAAAATGCACATTTGTATATATGCAAAAAAGTATATGTATAATTTTAAAGTGTTAATAGATACTCTAAAATCCATTCATAGATCATGGACTAAGAACTAATGATGGATACACTCCATGGATTAAACTCTCATAACATTCTTCCTATATATATGAAGAGATACTGTGGTCTGGTTGCTATGCTTGCAAGTTTTCTCAACTGTGTTGAATGTCATCTTTCTTCTTAGGGATTTTAGTGGGATATTTTATTTTCAATCATGTGTATATGTGCTTGAAGCAGGAAAGTCTTCAATGGGTACAAACTGACATTGCTCCACATTATTTTACTCTTGTTAAAATAGTTTCATTGGCTTCTTTGATTCTTTCTGATGTAAATAAAAAATGTAAAGAGTAAGAGGACTTAGGCAAAAGGTTTTATATAACAACGGAGACCGACTTTAGTTACAGTGCCCTCTGCAGGTTGGCAGCTATCATAACACAGTTAATGAGTTACCTGAAGAGCATGGTCAGAAAAGGATACTAGAATGTTAACTTTTAAGATTTCTCATTCAATTTGTTTCATCTATAGTTCAGTTTACCTGTTTATATAATAAAAGGCAAAAATCTGAATGGATGGACTATATATATATTTATATATATCTATATATAGATACACACACACACACACATATATATTATCAAGGATATAGATTTTTTTTTCTCTTATCTTAAATGGAAATGGAACAGCATCAATAGTTGATATGTGGCTGAATCACTGAGTAGATGGACTTTCCATGGATTTAATTCCTATCTTCCTATCTTCCAGGTTTCAATATCTCTTGCTAGTGTCTGTTGAAACCTTTTATATAGGTCAGGATTGGTAATGCTGGCACATTCTAAGAACAAAATTTTGACAACAGAAATAACTTGGCACAATTTAGGAAACATAAATTTATACTACCTTACTTATAAGTAATCTATATTCCTCACTTCTAGTGATTAAATTATTTGGAGAAGCCCCTGGACTACAATTTGAAAGGATAAGAAATAAAGCCTTTTATTCAAAGGTCTCAAAAACACACTGAGAAACCCCATATTGAATATAATTTTTCTAGATCTTATAGGCTCAAATTTTTTTATTTGGGGTTCTTAATTAAAAAAAAAACAACAGCAGCTATATTACCTATTTTTAAATACTTAGGAAGAGAGCAAAGAAAATACTCCTTTACTTTTTATTATTCAGCACCAATTATGCCTTATGATAACAGTAAAAAGTTATATAGGATTAAGGCTGTTCATCAACTTGACTTAACAAGAGGTCAAAGTACAAGGTGAAGAGCTGTGATCTTTCATTCATCAGCCATTTTAAGCACTTTAAAAAACTTTCTGCTACATATTACAGATTTCTGGTCCTAAGAGTCTAAAAACTGATGTCAGTTTAGTCAAGAAGATGAGTAATAGCACATGCAAGATATATTTACTTAGCATCTTCTATATGCCATATGTAGTTGTCAATTTTTTCCTCAAAACTTCATTTGTCAAGATAATTCCTAGAAGTTGAGTCATTCTGAATAAAATTTCATCTGTCCTTTTGTATTTGGAACTATTTTAAAATTCATGAGCTTCTAAGTTTTGCACTTCATTTAAGATGAAGCTTTCGGTAATACTGAAAAACATTTTATAGCTCTGTATTTAGTAATGCATGTAAAGAATCATTATCAGTGATGGTGATAAAATTCTGTTGGTGATTGTGGTATGAAACATCTGACTAACCCCATTGAAAATGTTTTTCATTAATACATCTTATTCTTTGATCCATTTGTTCCCCTCCAGAACTCTATTTGGACCCTTTTAAGTGACTTACTCTAGTTCTCAATTTCATCTGCAATTCCTTTCTTCTCTGGTAATCTCCACATTCAGCACATTCAGTTTCCTTTCATTTTCCAACTATGCCCTATTCGTCCCCGACTCCCCTCACTCCCCACCCTCAGCAAGAGAAAGAATGATGAAAATGCCTAAATTCAAAGCCTGGCTCTTAAAAAGCTGGTTAGGTCATGTATTGACCTGCCCAAGTTAATGGCCCCAATAAGTAAAATTCAGTGACTTTGTTTGAGCGCTACTACTTTCTATACTGATTCTGCTTACATAACTGGCCAATCAGAGTAAGAATCAAATAGGGCCCTCACCGGTTTGGCTCAGTGGATAGAGCGTCAGTCTGCGGACTCAAGGGTCCCAGGTTCGATTCCAGTCAAGGGCATGTACCTTGGTTGCGGGCACATCCCCAGTAGGGAGTGTGCAGGAGGCAGCTGGTCGATGTTTCTAACTTTCTATCCCTCTCCCTTCCTCTCTGTAAGAAATCAAGAATCAAATAGGTAGGCTGCCTGTTAACAGGGTAAAAAATTGAGCTAAGACAAATATGTGTGTCTTAGTTTTCTTTTTCCAAAGTCTTCATAGAACATAAAACAACTCTTTGGTATAAACTGAAAAAAACATATTTTTGTAAAATACAAAGGGGAAATGAAAAAACTCCTTAGTATTCTGCCTCTTTTACAGATTGTTTCACAAAGTAGAATCGCAACTTGTTAAGTGCATGCACAAAAGCAAGATGCATTTTTAAAAAAACCAAAAACTCAAGGGATTTAACACAGCTGCTCGAATCAGTCTAAAACAGGGGAAAGTGCATCTTGGTGGGCATGATCACAAGGAAAACAGGAAGTTCAACTTACATAACAACTTTACTAGCTTTCTTAAGTCTTGAACAGTTGCCTGAAACATACCAAAATTCTTAATGCAAATCATCAAATCAATATTCAAATACAAAACTTTGTTATAAAGATATCCCAGATTTTTAAGCTTTATTAAAACTCCATTAAAATTATATAACACACATCTAAATATTCACTTTCCTATTCCCATCTATAAATAAATTTATTCCATCTGCAATAAAAATCATAAAAATATAATCAATTGCCACTATAGTAAATATTATGTGGTTTTATAGTTACTATTATCATTACTGACTATATTATTCAGCTTATTCAATTTTTAAATTATGCTACCAGTAATATTTCTCAAGGACTTCGAAATGTGGAAAGTCATATAGTTTGTTTAGTCAAAGGACAATATCGGAGAAACCTAAGAGCAACCATATTTAAATATTAGTATAACAACTGAGTTACAATCAAGACTTGCTATGTGTCTGTGAGACTTTAAAATTTCATTTCTGTATAATTAATTTATTCAAAATGTAAAAGGAAAGCCAATTTAGGTCTTTTTACTCAGGAAAACTTCTACACCAAATTTATCTGGGATATGTGAAATAAGATTCTACAAATGACTCCACATTCTTTTTGCTGCTTTCAGATACACTTCCAATTTGAGAAGTGTCAAAACTATAAAGCAGGCATGGCCAGCAGATAAATAACTTTTTTTTTTATTTGAAATAGTATCCTCCTGAAAAGTAGAAAGAAGAAATGTGACAGAAATATCCCATAGACACATCTTATGCCGGAGTCCTACTTACCTCATGGGCTAACATCTTATAGAGTTCTTCTCTAGTTACAGAAATCCTTTCTCTGTCTGTACTGTCCACAACAACTATTACAAACTAAAAGAATTACAAAAAAGTCATTAATGATTATGTAATTTTATATATTGTAAAATTTATGAAGTGCTGATTTGATTTACAGGCTGTAACTATCAAGAAATTAGAACCTTATGGTGTGGTATTATTGGAAAACCAGAGATACCTACTATATATACATCATAAAGACTAAAGGTCTGATCCATTTCGAATTCAAATATATTTACTAAATTTTAAGAGAAAAATAGGAGAAAAGAGAACACATACTAACATACTATCAGAATATTCTGCTAATATTTTAACCAATAAAACACATTTGTTTCCTAACTTAATATTTTGAATGCTAACAAGACTATATCCATCTATTTACACTATAAGTCAAGAAAAAATATATTACGGTCATAAACTTAAGTTACTTCTAGACAGTTCTTATTTTATTATATTAATATCAATTTGAAAATCCAAAAGGGAACGGGTTTGGGAGTAAAGTAACATGACAGTTAAAATCAACAAATTGCAAGAACAAATCTATAGCTAAAGCCATGCTCTCTTCCTCATATAAATGGTACCTGCTACTGGCAAGCACAACTCTCTCCTGAACTGGTAAGACTAGGATCAGAAGATGCAATGAAAAACCTGTGAAGGAGCTGTACAGGACTGCACTATACCACACCTCTTTCTAATGCCATGCCCACCAAAAGGGAAACGGGAGCAGATATAGTCACTTTATGATGGCATTTGTGATGCCCGAGTTAATTCTGACTGCCTATTATTAACATGCACTATTCATTTTTTAGAACTAGCCTTTCATTTCCAAATAAACCACTGTAATTTTCAGAATCTTTTCTATTCTACAGATTTCAGGAACCATAATGATAAGAGAACTACTATTTTACCTCTTCTCTCACTTGAAACCTCACTGATAAGTGGTTTTATTACTGCCAGACTCATTCTATTCCAAGGTACTTTAATAAAGCTATTAATTTTCAAAGTGTTGCCATGAATTTGATACCTGCAGCGTTATATTTAGGAATAGTAACCATATCTACCTTTCTTTCTCCAAAAGAAACAAAAACAAAATACATGATCAAATGCATTATGGAGTGTTAGGGGATCAGGTCATTAGAAACACTTAATTGTGTCTAATGACATTACTCACCTTTGCATACATTTGGAATTTTATTAACTTATAATAAGCACTGTAAAAGCAACTGTCACAGGCTTTCAATTTGCAAGGTCTATACAATGAAGGTCTGAAATGTCACTGGTGTGACATTTCCTCTTGGGAAATAAAAACATGGTTTTGTCTAAATTGCTTGAGAACCAAAAGGAAAAAAATTCTTTAATGTGCAATTGTGTTACATAAAATAAAATACATGGTAAAATTTTGGCCAGGACTGAAACCACCAGATTTTACCTAGTTTTCTTCTACACAAAAATAAATAGTAAAAAAGAAATGATATTACAAACTGTGAGATGGAATTCATTATAAAAACAACTACTTAAGTTCTGGGATCAATACATAATCAGACTAATCAACTACCAATTCTCCTTAGAGAGGTTCAATGAGAGTGGATATATAAGACAATGACCCTGAAATACGGAATCAAAGATTCTACGATGTTTAAAATCTACTTCTATTAACATACTGTGATATTTCGGAAAGATTAACTATAAGAGTTCATATCTAGAAGGTGTTTCCCAAGCATTCTGCTCATAGAAGTTCTAATATATTAAGAAACATCAGGAAGAGGTCAATGGGGGGGGTGGGGGGAGAAGAGTCATATGTAATTCTTTAAATAATAAAGAATTTAAATTAAAAAAAAGAGAAAGAAACATTACCTCTGTGTTAGTATAGTAAGTGTTCCAGGAAGAGCGAAGAGATTCTTGGCCACCAATATCCCACATTAGAAATCGTGTATTATTAATCACTATCTCTTCTACATTACTTCCTATTGTAGGGGATGTATGTACAACTTCATTCATAGAACTGAAAAAAAAAATAATTCGAAAATGTTACAATTAGCTAGGAAGTTAGATTGTTTGAATATTTTTCAATCAAGGGACCAGTCAGTATGACCTCCTTTTATATATTATACCCAAATGTCCCTTTTCCAGTAGCTCATAAGAGTGAGCTAAGGGTTTAAACAGAGGGGGAACTAGGTAGTGGACCATTTGAGATACTCTAAATTCAATTCTAGGAAACTACATAAACACACATTTCTCTACTTTCTAAAAGCAAAACAACCAATGTCATAAAAGTACCAACTCTTTAGAGTAGGGGTGGAGAACGTCTGGCCCGCAGGTCCTATAAGGCCCACGAAATCATTTGCTCTTGCCCAGCCAAGGCATTAGGATGAGTTAATTATTGACCAAATATAGCAGGCTAATCTTTAAGTTGATAATTTTATACGCACCTCAAATGATGTTATAAATATCCAAATGGCCCCTGACAGAAAAACGGTTCCCCATCTCTACTCTAGAGTAACTTAAATTCCATATAACTTTTATTGCTTTCATTAATCAAATATCACTCAGGCAGAAAAAGTAACTATCCTATATAATAAACTAGAGGCCCAATGCACAAAATTCATGCACTGGGGGGGAGGATGCGGGGGGGGAGGGGGGGCTTCAGCCAGGCCTGCGCCCTTTCTCGCAATCTGGGACCCCTCACTCCTAACCACCCGCCTGCTTGCTCCTAACCACCCGCCTGCTTGCTCCTTACTGCTTGGCTTGCTACTCCTTAGCACTGCCGTGGAGGCAGGAGGCTCCCGCCACCGCCGCTGCGCTCCCCAGACGTGACCCTAGCTTCTGGCTGAGTGGCACTCCTGCTGTGGGAGTATACTGACCACCAAGAGGCAGCTCCTGCATTGAGCATCTGCCCTAGTGGTCAGTGTGTGTCATAGTGACTCGTCGTTGTGGTTGTTCCACCGTAATGGTCACTGGGCTTTTATTATATAGTAGACTAATATGCAAATTGTCTCCTTGGGAGGGTGACCAACCAGGAGTTCGACCACTTGCTATGATGTGCACTGACCACCAGGGGGAGGTTCAGAACAAAGGAAGGCCCTGGCCAGCAGCCAGGGGAAGGAAGGCCCTGATTGGCCCTGATTGCTGGCCAGGCCTAAGGACCCTACCCATGCATGAATTTTGTGCACCAGGCCTCTAGTAAACAATAAAATAAAAATGTGAAAGTAGTTATTACTTACAATTGGTAAAGGATGGTAGTTTTCCCTGCATTATCCAGCCCAACAATGATAACTTTGTGCTCTGAAATAAACGAGACACCAGTGATTTATTAATGAAAAACAAAATTTTTAAATATCCTATTTCATCTATTCTTTCCAGCTATGGTATAACTCAGTGCATGGCACCTTAACCATTAACTCAAAAGACCAGCAGAAGTGAGCCATTGTCTCGCCTTCCCCACCACTTCTGTGGAGCAGTCTGAAATCTCTTTAGAGGGCATCCCAATAGGACTTCGTGATCCAGAAACCTTCCACCTCTTCATCCTGCCTGAACACCTACAAGCCACAATTATTACCAACTTTACTCCCTCCCAAGACTTGTCTCTATTTGAGTTTTCACAATAAAGCACAAATGGCTATTTTTGACAGCTTCCTAATTTTAACGTATGTCACGTGGGTCACGGTGAGAACCATAAAATTAAGACATAATTGTAGAATGGGCTCAAAGATAAAGGTACCAACTCAATGGTAAAAAAAAGTCCATTTATTCCAAAAGTAGGGTTAGATTATTCACACTTTTTAATACAGGCATACCTCAAAATATTATGGTTTCTGTTCTAGACCACCACAATAAAGTGAATATTGCAATGAAATGACTCAAATAATGTTTTGGTTTTCCAGTGGATATAGAAGTTATTTTTATACTACACTATAGTCTACCAAGTATACAACAGCATTATGTCTAAAAAACAATGTACATTACAAAAAAAACTATACTGATAAAAATACTAACCATCATCTGAGCCTTCCGCGAGTAATAATCTTTTTGCTTGCATAATTTTAATGGCTGCTGACTGATCAGGGTAGTGGTTGCTGAAGGTTGGGGTGGCTGTGGCAATTTCTTAAAATAAGACAATGAAGTCTGCCACATGGATTGACCCTTTCATGAACAATTTCTTTGTGATATGCGATGCTGCTGGGTAGCATTTTACACAAAGAACTGTCAAAATTGGAGTCAATCCTCTCAAACCCTGCCTTGACTTTATCAACTATGCTATCTAATAAAAGAGAAACATGGTAATTAGCCGTATATCCGCTACCCTTCCCATTGGCTAATCAGGGCGATATGCAAATTAACTGCCAGCCAAGATGGCGGCCGGCAGCCAGGCCACTTGAAGCGAACATGAGGCTTGCTTGCTTCAGTGATGGAGGACTTCAACGTTCCCTGACTGCCGCTGCCAGCCTCTGAGCTTGCAGTTTGAAACATTGTTACAAATATAGAAGCTAAACAAAACCCCAGAAACCTGCTTTCAGCCAGCCGGGATCTCAGAGCTGGAGTTGAAACAGTGTTTCGATTATAGAACCCAAACAAACCAGATACCTGCTTTCAGCAGCAGAGGCCTAAGAGCTGGAGACAAGCCTCAGAGCTAAAGCTGGCCCAGAATAAAAAAAAGAAAAGAAAAATGGAGTGGTTGGGAGCTTCAGTCATCCACCAGCCTGAAAACAGCCCTCAGCCCCTCACCCAGACTGGCCAGGCACCCCAGTGGGGACCCCCACCCTGAAGGGTGTGTGACCAGCTGCAAACAGCCATCAGCCGCTCACCCAGGCTGGCCAGGCACCCCAGTGGTGACCCCCACCCTGATCTAGGACACCCTTCAGGGCAAACCAGCCAGCACCACCCGTGCACCAGGCCTCTATCCTATATAGTAAAAGGGTAATATGCCTCCCAGCACCGGGATCAGCAGAGCCGCGAGGCCTTCCGACACTGGGATCAGCGTGACAGGGGGCAGCGCCCAAACACCCTGATCGCCCTGTGGCTCTGTGTGTGACAGGGGGCGGGGCCACAAACTCCCTATCCACCCTGCTTTGTTTGTGACAGGGGAAGGCGCCCCAACCCCCTGATCAGCCCTGCTCTGTGCCTGATAGGGGGGAGCTCCCCAACCCCCTGATCGCCCTGCAGCTCTGTGTGTAACAGGGTGCGGCGCCCCAACCCCCCCCTCCCCCCACAGGCCCTGCTCTGTGTGTGACGGGGTAGAGCCATAACCTCCCCATCGGCCCTGCCATGAGTGTGACAGGGTGCAGCGCCCCAACCCCCTGATCGGCCCTGCTCTGTGTATGACAGGGGGCGGTGCCCCAACCCCCCTATCGGCCCTACTCTGTGAGTGACAGGGTACGGAGCCCCAACCCCTCTGATGGGCCCTGCTCTGTGTGTGACAGGGGGCAGCGCCCCAACCCCCTGATCAGCTGGCTCTGTATGTGACAGGGGTGGCGCCACAACCCCCTGATCTGCCCTGCTCTGTGCGTGACAGGGGGTGGCGCCACAACCTCCCCATAGACCCTGCCTTGAGTGTGACAGGGGGCGGTGCCCCAACCACCCAATCGGCCCTACCCTGAGCGTGACTAGGGGTGGCATTGCAACCTCCCGATCCACCCTGCTCTGTGCATGACAGGGGGCGGCGCCCCAACTCCCCAATCAGCCCTGCTCTGAGCCCGACCAGGGGCTGCACCTAGGGATTGGGCCTGCCCTCTGCCACCCAGGAGCGGGCCTAAGCCAGGAGGTCGTTATCTCCCGAGGGGTCCCAGACTGCGAGAGGGCACAGGCCGGGCTGAGGGACCCCCCCTCCCCACTGAGTGCACAAATTTTTGTGCACCGGGCCTCTAGTGTTTATACAATACTCTAAAATCCTTTGTCATTTCAACATTCTTGACAGCATTTTTGCCAGTAGATTCCATCCCCAGAAACCATGGTCTCTGCTCATCCATAAGAAGCAACTCTTCATCCACTAAAGTTTTATCATACGATTGCAGCAATTCAGTCATATCTTCAGGCTAATTCTAATTCTCTAACTATTTCTACCACATCTGCAGTTACTTCTTCCATTGAAGTCTTGAACTCCTCAAAATTATCCTTGAGGATTGGAATAAACTTCCAAACTCTTATAAATGTTGATATTTTGACTTCTTCTCATTAATCCTATCTAATAAATGCCTAATATGCAAATTGTCCCCTCAACTGGGAGTTCGACCATTTGCTATGACGTGCACTGATCACCAGGGGGCAGCATGGAACATGGTGGGCGTTGGTGACGCGGCGCTGGCAGCAGTGGAGGTGCTGCAGACCCTGACGGGCCCTGACAAGAGCTGGACAGAGGCAGGATGGTGGAGCAGGTGAGTGGGCAGCACCAGGCCAAGGCAGGTGCGAGCCACTGGTCGCCAGTCAGGGGCCAATCACCCTGCTGCCAACGGGCTCCCAGGCACTTAGGGAGCCGGGCAGGGGCCTAATGCTCCACCGATCCGATTGCAGGGCAACCAGTGGCGCGATCGGGCCCCCATAGGCGGTGACCAGTGGCAGCAGTGGGGGTTGGGGCTGCCACCCTGTTCCCTCAGCACCTGGAAACCAGGTGGTGGCAGGGCGATCAGGCCCTGCAGGTGGTGACCAATGGCAGCGGTGGGGGGCAGGTGGCCGGAGGAAGGGAGGGAGTACCCGGCGGCAGCCGGCAGCCGCTAAGGGCCCTACCAGTGCATGAATTTCGTGCACTGGGCCTCTAGTCATAAATGTTCTTAATGGCATCTAAAATGGTGAAGCCTTTCCAGAAAGTTTTCAATTTACTTTGCCCAGATGCATCAGAGAAATCACTACCTATGGCACCCCTAACCTAACAAAATGTATTTTTTTTTTTAATCTTTATCTGAGGATATTTTTGCCAACAATTTCTAGAAAGTGGAAAGCGGGGTGGGGGTGGGAAGAGAGAGAAATATTGATGGGAGAGAGACACAACGTTGCCTCCTGCACGCACCCCAACAAGGGCTGGGGAACCTGCATCTGAAGTACATGAATCAAACCCAGGACCCTTTGATCCATGGGCTGATGCTCTAACCACTGTGCAAAACTGGCCAGGTCACAAAATGTATTTCTTTTTTTAAAAAAATTGATTTCAGAGAGGAAGGGAGAGGGAGAGAGAGATAGAAACATTAATGATGAGAGAGAATCATTGATCAGCTGCCTCCTGCACACCCTCCACCAGGGATCGAGCCTGCAACCCAGGCATGTGCCCTGACCAGGAATCAAACCAGGGACCCTTCAGTCCGTAGGCCAACGCTCTATCCACTGAGCCAAACTGGCCAGGGCACAAAATGTATTTCTTAAATAAGGCTTGAAAGTTGAAATTAGCCCTTGATCTATGGGCCACAGAATGAAATTTGTGTTCACAGCCATGAAAACAACATTAATCTCTGTCAAAGCTCGTGGGTGACCAGGTACATTGTCAGGGAGCAGTAATATTTTGAAGAAATCTTTTTTTTAAGCAGTAGGTCTCAACAGTGGGCTTAAAATAGTCAGTAAACCATTGTTGTTTCTAGAGCACATAGAGTAGATTTAGCATAATTCTAATGGCTCTAGGATTTTTGGAATAGTTAAATGAGCACTGGCTTCAACTGAAAGTCACCAGCTGCACTAACCCCTAACAAGAGAGTCAGCCTGTCCTCTGAAGCTTTAAAGCCAGGCATTGACTTCTCCTCTCTAGCTATGAAACTCCTGGATGGCATCTTTTTCCAATAAAAGGCTGTCTCATCAATACAATCTGTTATTTGGTGTAGCCACCTTCATTAACTAACCTAATCTTCTGAATAACATGCTGCAGCTTTGACATTGATTGCTTCACCTTGAACTTTCATATAATGGAAACAGCTTCTTTCCTCAAACCTCATGAATTGACCTCTGTTAGCTTCAAATTTTTCTTTTATAGCTTCCTCACCTCTCAGCCTTCAGAGAATTCAAGGGAGTTAGGGCTTTGCTCTGAATTAGGCTTATGGCTAAGGCAGCGGTTCTCAACCTGTGGGTCGCGACCCCTTTGGCGGTCGAACGACCCTTTCACAGGGGTCGCCTAAGACCATCCTGCATATCAGATATTTACATTTTGATTCATAACAGTAGCAAAATTACAGTTATGAAGTAGCAACGAAAATAATTTTATGGTTGGGGGTCACAACATGAGGAACTGTTTTAAAGGACCAAAAGGTTGAGAACCACTGGCTTAAGGGAATGTGGTGGCTGGTTTATGGAAACTACTAAAACTTTTTCCATATCAGCAATAAGTCCATTTCCCTTCCTTACTATTCATGTGTTCACTGAAGTTGCACTTTTACTTTCCTTCAAGTTCCCTTTGTATTCACAATTTGGCTAATTGTTTGGTGCAAGAGGCCTACCTTTTGGCCTATCAAGACTTCCGACAAGCATTCCTCACTAAGCTGAATTTCTAGCTTTGATTTAAACTGAGAAATGTGCAATCCTTCCTTTCACTTGAACACTTAGAGGCTACTGTAGGATTATTACTAATTTCAATACTGTTACTCAGGGACTAGGGAGGCCAGAGGAAACAGAGATGAGGGAATCGCCTGTTGGTGGAGCAGTCAGAACACACACATTTATTAAGTTTGTTGTCTTACATGGATGGCGCTGTTCACTGTGCCCCAAAATAATGACAATAGTAAGTAATGTCAAAACTCACTGCTCATAGATCATAACAAATATAATAATAAAAAGTGAAATATTGTGGGAATCACCAAAATGTGACACACAAAGTGAGAAAATGGTGTTGGAAAAATGTCACCAATAGTTATTCGATGCAGGGTTGTCACAAACCTTCAATCTGTAAAAAACACAGAATATGTGAAGCGCAATAAAACGAGGTATGCTTGTACTAAATCAAAGCTTCTTTTGAGCATCCTTAGGCTTTGTCACCACTCCAGCCTATTCCTCCTATTACCAAGATGGAGCAGCATTCTACGCAAAACATAAATTTGCAGCCAAAAAGCATTATAATGTACTTCAAGACAAATGAACCTAAAATACAATATGCATATTAAGAGATGTTATGGTGGGCAAATATAATAAATTTTTGGCTATTCCAATTCTTTGATGCATATAATTAATTTACAAGTTTATTGCTTAGTATAATTTCTCTTTTAGACCATCTATGCCACAGCACTCTTGCAGTTACTCATATAAGCCAAAACAACTACACACTGTTACAATATTTAGATAGAATTTTGAGTTATCATTTAGGCTTTAGTTTCCTAATCAGTACTTGGCTGGTATTTTTTGTTTTGTTTTGTTTTTCATGAAAATGCTTCTAGTTTCACTTATTTCCTTTTCATACACCCAGGCAGCCTAGCGTTCCATTTATTGCCAGTTCTAAGAGTCAATATATAGCCATCCAACTACTAGATAGTAAATTAAGAAAAAGAAGTATTGTCACCCGGAGGCCTTCTATTCTCTGAATCATATCAAAGCCAGAAAACACAAATACTAAGGCAGATAAATTGAGTCATCCTGAGACTTCATTCTCACTTCATACCCAAACTCACTAAGCCCTACTGATTCTATCTCACATTCAGCAAAAAATCCATTTCTATCAAGTTCACTATAATTCTCTCTGGCCACTGCACAGTCTGGAATAAAGCATGTGCTTAATACAGTATGAATAAATAAATAAATCTAGAAGCTACAAAGATTAGAAGGGAGCTAACTGATGAAGTCACTATGTATTAAAAATTCTATTTTTAAATTGAAAAGTATCATCAATAAAAAACATTTAAAGATAAACTTGCTATCTACAGCAATGGAAGTAAAGTTTATGGGGGGGGTGGGGACAACATCTCTTTTGCACTAAGAAGCTGCTGAATGAAAAGCAATGATTATGCAGTGCAAAAGTAGAGATCCAATCAGAAAACAAATCACATAACAATCTGAAATAGCAAAGTTTAATTTAAAGAAAATAACTATTTCAGGGGGTTGGAATAAAGGATTGGCTAATAAGAAATAACTCTAAAGATCATCAAAATGACAAATATATGGAGCACTAACTACCCCTAGGGCTGGCCCAGACTTTCCTCCAATTGCCCAGGACTGAGATGTATACTTTGCTGGAGGGCCTGGCTATGGCTCAATGAACGTCAGAAGTAGCTGTGCAGACTTGCCAATGGATCTTGCTGAAAATCCTCCCCCTCCAGGGTGCTATTCCCTGAGAAGTTATTTTGCTGCAGGGTCTCCATTCTGAAATCAACTGAAGTGGGTGCTATGGCAAGCTGCTGGCTGCAGCTGACCACTGTGCAGTGCAAGAACCAGCCACTGGAGGTGCTCACACCACAAGAGCAGGACAGATCCTGCTAGGAGTACCCTTTACCCAGGAAGAAAAACCCTTTTCTCCAGCATATCCACAGAGCAAGCACAAAGGGTGAATTTGTAGCTATTTTTTTTTTTTAAATCTTCACCCAAGGATATGCTCTTCATTGATTCTAGTGAGAGAAAGGGAGAGGGAGAGATAGAAACATCAATTGGCTGCCTTCCATATGTGCCCTGACCAGGGATTGAACTCACAACCTGGGTGTGTGTCCTGCCCGGGGAATGGAACCCTCAACCCTTTGGTGCATAGGACGATGCTCCAATCAAGCCACACTGGCCAGGGCTGGAGCTAAATTTCTTTAAAAATTAGCACAGTCCACTCCTTGGGCTATTCAGTTTCTATATTTACTCTTCTATACTGTTTGAACTCCCATACAATTAAAAACAAACAAACAAAACAGAAGCAGAGGTGGCTTTCCCAGAACCAGGCTCCGGCAGCACAAGCAGCTTCTCCAGAACTCATTTACGACGTACTTCTTTTCTAAGAACCAATCGGAAGAATGATACAAAGTTATCAATGTGAAAATTTCACAAATTTTTTCATAGTTCATGTTAGTGTCAGGAAGTTTTCCCCTTTATCTAACATGAATCTTTCTTTTACAAAGAAAGTTTTTTTGTGTGTTTTTGAGCACCAACTCAGGCACTGGACGTAAAATTCCAGGTCTATCACTTTTAATTGTAGTACCTTACGCAAACAAGTTACCTAATGTTTCTTTGTCCCTATGAAATGGGGAGATACCTACCTCACAGGGTTGTTGTGAAGAGTAAATCAATAAAGTGAAGACTAAATCAACTAATCTGCATACAGCATTTGGAACCTACCCCTGCATAAATCAGTAAATATTCACTGCTAGTATTTTATCTATAGAGATGGAGTTAGCTTATTTTCTGTCTCCCCAATCAAGAATGAATGCTCCATAAAGGCAGGTGGTTTTTCTGTTTTGTTCCCTGCCTTGTGCCCACCATCTACAATAGTTCCTGACACAAAAGTGGTGCTCAAAAATATTCAATATTTAATAAACCAACCACTGATCACATGCCCTTTTATACTAAAAGACAGTAATGGCAACTCTTCCAAGTCCTAAAGACATAGTTTAGTATCTGGGAAACAGTTAACAGGGAAAAAAGGGATTGGTGCCAATCTCTTCTTTAAGAAGACAAGCATCAGCAACGTATTTCTTTAGTGTTTTAACTTGCCTGGATCTGGCATTTACCAGTTGTAAGGCTCAGGAAAATCACTCCACTTGAACCTCAGTTTCCTCTTTTCAGTGGAAAAGAGTAACTCCTTCAAAGGAATGTTGAAACTTTTTTTAAAGTGATGCATACATCTCAACACCAGAAAGACAAACAACCCAACTAAAAAACGGGCAAAGGACTTGAATAGACACTTTTCCAAAGAGGACATACAGATGCTCAATAGACATATGAAAAAAATGCTCAATGTCACTAATCATCAGAGAGATGCAAATTAAAACCACAATGAGAAATCACCTCACACCTGCCAGAATGGCCACCATCAATGAAACAACAAACAAACAACAAATGGTGAGGATGTGCAGAAAAGGGAATTCTCAGGCACTGTGGGTGGGAATGCAAACTGGTACAGCCACTGTGGAAAAACAGAATGACATTTCCTCAAAAACTTAAAAAGGCATTTTGACCCAGTGATCTCACTTCTGGGAATATAGCCTAAGAATCCCGAAACACCAATTCTGAAGAATATACACACCCCTTAGTTCACAGTAGTGTCATTTACCATAGCCAAGATCTGGACACAGCCCAAGTGCTTATCAGTAGATTAGTGGATAGAAAAGCTGTGCTACATTTACACAATGAAATACTATGCGGCCATAAAAAAAAAAAAAAGGAATTTTTACTTTTTGTGATAGCATGAACCTGGAAATTCTTATGCTAAGTAAGCCAGTCAGAGAAAGACAAATACCATGTAATCTTACTATGTGTGCCATCTAATGAACTGAGGAACAAAATAGAAACAGAGGCATGGATACATGGAACAGACTGACAATTGTCAAGGGGAGGGGAGAGGGGGAACTGAATGAAAGAAGGTGCACTGACAACAGTGTGGTGATGGTGAGAGGGACGGGAGGGTAGGGGCTGGGTGGAGGTGGGCAAAGAGGGATGAATGGGGACATATGTAATAATGTCAACAATTATAATAAAGTGAAAAAAAGATGCATAGAACAGCATCTAGAATACTAAAGTTTGTACTCTATTTTATCTAAATACATATCTAAATGCAAATTCTGGTTTTTCAAGTTGGGCAGTATGCAATCACTGTGCACTCAAACGATCTAAGCTTAAACTGAGAAAGATGTTCTAAAGGGGTTTCAGAAAAAAGAGATAGTGTAGTTTAAGTTTCATCAGGATGGCAAATTCTGTAATCCCCCAAATCTCCCTTCCAGAATTTATGTGAAAAGAATATAGGATTGTGTTCTGTATCTTTTGAAAGTAAAATAAAGCATCCAAGATATATCTAACTTACGTATATCCAATTTCATAGAGAACCAAAAAGACCAGCAAGTATCTGGCATTAGATTTAACAGTAAATGTTTTGAAAAGTGACCCTATTGATAATACAACCACATCATTTAGCAGAAGAAAAATAGTTTATTCATATTTTTACAATATTGACATCTAAATGTCTAAAGCACAACTTCACTAATCTGCTGACTATTAATTTCCCGGCACTGAAATAAATGTCCAGTCAAAAATTACGACAAAATACAGGTAATAAGATAAAAACACCATATTAGTAGATTTTTAGTGGTAACAATGCACACATCCCTATTTTTTTACTACTCGCAAGTAGTTGTTGGCAAAGCTCTAATTCATTAAGTTACAGAGACAGTTTTACCATTGAATCAAAAGAGAAAGTGGAGATTATCTAATTTTATTGCAGTACCAGAGTAAATTGACAAGCAAACTCTTCCTAAATTTCATAGCAGAGTTGAAATTAGCTTCATTTTGAAAATAATACCAAACTATGGATGTTAAAACTAGACTAGACCTTACCTACTATAAGCGCCACCATTTTACAGCAATGTAAGTTTCAATACTTGACACCCAGGGATGAGGTTTTCAAGATTTGTAGGCTCCACAGTCACATGGTCAAAATCCCTGGTGTTCTAGGTGAGAACACCTAGACTGAGAGGTTAAGCGACTGACTGGTTTCTACTCCCTCTCTCCCAACACAAACAAGTAGCCAGAGACGGTGCAGGTCAGAACTGGTTTTCCCTACTTTATAGAAAAATCCCCATTATCAGAAAAATTGGAAATATTGTTCTTCCATTTAGTATCCTGTGATCTACGCTATTACCTTTAGTTTTTAAAAAGAGACACTAGAGATCACAAATCCCAATTCTGCTCATTTCCGGTCACCATCTTCTATAGGTGACGCCAAACCACGAAGGAGGAGGTGAGCACAGTGGTTGTACACACCAGCTGTCACCATTCATGAGTCCTTATTGGAAAACTTTGGGATGTGACACAATCACCAGCTTACACAAGAGAAAAAACACAAGCTACGTTACTGGCTGCAGGACTGATGAATCACCCAACTTGAGCTAAAAAGAAACAAAAGTATACCACTAACTACACTGTATCTTAATGACCCGGGAGGCTTTTTGTTAAAACTGCATGTTTTGCATATAAGCATAACCAATGGACATAAGACACTGGGGGGTAGGGGAGGCCAGGGGATTGTCAAGGGCGGAAAAAAAAGGAGACACATGTAATACTCTTTGTAATACTTTAAGCAATAAAACAATTTTTTAAAAAAACTGCATGCTTTCCCCAGTTTTATACACTCACTCTGTAATAAATTTTAATAAACTTGATAAGCATTGCAAGGCAACATTTGAGTTTAGATGAACTGAAGCATCCCTATATGATAACACTCTCTAGACTTACTTGGTAACTTGCTAAGTTACCCACGGTTAACAAATGCTTCATATGGTATGTTTTTTAAACGCGTTACGTGAAAATGAAACACATTTTCACATTCTTAACCCAACCAAACACACACACACACACACACACACACACACAGCCCCTCTATCTGAATAAGCACTAATAGAAAAATGACCTTAAGCTTAACCTTAAACAGTATATATAGCGAACAGGGGGGAGATCCATCACTATTCAGGTTCCAGCCGGATGTCCCCACAGGAGAGTGGGGCGCAGGGAAGGCTCATCACCCTGGACAAGCGAAGAGCGATCCCCCGTTTTCCGCATTCCGCCACCCTCGGTGGCTCCGCGGCGCGGCTGGGGCCACCACCTGCCGCCTTCAGCCCGGAGAACCCCAGCCTTTCTCGGGGTGTGCAACGCCAACTGCTGGAGGGAAGGGGCTGAAAGGCCAGGCGGTGCCACTCCGGGACGCCGGACACGGCATCTCTTCCTTCCCTAACCGCAATCGGAGCAATGGGTGTGTGTGCAGGAGGGAACTTCGTAGGGAGGCCCCTGAAGACAAAGGGCTGCGAGTCTGGACCCATCCCGGGGCTGGACGTGGGACCGAACCACCCAGGCCCCCGCGGCCCGCACCCCGCGCCGCGACCGCGCGCCGCCGCGCCGCCCACACTCCGGCAAGAGTGGGAGACCCTCCCCCCGGGCCGCCCGCTCGCCCTCGGCCCGGCCCCCTCACCCTGGTGATTGAACAGTCTCCATATCCTGGTGAAGAGAATTCCCATTCTCGGGCAGCGGACCCCCGCCAGCCACCACCCCGTCCGCCTGGCCTCCCGGGGCTTAGGCTGCTCGGGAGGAGAGAGACGCGCCGCAGCCTTCGCTCCTGCTGCCGCTGCTCCCGCGCTGGCCGCCGGCCCGCGTCCTAGGAACCGGAGGGAGGCCGAAGCCCAGGCCGCCTGGCCGCGCGCGAGGGCCCGCCGCTGCCGCCGCGGCACCCGCCTGGCTCGGGGACATCGCCGCCGCGTTGTCTGCGGCGAGCCTCGCGGGCCACCGTCCTCCCCCAGCTCCTGGGCGGCCGCCGTGGCGGAGACCGCGGGGGCGGGGGAGCGAGGGGCGGGGCGAGTGGGGCCGGAGAGCGCAGGCGCGCGGCCGGGGGGCGGGGCCCGGGCAAGGGCTCTCCCAAGGCCCTCGCTTAGCTGGGTGACCTGCAGGCGGCGGCACTGAGCCCGCGGTCCCGCGGAGTTTTGAGTTGTGTTTTCCTTCGCAGAACCGTCATGTAAACCTGATATTAAGTGCCCGGTGCCCGTCCCCGACGCTTCGCACACACTGCACCGCAAGCCCCACGTCCTGTCCTCAAAGACACCCTGCGCCTGCAGGGACCTGGGGACTCAGCACCTTCCCGTCAAACCCCTTCCCACGCCACTGCCCTTACCTAGGCAGTGGCCTTAGAGCCATCGTTGAACCTCAGGCTCTGACCTCTCCTTCTTCCTCCACTTTCAGGCCAGTCTTGCCCTAATCAATAATTTCGATCAAGTGACTCCCAAGTTTGAAAATCATGAGTGCACGAGAGCTGTTCGAGAAGGAGTCCAAACACCTTAGATACTCCTTGTACTCCTAGCTGTCCTGTCCAGCTGTAACTTCCATCGTTCCAAGCTGATTAAACAGCTGATCAAATGTTCTCTCCGCTTTCCCAGTCTTCTTACCTGTACCTCTTGAACAGCAGTGTCCCGTGCTATGCAAATCTCACCCTGTATAAGCAACCCTCTATGGTGGGATATTTTGTTGAAAACTAGAATGTAAATGAATCAATAGTTAACTTGATATCAGAGTTCTTGTCCTATGTGTTATTTTTTTAAATCATTTAAAAAAATTTTGATAACAGTTCACATACAATATTATATTAATGTCAGATGTACACCAATGATTATACATTATATCACATACTAAGTGATCATCCCCATAAATCTCATACCATATGGCACCATACTTAGTTATTGGGATATCATTTATTATATTCCCTATGCTATACTTTACAACCCCATGACTATTCTATAACAACCAATTTGTAGGTACTTCTTCATCCCTTCACTTTTTTCACCCAACCCTTCTCCCATCTGGCAACCATCAAAATGTTCTTTTTTTAAAAAACTGAATTTATTGGGGTAACATTGGTTCGCAAAACCATACAGGTTTCAAGTGTACAAGTCAATAAGACATCATCTGCACGCTGCATCATGTGCCCATCACCCCCATTTCCCCGACCTTTTCCCTCTGGCTATCACCCCATTGTTGTCTGTGTCTATGTGCTATATCTATTTAGCTGAGGCTTCATAGCTCAGGGGTTAGAGCACTGGTCTCGTGTTACATGTATTTATAGCTATAGGTACAGGTATATAGTTATGTGTGGTTTTTTGCTTAATCCCTTCACTTTCTTTCATCTGGCCTCCCACCCACCTCCCCTCTGACAGCTGTCAGTCTGTTCCATGTATCCATGCCTCTGTTTCTATTTTTTTTTTGGCTTATTTTGGTCATTAGATTCCACATATAAGTGAGACCATATGGTATTTTTCTTTCTCTGACTGTATTATTTCACTTGGCATAATAATCTCCAGGTCCACCTATGCTGTCGCAAAAGGTAAGAGCTTCTTTCTTCTTTTTTACAGCCAGCTAGTATTCCATTGTGTAAATGTACCACTGCTTTTTAATCCACTTATCTACTAACTAGGGGCCCAGTGCACGAAATTCGTGCACTGGGTGTGTGTGTGGTGGGGGGGAGTGCCCCTCAGCCCAGCCTGCCCCCTCTCACATACTGGGAGCCCTCAGGCATTGACCCCCATCACCCTCCAATCGCAGGATCGGCCCCTTGCCCAGGCCTGACGCCTCTGTCAGAGGCGTCAGGCCTGGGCAAGGGACCCTCATTTCCCCCCATCACTGGTTCTGCCCCCAGCCCGGGCCTGATGCCTCGGCCAGAGGCGTAGACTCCCATCACCCTCCGATCGCCTGATCGGCCCCTTGCCCAGGCCTGACGCCTCCGCCAGAGGTGTCAGGCTTGGACAGGGGACCCCCATCTCCCCCTGATCACTGGCTCTGACCCCCGCCCAGGCCTGAGGCCTCTGGCCCAGGAATCATGCCTGGGCAGGGGACCCCCATATCCCTCTGATCGCTTGCTCCACCCCCCGCCCAAGCCTGACGCCTCTGACCCAGGCTTCAGGCCTGGGCAAGGGGACCATCATATCCCCCCAATCCCCGGCTCAGCCCCCGCCCAGGCCTGATGCCTCAGCCAGAGGAGTTGACCCTCATCACCCTCCGATCACCAATCACCGGATCGGCCCCTTGACCAGGCCTGAGGCCTCTGGCAGAGGCGTCAGGCCTGGGCAGGGGACCCCCAGCTCCCCGCGGTTGCAGGCTCCACCTCTGCCCAGGCCTAACGCCTCTGGCTGAGGCGTCCGGCTCAGGCAGTGGGGACCCGCAGCTGCAGCGGCCCCGCAATCGTGGGCTCTGCTTTAGGCCCAGGCAAGGGACCCCTAGCTCCCGGGACTGCCAGCTTCGACCGTGTCCAGCTCCCATCGCTGGCTCCACCCCTACTTCCTGCTATCACTGGCTAGGGCGGCAAAGGCGCCTGATTCTCCGATCATGGCTGGGGGGCAGGGCAAAGGCGGCCCCAGGGCCGCCTTTGCCCTGCCCCCCAGCTCTTAGCTCCCCCCTGGGTTTCCGATCACTGTCAGTGGCAGGGGGCTTCTTGCTGCTTTCCCTTTCGCCTCCCTGCATTGTGCCTACATCTGCAAATTAACCGCCATCTTGTTGGCAGTTAACTGTCAATCATAGTTGGCAGTTAATTTGCATATAGCCCTGATTAGCCAATGAAAAGGGTATCATCGTACGCCAATTACCATCTTTCTCTTTTATTAGATAGGATGGGCACTTGTGCTGTTTTCAGATCTTGGCTATTGTAATAACGCTGCAGTGAATATAGGTGTGCATTTATTCTTTCAAATTAATGTTTCGTGTTTCTTAGGCTATATTCCAAGAAGTGGGATCTCTGGGTCAAAGGCAGTTCCATTTTTAATTTTTGGAGGAAATGTCAGACTGTTTTTCCACAGTGGCTGCACCAGTCTGCATTCCCACCAACAGTGCTCCAGGGTTCCCTTTTCTCCACCTCCTGGCCAGCACTTGTCATTTGTTGATGATAGCCAATCTGTCAGGTACGAGGAGATGCCTCATTGTGGTTTTAACTTGATGATTAGTGACATTAAATTTTTTTTTCTGTCTATTGGCCATCTGTATGTCCTTTTAGAGAAGTATTAGTATCTATTCAGGTCCTTTGCCCAATTTTTAATTTGGTTGTTTGTCTTTCTGGTGTTGAGTTGTTAAGTTCTATATAACGTATATTTTGGAAATTAATCCCTTATCAGATGTATCATTGGCAAACATCCTTCCCATTCAGTGGGTGTCCTTTTCAATTTTTTGATGGTTTCTTTTGCTGTGCAAAAGCTTTTAAGTTTGATGTAGTCTCCTTTGTTTGTTTGTTTTCCCTTGTTAACCTTGCTCGAGGAGATATATCAGCAAACATATTGCTATGAGAGATGTCTGAGATTTTCCTGCCTATGTTTTCTTCCGGGTTGTTTATGGTTTCATGACTTACATTTAAGTCTTTCATCCATTTTGAGTTTAATCTTGTGTATGGTGTAAGTTCGTGGTCTAGTTTCACTTTTTTGTATGTACCTGTCCAACTTTCCAAACACCATTTATTGAAGAAACTGTCCTTATTCCATTGTATGCTCTTGCCTTCTTTGTCAAATATTAATTGATGTCAGAGAGGAAGAGAGGAGAGAGAGATAGAAACATCAATGTTGAGAAAGAATCATTGATCAGCTGCCTCCTGCGTGCCCCCTACTGGGGATTGAGCCCGAAACCCATGCATATACCCTGACCGGGAATCAAACTGCATCCTCCTGGTTCATAGGCTGACACTCAACCACTGAGCAACACTGGCCAGGCTGTTCATGTTTTTGACCTTTTTTTTAAAAAAAATATTTTTTTATTGATTTCAGAGAGGAAAAGAGAGGGAGATAGAAACATTAGTGATGAGAGAGAATCCTTGATCAGCTGTCTCCTGCACGCTCCCTACTGGGGATCGAGCCCACAACCTAGGTGTGTGCACTTGACCGGAATCAAACCCAGGACTCTTCAGTCCACAGGCCGATGCTCTACCCACTGAAAAAAAACAGCCAGGGCATTGACCTTTTCAACTTTCCCTTTTTCTCTTTTTAAAGAAGACCCTTTTACATGTCATGTAATGCTGGTTTGTGGTGACAAACTCCTTTTGCATTTCTTGTCTGGAAAGCTCTGGACATGCCCTTCTGTTCTAAATAATAGCTTTGCTGGGTGGAGTATGTATTATTTTTTTTCAACCGGCCAAATTATTCAACCTCTTCACGCCTCAATTTTCGCATATGTAAAAGCAGAGGATTTGTGTCTGAGGTCTTTGATTCTAGGTCACCTGATAACTATGATAATTAGTCTCTACTCTTGTTAGAGGCAATAAGTGGGGGGGGGGGGGGACAGAAGTTGTATACTTCACCTTCACAAAGAAGCCCCCAAAAGCTCCCTCTATCCTCTTTCTATTCTCATTAATTTTGGTTAAAAAGAAGACAAACAGCCCAGGTGGCCTGGCTCAGTGGTTGAGCGTTGACCTATGAACCAGGAGGTTATGGTTGGATTCCCAGTCAGGGCACATGCCCAGGTTGCAGGCCTGACTCCCAGTGTGGGGCATGCAGGAGACAGCCAATCAATGATTCTTTCTCATAATTGATGTTTCTATCCCTCCCTCTCTCTTCTTTCCTCTCTGGAAAAAAAAATACAAAGAAGAAGTGTGTGTGTGTGTGTGTGTGTGTGTGTGTGTGTGTATGCCGGGGGGGGGGGGGGGGGGGGGCGGGCTGTAAGAGGCATTTTGAACTGCTTTGCTCCCCTTCTCCAAGAGTTGAATGTTAAATAATCTACAATAAACTATACCTTAACACTTCACCTTTCTTAGTCATACACTATCTTATCTCAACATATTTTTAAAAAGTGCAGCATATGAGTAAGACCTCAAGGCAGCCTACAGATTGTCTGAGTTGTCTGAGCTAGCAAACTCATACCTGTAAAACAAAGGGCAGCAATGAGGACTGAAACATGCCTCTTAAAAAAATACTGCAAGAAAAGTCTTTTTTTTTTTCTTTTGGGGTTTGTGGTTAAAAAGTCAATGTTTAGAATAGACATGTGAAGGGAAAGAAAATTAGCATGTTAATTCACTGAGGAATAAAGTGAAGAAATAAAATGTACTCACTATGGTTAAGCTACTAAATTACTAAAATAAAGTAGGTTGAGGTATGAGGAAACAATTCTATTCTTGTTTTAACTAGCCTGAAGCCTGGATATATATCAAACCTGAGATAATCCTCAGATCACCCCTGAAGGACTAAGGAAAGAATATTCACGTATCCAATCCACCTGATATCCATTATCCAAACCACTGCTCATCTAGATGAGTATCATCTCAGACCATTTCAGAGGCTAAGAATGTAGGACTCACTGCTTGTGGGAATGTAACTGGTACAGCCACTATGGAAAACAGAAGGGAGATTCCTTAAAAAATTAAGAATAGTTACGATGTGAGCCAGCAAACCCTCTTCTGGGTATCTACCCACCAAAATTGAAAACATTTATTCATAAAGATATATGTAACTCTATGTTCATTGCAGCATTATTCATGGTGGCTAAGACATGAAACAACCAAAGTGTCCTTTGATAGATGATTAGATAAAGGAGATTAGGTATATGTATATATATATATATATATATATATATATATATATATATATATATATATATATATATATATATATGATGGAATGCTACTCAGCCATCAAAAAGATACAATACTGCCATTTGCAGCAATATGGATGGATCTTAAGAATACCATGCTAAGCAAAATAAGTCAGATGGAAAAAGTCAAGAACCATATGATTTCACATGTATGTGGGATATAATACATGTATGTGGGATATAAAATAAATGAACAAACAGACAAACAAACAAAAACTCATAGACAGAGACAACAATATGGTGATTACCAGAGGGGAGAGGGGAGGGAAGGTAGAAAATGGTAAAGGGGGTCAAATATATGGCTATGGAAGGACAATTGACTGGGTGGTAAATACACAATGCAATATACAGATGATGTATTATAGAATGATATACTTGAAAGCTATATGATTTTATTAACCCATGTCACTCCAATAAATTTAATAAAATTTCAAACAAAACTGATTCTTCTTAAGAATGTAATTTCTACGGTAAGAACCCTCAGCTTTTCTTTTTTCTTCCGCACACTCTGGGTATTGCCTTATTGTGTTTCTCGTTTGCAACCTCTAAGAGCCTTGAGTAAATCTTAATCATTTATTTCTGACAAAGCCTCCAGACTCTTTTTTAATTCCTTCGACATACATGGTGTTAGCATGATGGGATCTGAAGAATACTTCATTTCAATTCCAGCGCCACTGCTGGGTTTGAGCAAGGTAGCTGCTCCAGCCCCTTGTGCTCCGTCATCTCCCCAACAGCTCTGGGCCTCCAGTTATGAGTCCTCTCGGTTCTGGACCTCCCTCCTTCAGCTGATGTTCAGACCTTTATTCTCGGGTCCTCTGATCCTCGGTGCCCTATTTTTAAGCTCGTCACGCAGGGAAAATCCAATTCTGGAATGCCAGCTGGATTTATGGTCCATCTTCTGCTAAGTATTTGTCTAAATGAACCCTGATATAAAGGACAATTTGGAGTTAGAGTGGCCCCTCTGGGGATCTTTTGAGATTCTGAAATTAGTATATTTACCTGCACAATTAGAGAATCTTAGAAATGTTAAACAAGGTGAAGGAGAAGGGTTTTTTCAATAGGTATGTAGAGACCTCTAAGAAATTGAATGATTCAAAGGTAGACAACAGCTCTTTTGTCTGGCTGTGACAGCTTTCAGGGGAATTTTTCTTTAAAATTTTCCTCTAACAAGTTCTCCAAAACTTCCTTCTCAGGAACTCTAGCTGGTTATATATTTACAAAATATTTTAGTCCCTCCTCTTGTGCCTTTTTAATAAAACGAACCAATGTAGCCAAAATAATTTAAAATTCTAATGGCCACTAAGGTAAAACTTTAAGTCCATTTCAAGGGGCCTCCCTAAAAGAGAGAATTCCAAACCCCTCTGAAGACAATGGAATTCATTCTTTGATATTTAGAAGCTTCTAAAAGACATATTGACATTAAGAAAAAGGTACTAAAAGGAATTTAAAAGAAACTTTGGCCAATTGAGCAGGTGCTTGAAAATCTTACTATTTCTCCTGCCTGAAACCTGACAAGATATTTTATTTAAAAGGATTTGATAACTTTTGGATTAGAAAATTGGCACAATTGGGAGCTGAAGACTCAGAGCCTAATAGGAATGTTTTAAAGGCCTCCTCCCCTAAAGTGAAATAAACTGTGTACCCAGAGGGGAAGAAGAAAGTGAGGAATGACCAGTTGGATGGGTAGATCAACCTGTGGTGTCACTGAAGTTACAACCTAATTTGGGGGGAATTGAGAGTAACTGTCCTTATCTTACAAATCTTTTCAAAAGCAGAAATGCAGCTCTACAAGCAGTTCAAATTCCATCTGTCTTTACCATCCTCAATTCCCAAGATTGAAGAAAAAATAGGAAAGAAGGTTTAAAAAAAAAACACAAAACAAAACATATATATTTTTATTTATTTCAGAGAGGAAGGGAGAGGGTGAGAGAAAGATAGAAATATCAATGATGAGAGAGAATTATTGATCGGCTACTTCCTGCACGCTTCACACTGGGGATTGAGCTTGCAACCCGAGCATGTGCCCCAACCAGGAATCAACTATGACTTCTTGGTTCATAGGCCAACACTCAACCACTGAGCCATGCCAGCTGAGCAAAAAGGGTTTTACTTATTTATTTTAAATACTAGGGGCACAGTGCACGGATTGGTGCACCTTGAAAGGAACTGTGGGCCGCAAGGCTGTGGTGGGCACAGGGCGGTTCTCAGCCCACCCTCCACTCCCCACCCAGTCCTTCCCACCGTGGCCCCAGTCTCCTCTCTGCCGGCAGCCCTGCTCCCACCACTGCCGCTCCCATGTGCTGACGGTGCGGTGTCTGGCAATCAGGGGCAGTGTTGGGCGCCGGCAGCAGGTGAGAGTGGCAGCTCTGGTGCCAGCAGCAGGTGCAAGTACCGGGCAGGACCATGGCGTGCAGGAGCAAAGAATTTTCAGTGACCACCAGAGGCTCGCCCCGATGACAGCCACTGGCACCCTGCCTTGGTCTGGTGCCCCCGCTCACCTGATCCACCATCCCGCTGCAGTCGATGCCCGCCATGTTCCTCGCATGCCCCCTGGTGGTCAGCACACATCATAGCGACCGATTGTTCGGTTGTTTTGCCATTCGGTCTATTTGCATATTAGGGTTTTATAGATAGATAGATAGATAGATAGATAGATAGATAGATAGATAGATATTTTTATTGCTTTCAGAGAGGAAGGAAGAGGGAGAGATAGAAACATCAATGATGAGAATCATTGATCAGATGCCTCCTGCACATCCCCTACTGGGGATTGAGCCTGAAACCTGAGCATGTGCCCTTGACCAAAATGGGACTCGGGACCCTTCAGTCCACAGGCCAACGCTCTATCCACTGAGCCAAACCGGCCAGGGTGCAAGAAGGGTTTTTTAAAGAACAAACTGCTACTCTGGCTCTAAGGTTCCTTGACAACGAAAAATACAAATCTTAATTGTCTTCACCACAAATACTGATAAGAAAAAGGTTTAGCCAACTGAATGAATAAACTTAACTTATTCCAACTGTTATAAATTAGTGGGATTTTAAAAAAATCGTATTGTACCTGTCTCAGGGCTGAAATTTTATTTATTTTATTATTATTTTTTAAAACATATTTTATTGATTTTTTACAGAGAGGAAGGGAGAGGGATTGAGAGTTAGAAACATCGATCAGCTGCCTCCTGCACGCCCCCCACTGGGGATGTGCCCGCAACGAAGGTACATGCCCTTGACGGGAATCAAACCTGGGACCCTTCACTCCACAGGCCAACGCTCTATCCACTGAGCAAAACCAGTTAGGGCAGAGCTGAAATTTTAAAAAGAAACTATCAGGTCTCTGGTTGCATCTGTTTCTATATGTGTATGTATGTTTACCTCTGGAGGATATTGCTAGAATTGGTTTGTAAAAATCTCTGTTTAATTGGTTTAAAGAAATTAAGTACCTATATAAAAATTCTCATAAATATAATAGAAACGAATGCTAATGCTTTTCAGGATCATGTGTTTTGAAAAAATATTTGATGTTAAAGCTGGTTTGCGTTTGGTGTGGTTAAATAGGCATGTCTTTAGGGATATTATAATACTTTATTTTACTTGGGTTTATTGGTCAAATAAGTTCATGTTATCTTGGTTGCAAAACTTGTCAGTAAGAAAAGTAACTTAGTACGATGACATTTTCATAAGTAACCCAGGCATAATTATGAAGAACAAGTAAAATAAGTAGATGTAGATCGGGTAAGTTTTTAGGTGAACTTTTTGGCATTATTTATCTTTTATGGCATGTCTACCCACTTCCTCCAAATCTTTTGGTAACGTGAAACCTTAGAGTTTTGACAAATTAAAATAAATGATGAATCAAAGTAAGATCATTGAATATCTAGATAATTTCCACATAAGATAAAATACAGAGACATTAATTCTTAAATAAGTTTACGCTTGACTTCTTATTGCAAACTAGATAAACTTGAATTTGTTAATTAACCTGTGTTGTGCTTTGTTCAGAAAGCAGATCTTTCTAAAAAAATTATGAAATGTATTTGCCAGTATTTGTTCTCCGAGGAAACACCGGCTGGCGGATGAGGAGGTGCTGTGGCAGGGCCCGGGATGGGGCTGCGGAGGGTTCGTGGAGGACTTGGGGCTGCATCCAGGGCCCAGGTTGAGACCAGGGACCAGGCAGGACGAGCTCGTGGAGGCAAGGCCGAGGACAAAGAGTGGATCCCCGTCAC
The DNA here is from genome assembly GCF_963259705.1 of Myotis daubentonii. NCBI lineage: Eukaryota > Metazoa > Chordata > Mammalia > Chiroptera > Vespertilionidae > Myotis > Myotis daubentonii. Next base: position 62,596,605 of record NC_081846.1, on the reverse strand, counting down.
CAAGCTGGTCAAGGACATGAAGATCAAGTCCCTGGAGGAGATCGACTTCTCCCCACCCATCAAGAAATCTGAGGTCATTGACTTTTTACTGGGGGCATCCCTCAAGGACGAGGTTTTGTAGATTATGCTGGTGCAAAAGCAGACCCGCGCTACCAGAGGACACTCTTCAAAGCATTTGTGGCCACTGGGGACTACAGTGGGCAAGTCGGCCTCAGTGTTAAGTGCCCCAAGGAAGTAGCCACTGCCATGCAGGGCCCATCATCCTGGTCAGGCTCTCTATTGTCCCTAGGCTACTGGGGGCACAAAATCAGCAAATCCCACACCGTCCCTCGCAAGGTGACCCACCCTTTGACTCTGTGCTGATGTGCCTCATCCCCACCCCCAGGGGCACTGGTCTCGTCTCAGCCCCTGTGCCAAGAAGCTGCAGCTGATGGCAGGTATCAAAGACTGCTGTACCTTGGCCGGGCTGCACCGCCTCTCTGGGCAACTGTGCCAAGGCCACCTTTGATGCCATCTCCAAGACCTACAGTTATCTGCCCCTCAAAAGTATTCAACAAGCCTCCCTATCAGAAAGTCACAGGCCGTCTGATAAAAACCCACACCAGAGTTTCTATGCAGAGGGCCCAGGCTCCAGCCATGGCCATCACATAATTTTATACAAGAAAAACAAAGTGAATTAAGCCTGTTAAAACGAAACAAAAACTATATATATTTTCCAGTAAAAGAGCCGATGTTTCCAGAGGTTATAAAATGTATTCATAAATTTTCCAGTCTAAAGAGTGCTAATTACTTACTTTGCAGTTGTCATTAGAAATTAAGGTTTCCAACAGTGAAGAATTTTAATTAATATGGAAGGAAATAATGTGTTTTCAGTAAAAGAAGATATAAGGTATGGAACTGCATTTTTGAGAAAAGTGTCGTGGAAAGGAATCTTGGGAAAGAAATTTTATGTATGATCAGCTGGATAAGATTGAATAAATTTGTTAGATAGAAGGATTTTTAAAAATAAACTTTAGTATCAATATCGTACTAAATCTATATCCTTTCATCTGTTAAAAGGACAAGTTTTCTTAGATGATTGGTCTACTCTTAATATTATGAACATGTTTTGTCAAGAAAGCAAAGATTTTGTTTTATTAAAATAATTTCTGTGTTTTATGTTGCCGCAATCAGGTCTTTAATTTGTTCAGAGAATAGGAAAATGTGACCCATAAACAAAAGAAAAATCATTCCATAGAAATAGACCCGGGAAGTTAAGTGATTACCCTAAGCTCATAGTTAGTTCCTTCCAGATCTAGGCTTTGAACCCAGGCAAGAGTTACAGCCCACGATGTAACCACTATTCTAATTGGCATGTAGTATGACAGGACAAGCACGATGTTTCTACAATCCATCTTATTAATGCAGATGTGCTGGTGATAAGAAAGGTGGCTTCAGGCATACAGCCAGGTTGATGGAACGATTATTGGTTGAGATGCCTTGATAGTTGGGGCAGCCTTATATAGTACTTCAGTAACTGAGGTGCCATTCATTCAGTCAACATTTATTGTATTCCAGGGATTCTTTTGTATGCTTCAGATAACTATCAGCTTACAAGCATTTACTATGTGTATTTTTAGATAAAAGTACTTTAGCGAGCCCTGCTCGGGGGCTCGGTTGGTTGGAGTGTTGTCTTGTACACCAAAAAGGTTGCGGGTGCTATTCCCAGTCAGAGCACATACCTAGGTTGCAGATTCAATCCTCTATTTGGGTTCGTACGGGAGGCAACCGGTTGATGTTTCTCTCTCACATCAATGTCTCTTTCTCTCTCTCTCTCTCTCTCTCTCTCTCTCTCTCTCTCTCTGTCTCTCTCTCTCCTTCCTCTCTCTAAAAATCAATAAACACATCCTCCATCCTCCAGTGAGGATTTAAAAAAAATTTTTTAAAGAAGTACTTTAGTGAGAAAAGTCCCAATGAGCTTTGGTTTCTTCATTTGAAGTTGGATCTAATAATCTACGCCCTGCCTGTTTTCCAGGGCAGCCAGATGGGATAAATGTGATGAAGCTTGTGAAATAACTTGGCTTCAATAAATTATTGTATAATTCAAATGCAGCAATAATAATCAACATAGCACACATTTCTTTTTCACCTTCTTGGACTCTGCAATTAGAGAAAAGTCAAATGCTGATCAAGTTATAACATGGACAATTGACACTGAGCACACAAAATTCAAGCCATAAGCCATATGGAATTCTACAGGTACAGAATACCTTCGGAAATAGATGATAACTGCTACAATAAATTAATTACTTAGAGGTTTTCTTGTGAACAATATGGTGAAAGGGCAAGTCATCACGGCACCTACGTGGGCCAGCCGCCGGGCTCCATGAGGCACAGCCTGACCACACTGCTGGCGGCCTCAGGCACCGACTCCCCAGCCCACGGAGGGAGCCCGGCGCAGGCCACCCGCCCGCCGCCCCCGGACCGGACCCATGCGCCAGCGGTAGAGGCGGCGGCGGGGAGGGGCGTGTGCCCTCGCCCGAGGAGATGGAGGAGGAGGTGATCGCCGGTGCCCCGGGGACGAGATGGAGGATGTGGACTTCCTGTCTGGGCTGGGACTGGTCGATCTGCTGGACCGCCGGCAACCGGACTGGCCCCTGGAGCCCGGGCTCAGCTCGCCCTTGTGGGTCTCCATCTTGCCCTGGGTCCTCCATTTTTGGGCAGAGCCATGTGCTAGGCGGGGGCTTCTTCCTGGAGGCCCAGGCCTCTGCTGGCCACGCCCAGGATTTCTCTGGACTAACCAATGATAATCAAGGGACGTGCACGCCATAGAGATGACCACATCCTGTGTAACAAGACCCGACTCGCGCCTGGCCAATCGGCGGGGCCCACAGTCCCCTCCCCTGCCCTTACTATAAAACCCACAATCCCATCAGGCCTCTCGCTCTCGGCCACTGGGCTACTGTTGCATCGGTGAGTGTGGTCGGGGAGCCGAACTAGTTCGAAATGAAGGACTCTTTGCTTTTGCATCGGACTGACGGGCTCCCTGGGGGTCCTGGGAACCTTGAAATCTGGGCACAACAATGGCTTATCTAGTTTATTTTCCTATATTGTATTCAATACTATACCACACATTATAAAATATCCTATTTCATGTGTGTATGCATTTAACTTACAAGTTCTTTCCTAATACTACAGTACTTCTTTTATGATCACTCATAGCACCTGACAGAGTAGTCAGGAAATAGTCATTTAATTGAATCTGTGTTGCCCTGGCCAGTGCAACTCAGTTGGTTGAGTATCATCTAGCGCATCAAAAGGTCACTGGTTCAGTTCCAGTCAGGGTACGTACCCAGGTCCTGTGGGTTTGATCCGAAGTTGGGCTGCATACAATAGGCAACTGATCAATGTTTCTTTCACACATCAATGTTTCTCTGTCTCTCCCCCTCTCCCTTTCTAAAAAAATATTTTTTTAAACAATAAAAGAGCATATTTAATTGAGCATGTGTTTTCAGGGTATTTAGACTTTTGGTTTCTCTATAAGAAATAATATAAAGGAGAGGTATAATGCTGGTTTCAGTGTTTTTTTCATTTATTATATAAAAGAAAAAAATTAATGCAGTTGGTTTGTACACATTGAAATTCCATAAAACAAATCCATAGAAATTAGGATACTATATGCATGCACTCTGCATTTTCTTTGTTAAATGTTTTGGTTCACAAAAATAACAACACATTTTTTTTCCTTTAAAGCCACTAGAGCAGAGGGAGATCAAAACATGCAGCACGGTACACATTTGCATAGTATATGTTACCCAGCATGCCTTGTAGAATGCTACACATTCACCTATATAAGAAAAATAAAAGGGGGCAAATTATCAAAATAATAGCTAATGTTTAAAGAAAGAAAAAAAAGTTACTTGACAAAGGTGGAATCCTCCTCCCCCGCCCCCCCATTTGTAGCTGGCAATACAGCAGTGGTTTGGGATATCAACAGCCCTCAGGAAAGTAGGGAACATCATTTTACATCCAATTGCCATTTTTATTTGTGGTTTTTGTAAGTTTCTGTTTTCCCTCCTGCCACCCCTAAAAAAAAAACACACAAAAAAAAACACACAAGCAGCTAATGGCTTTAACTTATGTTTCAAAATAGTATCCAGTACAAACAGATTGAAGAATCCCTAAACACTTCTTTGTTGCTGGGACATTTTTATTTATCATTCTGACTTTAGGCTGTGAAAAAGAGAAAACATTTCAAACATGTCCAGAATTCAGAGGAGCCCTATGAGCTCACCTCTCTGTTACATTTTGTAGTTGTGATTGAAGAAGAAATAAGAACAGTAAATATAGTATGAATCTTATCACAAAATAAAATTTAATATGTTTCTGGAAGGGAATAAAGTATAATAAATTACATCCATCGATTGCAAGGCTCTGAAGCAAATTGCTGGAAAAGTATTAAGCAGCAAGTTAGAAAGATGATAAATGAAATACGTCTGGTAAAACTTAGAACTAAATCTATATCCTTTTAAAAAATACAACTGCCAATTTTAACAGTGGAATTGTTGTAAGTTTGTGCTATAACAAATGTGCTTCTTTCTCCTCAATCTATTTTCATATTATTGGCAAAATATATATCTTTGATAATTTTATACTGTACAATATATGTTTTTGCTACATTATTTTTCTACTGTGTAATGCAGATGAGAAGTAACAACATAGATTTATTTTGGCAATAAAATGCTTTCATTTTAATAACATCCAAGAAAATATTGTAAGGCATATGAAAAATAGTATGCAACAATGTAGCATTAATAATCCTGCATCTTTAATACATCCTTTATGCATACAAGATGCACACTGATTTCAGTTAAAAGTGTGTAAAAGTGGCATGCAAGTAGGGCAAGAGTGGCCCCTACATAAATATAGACATAGCCATTTGTTGAGAAATGTAAGTGTTCAAAACGTAACCAAGAACACTTACCAAGTATTGAAAGCTAGAGGCCAGCTACTTTTGGTTCTTAAATAGTTCTCATTTTAAATCCTTACAGTTTTCAAACAGGAAGCATCAGTGTATTTCCAAAACCACTCTAAATTCATTAGAAACATTTTTTTACAATTTTCTGCACACATTTTACACACATCAAAAGAAACAAAGGAAAGTTTCATATGTAACTATGACTCCCCAAAACTCACTGCTACTCACTTATTTATACATTTTTTTGCACGGTAAGTGGGAGTTACAGCCCTTAGTCAAGATTATCTGCTGAGATATTTCCTAGTCTTCTGATAATGTCCCTCGATTATATGAAGCATTTGGGATTAAATCACCCATAAGCAGACAGAGATAGCTGCTGTAAGAGGATGTATTTCATTTGAGAATGTTTTAAGAAGAAACCTTTCAAAAGTAATTTTTGAATGCTGTAGCTCTCTGTCTGTCCATGTAAGCCAATGTTACTTTTTGACTAACTTGACGTTTAAGTGAACAACGAAACAGTTATCCTTGTTGTCTGACAGCTGTGGTACTGACAGTGAGCGTGATGGTGGTTTAAAAGAGCGGACTGTTTTCTGACCTACAGACACAGCTTGAGTAAGTAACTTAGTATGAACAATATTTAAAGGTATATGGAGCTAAGAAAGCAAATTTTATTACATCATTTCCTATAATGTTTTCCATTCATATAGTTATTCAAATATGAGTTTTATGTAATTAAAAAGAAAATGACATGCAATATTGTCATGAAAGACAAAGGCAGAAATAGAAAAGAAATAAGGGGTACATTCCCATTTATTTGAAATATCTTATATATTTTTTTCGATGACATAGGAGTTCAAGAGAATGTATATTCTTACCCAGTAAATGCCTAAGTATCCACAGGAGAAGTCAAGCCTCAACAAAATTTGAATTTACAACCAGCTGCGCTTAAACATCAAGTATCTGGATCTACTACCTTTCAGACTTAGCGCTGGATGTTATAACAAGTTGCACACAAAGATAATTCCCCTGCAGTTTGATTTGTTCCCTATGATGAACGACTTATTAAATTAACCTTGCTTCCTAATAAATTGTGAACCTATTCAAAGAAAACTTCACTAATGTGGAAGAAATGAAAGGGTGACAAGAGCATTTTGGAAACAGTTTAAAATCTAAAGGGGAGGTATATTTTAACAATTTATGTATTTAGCTTTGCTGCAAGATTAGCAGTAATAGTAATAAATTTGATCACTATTTATTGAAAAGTATTTTTCTCTTTAAAGACTGCTTGTCTTCTGTAGAGAAGAGGTAGTATAAATATCAATATATAGGGCAAATTCTATAGTAGAATTATATTGTTTTTATTCTTAGCAAATATCAAAATAAAATTGTATAACTAAGAAAATATACTAGCATGCAAAATAAGGTTGCCTAGCAATATTCTTAACTGACATCCTGGGTCTCAACAACATTTTATGATATGTTCATTCAAAGAGTTGAAATTTGCAAACCAACTACTGGCATGATTTTCGTCTCTCCCTCCCTTTCACTGCCCTAGCTCTTATTATGAATTTTAAGGCCCCCACACAACAGACAAGTTCAAGTATGCAGGTATGAAAAGAGGTTAACATTCCAAAAATACATTTTGCAAACAACAATAATAAATAAAGTAACTGACAAATTATTTCAAGGGAACAAATAATTTGCTCAGAATTTGTTTTATATTTAAAAAATTCATTTCCTTAAGGACTAAGTGCAATGAAGTATCATCACATAATTAAGACTCTCTTATTAGGAAAGACTATCAGTCTAAATTAATAATTTTAATTTTCTTTCCAATGGAACTGTAAAAAGATAAGAGAGAATCATTAGTCATTTATAAACATTGCTAAGCGTTCCCTTAAATATTGGAGTAAACAAGATCACATTGTTGAGTATAATATTGAAGTCATATTATAGCCTTGAGAATTAACATCAGTATTGACAAGTTGCATTCCCTTTTTACCAGGACTACATTTCCACATCGTCACATGAGTCTACATGGTTACGTGTTCAATGACTGAAATGACAGAATATGTAACTTACATATTCTGAAACTACATATACCAAAATCACAGAATACGTGGTTTATACTACAAGTTAAAACAGCCTCAAAATAGTATAAGACTTCTTTCTCCTGCTTATCATTTTCTATTTTCAAATGAAATCAGTTAAAAACAAAGTACTTGTAGAATATGTATTTTCCAAAGGTGCTTGATATGCTTGGCAAAAATAAAACTTTTCATTTAGCATATATCTGTATTTTAGTATCATTTACACAATAAAGTCTAAGGCTTAAAAAAAAGGAAAATGCATCTCTTATTCATTTGGAGAAGATAAACATTACAAAAGGAATGGGGGAAATATGCCATATCAAAGTAAAATTTTAAATATATCCATCAAGAAAATATACATTATATCCTTTCCAAGATTGTTAGCTTTTGAGTAAGAATGCAAAGCAAAACACATATGGACACTTCATGGTAAATGACATATTGGTTTGTGCAGATTTTAAATGGACCTCTCTCTGTATCAGCATGACATGGAAGACTTAGAAACAGGGCTTTGAGAGGCCTTTAAAAACAAGTGATTTTTAAAAGTTGAAAAAATATGAAAATCTTGCTGACTAGGAAATATATGTAAATACTGTTATAGCTACCTGCCATAAAATGTAAATATTTTAAAGTAGTTAAATGACTGGGTTGCTAATGCTACTACAGAAAAAGCTGAACAGCTGTCTAGTCTAAATTCAGACACCTTGGTGCACTCTTTGCAATTAAATACTGTAATGCGCACAAACAAGAAACCAGTAAAGCATCTAGAAAAATGTTTTGGCTAATGTTTTCTTTCTCATGCAAGTATGTGCTGTACATGTAATAAGTATATTTTTGCTTACTGGAAAATGCTCTTCTGTGCTCTAACAAAGTATTCAGTAATGGCAGGTTATATGTTTATTAAAGTGCATAATGGATACAACTTTTTTAAATGTCTTAACTGAAAGTTCTGTAAGCTTCACTAGATGACAAAAGAACTTCATAAGCCAGTAACACATATTAACTTTTAGAATTTACTGAGCCCATATTTTTAGTTGTATCAAATATTTGAGATAACTTACATAATTATAGGCATCCTCATTATCAGCTAAACATAATGGAATATGCACAGTGAACATGAGGGGAGGGAATATGGAAGATCATAATGGGGTTTAACATATGTATAATTAAGTAATCAAGAATATGAAACTTATTTTCATGGCCAGGAAATTTATTTAACTGGTGCATGCTTCGAGAGCCTAAATATTGAAAGGCTTGGTGGAGGGGAAAAGATAATAGAAAATGAATTATTATTGTTTCCAAAAAATAGGTTTTATGACATGTACCAGTACAAAAGGATTTTTATGCATGGTCCAACTGGGGCTTTAGAAAAATGCATGCATTGTAGGCTTTTAGAAACAAGAGCCTTTTCCTAAAGACATTTGTGTATTGTATAAAATGGTCAATTTCAACAATTTCTTGGATCATAGTGAATCTAAGTCTTCCTTAAAAATATAAGATAGAAGGTCACCAATTCCAAAATTATAGCCACTGGAAACACTGTGAAGACTTAATATGTGAAGAGGAATGTTGATTAGAAATAATGAAGCTCAATCTCCAAATTCTTTATAATCCTTTGCAATAAAAATTCTCTAAGTTTAGTGGACAAATATGTTCTGAATGAGTTTCTTTTCATTGCAAGCTTTTACATTCATCACTTGTTTTCACATTTTCAATTAATTGTTTGGTACTAACACATCTTTCAATATCAAAATTGAATGTGTCTATATAAAACTAACATCCTTAGAATAATTATAAAGAATTTGGTGAAGGGCTAGAGCATTCAGATATTCAAAGACAGAGGTTGAGTGAGGCAATGAAAAATATTCAGTTGTGCCTAGTGGGAAATACCGAACCCGTGTTTGTGAAGTGGGTGGAAAAAGTCCCACCTGGAGGTGTTTAGCTTTGCACTCAGGAGGATCTGTGCCCATCCTTACTCCCTGACTTCAGATCCAGGATGTATGTAGTTGTGCTCAGATTTATTAGAGGGGAAACACCCATTTTCCATTTCACATAACCTGCTATGATTGGGCTTCCCTTTTCTCTCTCACTGCAAAAGAAATTTTGAGATTTTTTTTGACATGTACCATGTCAAATGAAATAACAGTAGTGACTAAACGAAAAGCAAAACACTTTGAAACAACAGCTGTGCCAGGAAAGAAATAAAAATATTAAAATATGAGAAGATTGTATACTTTCTGTATTAATTTGAGATTCTTTTGGCACTATCAATACATTTGGTAAGTTTGAAAAGCCATTTTGGAAACATTAACGTATATTAAAATGTGTATACATTCCAACTTTAAGTGTAAATTTAGCTTCCAGCAAATAAATACCATAGCTGGTTTTGGCTTCTATTGGTATTTTGATATCCTCATTAATCAGTTATTTTTTCAGATTTTTTAAATGGATCGCCACATGCTCAAGTAGACTTTCTAGTCGATTCACCCAAATTCCAACAGGAATTGGTTTATAAATTGGTTCCAACTGGAACTGGTCATTTGGAATTTCCAGCATGGGAAATTATTTTATATGTGCCTTGATAAGTACCCTAACTTACAAATTGATGTGTCTAAATCTAATGAAGAAAACAAAGGTACTGTTATGTAAATGTTGCACTTAAAAATGTCTATATGATTGGGCATCTAATATCCATCTAGACTTAAGGGCATGATGTACTTTTTTTCTTTTCTTTGTTGTTTTTTTTTGCCCCTTATTTAGCATCAAATGACAGCAGCCCATAAACACAGTAAATACTGTGCTGTACTTGCCAAGTTAAGATGATTGGTTTATCCTAGCAGTGCTATGGCAAATTGTCAACAGATGAATTTTTGTTTGTTTGTTTGCTTCTTGCAGACTCAAAGCCTATGTCGGGAGTCATGGCTATAGCCCCCAGGTGATCCTCGGTTCCTGTGGGGTTTGTAACTGTCCTGGTATGAGTCAGGGTAATCTTCTTCCACGAGAGGATAATGATCTCGGCTATGCTGGGAGCTGGAAGACAAGCGGTTCCTGCTCTTCCGAGCCCTTTCATTGTGGTAATTTTCATCAGAGGTCATTAGACTTCGTCTTTCAATTGGAGAGTTCTCTGTGGAATGGTTGCTGTGCCTCACACGCTGACTCTAAAAATATCAGATAGTTCATTGATTACATAAGGTCAGCTTCATTCAGCTAGAACACGTCAATGCATGTACAAACAGTAGGATCTGTACAATAAGCTGCCGGATATCTGACTTAATGAAGAATTTTGATGCACAAATGATCTGCTCAACATATCTGATTTTATTTATTTGGGACATATCATGCAAAGATGTCAACGTGTTGATAGTCTGTGAATTTAATTACATAATGCTGCATGATTATGCTTCCTCTTAAAATACAGAATTGAAAGTTAACTGTTGAATGGAACTCAATATATTTAGGGAGGCCTAACAACTCCAATTCTGTTGTAAACATGAGGATTATTCTACCATTCGGAAATAAAGTTCAGAATAACATGATTTGTGCTCATAAAATAATGCATTTGTTTCCGTGCCCTACATAAAGGTAATATTCTTTCTGAAGGACTATACAATTACGTAGCCAACTAATTGATACATTTACAAATCTTGCTTCCTCAACTGAAGTGTCATGTAAAACTATCTTCAGATAAAAACTAAATTCCTCTAACATCATTAATTGAAATTATCTTCAGACATTTATTTAATGGCTCAGAAAATGTTATTCAACATTGTTCTTCAAATCATAGGAAAACACATATCATAGCTGTGTCTCCTGCTTGGATGGGTCGCCTCAGTTAAGAAACAGGATCGTAATAAAACCAAAGATTCAGATACGTTTCCTCTAAAAGACACCCTCACACAGAAGGAAACTCACGCAAGGGTCACAGCCTGTGCCTTTAATCTCAGCCAGGGGTCTAGCAATTAAAGGCCATGGTTACTAGGAGAAATAGGCCACAGGATGAAGGGCACCGCATTAACTCAGGGGAAACTGGGAGAACCACTCTAGGTGGATTTCTTAGAGATGATGAATCAAGAGTGTTGTCTTTATAGATAAAGTGCAACATTTCATTTCTACGTACATTACAGAAGCACATTGCTTCATGCATCCACTTCTCATTTCACAGTGTACAATTTGGAGCCAAGCCAAATTAGTCAGTGGAAATGCCACACTCAGATCAGCACACAGGCAGTGAAACAAGGCAAGAAATAGTCCTGGTGCATACATATATACTGTATACAGAATATATGCATATTTTATAGTATAGTACATTTCCCATGTTCATTTCCAGCCTCAAAAGCTATTCATTTGTACGGCAGTTTTTCTGCTTACAAAGATGCAATTTTGTAGCAAAGCAATACCATTATAATAGCACTTCAGAGAGTGCCATTTATCTCAGAGTTAACGCAACACGATCTTCAATTATGACTGTCATTATAACCCATTATTACAAAACTAGTCACGATGCAAGAGGGCTCAATTGACGACTACCTGTTCCTCAGTCAGCTGGGGCTTTGGCCACATTCCAGCAGCTGCTTGATAAATGGTAAATAATAATTGGTGTAGAAAGGCAGGATTCACTCTGTATCATTACCTCTGGCTCCCACTTCTAGCTCTGAGTGCAGCACCAGGACATGGGGGAGAGAACTTGTGCTCATCCCCAGCTTCCCTCAAGGACACTTGCCGTAGCCACTGACCAAGGTGGCCCTCCCCCACAAGAAAACTCAGGGATCTGTCCCTGTTTCCGAACAGAGAAGCTCTACTTGTGTGCACAATCTATAATGACTGGGCAAGCCAGAGGACCCCGGAGCCCATGGCGCAGGACTTGCTAAGAGCAGTCAAAAGGTCCATCTGTCCCCAAATCTTTGACTTAGCTTGCCACTACTGCACAGTCCTTAAGAAGTGACACAGAGAAGTAACGCACAGCTGCACGGAGTAGGTGTTAAGTTTCCTGGCAGAGTCTGGGCACAGAGGGATTAAGTTACCTAAGGGAAGGCCATTATAAATGAACAGAGAACCAAGTTCTAGAGAGAGGGCCACTTTCCGGGACACTTTGTCTAGGATAGATCATGATTAAATAATAGTTGAGATTTTTTTTTTTATGTATAATGCCCACACATGGTTCCCTCTTCAGATTAAGGACAACTCAGTCTCCATCCCAATCAAGTTCCCTACAGAATCTTAATCAAAGTCGGGTTGTAAAAGCACGAGTGGCAAGTGGCAATACCTGTAACCCAGAAATTGCTGTGGGATATGGTGAGAGAGCTGTGGAGCCCAAATTCCTTCCAAGCAGCGGGGTCATAGGGGTGCTACTGGTTGTGTGGGTAGCACGCCAGTATGCCTCCAGGTACTCGCCCAGGTGTTCACACGCATCCTCCAGCTGGTTTTCATCCAGTATAACGTCAAACATTTCCTGCAAGAAGAATCCATTTCATTTATACGTCATGCTTTAGGCAATGAAACCTAAAACTCTACTCCACGAAGATCACAGCATTCCTAGTATCCAGCAGCAATATCAGATCTGAGGGGCGGTGCTGGCAGTTTCTAAAGTTAAAGTCGAGTGAAGAACTGCACAGGTAGCCAGGGGCAAACTTGGACATTGACATGAAAATGGGAGTGCTCACTAAATATTTAGCGTTTTCATTATTTAGAAGAAAAAGATGAGGTAAGCATGAAGGGGTAATAAGTAGAATATAGTGAAAAGATAATGTATTCCCATCTGTATCCATATCTTCCTATAGAGTTGAATTAAACTTAGTTCGGAATATGAAAGAAGCAATTAATGGTACTGAAAGAGGAGTTCTAAAAATGTTTTGCACAATGGCCATGTCTTTGGAATTAAACATTTCATCTCCCCAAGTAACTATGTTGAAGGGTATAACATTTACTTAGATAATTTTCAGAGTGTTGGTGAAAATGATGTTATCCATCTTATGATAAAACAATATGAAAAGAAAATTTAGGATTAATACAAAAAAATCACATTACAGTGACTTCTGCTAACAGAAGATCATTGTGTGAAATATGTGAAACTGTTTTTAAAAAGACAAGAACGAGGAATATTTCATTGTGGGAGGGGAGGGGTGTCACACAAGAAGTATGTGGTGTCCACACTTCAGGCAGTAGCAACTTCATCTGGCCTATAATCAAGGAGCATTCTTCTTCCCCAAGGAGCAGAGTGGCCCCTCTGTCTGATCGGGAACACAGACAGAATATACCCAGGACACAGGTTCCCTGGAGGGACAGTCAGAAAACCATGGCAGAGGGAAAGGCACTCCATAGGTAAGTGAAAGCATACCCCAGCCATCGACAGCTTGATCTGCACCTTCTCTCTCCCACCACCTCCACCACCACCCACTTGCTTTTATTAGCTCTTTTCATCAAAACAAGAACCTCTCAGAGAATGAATCAAACAGGGTTACTGCCATCAGCACTACTACTGCGGCTGGATTGCAGGTTAATGGCAACTGGATGACTTTGAGTTTGTGGTGAGTCAACTGACTCACTCATTAGTGTGAGGGCTTCTTGAAGCAGAAGTCACAATGGAAACCATCTCTCCACCAACACTTACTATTTGAATGTTTTCATCATATTATTCTTTACTGAATATTTTGACCCTGAATGAGATGACTTCAATCCAAATCAACTGGTATTTGAGAAGATTTAGCCAATTTAACTCACGTGGAAACCTTTCCCTCCAAGAACATTTATTAGATTTCAAATGGTTTTCTCCATGTTATATTAATTTATCAAATATTTACTCAGTACTATTTTTGTGCTAGGCATTGTGGGTATCCAGTGGCAAAGAAAACAGATAATATCCTTATGCTCAAGAAACATACAGTCTGGTGGGAGAGACAAGTATGAAAGTCCTTGATAGTCTATGTCACTCCAGGACTTTAAGTTGAACAATTAAGAGACTGAGTCAGTTAATGTTTAAAGCTGCAGCTTAAAGTTCTGGATTTGGAAGGAGGCCGAGAGAAGCGTGTGAAAGTTGAACTTATGAGGGAGGGGAAATTATGAGGAAGCCAAAGAATTCTATCTGTAAAAGTAAGAGGAACAAAACAGATAAAGAGAAACAAAGACACAATGGAAGAAAGAAAGCATATGGCCCATGAGAGACTGGGAAACAGCTAGTTGCTATAGTTGCATGAATGCATATCCCTTCAATAAGTCCCCTTTTCCACGAAAGCAACTTAAGAGAGTTTCTGTCTCTTGCAATTAAAAGCCCCTCCCCCATTAATGTAAAGTTTCAACAGTTACTTTACAAATACAGAATCTGAGAAGTGCCCATAAGGCTCTGATAGAAACGGTGCATTCTCCGATAGCACTGCAGCGCGACCATGATTGGACAAGAACCTCCTACCCCAAAAGGCATGCACAGGCTCTGACTGAGACAGATGACACAGGAAGAAGAGGGAACTGGCCACCACGGGGACAAAGGACCACTCCGTCAGCCACTCCAGGCTAAAGCCGGCAGCAAATTCTAGACTGCATGTTGTTTGGTGTCAGCTATTCACATACTTTTATTTATGTCAACTGTGTAATTCAAATACATAGGCCTCACTCTATAATGTGGGCTTTCCCCAATGTGTAGTCTCAATAAGTCATTTTCTTGCTTTCATAAAGTCCCAAGTTAAAGAACCCTCCAGGGACACCTGAACTGGGGCCCTGACTATCACAGCCAGGATTGCAAAGCCCAGAGAGGGCGAAGATAGGTAAGCAGCACCTATTGCAGAATGTTGTTTGAATGAGGCTTATGTCTACTTGACTGTCCCACATGTTACATCGTCATGGCTGCAGGTACAATTAGACATACACTTAATTACAAGTCATTTTAATAAAGTACTTTTCTTTGCTAATAGAATTTGTCTATATCAGCACATGGCTGTTTGTTTGAGACAATCATTTCTAGGAAACTATGTATTTGCATTGCTAAAAAAGACAGGTATAGGATGCAAAATGAATTGAAACTTTCAGGTTTTCAAAAGCACAGAGGAAAGCAAATTTCAGCTTCTGCATAAAATACTGACAACGTGACTTACATTCAACAAAGAAGAATTTTACAGGCTGTATATCTGTGACAATTTTCCTTTTGAGCTGTTTAGGAAAATGACTAGACCAGTGTTAGAAAGTGAGAATAATAGGAAGAAAATTTTAAATTATACATGAAATTCAAAGAGAAGCAGCCCAATGAATTATGCGAACCAGCTTTGTCTATTTTTTTATAAACGTAAAGGTTCAAGTCTAGTTAGCTTCTTACTGTGCAGTAGTGAGGCCTCCAGCGTGGGATACGGATTCAGAGGGCTGCCTAATCAGCAGAAGAGGGTGTGAGTAATGGGACGGTCACGGGCCATGAATAGTTACCCACTCTGTGATGTCATGCCATCGGTGACTGCCTGAGATAAGGATAATGCTGGGCTGTTTCAAAGCATTACTGCAGCAAACACCTTTGACATCCAATGACAGTGATACCGTTGTCATTAAACTAGTCCTATATAATAAAGGCTAATATGCAAATCGACCAAACAGTGGAACAACTGGTCACTATGACATGCACTGACCACCAGGGGACAGACGCTCAACGCAGGAGCTGCCCCCTGGTGGTCAGTGCACTCTCACAGGGGGAGTGTCGCTCAGCCAGAAGCCCTGAGCTGGGCTCACGGCTGGTGAGTGCAGTGGTGGTGGCGGGAGCCTCTTCCGCCTCTGCTGCAGTGCTAAGGATGTCTGACTGCGGCTTAGGCCCGCTCCCTCCAGGGAGCCATCAGTCAGACATCCCCTGAGGGCTCCTGGACTGTGAGAGGGCACAGGCCAGGCTGAGGAACACCCCCCACCCCACCCCTGAGTGCACAAATTTCATGCACCAGGCCTCTAGTTATTAGTAACAGGGAAGGCCAAATATTACAGGCATGTCATTTGGACAGCTTCATCAGGAAGTTAAAGCTTTATTTATACTTTCCAGGGAGCCACTAATCTATTCCCAGCAGATCACTGGGGGAAGGGACTGGATGGGGGGAGATAGACGCATGCCCAGTAAAGTTGGGGGGGTGAGCAAAGCTGCTTGCTGTCAGTCACACCTGAGAATAGGTCATGGTCCAGAATGGGTGTAGCCACTGTAAGGGTGTGAAATTTGGGATATTTAATCCCCTAAACAAAGGAGTTTTCTCTTTTGTTGGTCTTGTGTTCTCAGCTGACTCCTGGCTTGTGGGGCTCTGACATTCTCCCATGTGGCCCACGGCCATGTGGATCCCCACTCACAATGGACTAATGAATGTAACTAGCCTGATGCTGAACTGGACCCGACTGCAACACAGAATGGAAACTCTGGACACTGGCTTTGTTTTTAGCCTTACTAAAACCCGGCTACACTCCTTCCAGGACTGGAGTAAGGGAAATGGGACTTTGGAACCCCAGAGATGTAATTCCACACACAAAAATCACCCATCCTCCTGTGGGAGCCTCAGAGAATTCTTTTTCTCAAGATATGGTTAGGACTCCACCCCCAGCACCCAGTGGGGAAAGGGATACTTCAACTTCCCCATAACAATAGGACATTTCCTCCAGCTGAAATGGACAGAAATAACGGGGCCACTGAAGTTCATAAGAAGTGAACAAAGGAGTCGAAACAAACCATTAAAACATCAACCCTTTCCTGGATAAGCTCTTTCAGAAAAACTAAAAACTAAAGCGTTACAGGTGACAAGAGTGAAAAACATGCCTTTAGCTCATCCAGTGGTTCAGAGAACAAAAATGCTAGGAAAGAAGGAAAGGGAACGACTGAAGCTGAATAAAGTGGAAATGAAGATCTGCAATGTCTTTCAATAGAAACTGTAAGTACTTAATGACCTTTCCAGCCCTCTACTCATAGAGCATCACAAACCTTCCTAGGGAGGGCGCCTGAAGTAGGGCAGCCAACCATCTTACTTGCTCAGAACTGAGTGATCCTTGGGACTATCAATGCCTAAAGCTGGAAAATCTGGGAAGAACTGCGATGGTGGGTTATCCAAGTTTTTACAGAAGACAGAGCACATTTTAGGTCCTACATTGAGGATTAGAGCAGGTTCCCCTTATTCCTTTCACATTCTTGTGGGAGGGAAGATATGGAGAGGGAGTGGGCAAGTCTTTCCTTATAACTATGAAGCACATATTTTCTAGCATACAGGGGAGAATCTCACTAAGACTAACGTGATTTCTAATATGTTTCATCTAGGAAATTGCTACTGAACATTGTAATTAAAAAGTTTATGAAACTTAGGAGTTATTTTTGCAGTTGAATTGTAACTTTTTTTTTTAAAAAAAAGTTGGTGCCTAACTGAATATTAGCTATTTCGGAGGTTAAATATATGCAAACTCTTCCATTATCTAAACATTGCTTTACATCTATTTATTGTACATACATAAAACTGCATGTGGGACAACTTTCCTATTTCTAAGTGGAGAAAGAAAGAATAGAGGTGAGAATATGTTTATTTCCTTGTTATTGAAATACTATATATATCCCACGTTCAAAGGCTGTTAAATCGCGTTGTTTACCCATATCTTCAGAAAAAAATCACTTCTGTCGTGGTTAACAAGCTGCTTCCCTATTTATAATGGTCTGGCCCTCTAGCAACTTCCGCACGAAATTATAGCTAATTTGCCTACAAACGTCAGGTGCTCATAATAATCTGGACACCCAGTGTATAAAGATCCTGAAACTGCTGCCACCATTAAGAGACAGGGGGAAAAAAAAAGACTGCCAAATACCATTCAGTAAAATGAAATGGCTGAATGGCCAACATGTAATGCTGATTACAAAATAGCCAACCAGTGTTTCTTTCATATCAAAACTACATTCTTTTTTTAAAAAATATTTTTATTGATTTCAGAGAGGAAGGGAGAGGGAGAGAGAGATAGAAACATCAATGATGAGAGAGGATCATTGATTGGCTGCCTCCTGCATCCCCCCACTGAGAATCAAGCCCACAACCCAGGCATGTGCCCTTGACTGGGAATCGAACCCGGGACCCTTCAGTCTGCAGGCTGATGCCCTATTCACTGAGCCAAACCAGCTAGGGCTCAAAACTACTTTATATTACTAACGCTTCTTTTTATGTCCTGAGTCAACTAGTAATAGGAAACTGGACTGTGAGTTAAAGGGATTTTCCAAGGTTACAGGGGTGGGGAGCCTTTTTCTGCCCAGGGCCATTTGGATATTTATAACATCATTCTCAGGCCATATAAAATTATCAACTTAAAAATAAGCCTGCTATATTTGGTCAAACATTTAATTAACTCACCCCTAATGCCTTGGCAGTGCCAAAGCAAATGATTTTAAGGGCCTTATAGGGCCCAGAGGCTGGATGTTCCCCACCCCTGGAGGAGGTCTACCAATATTATGGGGCGCTAGCAGTTTCCACTTCAATGAGCTAAATTGGAAAGACAATCAGGATTCTTGCCACTATTTGCTGGGGAAAACATGAAGCAAGGAACATTAGTGACCCTGAGCCCTTCTAGCTTCTCTCTTTAATCATCTGTGACACTCATTATGTACCCAAGCACATTTCCTCACCACAGTGCTCTATTCTGTCCATCCTTATCCTTCAAAGATTATAACAAGACCAACCAGTGTTACAGTCTGCAGAAAATGCATCCAATGTTTTTAAGTTCATATTAATCCAATGCTGTAAGGAGCACTGGTGGGAGTGAGCTCTCCCTAACTCCATACACCCAAGTTGGGTGGCTGAGCCCGGGCAGCAAGCGTAGTCTCCTTTGGACTGAGAGAAACAAGATCCCACGTGGCCTTGTTTCATGAAGGGAACATCTGAAACCGATTACTCTCTTTTTCAAAAGCAGTTAAAGGTTAAACTACGAACATCCAGAGGCTCCGTAATAATGAACTCATCAGTGGGGACGGCACTTTCAAATAGATGGGTGAGTCCATACGGTTCTAAATAATTTAAGTAAAATGACTCTAGAAGGGCCATGGAAAATGACTACTGCGATAGGAATACGATCAAGGACACTGGGCACTATCATTCGCTTTGGGGTTCTTGTGTTTAATAGAATAAATCTGAGTCCATTCAGCAATGGAAAATAAAGGGTGATAGACGAGAACCACTATGGTTGCTGTAATGTTAGAAGTTTGCAAGACTGTGGAGGAGATGAGCTCCCCTACGGCAGAGAGAGCGATCAATGTCATTTTACACGCACACAAAAAATTATATAGCTCAAAGAGCCTGCGGGTCAGCTTCTGGTAACACAAGCCAGCTTGTACTAGTAACTAAGCAGGATTAAAGGGTTACATTTCATTTATAGATTCAATTGTCTGCCTATCTGCTTTTCTCACCAGGCATTATGTAGCTCGCATAGTACTAGGGCAATCTGAACTTTGGCCTTCTTAAAATGTACTATTTTCAAAGTCTCTGAAAAGGAAATGGGTATAATACCTGGTAGAAGCCAAGTGAAATCTAACAATATAGTGCACAGATGTATATTATAAATGCAAATTCAGGTGGCTCATATAAAAAGGTCTAGATGAAAGGGGCTGTGGGTCCTAATCACATAGGCTAGTGGTCGGCAAACCGACGCTCGTGAGCCACATGCGACTCTTTGGCCCCTTGAGTGTGGCTCTTCCACAAAATACCACGTGCGGGCGCACATGTACAGTGCAAAGTTGACTTAAAACTTTAAGTAAAGTTTATTAAGTTAATTTTAGGGAACATTGTGGAGTGAAAGAAGATGTAGTGTCGAGGATTGAGAAAGGTATGTTGAGATGATTTGGACATATAGAGAGGATGAACAAAAGGAGATAGACGAAACAAGTATACAAGACGAGTGTGGATGGGAGAGTTGGAAGGGGTCGACCTCAGTGAACATACCTCCATCAGATTGAGGACGTTTTTAGCAAAGGCCAGCTTAGGAGTACCCTAATTAAGTTAATAACAATGTACCTACCTATATAGTTTAAGTTTAAAATATTTGGCTCTCAAAAGAAATTTCAATCATTGTACTGTTAGTATTTGGCTCTGTTGACTAATGAGTTTGCCGACCACTGGCATTGGCCCTTTTCTGCCTGCATCCCACCTTTTCTTCTGTGAATCTAGAGTGGGCATAAAGGAAAGCCCCCTCTCTTCCAGAGAAGAACTGCTCAGGAGCCCATCCTCCCAGCTTGTCTTTCTGTCTGTGGCAGATCAAAAATGGCCACCAACTTTTGGACATTTTCCATGTTGAGATGGACAGTGTGTCCCCTCGCCTTGAGTCTGGGCAGCCTCTGTGACTCCTAGCAGAAACCCAGGGAAGTGATGCTGTGTCAGTATCTAAACACAGTATCTAAGCTTGAGATAGTGGAACACTTGCTCTTGGAGCCCTGCGAGCTGCCATGTCCGAAGCGCATATCCCTGTTGAGGAGATCCCATGGAAAGTTCCTAAAATCACACAAAGAGGGAGAGGAGCTGGCTGGGCCCAGCCCTCCAGTCATCCCTGCTAAGGAGCAGGTCAGCCGTGCAGCTGAATCCCACCAACTCAACTGGTGGTTGGTTGAAATCACTAACTTTTGGGGTAGATTTTTGCACAGCAATAGAAAACTAGAACAGTCATAGCTAAAACAGTCATAGATAACTAGAACTAATAAATAACCAGTTGTTTGGACAGAAATCGATAACTAGGACTTTGTCCTAGATTGAACAAGGGTGGCAACTTTGTTGGGCTCGATGACATGGAGCCTGCCTCCTACTCCTATAAACCAAATTTGACCGGAACATTCCGATTCCCTCACACATTGCCCATGCTGCTTTCCTGCTACAGAGGCAGAGTTGAGTAGTTTGGCGAAGGAGGCCAAATAGCCCACAAAGCCTAAGATACTTCCTGTGTGACCATTTACTGAGAAAGTCTTAGAAGAAGCCTTACCCAGGAAACAGGGGGAGCAGAGTTTGCCACCCCAAAATATGCCTTTTCGGGATATTGATTACTTTAAGCTGGTTATTTTTAAGACACTAAATCCTTAAACTGCCCCTTAGCTGCCTAAAAGGAATTTAGATAGAGGACCAGCTCCAGGAAGGCAAGTATCATCACAGATAACTAGTTTACTGTAAATCAGGTGAGAGGAACAGGGAGGAACCCCGCAAGTCCCATCTGATCCAATCCTCTCTGTGTCCCAGTGTTAAAGATGCTTCAGCAAAAATTTATTTACCAAACATTTGCTTCTCCATCTTCATATGAAGTCCCAAACCGCATCCATCAACCATCCCCCACCCCTAATAAGACACAAGTATTTTCTCTAGTAATTATTAGGAATAAATGTTAAACTCATTCTTATAGAAAGATCAAATTAGCAAAAACAAAACAAAACAAAACAAAACAGAAAAAACAAGTTCAATTCACCTAACATGTATCTCAAGGAATAACTTACTGAGAATTCTTATAACATTATTACCCCAAACTTGTGCATATATTAATCTAATCCAGTGGTTCTCAACCTGGAGTGACTTTTCCCCCCTAGGGGGCATGTGTCACACTTGAGGGTTGCTAATGGCCAGGGATGCCACTGAACATCTCACAACACACAGGACTGCCAACAAAAAAATTATCCAGCCTAAAATATTAATAGTGCTGAGGTGGAGGACCCCTAATCTAAATCTCTCTTTAATCCATGAGATGTATCACCTACCAAATTGTTTGCCAAGAGTTGACTTAACAAACTGTAATCTTATTAGTCTATATACTCTTTGAAGGCAAGAACATGCCATTGTGTCCCTCACACCTTGTGAGGTACCAACCTAATGCTTAACTAATGCTTGCTGAATGTATTTTAATTCTTACCAAGAGGGTTAACTGCAGATGAGCCACATGGAACTGAGAGGACTAAGTATTTGGAGTCTGCGTGGTTTAACCACATGGAGACATGGATACCATGTCCTCAGACATGCCCACGTGGTTGTTACTGTTGAAACTAGCTAGTTATTAATTTTAACGACAGGAAGAAAACAAAGGGAAGGCCAGACATCCATGGTCATCCAGGCAGCTTCACCAAGAAGCTGCAACTTTACTCTCCCCAGGGCACCACCAGTCCATTCCCTGCAGATCACTGGGAGAAAGACTGGACAAAGGGGAAGATGGGTGCATAGGCAGTGAAGTTGGGGTGATGTAGGGGAGGTACTTGTCTGTCTGTCTAACCTGAAAACAAAGATAATTGGCTAGAGGGGGTGGAACCACTGCAAGCCTGAGAAATCTTAGAAGGTAAATATCTGCATGTAGACAAAGGAATTCTCTCTCTCTTGTTCCTCTGGCTTTGCTCTTGCTTTCTTGCACTCGCCCATGTTCCCCCCATAGCCAAGTAGCCCTAGAAGCTGCATGGCCCACAGTCATGTAGACACTACACGTAATGGATTACAGCTGGAAACACAAGCTAAGCTAGCCTGATGCTGGACTGGACTGTGCAAATGTGGAGTTGACATTAATTTTAGAAATGGCTTTAATCCTAGCTCTTGTAAGGACACAGCTGGACTTCTGTGGTGGGACAGAGGGAGAGGGGACCTTGGAAACTCAGGAGTCTGTACCATGTAAATAAATATTATTTATTCTCCCATGTGAGTCTCAGAAAATTCCTTTCCTCATAACATCGCAAGAAGCCTACTATCACCAGCAACAGGTTGGGACATGGAGAGCTCCCCGCCAATAACACATGACTGGAGAAATTTCTGACCTGAATAATGCTCCGAACCAATGAAGATATCATCTGACTTGATAGATCTTATACTCTCCTCTTCCCTGGGCTCCTCAGCCCACCTGGGTTCAATAATATCTCTATGCTGGTCACTTTCAAAATCTAGACAGAATCAGAGTCTTGGAGAGTCAAGCAGGAATCTTAGATACAATATCTATATCTTAGCCGACTATACCCATAGCCTTCACCAGAGGAGATTCCTTTCACAATATTTCTGACATCTGTTCACACAGCCTACTCCACCCTCACCCCTGAGACAAGGAGCTCACTACTTAGAAAGCCAGCCTATTGTTTTCAGTATTTGCATTTGGGCGGACTTGTGAAATGCCTTCCTCTTAGTGGGTCCAAGTGACCACTGCCAAGTGCAATTAGACGGGCCTCACTGCTCTCAAGTCCACTCAGACCTGCTCCTGGAAACTCCCACTGATCTCAGCACCACCCTCTGGGCCTCACAGAACCAGCCTCCCTCACAGCGTAGAGCTTCCTACATTTGTGAAGGTAGTCCTGGCAAACAAGTTTTGAGATACTAATCTGTGATTTTCCTTTTGTATTTTCTCCTGTTCTTGTCTACCGTTCAAGCAGGTGGCAGGTCTGTTCTCCCTTGTCTGGCGTGAGGTGGGGGTGGGAAGGATGGGGGTCGTGGCAGGAAATTGCCAGCTCTCAATCCCCCCCCAACCCCCCTCCCCCCCACCGGGTTTTGTTTCCCAAAAGCCTAAATGGGTTGGAGAGATTTTGCTAACTACCTCTGGAAACAAAAGAAAGTGGGGGTGCTTTTAGTACAACCAAAGCAGAGAGGAAGTTCCTTTAATAGCAACAAGAGGGGAAGAGAGGAAGACACGTCCCCTCCCTCAGAGAGAGAGAAAAGGGAGCTCCCTTGCCAATGTCCCAGAGAAGAGGGGCTGTGTGTCTCCCTGCCTTGCCGAAGGCCCCGTGTTCCACATGAGGGCTGATGCAGCAGAGCATCCTTCCCTGAGGATCACATGCACCGGTGAATGGTTTTCAGGTTTGGAACACTCCCCCTCACTCCCTTCAACTTCCTCACCAACCCCCCACTTATGACTTGGGGTCTTTGTTCTGCTCTGGATTAGGGTGGCTTCAAGCATAGGTAAATATCCTGCCTGCCCAGTGGGATGGGGTCAAAATAGAAAATGGACTATTTCTTGCATGTCCATGTTGGGGATCAGAAGATTCAGCTACATCACAGCTACGTGTAAAGGTAGAGTGGCATGGTGGACAGAAGTTAGAGTCAGACAGATCTAAGGTAGGGTCTTGGGGCTCATTTACGAATTCCTACCTCCAACAAGTTTCTTACCCAGGGACTGAGCTTTCTCTTCTAGAAAGTGAGGATAATGTTATTCGCTAGGGCAGTCACAGAGGCGCATGCTCAGATTTCCCCTTGAGTTGGAACCTGCCATGATGAGTGTAGGCAGCAGACACACTTGGGTTGCTGCACCTTCAGCATCCACCACAGCGTTCCAGCTGAGGCCCTGCTCCCCAGGCTGCTGCCTGTCAATGCCGAGCGCATCAGGGGGACGAGAGCCGGGATATTTCTCCCAACATGAGACTCCTCTTGAAGCATCCATCTTATATAAAAACTGCTGTTTGAAATTTTAACCCTGCTATTTCTGGCTTCTGTAAATGCTTGCTGGCTTAAATAATAAGGAAAATAAGACTACTCCCATTTCAGAGAGGCCATTAAACCTTCTCCAGACAAAGTTATCAGTGCTGGCGTCAGGCCAAGCCTTTGGCCCAGCACATAGGGCCCTTTAAGAACTTGCAAAGGGAACTGGAAAAACCCCATATTTGGGAGACAAAGAAGGTGGAATGGTATAAATACGGGAAACTTCCTGTGTGATTTCGCCCAGAATTTGAGAGACATTTTCCTCTGGGCCTGTGCATAATAATAAATGTAACTCCATCTCTCTACCAGCGGTTCTCAACCTGTGGGTCGCGACCCCTGAAAATACATCCTGTATATCAGATATTTACATTACGATTCATAACAGTAGCAAAATTACAGTTATGAAGTAGCAATGAAAATAATTTTATGGTTGGGGGTCACCACAACACGAGGAACTGTATTAAAGGGTCGCGGCATTAGGAAGGTTGAGAACCACTGCGCATTGCTTGGTTCTTCTCTGGTTTTTTTGTAACACTCTAATAGGCAACCTTTTCTCTGGGGACCCACATCCAGGTGACTGAGATGTCTCAAGGCTGCATCACAGTCTGAGGCTCCTCCTACCCATTCTCCCCTTTTCCCTTCTCCCTTCCCAGGGCCAGACCTGCAGCAGGTCTGAAGGCTCTCCTTGGTTCTCTTTAATCTCACATAGGCATTTTCTCAATCAATCTGCAGCGCTAATTCCATTTAGGTCTCTGCTTCCCAGAAGACCCCAACTGATAAAATTACCCTTATAAGATTGTTCTAAAAGTTGGAAACAATAGCATAGTTCCTGGCTTTTGGTTGCTGATCAGTAAAGGTCAGCGTCCTTCAACTGGGTAATACATTCTTCTATATTTGCTCAGTGCTTTAATCATATATTCCACTATATACATGGGCTTCATCAGCAGACAATGTAAAGTTAGACTTCTTAACATAGTACTCCAGACTCCAAGTTATCCAAATTATCTGCAGGCAGGTAACCAGGTGCATGTTGCATGTGTGCATGCATGTGTGTGTGTGTGTGTGTGTGTGTATAGTTGGGTGGGGTTGTGAGGGGAGGAAATTGGTTTTGGAACCAGATAAATCATAAATCTAATCCTAATTTTCTGTGTAACCTTAGAGAATCATTTCACCTCTCTGTCTTCAGTTGTCTCACCTATATAATGGGGATAATAATGCTTATCTTACTAGGTAACTATGAGGATTAGAGACATTCTATTACTCTTATTGCATAAATTTCACTAAAACTCTTATTGTATAAATATTACTAAATATTTATTGTGGGCCTACTAAGTAGGAGCTTGAGATACAATAGTAAACCAGATTGGCACAGTTCGTTACAGAGCTTGACAGGTTAGGCATGGCCCAGCACATGTACATCCAGTAATTATAACAGAAACGCTTAGATGGTGCTTATCATGTGCCAGACATGTTCTAAGAGCTTCACTACATACTCACTCATTGAGTCTTTACACAAACCCAATGAGGTAGGTACATGCCGAAGATTACATAATTAGGGATGTAATCCTAGTATGGATTACAGTGGACTTGAAATTAGGCAATCTGGCTCTAGAGTCTGTACTTTTAATTTTTAATCTTCACCCATGGACAGAGAGGAAGTGGGGGTGGGGAGAGAGAGAGGCAGAGAGAGACAGAGTCAGAGAGAAAGATACATCAATTGGCTGCGGGGACTTGCAACTCAGGTATGTGCCTCAACTGGGAATCAAACTGGCAACTGTTCTTGTGCATGGGACAACCAACTGAGCCATTTTGGCCAGGCCATAGTCTGTGCTCTGTAAACATCTGAATTGAATTTCAGCTTCTTCAGAGCATAAACAATCCTTACACGAGCATAAATCTAGTGAATCAAATCAGTAGAAAAAAGTTATTTCCTTTAGAGAAACACAGGCACAGAAATAGTAAGTCAGCTGGGCAGGTGCAGACACTGACCAACCACTGGTGACCCACATGATACCTGCTACCTCCCCCACCCCCTCCCACCATTTGCTTGGCTTCCAACTCAGCAGCTGTTTCCTGGCAACGGCACTAGGAGAAACACTGCCATAATATGGCTTTTCACCTTACTTAACCCTGACCTCTTCATCTGCTCTAGCCACAGGGCTCTTCTAGTTCCAATAAATTCTCAACCATCGATGCCATAATCTTTTATGCCTATCAGAACTTTCAGGCAGAAAAGAAATGGAAAGTCAAATCAGTAGGTTTTCTTTTCATAAAAGCATACACATTGACTCAGTAGTTTGCTGAATTGGCCAGGTAATCAAGGTAGCAGTTAAGGACATTAGACATGGGACACTAAGTTCGTTTTTTATTACATGGCAGACACCACCCAGTTCTGGATGCCTGAGTGTAGCCAACATGGCAGCATCAGTTTGTTCCAAGAAATTCCTCAGGTTTATGATAACATACCACCACACTATCAATCTAGAATAAAAACGACAATCCTATATAATAAAGAGCTAATATGTAAATGGTTGTCATGCCATAATGGCTCAGACACTCAACACTAGGAGAAAGGAATGGGAACCAGCCAGGCACAAATGAGCTTGTGAGAGAAGAATGGGGACCAGCCAGGCTGCGGCCCGGCAGATGGACAAGCCTCCTGTCCTGCGGTCCCAGGTGCCAGCAGCCCCAGGTGCCAGCAGCTGTGCCTGCGGCCTAGGAGAGGGACAAGCTGCCCACCCTGTGGTCCCGGGTGCCTGTAGCTGAGGCCGGCTTGGGCGGAGCCAGCCCTGGTCCTGGGTGCCTGCAGCCAGACAGAGGGAGGGAAGCCCAGGTCCCAGGTGCCTGTGACTGGACGGAGGAGGAAATCCTGGGTCCCAGGTGCGGGGCGAAGCAGAGGCGGTTAGGGGTGATCAGGCCAGCAGGGGAGCAGTTAGAGGTGATCAGGCTGGTAGGGGAGAAGTTAGGGGTGATCAGGCAGGCAGGCAGAGGTGGTTAGGGGTGATCAGGCAGGCAGGCAGAGGGGTTGGGGCAATCAGGCAGGCAGGCAGAGGTGGTTAGGGGCAATCAGGCAGGCAGGCAGAGGGGTTAGGGGCAATCAGGCAGGCAGGCAGGCAAGCAGTTAGTAGCCAGCAGTCCTAGATTGCGAGAGGCAGTTAGACATCCCCCGAGGGGTCCCAGATTGGAGAGGGTGCAGGCCTGGCTGAGCTGAAGGACCTCCCCACCCCCCATGCACAAATTTCATGCCCTGGGCCTCTAGTGCTAATATAGAAAGAAACACTACCCTTTCTTAACTAATCAAGAATGATTAAGACCAAAAATGATTGTACTTACTGGAGGGCACTGTGCAAGTTTATCAGCTGCCACCAGTTGCACATTTAAGTGTTTACTTTGGGACTTTCCTCTAGATTTAATCAACCTCTGTAAAACCTGATGGAAGAAGACACAGATCTGAGATACCGTCAATGAGTTGAAAGAAAACCAAACAAACCAAGGCCCCTTTTAATAGTCTGTTTAGCACTGAGTATGAATAGAGAGAAAATATAAAGTGACAAATCACATATATCAACTCTGTGATTACATCATCCACTTACACTGACTTTCACTTATAATGGATTTAATATGTTTATCCTATTTTTGTTCCATGTGAGGTCTGGGTGGGATCTTGAGTTCCTACCCTGGATTTTACCCAGAGATTTCAAAAGTGGAGTCCTGCAAAAGTGGAGGAACTGATCTGTACCGGGTCATTTATTGTCCAAAATCAGTTGTCATATTTTGGTTCACTATCTCAATGTCAGATAAGTATCAGAGTCATTTATATACATTGGGTCCTTTTGTCGATAGTAATTATTGAGGCATCCCAGTTTAATTTTACATTGATAAGATGATTTCTTGATAGAAAGCTAAGCAAAACACTTGTACTGGTATATGGCCACATATAACCAGTGATGTATCTGTCTTTTGAGCACTGCTATAACTGCATTTTGCCATATAGTCTACTCTCCTTTAACTTTTTCTTAGCTGAAACAGGACCCTCTCCCAAAAATAGTACTAGCATACTATGATACTTTAGCACATATGGCTACCAGAACCCCAGTTGCTGCACTTGTGAGCCCATGGTGACTGGGGGTGACCGGGACAGGAGGTGAGAGGGGTTGAAATCTATCGCACTGCAGTGAAGGGTGCTTCAGATTTCAATCCATCCTAATGCTTCCCCAAAGGGCCTGGCTCGGTTTGGACAAGCTCACCCTGCGCAGAACCAGCGCCAGAGATGGAAGGCCGAGGCCATCTGAAGGGCTGGGGGAAAGCCCAGCTCCTGGAGGCGTTCTCCACCCATGAGAGGAGACTACTGCTCTGGTTGGAAGTTGAATTGGAATTAAAATGAACTCTTGGAGGTAGTACCTCCCAAGGGTCATATTTTATAATCACTTTTCACATTATCAACAGTTTTAAAAACTGAAAGAACACCCAATTCAAAACTGACCAATTGGAGGCTGTCTCACTTTCATTTTTCTCTCCACTGGTGGCCTGCAGATACATGGCAAATATCCCATGTGCGTCATCACAGAGTAATTATATTCCTTGAAGAATCCAACCTAACCACAAATGTAAGGGTCTGCAGTGTTTCCATAAGACATTTTATATGGTGACGTTTGACTTTATATATGATAAATCTAGATACCTTTCCGGAACTATGTACTCTCTTCAACTGGGGAGAAAATATAGGTGATACAAGAATCAATATTACCCAAGAAATTTACCAAAATAGAACCCAAAGTCTCTGAAAAGCCAGTTAACTTTTCCTCACCTTTCTTAGTTTTTGTTTCTCTTATATTCCTGCATAACTGCCACAATAGACTGTGGACTTTTTGAAGAAATGGACTATTTTTTACTCTCAGAACTTCTAGAACCTTTACAAACTGTGGGAATTAAAACTGTGCTCATTAAAAAGGGTTTACACAATACATTCTCCTTGCACATGAACAAAAAAGCACAGAGGAAAAAACAAAAGAGCTGCTAAACCTTAAGCTGGAGATGAGCTAATTACCTTTGGAGATGAGACTTTTACATGAACAATAATTGGTGCTAAAGACGTCTTTATAAGTTGTGCTGGGTGATTGATGGTGTCTGCATCAAGAACAACCAGTTGCAAAGATCTTGCCAACTCAAAGATTCTTTCAATTTCACTTTGTACTTCCGCTAAAAAAGAGAAATAATAAATAACAAGTCATGGTTACTTAAAAAAAATTAGTTCTTATATTTAAAAAATATAGACCCCTCTTTCAGATGCTTATCTATATTGAAAAACAGAACATTTGGAATTTACATATTCTGATCTAACTTAAGATCTTTTCTAAAGAGAGAGAAATGGTTTGAGTTTTGCATAAAACCAAACGGTAGAAAATTTGAGATGGCTCTCTTGATTTGCTTCTTACTTACACTCACCCTAATAGTTAGCTATTTATATAACTATTTTTGTTTGTTCGTTTTTAATCATTAACTGAGGATTTTTTTAATTGATTTTAGAGAGAGAGGAAAGGAGAAGGGAGAGGGAGAGAGAGAGAGAGAGAGAAACATCGAATGATTGTCTCCTATATGCACCCCGACTGGGGATTGAACCCATAACCTGGGTATGTGTCCTGACTGGGAATCTAACCTGCTACCTTTTGGTGTATGGGACAACACTCCAACCAACTGAGCCATACCAGTCAGGGGCATAGCTATGTTAATTTTAATTGTTGCTTTGCCTAAAGAAATTTATTTTAGCTATAGAAGCTGAAACCACATTCAGGAAACAACTGAGACACATGTACAGAGCAACATCTCATGGAAAGCAAATTGCACTGAAATGTTTTTACCAATGATCAACATATATTAATATTTTATAGATCTCCTTTTTAAAAATCCCACAATTCACCTGTTTTGACTGATGTGCATATTTTTGTATCCCTGATTAAATGTTCTGCATCTAATTTTACAACAAGCATATTGCTAAGTCTTACTTTAAGTATTAGGGCCAGTGGACTGTTCTGAGGCAAAATTATCTTATTATTTAAAAAAAAACTAAGATCAAATATATTAAAATGTTGCAATGCATCTAGATGCAAATCTATTTAGTGGCTGTAATAGCCAAGTTATCCAAATCCATGAGTGAACCTGGTCAAACAAAAATTTAGTTTTTGTCAATATCTAAAGCAATCCAGATATTTTTTAAAAGCAAAACAGGTTATCCATAAAAACATAATGTGGCTTTCTGAAATACAAAAAAGACTTTTAAATATATATTTTATAAATCATCTAACTTATTGGGTCACGTCCAAGTCTGAATTAGACTAGTTTTCAGAGAGATGATCTTGTTTTGCTTTTTACATTTTATTTTGAGCTACAGGTGTGACCTCACAATGTTGTAATCTCGTCCAAATTACTCAGAGTAGACAAAGCTAGCTAATTTAAATTACTTCAAGGGTGGCCTAGAAAAGGTGGTGTTGCTCTAACCATCCTCACTGAAGAGAGCTTGTACCGGAATCCCATGATTTGTTTTGCTAATCTAGTATAAATTCAAGTTCATGTCACCCATTGAAAAGTTCTCCTTCCCACAATCTAATGGATTGACAAGGAGTGTGGGGTCATGAATGCTCAAAACTGTCATGTAACTCTATTCTCTTGGGCTTTGCCTAAAAGCATAAGCTTTTTATTTTTCACAGAATCACTGATGCATCATCTGTATTAGACAGTTGTTTTGATATTATTTAATACTTGAAAGGTTTCATCTTATAAAGAATTTGTACAATTGGGCTTATTCACAACATTTTTCTGAAATTACATTCTACATTTGTTATCGTAATAATAGCATACCTGTCCCTTATTTCTCACATCAGAAACAGTTTTTTAAAAAAGATTTTTCTTATGAGAGAAGTTTAAAAACTAAATTTTATTTTTATTGTAGTAAATTTTAGCCTCAGGTTGTTGGGGTACACTCTTCATTTGTTGTTTTCATTAAACTGGTTTAATGTTAACTCCTGGCCAGGGCTATGCTAGAATAAGTCTATATTGCTTTATTTTCAAATCTGAAAACCATATTTTTAAACTAGACTGCTCTGGTACAAGGAACCCTCGAGGCACTTCAAGTCTCTGTGTAAATACCTCAGCAATGCTGTGGCCTGATTTCCTCTGCACCAGCAATGATGAAAGTGTGGTTTCTGTCAGGTGCAGAGGGCAGGCACACCTGCTTGACGAACACTAAACCCTTGGGCAATGGGCACTCTGTCATGAGCAGAGAGGTCAGGCAGAGCCAGCCAGGAGGTTGTAGAGAGCCACACTATATACTGCCGTAGGTCCAATATTTGGATAATACGTATACAGAATGCAATAAATAAATTATATGTGTGAGGAAGAGAAATTATCTACATAGCTAATTTTCTTTTTCTTTAATTTTTATTTATTTATTTATTTATTTTTAGAGAGAGAGAAACATTGATGTGAGAGAGAAACATCAATCACTTCTACCCTGATCAAGGATCTAACCCGCAACCTGGGTATGTGCTCCGACTGGGAATGGAACTGGCTACCCTTTGGTGCATGGGACGACAACTCAACCAACTGAGCCACACTGGCCAGGGCAACATAGCTAATTTTCTTAAGGAAAAATTTTAACCAAACCTAACAATCTTGACTACTCAGGCTGATCCTCAGAAGGGTTCCAATGGAAGTTTCCTCATGACCTCATTCCAGACAAATGGAGCTCTGAGAAGTCATGGACTATGATGCCGGAGGGATGTTAACGAACGCTTCTACAACTTGGCCATGACTGATCTGGACCCATCTCTCTCCAGCCTTTCTATCACCTGGGATCTTTTTCACATCCAAATGCTTAAAGTACTTCAGTGGCTTCCTAGGCTCGAAGCAACATTTCCCAAAGTGAGTTCCCTGGGAGACAAATCCCTTAATATATCCTATGGGAAGAAGGAGGTTTACTATAAGAGAAATATTGCATACTATAATAGTTTCTCTTGGCATTTCAAACGTGCATTGATTGCCCTTTGTATCCTAACAGCTCTAAGAAGTCTTGCAGTGAAGAAAACTGCCAATTGTTTAATGCACAATTTCCAAATTTATTTGACCATAGAAAACATTTTGGATGTAACAACTATTTGGTATCTTTTAAAATTAATATTTTGTGGGATTTACTCTGGAGAACTCTTTAGCAAGACACATGGAGCCCTAACATACTGGCCTCAAAGTAGTTTTCTCAGTCTCTTCCCTTGCTCTAAAACCATGTCTCCCCTTCCATTTTCTAAGCAGGCTCTGTAAAAAATGAGTTGTTTCTCAAACACAGTGTTTTTCTATATGCTGAGGCCTTTGCACATTCTTGTCTGCCCTGAAGAACCAGCTCAAATAAAACTTCTGAGATGTCTTCTCAGACACTTCTTACTCTCTACCCCTCTTTCTTAATACCCCACCTCTTTGCTCATACTTCCCCTATCAAGGAGTATTTACTCATCTGTTTCCTCTTTCGGTTTGCTCATGTGTAAGATACATTGTCTTAGTCACATTTGCTCTTCCCAAGTCTGGCATAATGCATGGCACATAACAAGTGTTCAATAAACATTTGGTGAAGGAATCTGTAAATGTGCATTAACAGCAGGCAAATGGGCATAAGTGGCTCGCACAGTGATTATTATAATAGAGTGCCATTAAATTAACTCCATGTTTGTGGTATATGAATTTACAGAGTAAAGGGGGAAAACAGGGAACTGACATCTACCTTGTTTCTTCCTCAATATTTTTAAATATATTTTTATTGATTTCAGAGAAGAAGGGAGAGGGAGAGAGAGATAGAAACATCAATGAGAGAGAATCATTGATCGGCTGCCTCCTGCACGCCCCCTATTGGGGATCAAGCCTGAGACCCTTTAGTCTACAGGCCAACACTCTATTCACTGAGCCAAACCAGCTAGGGCTCTTCCTCAATATTTACAGTAACTCCACCCACTCACTCCACTGATTCTGACAACAGGTGACTAGATTACCAACGACTTCAAAGCATATTCATGAAGCCCTTGGTTTCATGCAATTGTTAGTCAGGCGACCTAGCTTCTGCTTTTAGGTATCCATTAGCCTCCAATTATACATCAGAGGAAGCCAACAGCACTGTGAGGAGTTAGAGGAGAGTGAAAGACAGAAGAACAGAGAACAATGCTTGTTTTAGATATCTTCAATCTAATATGGCATCCTTGTCACCCATGATACTTGACTTTAGTCAGTTACCTAATCTGGTTCATCATTCTCAACTCTGCCATCATCACTTCCTCAAGGTGAAAATATTGTGCCTTATAGAAGTGTTTCATTCTGGCCCTGGCTGGTGTGGCTCAGTTGGTTGGAGTATCATCCGGTACACCAAAAGGTGACAGCTTCGATTCCTGGTCTGGGCACATACCCAGGTTGTGAGTTTGATCCCCAGTTGGGGCATGTGTGCAGGAGGCAACTGATCAATGTTTCTCAATGATATTTCTCTCTCCCTTCCTTTCTCTAAAAAAAAATCAGTAAAAAACTAATTAAAAGTGTTTCATTCTGTATGTGAAAGGCTGTACTAAATACAGGACTAAAAAAAAAAAAAGGAAAAAACAAACAAACAAAAAAGAACCCCACTGATGTCTGGGATCTTGCCCTGACAAGCTCTGACACCTATTTCATTTGGTAAGTTTAGCATTCTTTCACAAAGCAACCACCAAACAAACATTTATTGATCAAGTACCATGTGCTAATTCCATGCCAGGAATATAGAGATAATACTTTGTAGCCTCTTTCCAACCTGCTCCATTCTTGGCACAGCCTTCAGTGAGTTCTTGATGAGATATTTGGGCATGCAATCTATTCGGAAATTTTATTTTTAGTTTTCAATCATCTATAGAGCTCATTTCAGTAGATAAAAAAAAATGTAGTGGCATAGAAGACCCATATCTACCCAGGAAGAAGAGGGCAGTAAAATAAGTTGCCTTCAGAATGTGAATGCAAAAGAGACTCCCAGAAAGTTATGAGTGTACTACACCACTCTTGGAATCATAGAAACCACAAACAGCCTTTTCATATGAATGTTGTGATTTCCCCAGCAGCATGGATTTGCTTCTGTGGATAGTGAATCTACAACTCTGCTCACATATGTCTTGATGGAGCTAAACATGTATAGCATGTGTGTGTTCTGCTCCATCATGGTAAATTTTAGGATGTTTTCTAACTGGTGCTCTGGGAATCTCCCTCTGTGTTCTTAATGTAGTTACTATTTCCACTTAACGATGTGACTATTCTGGGTACTACCAGTTAGCAGCAGAAGCAACACTGAGAACACCATGGTCTAGCTTTCTTCTAAAGACCTGAGAAGGCTGAACATCTCATTTTCTTTCATGTCAGCTATGAGTCAGATGTGACAGATTATTAGCCATGTTGAGGAACGCGGGCAAAGCGTAGATGAGTGGTTTCAAATGGTTAGGCAGTAACAGACCAGGAGAGGCCTTGAGGATTCGTCCCACCAGACTCCTAATTAGCTAATTGGCTAGGGCTGAGGGAGAGGAGGCTCTGGCTGCTGCAGGATTCTGCTCCCTTCTTTTCCAGGGGTAGCATTCTCTCCAGTTAATCAGCGCTTCCCCATTCTGAATGGGGAGCAAACTGGGAAAGCCATTCCAAACGCAGCACGTGCCATCCCTGTCTGAAAGCGCAGGTTGGAGAAGAACCACATTTGAACATCTTACCTAGGCTGGACCGAGTGTTCGAACGTTCAATTATTGCCCTCTTGCTGGGATTATTTAGGACAGACCTCTTAGCAAGAGAAATGTCAGCTGTCACTCTCGTTATTGATATCCTATGAATAGGAACACAGAACAAAACAAGCCAGTAAAAATGTCATAGGGCTCTCCACGTGATTGATAAGCGCAGTGCTTAATAACCACTTTACATACTACAGTGCAACCACAGCATAATAAACATTGGCCGCAAGTATTTTAAACAGGCTTTGGCTAGTATTAAAACACAAGCAGAGCAGAATACAGGAAGGTTTTGGCTACTTAACAACAACAACAAAATGGTTGCAGCAAAATTGCAGCTCCTCCTCCATTACTGTCTGCCTTGCTGAATTCTCTTTAATGCACACCATACCAGGAGGGAATCAAAACACATGAATAAACCATGCCCTTTCTAGGAAGCGGCGACACAATTTCCCCACAATTCACAGTTGAGTTGCTCTTGAACAAGACTTTCAAAAACTACAGATGTCAATGCTGCCGGTCAAAGGGAGAAATCATCAAAGACAATTAACCAGTTGGTAGCTCTGTTGCATTCCTGGTGCTCAACAGTTAATTCATGATACACGAAGCATTTCTCCACAGGCCGAAAGGAAGGTTTGATTTCTAAGGATATGAAAAATATGATTTCTCTTCTGCAGGCACAAGACTCTTCAGCGTAGTTGCATATGTTGGGCACCCATAAGAAGGCAGGGTGGGAATTGTGCCAGGACATTTTTAAGTTAGAAAGTGTCCTGCAGTCACACAAGAGAATAAAGCAAATCCATTGCAAGTGAAGGAGAGAGGGGTCTACGTGTGTCTGATTATCAAATGAGCGTCTCTGCAGCTCACAATTTTAAATTCTTTAAAATAAACCGGGAGTGAGCAACTTCAGACCATTATCTACCTGCAGAATGCAAAGAATGCCTCTCTAGGCCAGTTATGGCCACCATGGACCTTTCTCCATTCTTATCTTCACAACCTGCCAGGGTTCCAGAAAGGAGACAAGGAGAGCAGCACCTCCTCCCCTTTATGCTCAATTAGTGCATCTGATCTCCTTCATTTTCACTCTCCCTTTGGGAGTTGGAGCAGGAGAGGGGTGTCATTACTGATCATTATTGAGGCCTATGTCATTTCACACCTGTCTTGGGACAGCACTATCAGCACTCTCAGGAGACTCTTCACCTGACTTCAGGGACCTGACTCCCTGGGGAGAATTAAAAGTATTCCACTTGCCAAATGGTTGGAAATCACTTCTTTAAAGTAAAAGACTGCAAGAATTCTGGTGCCATTTTAAAGCAAAGTACCCCTTGCTTGTGTCATTGTATTTATAGGTTGTAGATGGTCAGGAAGATTTAAATGTTTTCATTTTTAGACTTTTCATGCCCTAAGAAATTACTGGAGGCATCCTCAATGGTCTTCTGCAGAAACTAAGCATTTTGTGGAACACCTCCAGGGCCGCTGGGAGCCTCCAGGGAGGCGGAGTGGGCGGGGCTCAGCTTCCCCAGTCAGTGACAGGAGAACGAAAGCCTCTGCATTTCTGTTTTCTACATTGCTGCTCTCTATATGATTTTGTTGTAAAAAGCTGTTCAACGGCTGCAAGACATTGGGAAACACTGGTCAAGTTATATTTCCTCATTTTACCAAGAAGAAAAACTGAGTCCCAGAGAGGAAGTGCCCTGAGGTTAGTTAGAGGTTAATAAGGTATAAAACACAGCCCCCCAAGCTCCAGGCCAGTACTTAGCCATCAAATTTAACAATTCTCTTACAGTTTTCTTCCCCAGCAACCCATTCTCCAGACATGAGCCACATGGACAGGGGCAATGCTCAGTTAGTCTTGGCCAGGTGCTGACAGATGGTCAGGATTTATTACTTGAAGTCAGGTGAGCCTCCATTCCTCATTGGCTGCTGCAACCTGAGGCATGAAATCTCACAGGCAGTCCTCCTGGTCACAGCTTCTTTTATTTACATTGCATGTTTATAGTTCCTGTCTCTGTTTTTTGTTTTGCTTGTTGTTTTAAGAATGAAGTTGCTGGTTAGAAACATACAGTGAAGTTCCAGAGCAATTCAAATAGATGACTGGAGACAAGTGGGTTGGTTTAGGGACGGAATTCAACTTTCTAGAAATAATTACTTTTGGAGAGCCCAAACAATCTATTCTGCTTAGGTGAAAATCAAATTTTCTGGTTCCATTCAAGCCAAATAGTGACCCTTGGTTCTTAAAAATCGAAGGGATTATCAACAGATACATACTTCTGGTTTTTTCTGGGTTATAAACATTTTTACAAAGCCATTTTCAAACACATCCAAAGTTTTACAACACACACATACACACACACACACACATACACACACACACATAGAAAAAAACTGCTTCATATAGACCCCCAATAGGAAAAGGTGTAGATAATAAAGGGTTCTTTTTCTTGTTTTATTTGTTAATAAAATACAAACTAATTTTTAATACAAGTTATTTCTTAATAAAAGTACACAGGCATGAAAGACCTCAGGAGATGATAGAAGCCCCAGGAACCTTTTAGTAAGACAAAGCAGGAGTTTCTTATTTCTAGGCAAAGATGCTTACTATTATCAAGATCAGGTACCAAATTCAAACTTCTGTGTTTTGTTTTTGTAAAAGGCTCCCCAGCAATATAACTACATTGCATTCACCATTGAATGTTATCTAGTTTATATATATATATTTTTTACTTGATATCATTTCTACATTTTCTATTGCTATACTCTTATCCCCTAGTGTCTTTCAGCACTTCCATACATCTTGTTTGATATACGTCTCTAAGAAGTTCCCTGGGAAATTTTCCTGTGATATAGTGTCAGTAGTTACTGGTTAGTAGATAAAAGACTAATAGAACTTCAGTTCCTCAGCAGCCTGGGTGTAATAGCAAATGCCACTGAAAACTAGCAACAATCATTGTCTAAATTTTGCGATGCTGAACCCCAAGTGTTGCTTAGTTCTGTTTTGTAATTCATCACAATTGTGGCCATCCATCATGACCTATGAGTGCTAGTTTCTGTGATTTTTCTATGGAAATATATTACTTTCAGTTACAACACACTCATTTAAAAATAACTAGTGTTTCAATGTTGGTGATGGAACAGCTGTAAGATCCTTCTATACTTTATCCTCCCTATAACTAATATGCAGCCCTGTTATTGTATTAATTTATTTTAGTCCTAGTATGCATAGAGAAAAGTGCTTCGAAGAACAGACAGTGCACTGTCAAGAGAACAGGGATGGAAGGCATACATAGACCTGAGTATTTTTTCCAGATCTTTCTCTTGCTGGTCAGTAGATAAAATACTAATAGAACAAGACTGTGAATGAGTCATGTCAGATTTTGAGCATCAGTATTAAAATCAATGTAACAGTGATAGTAGTTTTGTCATACTATCTCATGGGATTGTCATTGGGAGAAAACAAGGTAATATATAAAAAGTCTTTTCTTAAATAAGTATTCATAGTGTCCTGTGTTGATAGGCACATATATAATGTATACAAGATAATTATTGGATATTTGAAGACTTGAAAAAGACAGTTACTTTATATCCTATCCTCAAAAGTTAGCAGTCTACCATGAACTCGTCCATTCCTGGAGTCTGTGATGTTTCTAAATACCTCGAGGGTGGGAAAATCAGGGCAGACATGTAATCAAAACCTGCCAATTTAAGTACTCATGTTTGCACTAGAGTGTTAGATTCATTATCTCTAGTGTTTGTCCTCCAATGAGTCTGCATTTGAATGGAGAGTGGCAGGAGAAAACGGTAAGGGAATAACGTTGATCATGAAACAGAAGGCACGGTGCTGTTCTTTTCCATCTGTTGACTGCAATTCCAAACCTTCCATGACTTCGCTGCTCTGTGACAGCGTTAGTCCTTCCCATTTCCTTTCATAAATAAATACTCTCTCTAGAGTCTCCCAGGTTGTATTCTCAGCCTCTTTTTCTCTTTAATTCTTTCTCAAATCCTTTTTTGTTGTTCTTTCTTTAAGTGTTCCTTAGCTAATAACATCCTTTCGCTTCAGGTCCCATCTGTATAAATTACTTGATGTTCATGTAGGCTTTTGGCCATGATCGTGTTGGTTACAAAGTCTCCAATAACTGCCACAGAGCTGATCTGGTCCAGTTGGCAAAAAGCTTAAACAACTTCATTGGGGTTTGACATGATTAGCATAGGTCAACAAATTGACTGCTTGCTGTTCAGCCTATGAATGGTAGATTCAACCAGCTGAACAAACCGCATCGCCAAGGATGACGCCCAGTGCATGTTTGAGGAATGAAAAGAAGAGAGCGAAGCTCCGTGCCACGGTGCACCCGCTGTATCCTCGCCAGGCCAGTCCCACTGTAGCAGCTTGTGGCGCTCACTTAGTTTACGATCTGTGCACAGCGACAGTCACTACGTGTGGCCATCCACACGCACAGGGACCCATCAGGAACTCTTTCATAGTGTGCTTTTCACTTTTCTTACATGAATTATGGTTAGACCCTACACTAATAGTTATAGCAAAAAAAATTGTATAATAAGCAGCTCTAAACAGACTGAAATAATTTCTAAGGCATCCAAAAAGGCAAGCATATGATTCTGTTATGGTCAAGCTATTGGACTTTAATCCAATTTGTTGGATTATTTTCTAACCAAGATCTGAAAAACAGTTTTGAAGAAGGAAGCCTCTTTTTTTGCTCTGAGAAAAATAGGACTTTCTCCTGACTAGTTTGTCTAACCCACTGCATCCCTAGCCAGTGAAACAGAGCAGGTTTCCAGTAGAACATATTGTTTACGTTGTGTGGCTGTGCGAACGCCTTCTGTGTGATTGTTCTCTTGGACTCTTGGATGGTTTCAATTAAAGATGATTTGTTGTTTTCTCTCCTTTTATTAATTGGTAAAACATAATGCAGTCATGGTTCAACATGTCAGGGAAGACAAGTCAGAGTCAGATAAGCAAACCTCTTCTTCCTTATCAGTCTCCCAGACACTCAACCAAAAGATTCAGTACAGGTTTCTGTGCAGCACTGGCCTCTTATCCTTTGAAAGTGAGTCCACTCACCTACTCCCACCCTTAATGTCTCTCCAACTGTGCGGTACATGAGATCTCTCAAGGCTGACTCACCTTCTCCAGCTACTACTTTTGCTGCTGTTGGATTTGCCCTCAGATCTTCCATTCCTCCTCTGTGTTATCAGACCCCATGGAACACTTGGCATTGACATCTTAATTCTATTTCTAGCACCATCTTCAATAGTGTGTGTAAGTGCTTGATACGGACAACTCTACCTGATTCAAAGCAGATCTCTGTGTGTATAATTACATGCATTTCCTCTTTCTGGGCCTGAGGATTGAGGTAGAACCTCAGATTCTTCACCCTTAAAAGCAATAATTAACTCACTCATTTTCTCTTTGCTAAATTAGAATAATTCCTTGCTTTTCCCCCCATAGGTCCCACATTTCAAATCTTTAACATTGTTGTTTATAAGGATGCTATGTGGGGACAAAAACAATCCAACACAAACTTTGGTGGTGTTATGAGAGGGAATTTGTTCAGCTCAAGGGCTGTTATGGGGCCACAAGAACAGTCACTGCTCAGATCTTCCTCAGGTAAAGGTGCCACTGTTTAAAACCACGTGACTTCAAGCATAGCGGAAGGATGTCTGCATGTGCAGCCAAGAACACTGAAGACTGAGCCATGCATGTTAGCTGCCTCCAATCCACAGAGGGCTGCATCAGGGGAAAGGTTATGGCCCAGATCATCCGAGGGCAAGACCAAGGCTAACACTATTAAGTTAAAGTTAGAGCTCAGCTGTTGCTTTGCAATGCTTTCTTAAGAAATGAATTCCCAAAAGCCAGCAGTCTTCAAACAGAAGCAGGTTAGTGGTTTTAGAGAAAACAGATTAGAATAAAATATTTTACATTTTTCTCCAACTCCGATATTCTTGTATCCAGTGCTATTTACTTGTTTTCTTTATAATTAACTACTTTATTCTTTTCCTATCTTTTTAAAAAAGAGGGGAATAGGATAAATCCATGATTAGCTTATAGCTCTTTAGGTCCACTAGATGAATGTGGCAAACACTATTATTTGTTCAATAATATTTATATCCTCTTCCTCCTGGGCACATAGCTAAACTATATATTTCCCAGCCTCCTTCGCAATTAAATGTGGCCATGTGACCAAGTTTAACCAAAGAAATGCAAGAATCAGTGTGTGTCACTTCCAGGCCGGCATGCTTCTTTTCCCGCCAGATGATTGGAGAGACCGCCCTCAGGCCGAGGGCCCCCAGTGGTGGGTGGAACAAACTTTCTGCCCAACCCTCCCCTTCCCCATATCTTCCAGTTGAGGAACATCTGCCTAAGACTGTCAAAGGAGCAACAACAAGCTTGTGTTTGAATCATTATGCATTTTAGGATCTATTCATTAAGGCACCCTGGCCTATACTAAGGTAGTTAGCAATTCACGTAATTGCACTGAAGCATTCTGATTTCTTGAACTAAAATCTCAATTATTGGAACTAAAACCTCAGTTTATTTTCTTTGTATATAGCCCCAGGAAGAAATGACGATTTTAATACAATTATCCAGAAGCTTTTCCTTTGACAAATATATACAATTTGTACTTAAAGCATTATCATGTTTTCTTTTTTTCTAAAATACTCTATTTATTAAAATATTTGGTAAGTTGGCTTCATTTAACCATACTTTTTAGTCCACACTATTTATATTTTCTTCATTTTAATAAATCTTCAGGTATTTACAGGTGGTTATTTTTACATGGATTGCATTCTGCATGTGAAAGAGCTTAGCACTTAGTGTTGAGTCAATGTGAACTTTTTAGCATTTCTCTGCAAAATACAGAAACTTAAATGATGAAATTATCTGATGGCTAAAGACTGAGCCAGGATACATACAAAATCCTATATAATAAAACCCTAATATGCAAATAGACTGAATGGCAGAATAACTAGTCGCTATAATGCACACTGACCACCAGGGGGCAGATGCTCAATGCAGGAGCTGCCCTCTGGTGGTCAGTGCACTCCCACAGGGGGAGTGCCACTCAACCAGATGCTGGTGGTAAGGAGTGGGGGTCCCGGACTGCAAGAGCCCCGGACTGCGAGAGCCCCGGACTGCGTGAGGGATGTCTGACTGCCAGCTTAGGCCCGATCCCCCTGGGGCGGCAGGCAGACATCCCCCAAGGGGTCCTGGACTGTGAGAGGGCACAGGCTGGGCTGAGGGACCCCCTCCCCCACCTCCAGTGCACGAATCCCGTGCAGCGGGCCTCTAGTAGACCAATAAAATAACAAAGTAATTTATAGTAAAACAAACCCTGAGCTAAGCATCCAAAGAAGTACTATTCTCCACAAAATAGTCACTTTGAGAGGCTTATAATGAAAACATTTCTTGCACTCTTTTTTTGAGCAAGTTGAGTACTTTATGTTCATATCTTTATATAACATACACACACATACACGTGTAATACCCAAATGATATTACCCAGCTTGACCAGCGAGCCACTATATTCATCATAATTATTCTATATTTTAAATTAATAATTTCAATAAAACAAGTTTGGTCTGAATTCACCAACAAGTGAGAAAATAACGACAGACACACACATTTAAATAAAATGAATGGATTATTTTCCTTCTCCAAGTCCTTTTCCCCTTGGGGGCTCAACGCTATCCTTCATTTCTTCAGATTTCCAGAGCTCTCTCATTGTATTCTTCCCTGACTACTGACTTTTAGCTACAGATCTTCAATTGCTGAAAACACAGACCCACAGATCAATCCATCATACAAGTTTGATTAAAGGAAAAAAATACAAAAATATCTATATGTCTCACCTCCCATCAAACCTGTGCTTCAGGAAATCAAAGAGGGCTTTCTGCATCATGTCTGTTACCTTTGCAGAGGTGAGAAAAACAGAATGAGGCAAACACACGCAGAGAGAAAGAGAAGTCAAAAGTAAGGAGGTGGAAGGGAAGGGCACTGTGATTGAGCAAATATGTTATGACAGCCAGTCCTCTCCAAGGGGTAGGTTATTGTTGAAGGCATTTTTCATTCTTAACCACCCACAGTTACTAATTTTCCCCCTTGGTTCTCCTTCAGGGTGTGGAGGAATAAACCAGCAATATTCACTAGACCCCAACCCCCCTCCCTTATGAGGGTTTAGAACTACCCCCAAGAGACCACCTTAGGCTGGCTTTGCACACAGGTGCTGCCTGTCCTTGCCACACCTGAGTGGTGTTTGCCTCCAGTGAGGAGCAGCTAGAACCCGTCAGACCAGCCCCGGGCTCAAGCAGTCCTGCTAGTCTGTGCATGTTGCTAAAAATTCTCTATGCTCAGGGCTAGATTTCTGTAGCTCACTCTCCTGCTCTTCCTCTGACATTCCCCTTCAAAGAGAGCAGAGAGAGGGAAGGGCCAGGGAGAGGAAGTGGAAAGGAGAAAAAGATCTGGGAAGGAGATGGGATGCTTAGATCTGCCTCTAAGAAATTGATGAATTCATTCAACAAATGAACACTGTGTGCCTACTAGGTAAGGGCCAGACATTGTCCTGGCTCAGTGGGAATGGTGCCCTGGAAGTTGCCCACCTTCTGATTTCAATGTCCCACCTGTTACCTGTGCTAGAACAACGTCCAAATGGCAACATCTGCAATGTAGCACATCTACATCTTTACTCTTTCCTTCCAACCTGGTATTGGGAAGAAGTTCACTAATATTTTTAGTGGAGTTTTTCCCTTTATAGGTCTTTTGAAATAAATACGCAGAGAAATATTTGGTGGACTATGCCATCAACTTGAGCACCAGCAGGGTGAGATTTGGTGCTCTGAGGGTTTAGGTTTGGCTGGCAAAGTGCCTATATGTCCCCTTCTGCTGTTCATAGTCTATTATTTCTAATGGGAATGGGAACGGTTGAGACAGATAAAGTCCTTTTCTTTGAAT
Source organism: Myotis daubentonii (assembly GCF_963259705.1). Classification (NCBI taxonomy): domain Eukaryota; kingdom Metazoa; phylum Chordata; class Mammalia; order Chiroptera; family Vespertilionidae; genus Myotis; species Myotis daubentonii. Next base: position 62,552,476 of record NC_081846.1, on the reverse strand, counting down.
GTGTTGCAGAGTAAACCTTTTAACAGAACTTGCCATTATCAATAGTTTGAGGGAGATATTTATTTCTAAACAATGTAATACTTCATAGATGAGACGTGTGCCCGGGGGAGCGGGGAGAAAGGGCGAAGGGCGCCCCAAGCCCCACACTGCCCCATCCCCGTCACAGGCTGAGAGGTGGCTTCTGTGGGCACCCATCTGTCAGCAGGCCCTGGAGGAGCCAGCACTCAGTCGCTGTTTCCTAGATTCTTGATCTAGAACTGAATGAAGCAGAACAGGCTGGTGTTTGTACCTCATAACCCTTCAGTGACGGCCCCACTAACACCACCGGACGCATGGATGGCACAACATCGTAGGGAGGAATGTGCTCCGTCTGAAAGAGATGATTTGACACGGGTGACAAGGTGAGGATGAGTGCGCCTCCTCATCAGCCACAATACTCATAATTCTCAGGTCGGACAAAAACTGATGACCGCGGGCCCCCACCGGCGAGGCTCACCCCTTATTGTATAGCCATTCGGACCACTGAAATGGAGCATGGCAGGCATATGCGGAGAGAAACCTTAACAGTAGATTTAAAAAGGAAATACTCACTTACCACTTTTTGCTTCTGTTTGGCTAAAAGACAACAATGAGAGCCATATCAAAATATGTAACATCTGCAAATGATAGTACATGACTTTAAAAGATGGAATAACACGCCCATTTGTGCCTGTAATTCTCATCATTTCGCTGTCACCCTCTCTGCAGAACACGGTTCTACTACTGCCTTCAGGTTGGGCCGATGTTGAGGACATGAGAAGACAGACACCTCCTCCCTGTGTGAGTGACCTCACATCCTGATCCACGTTGGGGGGGGGAGGGTGGACTTCACAACAACACTGGAAGCTCTGGGCCAGCACGGGCCACAGGCTGCTTCCCGCTGAACGCGGCAGACAGGGCGGCTGAGGTCGACTTGGGCAAATAAAATGTGATGGAAACTGAGAATAACAATTCGGGTCAAAATAATCATCATCACCACAGTCACTCATTCTTTTTGGATTTTGCAATCCTTTATGTATTCGTCAGGCTTTTGGTTCACATTCCAGGATACTGATACATTTTTCCTACGAGGCTGCTCCTAATTTCAAATAAGTTCATAACCAGTTATTCCTGTTGTTTTTTGTTTGTAATAGTGAAAAGCTGCAATGCCCTGAATGTCCAACAAGTGGGATGAGGCAAAATAGACTCAATATCTGATTAAGGTGGTTTTGTGGCCACCCAAGCAGGTCCAGTCCATGTGGGGGCGACCCAGAGACCTAGTTGGGTTCACCCACACACTCAGAACTGTTCCAGAACCGATGCCGCTCCCTGCAGGATTGGGTCAGGAGGGAGCCTGGACTTGTCATTCCGAACTGGTAACACGGGATGCCCTAATGCAGCATCAATTCTGGGCCAGAATGAAATTAGCCCAGAGGAGTCAGGAAGTGTGGGGGGAGGAAACTTCCTGCTTGAATACCCCCACAATTTCCAAATGCACAACTCCTGATCGGGCCACCGCTCTCCCTTCATTACCATTCATTTCAGGGCTCAGCTGCCTGCTGTCCAATGAGAACTGAGGTCATCTGGGCCTAACCCTCCCAATCTCCACAGCTGCCCATGGAAGCTGAAACTGAGTGTTTTCTTGAGAGTCTACAATTTTTTTTTTTTCTTTTGAATTGGTCCTCACCATCTTAAAGTCTGTTGGGTTCATGAATGGAATAATGAACTAGCTTCAGATGGGTTTACACAATGTTAGGTCAATAAGATATTTCAAAATTATACAAATATCTAAATTTTTAGTACCACAACTAACCTTTAAGTCAAATCAAATTACTAGAGAAGACATGTGAGCAATGACATATTAAGTAGGACAAAAAATCTTAAAATCAAGCCTTTTAAATTGTTTCCAAATCAGTAAGAATACTTGCATGTATATGCAAATATTAAGCAATGAATGCATTCCATTAAAAAGAGTTTAGGTGAAACCCTCACCTGCTGATGTGGGTGTTGCTCGAAATGTCCCTGATACCATTTCTCCAAGACTTGAAGAAGAATTTCCACTGGACTTCCTAAAATATAGAAAAGGAACTTAAGAGTCCTTCCCCAGATCCTTTGAAAATAGGGCTAGACAGCACAAAGCTTCCTTTGGCCTTAATCCTCCTCGATAATTCAAAACACACCACATCCTGTCCAGAGGCAAGCTTCAAGAGTCTGTCCAAATGTTTTCTTTGACCTCATTTCTCAGAGAAAACGGAGAACTCACTGGGACCTGGAAATATTTAGCATAAATCTCTCTTCTGGTTACTTGATGCAGATATTAGGCATAAGAACGTTTTTGTGAGCGGCTTGCTTTTCACTAGCAAGCTCACCAGGGCACCACTCCAATGTCAAACGCAGCTCAAAGCAAGCAGTAAGAGCTGGAAGACATGTTTCTTCTTAGAAGCGATTATGTGGGGATCAGAATTAAGCACTGACAGCTTTGCACCCCAGGATAGAAGATCATCAGCACTGTTCTCCTCACATGGCTCTGGAAGCTTCCCTGCAGCCCCTGGGGGCCCCCAGGAGCCCACCTCCCCACTTCTCCACTGTCCCTCCTTTTCCGTGCTTCAGAGTACAGTCCCCAGGGTCAGAGCGATCTGATTTCTCGTCCTGGCACATCATATCACATCTCTGAGTCTTCGTTTCCTCATCTATTGATGGAGGAGCTACACCTCCCAGGGTCAGTATCAAGAAAATAAGAGCCTATCTGTAGCTCTTGGCTTGACTCTTGCACCTTCTGCAAAGTAAGCTTTCAGTTCAAAAGGATTTAAGTCTAGAATGATATTATGGAAAAGGATAAGTAATAAAAATAATAAGTAAACCAACAACTTTGGAACTGATAATAAGACATTTATTATTTCATTCAACATATTTTTATTGAGTATCCACTGATCTAAAAATTAGGGGTGCAACAGTAGGGGGGGGATGCAAAATCCCTTCACATATAGAGACAGATTCTATCTGTGGGAGATACTAGTGTCAAACAGATGAATAAGTAAATATATAGTATTTCTCATATTAATAAATGCAACAGAGAAAACTAAGTCAGGATGGAGATGGGAAATGGGTAAAATTTTCAATATGGTGGCAGGAAAGGGGTCACTGAAAAGGTGATATTTAACGAAGATCTGAAGCAGATGATGGAATGATCTGGTGGGAATATGAAGAAAAGAGTTCCAGTAAGAGGAAGCAGCAAGTACAAAGGTCCTGAGGCAGAAATGTAGTATGGATGTGTTTAAAGAGCATCCAGAGAGAGAGAAAATTTAGAGCAGGGGGAACAAGAGGAATTATAATTAATAATATTATAGGAGTGTCGAATACTAAACAAGATTGATAAGTAAAAGTGGGGCTGACTGTACGGTTATTTCTATCACTGTTTAAGAGGTTCCCATATGCCAAAGGCAACAGGACCCCTAAACAGAGGAGTTATTGAAATAGAAAAGGATCTAACAGAAAAAGGAGGTTGAGGGTCAAGAGAAAGAATTGCTTCTATTTTAGGCCTTACAAAAAAATGACAACACATATCCAATCAAAGCTTCCATGTAGGCTCACATGTGCAGGCTCCATATGAGTCCGATTTCTCTCAAGCTCTGGTGTATCCCTGGAATCTTGAAATACCTGCACCCTGAGATATGTGGCTACTTCATTCGTTCCCTAAAGGCGGATCCATCTGAAGCTAGGCAGAGTCTTTACCTTATTACCAAGACATGGCAGGTGCCACAAGAAGCCCTGGGTGGAGAAGGTACCAGGACCCACATGGACCACTGCATTCCGTGCCAACTAGAGAGACAGTCTCTGAGAGTGAACCAGGAAGAGCCAGGATGCCCTCTCAGGCCGGCTCCCACTTCCTGTACTGAGAACCATGTCCTATGGGACCCTGATGAAGGACCGCTTAGATTCCAGGCAGCGTTTGCTGAGGCTGTGGCAACTCATGTGGATTCCAGTGGTGCCAAGCTTCAGGGAGAATGAATATCTGAAACACCTGTGTGTCCATTTCAGAAACACCTCATACATAGTAAAGTATCTTTTACTTTGAAAGCACGAAGTTTGAACCCAGGAAGCAAACCTGAAAATTGCCTAATGTTCCCACACCTCCCCCCCCCCCCCGATGTTTATAGAAAGGAAGGAGGCTTACCCTCCGTGAAAACGTCCTCTTTTTTGTTCTTGCTGAATGCGGATGTTCTCCAATCTGAGTGGACTTGGGATGAAGCCAATCTCACAGCCCTCCTTCACCAGCCTTCCTATCCACCAGTCATTGTTATACTTCTGGAATGCAGAAATAAAACTGCTGTCAATAGGAACATACTTATCTTCACATCCCACTTATTAATTTCAGGGACCAGAAGGACGAACCACCATTCATAATATATATTGTACTATATTATATATATATATAAACACAAAGGCAGGGTCTACAAACTTTTTATCTAAAGGCCCAGACAGTAACTTTTTAGGCTTTGCTGTCCATATACTCTCTGTTGCAATGACTTGAATCTGCTGTCGTAATGGGAAAGCATCCACGGACAATGCAGAAACACGTAAGCGTGGCTGTGTTTCAATAAATCTTTTCTGCCCCCCCCCCCCCAAAAAAAAAGGCAGACGGGCAACAGTTTGCAAATCCCTGGCCTGCAGTCAGGTCCTAACCTTTGGATCCTTCAGCCCTTATCAAAAAGCCTTAGCCAATTCTTAGGGAACAGATTGTATGAGACTAAACATGCACCGGTGTAATTGAAATTCTGGAAGATAAGATAGGCAAGTCTAAAATGAAAACATTTAATAGTCTGCTATTTGTCAAAAGCTTTTAGGTAAAAATCCATGATACTCTCTGTAATCTACTCTCATTGAGGAAGAGTTATAATCTTCTGAGGGGAAGTAGTTTACAATCCCAAAATATGCCACCCCAAATATTACTTTAAGCTGATTATTTTCAAGAAATGAAAGACTCAGGAAAAAACCATTGACCTTCTCCCTAACTGCCTAAAAGAACTTAGAGGACCCGCTCCAGGAAGGGCAATATCATCATAGATAACTATAGTTTATATCTTTATATAACTATAGTTTAATATGAACCATAAGACGCTTTTTCGTCTCCTTGTGAATTGTCTTCCTGCCCTCTGCAGTGCCAAACCACACACACACACACACACACACACACACACACACACACACACACACTTTCTCCTTAGCTCCAGAATGACATATAAATCGTAACTGCCCAGTCTGTTCTTGGGGAACTCCTGTAGGTGCATACATAGTACATTTGGTTGTCTCTCCTGGTACTCTGTCTCACGTTCACTTGGTTATTAGACTAGCCAGAAGAATTTAGAAGGGCAAAAGTACAATCTTTTCCCCCCACACTTCCAAACATAGGTTTGCAAATCAAGGTCCACCTTCCTACCTGAAGAAAAAGAAGCCCAAGCCTACAGAGAATAAACATATTCTATACGTGGATGTGGATTTTTTTGAAATAACCTCCGAATAGCCCGAGCCCAACAGGAACACCAGGATTCCTATCTAAATAAAGCTCCATGACCGTAAACGCAAACCATCCATGCAAAGACTTCAGTCAATATAGGGCGAGGCTCTGTCAGTGTGACCCATTTGAAGGGTCAGCAAAACTGCCATTATAACAATAGATTTGCAGAACCCTAGGGTAGAAGGCACATTTAATCCAACCGACCTGCCTTAAGGAAAAGTTTCAGCTAGGGATTTCTAGAGAGCAGATATTGTTTACACCCTTCGGAGATGATTCCCAGAACGTCCTTTATTGCTTTTATTCGTGTTGGGCAAGATAACTCTCCAGCTTGATCCAAAAGTATCTTTTTTCCCCCCAAAATGTAACAACTTTATATAGTACACTTTGCTTAGCTCAGAAAAAATGTGGAATTTATATGCACGTAACATTGACACATTGTGAAGGAAGAATGGATGGTTCCATTGCATCATCACAGCACGAAGTTCTGCATAACTGTGAGTAATTCTGAATAACAGCCTCACACTCAAAAGCAAAAAGATGTGGTTGAAGGGTTTAGTGCCTTTATTTTGCACACAGCTCCTACATAAGGCACACATAGCATGCAGTATGAGATTGCACCGAAGAAGCCTGAGTTGAACCAATGTAAAATTTTGAACAATCTAGGTTTTAGTTTTTCCCATCTTCCTATCTTATTTTGGGATAATAGGCCTGAAGTAAGAGGTATATTTATTTTAGGATTAACAAAAGGCAAAAGGACCCTTTTAGAATCTTTGGTGCATAGGCTTGGTATTGAAATTTCACTGTGGTGGGGACAAAACAGACCCTGAGTCATAGTTTCCTGGGGCTTAAGTTATTTCCTGAAATTAAGTGAGCCCACTGGAACACTAATTTATTAAATGGTATCCAAGTGACCTTAAAGGGCTTCCTGAAATAGTTACTGCAGCTTCCCAATATGTTTTAACTGAGTTATAGGAAACAGCCAAAGCCCAGAGAGAATCTGAGGCAACATAAATGAATGTTCTTTGAGCCACTTGAGAGAAAGTCACTGTATACATTCAAGAGTTCAATTGGCACATCACTTGGTGTAGGTGATAAGGCGAGCTGCAGCTTTCCTCCGCATTTACTAACTAAGCTTTTTCATTACTGAAAAGTACTTAAAACAGTGCATGATAGATGGCCCATGAGGCAATGGATGGGAGGAGAGGCTACAACTTCATTCTAGAAATGTGTTCATTGGAGTTGCTCTTCCAAGAGCATGTGCCAGCTTCCTGGCAAGGTCACCCCAGTGTTCCAATCATTCTCATCTTGATCTCCCTAAAAGGATTAGTGCTTTCTCTTTCTAAAGTGTTTCCTTATCTGATATTTCAAAGTTTGAAACAAGTGGCTCTAATCCACATGGGATTACCAGCTCAATACCATGCATCGAACTGCCAGATTAAAGGGGACATTGATCAAGGAGCATATAGATCGAAAGGCAACCGACAGGACAAACTGGGAATATTGACAGGTTGGGGGAAAGCACTAAAATGCAGCAAGGTGGGCATGCTGGTGTGCGCAAGTGTGCGTGAGGATGGAAGAGGTGAGAACTCTTACCTTTGAAAGTTCTGCTTTTCCTTGGAAACGGAGAGTGTTAGCAACTAATGAATATGGTTGGCCATTTTTTTATGGGAATGGTGAGACAAAATCTACTTAACCATTCATATACCAGGGCACATGTTTCAGGTCATGGGCCTTTGTCTTCCAGGCAAATGTCGACCATCAAGAAAGCACACTCCATCAAGCTGATGCTTCATCCGCCTCCTATTACCAAGGCAGTCTTTGCCTGCACTCATCTCTTTCCTGCACGTTCAGTGAAGAAGTGTTCCCCTTCCTGTCAAAGGTCTATCCCTGCACTTGGGCTCTGGACCCCACCCTTCTTGCCTACTCAAACACTTTACTCCTTTGCCTGTCTCCTCTCCTCTCCTCTCCTCTCCTCTCCTCTCCTCTCCTCTCCTCTCCTCTCCTCTCCTCTCCTCTCCTCTCCTCTCCTCTCCTCTCCTCTCCTCTCTTCTCCTCTCTTCTCTTCTCCACTCCTCTCCTCTCCTCTCCTCTCCTCTCTTCTCTTCTCCCCTCCTCCCCTCATCTCCCTCCTCCTCCTCCTCCTCCTCCTCCTCCTCCTCCTCCTCTTCTTCTTCTTCTTCTTCTTCTTCTTCTTCTTCTTCTTCTTCTTCTTCTTCTCTCTCTCTCTCTCTCTCTCTCTCTCTCTCTCTCTCTCTCTGTTTGTTAATATCAGCATGTACAAATGTTTCAATAGCTCCTGTCTTGAAAGGAAACTGCTTTTGAATTCATGCCCTTCTCAGTGTCAACTTCCTTGAAAGCATTGTCTACACTTGAAATATACTCCCCTTCTCTCCTCATCCCATTTCATTTGGCTTCCATCTCTTCAATTCCAGACAGTGGTCCCAATGACTTCCTTGCTGCTGAGCACCATGCTGCCAATCCAATGTCCATTCCTCACTCCTCACCTTGGGTGACATGTCCCATTTGCCACAGCTGATTTCCTTCTCCTTGACGACACACTCCCCTCTTGATGTACACATATCGCTCTGCCCTGGTTTTCCTCCTCTATCTCAGACTTCTCCTTTTCAGTTTCCTTTTTAGTTTTAATTTGCTGAATCTTGTCATGTTCACCATCTCTGCAGGATAGGATTCCTTTGGGTTTGATGCAGAGCTACCTTCTCTCCTCCCTCTACTCTTTTTTTTTAGTAGGTGACTTCCTTCATTATCACAGCTTTAAATGCCATGCTTAAACAAATGATCCAAATTTATTATCTTTGGCCCAACCCTTTCCTATGAGCTCCAGATTCTTATAGCTAACTTCCTACTTGGTATCTTCTTTGAAGTGTCCACTCCCCAACCGCTCTCCCCATCTGTCCTCTCCCCGCCCAAATAACATCCATCCCAGTTGCTCAATTTCAGTTCTTACTCTGAGTCCATCACCTGTGCTCTTCACTGAATTTCTATAATATATCTCAAATCCGTCTACTTCTCTGTATCTCACTGTCACCAAGCTGGCTCAAACCCATGGTCTCGCACCTAGAATGATGCTAATGGTCTGTCTGATTCCATACTTATCCCACTCCCATCCGTTGTCTCTACCACAATCAGAGAACCTTTAAAAAATAAATTCATCTCACTTCTCATTACATGCAGAATAAAACCTGAAGTCTCACCATCACCAGAAGGTCCTACCTGACTTGTACCCTACTTGACTTTTACAACGCTGTCTCCTGCAACTAGGCCCCCTGGCTCACTGCATTCCAGCCGTATGACTTTCTCCCAGTAAACTGATTGTGCCAGGCTATTTTCCTACCCCAGGTCCTTTGCACATGCAGATTCCTTGTTCTAGAAGGTTCCCCCTTGCTCTAAGGCTGGCTTCTCCTCATCCTTCAGGTCTCTGTTTAAAGGTCACATTCTCACAAAGGCTTTCTCTGATCACTCCTATATTTGGAAGTATATAACCCCCTCATCCTTATATTTAAAAAATTTCAGCATTTGGTTCATTTCCCCCCCAAAGAATTCACAATGTGCAATTATTAATATGTTCATTATCTGTGTCCTCAGTAGAATTTAACCTCTAGAGTGTCGGGGAGCGCAATTGCGCTCCACCGGTCCTTCCCCAAAAGTGCCAGGAGCTCTATCGCACTCCTCCTGCAGTGTCACTGTTAGATGCTAGTGGTTCACTCTTTATTGACAGATGGCACCTAAGTGCAGATTACTTATGATGCCGAATATTTGTAGTTCTAAAATTGACCACTGGCATTTATCTGCCTAATTTTCATAATTTTTTTCCTAAACTGCTGTAAAATCAGCAAAAATGCCTTGGCAATTTTAGCATAGTTCTTAGGATATTGGTTGGCACTCAAAGGGTTAAGTCTATGAGAAAAGGATCTACTTCATTTGTAGCTGTTGGATATCTGCAGGGCCTGGCATATACTATAGAACGATATCTCAAATGAGTGACTATACAAATGTAGGTCACATGGGTATAATGCAAGGAGAGTGAGACTTCTGTAGATATCCAGATGTTTGACCCACTTAGTAATAAATAGTTAAAACTATTTACATACGTCCTGGTATCACTAATGCCATGGTAGAATGCAGAGTTTCAAAGACAATGATTTTCAAAATTGTTATATATTTACCATGCAAGCACCTCAGTGACATTAAGTGACATGTTTATGTTGATCACATTCTTCAGGCTCCTCAATTCTCAGGTTTCATCTTATTGTCCCACCTCTATGCGCTCCTTTTTCTAAGGTCTAATTTCCAATGTTTCCTCTAGTGGAGCCAATGGAGACTACCAAGTAGGCCCCCGGCCCCATCAGAAAATTCTGTGCAGAGCAGAGAAGGAAGGCAAGGCTTCCCTCCTGACTCAGCCTAATTCTTGTGCCCATTTTCCAGATGCTGTCTTCTCCCCTCGACTCCAGCCCCTCCCTCCTTCAGCTCTGCCTTTTCCTTCCAATATAGTTCGCTGGGTTCAACATCTCAGCATGGAAAATATGCTTAAATCTTTCCCATCTTAAAAACAAAAAAAGAAAAAGAAAAGCTAAATTTAAAAACAACGCCTCAGCTCTTTATCTTCTCCTGACTGGGGCCCAGTCTTCTTTCCAACGGCTAGCATTTAGGAAGAGAAAATTGCAATTCCGCTTTTCTGGCATCCAGAATATATGGATAAGGTTTTACTAAGTATCTTCATGGGAATTTCACAGCACCCCTGACCTAGTGTATCTGAAAGCAAACTTCTAACCACATCCACCCCCATAACAAGTCTTCTCCCCTCTCTGCCTTCCTTATTTTGATAGCTGACCCTTGCTGTTCCAGGTGAGCTGGAAAAACTAGCCTCCACCCTTCATTTCTCTTATGTCACCTTCCCCAGTACTCCCTGCCCGTGGGAAATCTCCCAATCCTGTCTGTTTGCCCCTTCACTCTCTCTCCAAGCTGCTGCCTCTCTCCATCCTGTCTGCCACAGCCACTGTCCGGCCCCACGGTGTCTCCCCCGCCTCTGCAATACCCTCTCGTCATCCAAGTTATGTTAAGACACAGGCTGGTCACATCCGGCCTTTATTTAAAATTCCTCTCCAGCCCACTGCCTGGTGATAAAGTCCAGGCTTCTTGCCAGGCCCACACGGACCTTTTTTTAAAAAAAAACAAACACAAATCAGGCTCCAGCCTCTCTGCCCTGGCCCGTCCCCAGTACCACTCCCTGCTTACTGCCCTCCAGCCATCTGCATTGCTCCTGGCTGTCCCTCCCACCGGATACACCCCCGCCCCAGCCTGGCTCCCTCAGGCTTCACCACTTCTGTCCAGCATTCTGGCCCCTGATCCTTCTACTCCCCAGCGTGGTGGTCCCCCCGCCCCCAAGCTCTTTATCTGGGTTCCCACCACACCCATTCAATTGTGCTGCCATCGAACTTGTCACCCTGTGTGAAAACTGTGTACTTGTCAGTCTCTCCCACCAGCTCGGACCTCCCTGGCAGCAGGGAAGGGGAGCCTGCACCTCTGGTCCCCCCAGACGCCCAGTGCTATGTCTGACGTGAAGTAGGATTCAATGTCCCCAGGTTGAGTAAATAAAAGTTTGCGGTGTCATTAGTTCACCTTTCGAGTTGAGAGGCTCCAAGCCCTCCTTGTACTGCTCAATCCCTTAAGCTTTCTGTTTCCCAAAGACCTCTGCCCCAGGTTTTAGCTTTAACACCTTAATGATTACACTCATTAGTGTTGGTTCCAAGGTCCAAGGCCTCAGGGTTATAACCCAGATGTTTATACTGACCACATCCTGTCTAAATGGCCCCTTCAGGGAGGCGCCCTGCCAGCCGAACTCATGCTTCTCTAAGTCGGATCCGAATCTACGGCTCTGTGGTCATGCACAGTGACTAAAAGGTGGCCAGAGGACCCCACGTGTGTCCTAAATCCGCCTGGTGATGACCGTGAGCCAAAGCTCAGGCCCTGGCCTCGTGGCAGGTTAGGGGACGCAGAGAGCCCTCCATTTACCTCTTTAATGTGCAGAAAGTCCTTGGCGTCGAAGGAGATGGCCGTGCTTGGGACAGGCACATCCTCGTCCAGGGCGCCACAGTAGCTCACGTTCGTCTTCACAGCAAAGGCTACAGGCTTGGACTGGGCCCAGAGCCGTGGAGTGGGGATGGAGGGAGGAAGACAGAGGAGGAATTTTCATATTGAAACATAGTCTTATAACAAGACAATTGATAAGACCAGGCAGCAGGGGAAATCACTTTGCAAAGGGGGACGGATCTTCACTGGGTTTCCCTGGGTCGGGCAGCATGGAGACACCTGCAGACGTGGCACTGAAAACTGTGGATTCAGTGCCACCGACTCAGTCCTACCAGCCCACCCTCCCTCCCCCTGTGCTGGCACTTTCCAACATCCCCGACAAACAATGTGCCCTTAACCACTGAAAAGGAATGGCAGTGGGAGGGCTGTCTGCTTTGTCCCCTAGTCACACCCCCCCCTTTGGATACAGGAAACGGGTGCTGGGTCTTAAATAAAAAGGTTGGGGGGGCCGGGGGGGTTGAGTGAGCAGCTCAGATCTGAAAGCCTGTGGGACGCACTCAGTAGAATACCTTATCCTGCCAGGGAAGAGGAAGGCCCGCGGACGTGGACAGGAAGGCAGAGAGGCTCACTCGTCGCCTTCTCCCCAGCTACCAAAAGCTGGTTCCAAAACGCCTTTGGACCAAGTGCCCTTGGGCTGGTGCCACCTGGCAGAGGTTACACAAACCCCCAGCTACGCTAACACCACTGCCCTGACGCGTGGGTGACCACAATGGCCACAAAACAGGCTCTGAGAGAAAACTAAAACACAAATTAGCCACAAATGAGGGCACATGGTTCCTGCCACCCCGGCTGCTTTGTTATTGGCTCCTGCATTCGAGCTGTGAACATGGCTGGGGAGCAGTGCTGGAGACAGGACCTGAGTGAGGGTCCCACTGGTGTCCCTTAGCCGGCACTGCCCCAAAGCCCCTCTCCGACCGGCACAGACGCCGCAGGTGTGGGAGCAGAAGAGGCTGCCTCATTGCCGGCGCCATTCTCTCTCTGCTCTTTTAACGCGCTTATGTGACGCTTCCCATCCTGACATTTACACGTGCAGCTTGTTGCCTCCTGTGGGTGCAGAGATTCCTGGGGTGCGGGAGGGGGGAGCCCTCCTTGTGGATATCTGAAGGTCTATTTTGCAATGCCTTTGCTGCTCGTCTTGGCTGCAATGCTAATACTTGTTCAAAGTTCTGAACTTCATGCTGAACTTGAGGTGGGAGACTGAAACCAAGAGGGGAGATCAACAGGGAGACCCACAGAACAAGTGCGGCCTGAAATGAAGGCCGCTGTCATGGAACAGGTGGTGAAGCTGGAACCTTAGGCGGCTCTGCCAACACCGGGTGTGGTGACCTTGGTATTGGCTACGACTGCTAAGCTGGAAGATGACCAAACACTTCACCTCCAAACCAAACACAAAAGGGTGACGTGTCAGTGTCTCGGGCAAGTGCTCCCCTGGGAATGTTTCGAAACCTCATTTAGGGGCGAATGGATCAGAAAGCCTTGCAACCTGGGGCCTTATCAGGATGATCATAAAATGATGCTTTCAGAGAAATCCGAGGCAGGGGAAGAGCAGCTGATCCACATTCCGCTCCAGAACCAAAGAGGGGCAGGAGTCACCTTTGCTCTCTCCAGCTGGATGGCCGCCTGCTGCTCTCTCTCCTGCCGGATCGCTTCCCTGTCCTCTTCCAAGGAGACATCGGAGTCCGAGGGCCTGCTCGTGTAGGAATCCGCGGAACCCTGGAGAGGAAGACCCAGAGTGGTTTAAATGCGGGGCCGGGAAGCTTCTGGAGCCGTCCCATCCTGTACAGCATCCTAAGTGGGTTCTTCCCATTTGCATGGAATTCGATGCGCACACCCTGGGCCTTCTCGCAGATACAAATTCAGACGGCAGAATACAGCTAAGCATCTGAGTAACTCCGACGGTAGCGATGGTTGTGAAGGAAATATTTGGACTAGGTTAAGTGCTAGGAAGTAAACTGCAATGACAATGATGTGACAACCAGCCCCAATTCTCCTTGTTCTCTGCTATCTTTATACTAAGCTCACATTCATTTGTGAAACTGAAGTTTAATTCCATTCTCTCTTATATACACACCTCTAAAAGGAAAAAGAGAGTCAGTCTATTACAAGAACTAAATCCTACGTGTAGCTGTAGCTTGGGCTGCAGGTAACTGATTTGCCTAGAATTTCAACACAGGGAAGTGGAATCCTGCATTAGTAAAATGACTTTCCAGTTCCAATGCCAACACCGCTGAACTTCTTCACTATTAAAACGGCCATCATTGTCCTACAGCAGCCATACTTGGTCACTAAGCCACCAAGCCATGCACCTTGAAGATGAAAACAAGGGTGTCCTTAATTGGTGCCCACATCTAGAGGGGCTATTGGAACAACACTGACATCCACGCCCAATGGTTGTATCCCAGGGACTGAGGTCGCCAGCATCACTTGGTGCTCCCAACATGAGAAGAGATGAAAACTATAGCAGCTAGTTAAAAAGTTACTCCCCCATCCCACCCTACCCAACCCCCCAAAATCCTGGAAGCTTGCCTTCTAGGTGCTACAGGAATATCATCCTTACAACTTCCTTAAGTTGGCATTACAAGTTGATATTTGCATAGACGATGACATTTACACAGCAGAGGTATGGACAGGACTGATGTATTGGGCATGTTTCATAAACCATGCACAGATTTTGAGCAGCATAGACCTATCCATAGAGCTAAGACTTTGCTATTGAAAGTGAAAAAAGACTCTAAGAATGGTTGACTGCTGAGATGGGTCCTTGGAATGTTTTTCTGAATGTTTACTTATACATTATTTGTGAATTTGCTGCCCGTAAAGAAAACTTTGCCTCTTAGTAGTGGGTGTTACTGTATTCTAGCTGGGATGGTTTTTCCCATCATAAAAAAAACCCTAGCACAGATCATCCTGGCAGCCTAGAAGAATAACCCCTGGTTAGAGGTTTTTATCAGCGTGTCCAGCAGAACCCTGGTTCTAAATTCTGCCTCTGCAACCTAATTTTGAAAATTTGGTCCAAGTTACTCAGATCACTCCAGACTCAGTCTTCCTAATCTGTACAATGGGGATACTGACTACATCAAAGGATTGAATGAAACAAAATAAACAGCAAATATTTATTAATCTGCTATTGCATCAGTGTGGCACTAGATGCTCTGCACACCTTCTGTCATGGAATCCTTACAGCCAGCCATTTCAAACCCTACACAGAGCTGCATTTGATATTAAAATATTTTCTCCAGGACCTGGCACATAGTAGGCACACACTAGCCATTCTCATTCCCTTCCTAGAGTTGATATTTCTACATTGATTTCTTTAAAAAGAATTCACAGATAGATTCTAATCACTTTTCAACTCATTTATAAAATGTATGCACAACAGCCCATCTTGAAATGTATCCATTTCTTATTATTATAGTTGCTGCAAAGAAAAAACAGTTTCTCCCCCAGCTTTATTGAGATGTAATTGACATATAACATTGTGTACCTATTGTGTACACTAATATATTACAAAATGATACACTATTTGTTTAATAACTGCAATGTGTCTAAACCCGGGCACTTTGTGTAGCACTTTGGAAAGTGCCCTTCCCAGAGAAAACGCATTTGTTAACCAAATCCTTCTGTGCAAACCCACTGGGGAAAAGTCTGGACCTACAACATGAATAAGTACAAGGTGACTATTTCACAGATGCACTCATTGCTCTCAAACACGCTACCCTGAATCCTTTAAAACAGGGTTCTCTCAGAGCATCTTTTGTCCAAATTCAGTTATACTTGAATAAAACCCAGAGTAAGAGAGAAAGGACACAAGCTTCTGAAATATATATGAAAACAGGTGATGCTTTGCTGAAGTGTGATGTGTGCAGGGGACCACGGGCTGTGGGAAGATGTCAGGGCCATAAAGTGATTAGGGTGCAGGCAGCCAGGAAGGAGGCACCTGCCTTGTTTGAAAACATGTGCTGGGGAAGGTAACTGACGACGGTTCACAAGAAAGCAGGCTGCCCACTGCTGCAGTGAGTCAAACAGCTAAAATACACAGCTACTGTTGACAAGAGAAGATGGCTAATTTCCTGCAACTACCTCAGCGACGTTTCGCGCCCTGGCATTCGATCTCTCTGAGCACCCAAAAAGTGATGCAAGGACTCCTGCAGACGAACTTTATTTTGAAATGTGAACAAAACTGTAAGAATTTCAAAATTACTTAATAAGCTCCACGACTGCCAAATACGTAGAAGCAGACGCTTCTGTTGACTTCCCCGTTTCTAAGAACACTGGTGGAGGGGAAAACCGAGGGCGATGAGAGCCAATTTCACAGTCAGTGTTATCACAGCGTTTCCCCTGGGGCTTAGGGTGGGTTTTTCGTTGCACAGGGAAATCCTTGCTGCTGCCTCTCAAGGTCCTAGGGAAGCAGAGGGCAACACCGAAAGCTCCACTTTGGCCCATGGGCATGCTCTGCTGGCTCGGCACGGAACTGGTTTCTTGTTTTCATTTATTTTTACTTTGTGTTGTTTCAACTGGGTCCAAGAGCGTACAGAGCTATCCCAGGAGAAAGGAAGGAAGAGGAAAAGAAAAGGCCCTAGGCTGTCACAAAGGCGCAGAGCGAACAACAAGAGAGCCAAGAGAGGCCAGGGGAGCCTGTGGGGCCGGACTAGAGGAAGGAGCCAGGGAGGGAAGGGGCGCAGCAGGCTTCATGGACTGAGGGCTGCAGGGGGATTGCCCAGCAGAGCTCTGGTTAACCATTTATGATCGGCAACGGGGAAACGGCAAGAAGAAAATAACGTTAGATGCTAAGAGGACAGAACTAAGATACAAAGGTTGCTAGCCCCGGCCAAAGCTGGAAAATGCAGCCTCACCAGCTCTTCGTTTTTCAGAATTCCATGTCATAAAAAAGGGCAAAGGGTGAGCTATCTCACTTATTGAGTGAGCCGATCCCAGGCTGTTAACCCATGAGCAAAGGGCACGGCAGAGGCTAGTCCCTCAAAAGTTACTAAGCAGACACCGTAGCAGGGCACACCTTGGAGTCTCCAATGAACCAACTAAATCTGAAAAAGAAAAATGGAAACAATTGCTGAAAGTCTCTTCCTAAATATAATTTTGTGTAACATATTATATACAATTTTTAAAGCCATAAACTAATGTATCCTAGTGAACATAAAAAGAAAGAAACAGGTTATGCTTACTGGGTGTGATGTTAGCAATCCTAACCATATATATATATTTTAAGAATTGTGGTTTTCAATGCCTTAATTCAAAGCCCTGGGTGATGTGTACATTCCAGCACTTAGGCAGACAAAGAGCTTTTGAAATTATGCCTAAAAGATGACTATTGGACTTTGCTCTAAGCTATTTTGTACTGTTTCTTATAAATAGGAGGTTTTCAAAAACGTTGGCTGAAAGAATAAGGCAAGCTCTGCAGCCCACTTTTACTCGACAGAAGACCTAAGGTTTGGCTTCAGTCACCACTGAACTAAGTTTTGTTCTTAGGCTACAGAACAAAATAGTCCAGGGCAGCAAAGGAGTATGTTCCGAAAAGTTCAGAAAGGGAAGGGAAGAGTCTGAGTGCTTACTCATCTCCTGCTTAATGCAAATCACTAATTATCACATCAAGCCTGTGAGGTAGGTCACAATTCTCCCCACGTTACAGATGAGGCCCCTGAGGCTCAGACAGTAGGAGCGTCCCTGCGTGCCTCTATCATAGGGCATTATGCAGGGGGCAGGGATATAGGTCGATTCTTTTTTTAAAAATTTCCTCTACAAAATCTGAAACAAAAACTTACACTAAAATGTCAAACATTTTAGTTGCCTTTAATAAAACAAAATGACATCCTGCAATATTTTGTTAACATTGCTCATACACCAACATTTCACTAATTTGGAATGATGGATTTAGGTAAAGAACTGGCCATCTGAGATCATAGAAAGTGACTTGCAGACTGCTTTTCAGAAGACATGCTTTCAAAAAGCCATCTCCAGATTATCAAGGTTTTGGTTTGTGGATTTCTTTGAGCTTCTGCTTCAATGATAGGATTTTACTCAGCCTTTTAGTTATTGGTCAGAGATTCTAAGGTACCCTTGAGAGTTTTCTTTTACTCTTAAGTGATAACTCCTCCAATTGTGTTTATACTGCTTACATACAGATTTTTTTCATAATTAAATTATCTATACTATCTAATAAAAGACAAAAAGGGTAATTGACCATACCTTCACTATGCTTCTCATTGGCTAATCAGGGAAATATGCAAATTAATCACCAACAAAGATGGCGGTTAATTTGCATATGTAGGCTCAAAGGGGTGGAGCCAAGCCAAACAGCCCTGTAGCCAACCAAGCAGCGAGGCCTCACAGCCCCGGAATCAGCAGAGCCGCGAAGCCTTATGGCCCCGGGATGGGCGGAGCAACAGGCCTCTAGTCTATATATATATAAAAGCCCAACGACTGGAACGGTGGAATGACCAGAATGGCCCTTGGCTATGAAGTGCACTGCGGCAGCCAACCAGCCTGATCCAGGCCCAATCAGCCCCACCCCTGGCTGGCCATGCCCCTGATCGGCCCCTAACACCAACCGCCTGAGGCCCCTCCCCCTGGCCAGCCCTGCCCCTGATCGGCCCTCAACACCTTGATCGGGGGCGGGGCTGGCTGGCCAACCACCCGCCGCCCCTTCCCCCCCGCTGGCCTTGCCCGATGGGCCCCCATTGGGGTGGGCCTGCTGGATTCCACCCGTGCATGAATTCATGCACTGGGCCTCTAGTCAACACTAATAAAAGAGAAAAATGGTAATTGGCGTACGAGCTACCCTTTTCATTGGCTAATCAGGGCTATATGCAAATCAACTGCCAACTAAGATTGGCAGTTAACTGCCAACTAAGATTGGCAGTTAACTGTCAACAAGATGGCGATTAATTTGCATATGTAGGCACAATGCAGGGAGGCAAAAGAGAAAGCAGGAAGAAGCCCCCTGCCACTGACAGTGATCGGAAACCCAGGGGGGAGCTAAGAGCTGGGGGGCAGGGCAAAGGCGGCCCTGTGGAGCCAGTGATGGGAGCTGGGCACGGTCGAAGCTGGCAGTCCGAGGAGCTAGGGGTCCCTTGCCTGGGCCTAAAGCGGAGCCCATGATCGCAGGGCCGCTGCCACTGCAGGTCCCCGCTGCCCGGGCCGGACGCCTAGGCCAGAGGCGTTAGGCCTGGGCAGGGGCGGAGCCTGCAACCGCGGGGAGCTGGGGGTCCCCTGCATCAGGCCTGGGTGGGGGGCAGAGCCAGGGATTGGGGGGATATGATGGTCCCCTTGCCCAGGCCTGAAGCCTGGGTCAGAGGCGTCAGTCTTGGCTGGGGGGTGGAGCAAGCGATCAGAGGGAGGTGGGGGTCCCCTGCCCAGGCATGATTCCTGGGCCAGAGGCCTCAGGCCTGGGCGGGGGTCAGAGCCAGTGATCGGGGGGAGATGGGGGTCCCCTGTCCAAGCCTGACACCTCTGGCGGAGGCGTCAGGCCTGGGCAAGGGGCCGATCAGGCGATCAGAGGGTGATGGGGGTCTACGCCTCTGGCCGAGGCATCAAGCCTGGGCAAGGGGCAGAGCCAGTGATGGGGGGAAATGAGGGTCCCCTGCCCAGGCCTGACGCCTCTGTCAGAGGCATCAGGCCTGGGCAAGGGGCCGATCCTGCGATTGGAGGGTGATGGGGGTCAACGCCTGAGGACTCCCAGTATGTGAGAGGGGGCAGGCTGGGCTGAGGGACACTCCCCCCCCCCCCACACACACACCCAGTGCACGAATTTCGTGCACCGGGCCCCTAGTATTGAATAAGTATGTTAGAAGTGCTACATCGATGAACACAATTAGCAATAAATCAAAACCCTTTCATGAGATTGAAGGTAACAGCATCTTGGCAGCAGTAAGAACTTTATCCTGATGGTAAAGTGGTGAGATCATGGAGCTCCCTCTCCTACTGGAAAGGAACAGTGAGTGACCACCTGCTGGCCTCGAGCAGTCAAGCTTTACTATGTACAGGTGTAGAATAACATCATGGGACATGGAGCAGCCACCCCAGGAACCAGCATTGCCCGGTGAAAGGTTGATGAGAGCTTCTGACCAATCCATGTGACACAGGGGAGTGTCTGGGTGGCAACTGTAAGCATTAGCCACAGCACAAGGTCTTCATTCAAGGAGAGCAGCTCGAGCTGCACTAATTCTAGTTCCAGCAGAGATGTTAAAAAGGAAATGGCAGGCTCAGCCTGCGTGGCTCAGTGGTTGAGCTTTGACCTATGAGCCAGCAGGTCACAGTTCGATTCCCGGTCAGGGCACATGTCCAAGTTGCAGTCTTAATCCCCAGTGGGTGGCATGCAAATCAAAAAAATATATTTTTTTTTTTAAAAAAAGGAAATGAACTATTTGCACAGGAAATCTTGAAGGTGCTGCTGGGAGATGCAGAGCTGCTTAGAGGAAGCACCTAACAGTTTCTTGTAAATGTGGACTTCTATAACCCTTCGAATGAAGGAACTGACTGAGAATGCTTTCTTCTCACACTACCCCAGAGGGGTTTACAAAGTAGCCCACAAAACACTACTTTTACACTGTGGTCTATTTTCTTTTTTTCTTTCTTTCTTTCTTTCTTTCTTTCTTTCTTTCTTTCTTTCTTTCTTTCTTTCTTTCTTTCTTTCTTTTACAATCACATAAGGAAACATTTATTTGAGGTTTAACATGAAATCATACAAATAAAATTTGTATAAACACAAATCCACACTGAATCATAACACAGATAGCAAAAGACAAGGTAAAAACAAAGAAAACTAATGGGCAGCTATATACAGCTGGACACAGTTGTCTTGTACACTAGAACTTCTTTTACAAAATAATCATCGTAGAATAACAGAAGACCAATCAATCTTCAACATCGTCCTGCAGATGGGTTATGTTAGCAATCTCCTCCTGTTTTCTCCAATGTCCTCCTTTAATGTGGCTGATAGTTGTTTTGGTGATTGCCTCCCCCTCGAGATGCCTTGCCATAAGTGCTCTGTTGGCCACTGTAGTCTGCATATCCCTGTCCATATCCATAGTTCCCATAGTTATACCGAGTATAATCATAGCCACCATAGCCACTATAGCTTTGATCACCACCATAGGCACTGTTTTAATTTCCATAACCTTGATCATAATAATTATTAAATCCAGTTTGGCCCTGACCTCAGCCTCGACCCCTAGAACCACTTCTTCCACCAGCTGCAGCACCTCTTCCTCCCTTTTGTTGTTGCTGTTGCTGCCTATATACCTCTTTGGGTTGGGCAGCTTTGATTTCACACTTCCCAGAACCAATTTGATAATATCTGTTACCTAACAACTTCTGTAACATTAAATATTAGTGATCATCTCTATGTATATAAGCCCAGCAACCGGAACGGCAGAACGACCAGAACAACTGGAATGACTGGTGGCTATGATGTGCACTGCACTGCGGCACCCAACCAGCCTGACTAGGGCCCCAATCGGCACCCTGCAGCATCCCGATCGGGGGTGGGGCCAGCTGGCCAACTGCCCATGGCCCCTCCCCCAGGCTGGCCCGGCCCAGTGGGCCCCCATTGGGGCAGGCCTGCTGGACCCCACCCATGCATGAATTCGTGCACCGGGCCTTAGTTATAATATAAAAATCATCATCATAACAAAATAACCACTATCATTTTTTGAGCATGTACTATGTCCCATGGTTAAGGTTAAACACTTTTATTCATTGTGATCATTGCAGAAGAATATGTCCTGTGAAAGGCCTGGGGCCTAACAGAGGCTGGTTAGTATGAGTTTTTCTCTTTGGTCCCCAATCTCCTATATTTATGAAGCCTGTAGGTCTTAGGTTAAAAATATGATGATGTAACTTAGTGTAGTAGTGTAATTTAGGTACAAAGGCTATTTCTGAATTACAGGGCAGTGACTAATTTGAGGATATTTGAGAGGTATGGTGGGTCCCTTGTGCACACAAACAATACTTGCTCTCTACGTAAGAGCCATGCCTACTCCTAGTTATCTTATCTCCACAGAAGCAGGAATGCTCTGCAGCTTGTGTCACCAAACTTGTCCTCAGGCTGCTGTGTTCGCTATCCCTCCTTAGGTTTCCAGGGCCTTGCTACCTACTACACAGGGCCCAGCCCTCCCCATCGGCATGGACCAACCCATCTGCAGTCCCAATGGCCAGAGCCCACACCCTTCCCTGGAGTAGTTCCCTTCGTCTCCAGTGGGTTCTGAGGTGAGAGGAGATGAAAGCAAGCTTGACTCCCATCTGATAATTCTGTGTTAGAGCTCATTGGAAAAGAACTTATTCTTAGCTCAACCTTTGGAACTAGAAATGGGGCTTTAATTGGAATAAAACAGCACTTTTCAGACATTATCTAATTTAGTCGCTAAAAAGTTAAAGAGGTAGAGTTCACTATCCACCCTGAAGTAAACAAGGCTTACAGACACCAGTAATGTGCCCAAGGTCATGCAACCAGTGATATGTGGGGAACTTAAGACTGACTGACTCTACAGCCCTTGTTAACAGCTAATAACTAAGCCCAGAAGAGTAAGGCGCTGCATGAGCAAACAACCGAGGCTGGAGGCATAAAGAAAATAAAATCAGTCTCTCTCCCTGCCTCCCTCTCTCTGTCTCGTTCTTTCTCACTCTCTTTGCATTTAGATTGAACTGACAATTACTGAGCATGCTATATTCTCTCCAGTGCATTCACTTGGTTTCTCTCCACAGCTCTTTCGAGACATCACAGAGGGTCAAGCTGCATTCTCGCAGTCACCCAGCCATTAACTGGTGAAGCCAAGATTTACACCTGAGGCAGGAGCATCTCCTGAGTGATCTCAAAGATTCCTCTGAGGTCTGCTCTTTCTATTATTTTTTTGGTATATATTTCTTCTTTATTGATTTCAGAGAGGAAGGGAGAAGGAGAGAGAGATAGAAACATCAGTGATGAGAGAGAATCATTGATCGGCTGCCTCCTGCACACCCCCTACTGGGGATCGAGCCCGCAACCCAGGCATGTGCCCTTGGCCGGAATCGAACCTGGGACCCTTCAGTCCACAGGCTGACGCTCTGTCCACTGAGCCAAGCCGGCTAGGGCCTGAGGTCTGCTCTTAAAGATGTCTTCATAGTGCCAGGAATTCGGTCTTCGAGTACGTGGTGATGGAGTATGCATTTGCGCTGGCATGAAAGTACATACAATCAACTAATACTAAGGATGTGACTATCAAACCTGTGGATTTTCTCTTCCATTCCTTCAGGCCTACCCCTTAGCTCATTAATATATCCAAAGTGGTCAGAGAGGAAAGCCACACCTGCTCATTTTTGTTGTTGTTATTAACTTTTGGACCAAACGAAAAAAATTTTAGACGATATAATTATTGTTTAGAATGTGTCTGGGAGAGATACTATGATCTATTCTAATCACCTTTATTTTTCATTAGGAAACATAGGAGAAAGAATGATTACTCACATGAGATCTGGACCCAAATAAGCAGTTCTGAGTTGGGCTTTGCAGCTAGAATGCCTGGGTTGTGATCCAAAGCTGCCACTCACTAGATGTTTGCTTTTGGACAAGACACTCTTTCTATGCTCAGTTTCCTTTCTGAAAAGGAGCATATTAACTTCTGAAACTGCTATGAAGATTATGTACTCAGAGCAAACAGCGTAAGCAGTTGGCAGCGCAACCACCCAACGCTGGCTAGCCAGCATGCTGACTCCATGGCTTATCCTGGCCCTGTGTGCTTGGGTGAGTCCAATTTGCTGTGTTTAACCCTTCCCTAAAAAAATGGGTAGATGTAAAGCTTGAATTAATCAAGGTGAAGAGGCATTAAAGGCTCTATCTAGTAAGAACTTTGATAGGGACAGTTAAAGGTATTGGCTAAAATGAAATTTAGGAATCAGGTTGGTATTATTCCTCCATAATTTTTCTGCCTGCAAAAGCTGTGTTTAGTCAGGAGGCATTCCCTCTTTGGGAATAACCTGAAGATGATCAGGTTTTTTTTGTTTGTTTTTGTTTTTGTTTTAGAGAGCAGCAAAGAAGAAAGCTGCTGTCCTTGGCCTGTGGTGCTGACTCACTCTCCACTCTGAACTGTGGCAGCTCCAAGGACATGCCCATTGGCCAAGGCTGATGTCGGAGCCCTCTTCTTTAAGACTCCAGGGGCCATGTCAAGAGGGCCAGTGCTCCGGGCAGTCCCCAATCCCAGAACACAGTCATGTCCTCACCTACCCGACCCACCCCGTGGGTTTAAGGGCCAGACCTGTCAACAAGACCAGCCAACCCCTCAGAGACCTCTGGATTCCTAAATGGGTTCGGAGTCACATCCAAGAGACAAGACACTTTTCCCTTCAAAGTCAGAAGGTGAGCTCTCTGGCCACAGAGTGTGCCCTTGTGTCATTTCAATCAGGAAAATAAGGTAGCAGTCACTTCACTTAGCTATGTTTTCTTTTTCTATTTTCTTGCTCCTTTTGCTGCCTTGAAATACATGCTTAAAATTTTTTTTAAAAAAAGAGCACTCCCATTCTAAAGCTCTGGGGAATTTATTAAAATAGGTCTTTTGTTATCACTCTGCTTCTTACTAGATAAGGAAAAAATTCATGAATCATATACATATATAATTCAAATGGCTGGATTGGAAATAGGCTAACAAATGGTTGAGTACCATGGTCCTATAATCTCCATTGTTAGGTAGGATAATAGCTGTAGAGCAAACCCCATGTCCAGGTGAAGACAAGAGCCCGAGAGAGAAATAGGGCTTGTTATCAACACATGAGAGACATGCTGTCCATTTGGCGGGAGAACTTTTTCCTCATTGGGCTCATCCTGAAAGCCCTTCTCCTCCCCCAGTATTTTAGGGGATATAAACTCCCTCCATGCCACCACAGCAAGGCTCAGGGAGACCCACAGTCGGGAGAGGGCCAGCTGAGAACCACAGCCTTCACGGGGTGCCTCCCCTCTCCAGGGCTGCGTGCACCTGCGCTCTGGGTTGTGGGAGACTCGGTACTTTAATAGGAAACTTAGGGCAAATGTAGACACACAGTAGGAGTTCTCTCCTAATAACAGGCAGAGAATGAAGACCAGCGCTGCGTACGTGCCCTGGAAAAGCGGGGACCCACAGATATTTGCCTTATGTTCTTGATGGGGCAGACAGTTACACAAGTAACCACAGTATGAAGGGGAGCATGAGCGGTGCTGTAACAAAAATGCAAGTCCAGTTCTGAATAGAGCAGGTTAATTCTGTTTGGAGGGACACGAGATCTTTGGGAGAAGATGGGGTGTTATCAGGGCTGCCAGGAATAGGCTGCACAGCCAAAGCCCCAGGAGAGGACAGCAAGGCCAAAGGGCAGGGAAATAACAGAAATGTTTGGAGAACAATGAGGTTTGGCAACTCTGCTGTCAGTATTGGGGTGGGAGTTGTGGACTTAGAGATGGAAAAGGCATGTGTCATGCCTTTTAACATTTACAATGAAGTTGAGATACGTGTTAATGAAAAATGGCAATTCAGTGCTAGAACTATGTTATTTAAGAAAAAACATAGGGGGGTGTGGGGTGTGGGTGGGCCTGCTGCCTTTGGAGTTGTGACACAGTGGAGGTCAGTCTGAAATGGCTGAGCCACGTAACAACCGCATGGAGAAGGCAGGGCTAGGACTTCACCTGAAGGCCGGGCTGGGGTCAGAACCATGTCGCCAGGCATTTCAAGAGAAAGCAGAGGCTGTGGGAACACAGGCATGAAAGCAGCCCCTTGCCCGACATGCTGGGGAGTGAGATGTTCAGCGGTTCCTGAGGAGCAGTAGCTGGAAATAAAATTGTAGAGGGGAGTGAATGCAGAGCCCAAGCCCCCCTGGAGGGGGGGCAGGAGGAGGTGCCTGCAGCCCCTGGCTGGGGGAAGGGAGGGAGCAGATGCTGAGCTTGGGTGGGAGGGTTTCGGGTGGAAGAGGCAGCACCAGGAGGCTCTGTGTGGCCAGAGAAACCAACAGGGAGACTGGAAACACGCATTGGGGAAAGGGAGGCCAAGGTAACCCAGAAACACAGTTCAATGAGCATATTCTAAAAATGGTTGACAGGGTATAGGAAACACATACAATTTACTGATTGTGTAGTACAGGGGTCCTCAAACTACAGCCCGTGGGCCACATGCAAATACAAATATTGTATTTGTTCCCGTTTTGTTTTTTTACTTCAAAATAAGATATGTGCAGTGTGCATAGGAATTTGTTCATAGGTTTTTTTTAAACTATAGTCCGGCTCTCCAACGGTCTGAGGGACAGTGAACTGGCCCCCTGTTTAAAAAGTTTGAGGACCCCTGGTGTAGCATGTGCTAGGCCTCGGCGCTGTATGAAATGCTAACTAAATGTGACAGAGGAGGTGGAAGAGATCCTTTAGTTTAACCGTTTTCAACTTTAAGACGAGCTGTTTTCACAGTTTTTGTTTGTTTGTTTTTTAAAAAATACATGTTAAGCCCGCCAGTGTGGCTCAGTGGTTGAGCATCGACCTATGAACCACAAGGTTACAGTTGGATTCCCAGTGGGGGCACATGCCCAGGTTATAGGCTCGATCCCCAGCAGGGGGCGTGTAGGAGGCAGCCAATCAATGACCCTTTCTCATCAGCATTGATGTTTCTTTTTCTTTTCTTTTTTATTGCTTAAAGTATTACAAAGGGTATTACATATGTCTCCTTTTTCCCCCCATCCTTGACAATCCCCTGGCCTCCCCTACCCCCCAGTGTTTTATGTCCATTGGTTATGCTTGTATGCATGCATATAAGTCCTTCAGTTGAAGCATTGATGTTTCTATCTCTTCCTCTCCCTTCCTCTCTGAAATCAATAAAAATATATTTTAAAAAATATGCTAAATTCATCAACTAACACTGGCCCACACACCGCAGCATCTCAGGTCTGATGTATCTGCAGTTCAGCAGAAAAAAGAAAAAAAAAATCAGAGCTGATATGAGAGAAAATGTAGTAAAGCTGGGAAAGTTTTAAAATATATGCAGTTCCTTATCTAACAAGTCCAAAACATCCTCAATATTAACTTCATACTTTGTGAAAAGATTCTTCACCAACTTAAGCTGCTCGTCTTCTAGGCACTACCACCTCCAGTTCTGCAAAATTAAAATGAGTAAATAATCCTTCCTAGAAGAAAAGATCACCAAGCATTTAGAAAGGAATGTGGACAGCATTTTGAACATTGCTATTAAAACGTGGTCTGGTACTTGTTCCAGAAGTTATTTATAACCAAAGACGGCATAAAAATGGACAAGGATGGACAAGCAAAATGCCTCACTGGGGAGGGCCTGGGGTCTATATCAATGCTGAGGACAAGGATTTGAGAAACAAACATTTCTTATTTTAAGCAACCACGGCTTCGCTGAACAAATTCCAAGGAACTTGGATTTATTGCCAATTCTATCACCATTACAAAACCGGAACGACAATAGGACCTCTCACCATTTAGCAAGAAGGCTGTAAAGAGGCTAAATATGAAGGGGAAATGAAGCTCATGCTGAGAGAACACCCGACTTTACCAGAAAACCAGTCACTGTGCATGTTGTCCACAAGCAGTCCTCATGAGAACAAAGCGGAATCCAGCTGAAGTCGGCAACATTCTCCTGAGTGGGTAACACCAGCACTTGTGTGTTCATGGAATGCCAACTGAAGCTCACATGAAAACTGCAACAAAATGCCCCCTGGATGCCCTGGCAAAGTCGTCCCCCTCCCCCACCCCGTGCCAACGTGCCTCAACACGTGGCAGGCTGGTACAAGCAACTTCTACCTCGATGACTAAATGAAGAAGGGTTCTTCACAAATATTAGAATCCTGTGTCCTAGGTAATAAAAATCAAGTCACGATCTGTCCTGACACGTGTTCTCCCTACAGACAATGAGAAGTCTACAGTTGATTATATTTTGGGGTTGCTGGTTTTTTTTTGTGTGTGTGTGGTTTTTTTTTTGCTTCAGCCACCAGGAAGCTCAGAACTACGTCCTGACTTTCCTCTTGGTATAGATCCCTTATTTCAATTTATATTTTCCATGACTCTGATCTGCTACTAACTTTTTCACGGGGTTGTATGTAGTCTTTGAAGTCATCTCAAAATCTCTGCTGGATGAGGTGCAAGTAGAAATTTTAAAAAACACACAATAATTTTCATCAAATTGTATTCTAACATTTGTGATGAATGACACTTGGCTTCATTTTCTTTTTTTAAAAATATATTTTATTGATGTTTTACAGAGAGGAAGGGAGAGAGATAGAGAGTTAGAAACATCGATCAGCTGCCTCCTGCACACCTCCTATTGGGGATGTGCCCGCAACCCAGGTACATGCCCTTGACCGGAATCGAACCTGGGACCTTTCAGTTCGCAGGCCGACGCTCTATCCACTGAGCCAAACCGGTTTCAGCTGCTTCATTTTCTTTAGAAAACTATTCAGATAGTTCTTTTGAGCCCTTGGTTGCTACTATCTGTTTTAAACATTTTTTAATAGCCTCTCTTTTCAGAAAGGAGGATTTTCAATTCCTCTCTTGCTGTCTGCCCAGGTGCTAGCCATTGACAAGTTTTCAAATAAGAAACTAAGTTCTCTGTGCCACTAGTTGGCCTAATTCTGCCCTTGAACGCTGAGTTTGTGATTTATTCAGTATGTTTCTTTGCATATTTACTAAGATTCGGTATAAACATGTACTGAATCAACTCAGAAACACTGTCCCATTATTCTTTATCTAATCCACATCAATCTAAAACAGAAATAAGAAAATGTCTGTTGCACTGGTCGGTGTGGTTCAGTGTTTAGAGTGTTGGCCTACACACCAAAGAGTCTCGGGTTTGATTCCTGGTCAAGGGCACGTACCTGGGATGTGGGTTCTCATACCCAGCTCTAGTTGGGGTGTGTGCAGGAGTCAACCAATCGATGTGTCTCTCTCACATCAATGTTTCTCTCTCTCTCTCTCTCTCTCTCTCTCTCTGCCCCCCCCTTCCACCCTCTCTCTAAAGAAAAATCAATGGAAAAAATATCCTCGGGTGAGGATTAAAAACGAAACAAAACAAAATGTATGTCCATTTACTTTGAAAAGAAGAACAAAACTGGGAGCAACATTATTCAAATGGTATCTTAAATTGTTCTTGGCAACAGCCAAGTTCATCTTTCATCTTTCTCCTCCAACATGCTCAGGTCAGAATATGCACCTCAAGTTTTCCCAAACATGTTTAACTCACAGTGTGTGGCACATAGCAGGCACTCAGGAAATACTTGTTGACTGGGACGGGGGAGGCTCCTCCCTGCCCTTGTACAGGGTGCTGACTCTCATTTGAAAAGCCTCTTCTCTCCTTGTCCATCTGGCAAACTCCATTCCATCCATAAACTGGGTTATAACTTGTATGTGTAGTTGTTCTATCTTTCTGACAATAACTACTTAGGGCAGGTACGGCACCTTTTTCATCTTTGTGCCCCAAACATGGGCTTGGCTTGTGGAAGAGGCATAATAAATGACTGTAGGTAGGCTGGTATACAGGTCGAAGAGGTAGAGAGGGAGGGACAAACATTTCTTGCATTGCTCTTTAAGAAAAGAATGAATTGCATTTTACTAGCCACTCAACTACTGAGGTGCATTCAGTAGAGGAAAATGCTTGCCTCCAATATTTCCGAAACCACCCCTGCAAAAGCAGATTGAATTTCGTGTTTCACTGAATCCATCCATTCATGATTAATTGGGTAGTTAAGCGCTTCCAATAACATGTGCAGCTGGGAATTCCTCCAGCTGTCATTAATTTTACTAAAGATTCAAATCCTCAGTATTTATCTGCTGAAATGGAGTCACTGTTACTCCAATCAAAATCCAGTAATGAACTCTGCCATTAGTATTGACAAACAACTGAGTAATTTACAAAAGCTACAAGGATGCTAACTCCAGTTGCCCTGTTGGTTACTGTCATAATAAATTTGATGCTATTCAATCTCCTGCTTTCTTCTACTAACCAAGTTTTTAAAAAACATCCAGAAATATCCCATAAGTCAGTGACCCTTGAGACACAACAAAAGGACAGTAACAACTGGCGACATCTTAATGACTGAAATGGAAGTAAACACGTTTCTTTGGCTTTCAGGCTTATTTTGCTGGGTTGGACGAGAGGAACTACACTTGAAAGCTAGGCAATATCTGGCAATGAAACATTCTGAAGTGGAATGCAGACTTTCCCAAAAAGAGGAACTAGAATACTATCATTTCCCCCTCATAGTCTGCAATCAAATAATGAAGTGGGACCATGAGCCAGCTCATTTTGGCTGCCAGCCTCTCAGCATGGCACTAGTGCATGCCAGGATGCTGTGCCATTAAATGTAATATAGGCCTGCAGATGAACCTAAAATATTCAACCCATTCTCCAAAGGAGGAGGAAGCAGAAAGCTCAGCCACCGTGCCCAGGCATTTCCTTCCCTAAAACTGGAGTTCTCACCAGCCAGTTGCTTGTCACTCACTGTCACTCCATTTGCCAATATATGGTATTATCAATTCACAATTTCTCATATGCTACAGATAATGCACACTGCGTATTAGTCCATCCAATACACATTTCCCATATGTGTACTGGTCTTTTAAGCTGAAAGTCCAACTCTGCAGACAGCAGCAGAAAAGAACCCATACGCTGAAGGAATGGATAATTTGATTGCCAAAGCCAAGTGTTTGCAGGTCTTGGGTAGATGACCTGCTCTATTTAATTCAGGTCCCTAAAGAAAATAATGTTACAAGATGGCCACAAATATTATGCCTTACAAGATGAAAGGGGATTGGGTTCAGTTTGCTCCTTTAAGTACCAGTTGCCTTACATCAGGGCGAGGTCTTTAGCTAACAGATGGTTATTCTTCACATCCCAGGGAAACATCACCGGCCTCAGCAAGGGAAACATGACCAAGAGGACTTGGTATCTGACAAAACCCAACCAGAGAAACCGGAGCAAGGAAAGCTAGGCATCAAGAATCATTCGCTGGCCAGGAATGGAAATAGACCGTTTCCTGTCTGAAATAATTTCTTACTGAAACTGTTCACAAACTGAAAGAATAATCAATTTCTCGGATCAAGTTCATATCTGAATGGGTGTAAACCCTAATATAACCACATGCCCTTTAAGTAAAAAGGTGTTTAGCCAAAACTCTACTTCGGTTTCTGTCTAGCTCTGCATAAGCAGCTACCTCACTCTATCTTTCTACGTGTGGGTGCACACACACACACACACACACACACACACACCCACTACTATCATCTGCCTACTCAATAGCCTCCAAGAATTGTAAAATTTGGCTTTTCTTGGCAAAAAGTTTAGGGAGGGACCCTGTATCAGAAAAGAACTACTCAGATGTGCTTTTAATCTTAGAAGTTCTCAATTCAAATGTGATCAATAGTCTAAAAAACATTAAAAAGCAGCAGCTTATCAGCTTCTTTAAGAACTTCTCATATTTTATCATAAGTTTTTAAAATGAAAAGTAATTAAAGACATTGGTTGCCCCATGAATAAAAATCAAAGATTTACTGTTTACCCTTTTGCCAGGATAAAAATAATTATCTTATGTATCATGATTTGTTTAAGTAGCAATCATTAGTGAGCATTAGTACCTCTATAAACACTAAAAATAAACTGCTAGGGCAGAGGGTAAGAGCCTAAGAATAATCAGTCCATTTATAAAACCATTGACTCCTTTCATGGCCAGACCTGCTCCTTCAGGGGTCAGCTACATTGTCAAGAAATGCCTGAGCCACCGTAATTGATGGTCAATAAGGGGAAGATGAAATGGTCTGGTCTTTATCTTTTGCTGTCTTACTATTTCATCCACAGTCCTGCCCAGCCACTGAAGGCCCTCTGAATTTCGATGGCTCTAAGCCAGGCTCCTGTCTGTTCCTCCAGCTTCATGTCTCACCACTCCCTGCTGTCTCCCACATGCTATGCTAAGAGTTTGTACCTCTCCAGTTCCCTGAGTACATCATGTAGACTCCTACCCCGATGTGCTCTTTAATCCACTCATCCTAATTCCTCCTCATCCTGGAAGAAGAGGTGTGTTACCTCCAGGATGCTTTTTTGAGACCCCCCTAGTGGGCTCCCTCAGCTTCCATTAAAATTGCTGTGTTCATTTGTCATCACTGCATTTAGATTTTTAAGATAATTATCTCTCTGCATGTTTATTCCCCATTAGGTTGTGCAGTCCTTAAAGGCAAAATCCATGATTTATTCATCTCTATCCAGCCCCCTGCCCCCTGCCCAGGGTTTAGCTCAGTAACTGGTTTTATAAATGTTTATTGAATGAGGGAACATGTACATGAGTAAATAATTTATGAATAAGCTGAGAACAGAAGGTAGGAAAAACAGCACAAGAGAACTAATATATGATCATGTATTTTCATCAGGGATATAGATGCGTTATACCTCAACAATTAAACAATTAAAATACAACTGTATTTTATGTTAATATTTTTCCTTGAATTGGGTCCTTAATATACTAGCCACCAAAGAAATAGATGTAAATGACATTTTTTTTCCCCAGAGAAAAATATTCTATCTTTTAAAATAAACGTTTTTACACTAATTTTTAATTTTTTAATTTTAAATTTATGGGCAGCTCAAAAAGTAGACATGGCCCTGGCAGGGAAGGAAGGTCAAGGGGTCAAGGGAAAGTGCTGTTCTTCCTAGTCCAGTGTGGCAGTACTCCTGCCTCAGTTTACCTGACTCCATCCAGTGCATAGAACGTCTGTGTGGGTGTGAGGGGGTGGGGTGGGGGGTCTGGGGCTGAGCTGGGGCCATCTAAAATAGACTTTTTATTTAGGAGTAATTTTAGATTTACAGAAAAGATGCAAAGGTAGTCCAGAGAGTGCCCACATTCCCTTCCCATAGTTTCCCCTTCTGTGAACATCTTACATACCCGTGACCATTTGTCAAAAGGAAGAAACTAACATGGGCATGTTACCACTAACAAAATTCCAGGTATTATCAGATTGCACCAGTTTTCCACTAATGTCCTTTTTTCTGTTCCAGTATCCAATTCAGGACACCCTATTGTATTTAGTCTATGCTTCTCTAAGTCCAATATTGACTTGATTGCAAATAAGAAAAATTGCTTAAAGATTGGTTAACGTTCTCCGCCACTCTTCGGGTCTCTTCCATCTCCCGAGTGACCGCTGGCCGGCAGCCTCCTTTCCTGGCCTCGGCCAGGAAGAGCACAGCAGGTGCTGCCTGCTTCCGTTGCCAGGCACAGCTGTCCGCCCATGTGGGCTAAGAATATTTCAACCAGGTCAGCACAGTTTCTAAATAAAAGAAACTGAGGTAGAGTAGCGATGCTAGCAAAGACGACGCCACTAACAAAGAGCGTCCTGAGTTGGTTTGTCAAAGGGATCACATGTGGATCAAAAGTTCTCAGATAGTCTTCAAGAGGCTTTTGTCTGGAAGCTTAGCATGGTGTGGTGAGTTAGAAAAAAGAGCTGCAGTCGGAGAATATGAGGCTGGGATGAGCCTTTGCTGCCGTCAAAAATAAATAGAGAAGGAACAAAGGCACCAGGAGAGCCCAACTTCAGCAAAGGGGTTTTTCAAGGTCCATAGGGCATTACCAGCAGAAAAATAAGGAGCTCATTTGCTGCTAATTTCCCCGTTCCCACTTCTGTAAGATACAGAGCATTATATTTAGGAAGAGCTGGTGAACTTGAGCACTTTGGAAAGTTTGAAAGCAGACACCATGCAGGGACTATTTTTAAGGCAAAAGGGAGCTCAACTTTTTGCTTGACAACGAAGAAGAGAGGATTCTATTCCAGTTGGAACAGTAGGTTAAGGCTGATCACGATCCCTCACCAGGCCCTCCAAGGTGCCCTCCTGGCATCCTGCGTGTGCCCTGCTTGAGTTCAGGGAGCTGTACTGCAAAGGGAAGCAAAGGTCCTCAAGGAAGCGTGTGGAGAGCTGCAGATGAAAACAGATCACGGCAAAGAAATCTGGATCGACTCTTCTGGAGAAAGAGAGCCAAGAAAATTCTAAATAGCACACTTTAAGAATCTGGGTGGCTTGAACGCAAGGGCTGGGGAAAAGCAATTTTGCAGTGAGGACAGAGGGAAGGAAAGCATGTCTCCTTGCAGCATGAGGGATTTAAGTAGGACAGAAGAGTACTTTTTTTTTTTTTTTTTTTTACCAAGACAGTACAAATTATTAGGCACAGGACTGAGTTTCTAATACAGGGTATACAATCCCATGCCTAGCTTCTCAAGTTCCCTCATAATTCTGAGAGTTTACCTAAATGAGTATAAGTTGGTGTTTCAGGCATTTCCCCATTTTCTTTGGTGGAGTCAAAAGCAGAAGTGCGAACATAAAGGACTTGGAAATTTTGTGAAGTACAATGGTTTTTTAAAAGGGGAACAGGCATCATGCTGGAAGATAACTGGATAAATTTAGGAAGAAAGGAAACTTTAGGTGAGTTTTTGCCCTTGACTTATTTATTCCTGGCTCCTTTTTTAGGGTTTTCGGGTCTCTTGCTATGATTATTGTCTCCTTTTCAAAGCATAGAAGGCCCTCACTACACGATTTCCTGCTATAAACCCTCTGCATTTGTCATAGAGAAAAATAGTTAGAAATGCATGAGAGATCTAGAAAGATATAAAATAAACCAGTTTACTCTATATTTATATGAATACTTAAAAGAGTAAAAATGCTTAAAGCATAAAATTATTCATGCGTATTTTAAAAGCGTTCCATTGAAAAAAAAAACCTATCGTGAAATAAAACATTCAACATTAGAATCTATTACTGGTTTTAAAATAGTCAAATAAAAAATATTAAATCTTGATTATAAATTGTTGAAGGGAAGAAATTTTATGTATATATGTATGTATGTATTTATCTAAGGACTAAAGCCAAAATATTGAAACTGCATACAATCTGCCTTAAGGGCCACAAGAGGAAACAGCAAATTTCTGTTGTTGTGCAAGATCGAGCATTTTAGTCTATGGGCTTAGAACAGTGGTTCCCAGCTGGGGGAATTTTGCCCCGAGAGGACATTTAGCAATATCCAGAGATAATTTCGATTGTCACACTAGCGGGGGGAAGGGGATGCTACTGACATCTAGTGGGTAGAGGCCAGGGATGCTGCAAAACACCCTAGGATGCATTGGACAGGCTCCCATGACAAGTAATTATCTGGTCCAATATGGTGCTAGTGCTGAGGTTCAGAAACTCTGGCTTATGCTATGGAAAACAGTATGGCTGTTACTCAGAAAACTAAAAATAGAACTACCGTCATCCAGCAATCTTACTTCTGAGTATGTAACCAAAAGAACTACAATTGGGATCTCAAAGAGATGCCTTCACTCCATGTTCACTGCAGCACTGTTCATAATAGTCAAGATATGGAAACAACCCAAGTGTCTATCAACAGATGAGTGGATAAAGAACAAGTGCTGTATGCATACAGTGGAATATTACCTATCCTTAAAACAGAAGAAAATCCTGCTATTTGCAACAACATGGATAACCTGGGGGACATTATGCTAAGTGAAATGAGCCAGTCGCAGAAGAGCAAAAACTGCATGACTCCACTTACTGGTACACGAGGTATCTAAAATAGTCAAATTCATGGATGCAGCCTCCCTGCAGAGGCTGGTAGGGAGGGGGAAATAGGAGTTGTGTTCAATGGGTATAACAATTCAGTTATGTGAAATGAATAAGTTATAGAGATCTGTTGTATTACATAGTGCCTATGCCCTATGGTTTAAAATAATACTGTATTGTGCACTTAAAAATTGTTAAGAGAGTAAAACGTGCGTTAAGTGTTGCTACCACAGGAAAAATATGCCACAAAGGGACACAAGGAAACTTTTGGAGGTGATGACAGATATGTCTATTGCCTTGAGCGTGGTGATTGTTTCATGGGTATATGCTTATGTCCAAATTCATCACACTGTACACATTTTTTTTAAAGAAACTGGCTTACAACCATCAGCTTTCTCAATGACCAGCATATTTTTTTAATTAAGTGGATACAGTTAATTAAGTAGATATATGTTTGTGTTTTTCTGATTAACAAGAAACCAACTATAGCTTCACTTTTAAACAAATACTTCAATAAGAAGATAGCTAGTATGTAGGAACACTAATACAATGTTAATATTTATAAAATTGAGGTTTTGATCGCACACCCTTTGACTATCCAGAATAGGACATAGTTTTCTCCTATGAAAGAATGAAACCACCATGGATGAATAGATGACTGTCAACCCTAAAGGCTTTAGGAAGACGCAGTAAAACCGGTTTGACTGTCTCTCAGTGACTTCCCTATACATATATGATGGGCTGCTGGAGGATAAGAAACATCACGCTAAAACAAACACCTGGAAGGACTCCAGGGTGAACTTGGGTCTGGAAATGTGCTGACAATGGGTTTAATGAAGAATTGAGGATTAAGTGACATAAAGCACTCAGTATCCTGTAAGACAGAGTGAATGTTCAAAATATACTGGCTATAATAAAAAGAATGATGATCACTGCTATTGTTATTATGAATACTAAATATACACAAAAATATTTTCAATATTTGAAAAGAATATTTCAAAGAAATGAACATGGATATTCTATTGTTTACCTTTGATCATCTCCCCTCCAAACACACCATCCATGCACAACTGGCAGAAGGCTGGCTGTAAACCTCAAGGCACTGACAACTAAAGGAGGTCTCTGTCTTAACGTCTCTCAACACAGTAGAGACAAATGTTATGAAACAAAAGTGAAAAGGGCTGGGGGAGAAAGGATGCTACCAATTTCCACATTAAGAACACACAACAGCCACCCTCAACCATATGTGCTGGTTTGTTCTCTGCCAGAATATGTGGCTCGCCATCGTGCAGGCACAGCCAATGTTTGCAAGTTGCCATGAAAGCATATAGTTATTTTTTTAAAACACAGCATTCATGCAGCATTGATTGAAGTTTATTATTTCATTCATTCAATCAACAAACATGCATTAAGCACTCAACCCCAGGCAGGGGACCACGGGAGTTGCAAAAATCCATATGATTTTGTCTTTCCTCTCAATTTGCTCACAATTAGACAGAGAGAACAACAGACCTATTGTTAGCAAGAGACAAATACACATGGCTCCTGAGGCCTGTTTCCTTCCCTCTTTCACTAGCTGAGCAGAAAGCTGGCTCAGCTCAACGGAAAATGAGCTGAGACCAACTGCTGGGCTTCAGAGGCCTTCTCCTGCTAATAAGGCCATTTCCCTCGCCAGAGCGCTTCCACTGTTGCACAATTATATAGATGTGCCCTGACCACTGGCCCTATAAATACATAGAGCATTCTCTCCAGGGCTGTGGCGATGCCTGGTGCATGCACGCATTCTCGCCTGGCCTAAGCTGTGGGAGGGGAGCTCAAATGATTGTGTGCACACTGCTCCGTGTCTGCTTATTAATTGTTCTCCAAACAAAACCCATATTATATCTGCACTATGTGGCACTGGCATTCCATGCAAGCGACCCTTTCCATAAAAGGCAGAATTGGCAATGGCAGCATGTCCAGAAGATGCAAGTATCGTGTTCACTACATCTATAGTTTACCAATCCGAATTTGGGCAAATTTTATGAAATTTTAAGTGTTTCTATCTGTACAAAATAGATTCAACTCATCACTGACTAAAGAGTTTTCTGAAATAGGAGAGTTGAATTAATCCTGTTCTCTGAAGTTCTGTTGACACATGGAAGGTGTGTTTTAGATCGGAGCTAACTGTAGAGTCAAGCTCTGAGGAGTGTGCCTAGAACCTTGACCAGGGTAACCTCAGGGGTGGGGGGGCTGTATAGTTCAAAGGAGGGACCTGCCCATTTCTGGACTGATCTGGAGCCATACAAGGTAAACCTTCTGTACAGCCTTTTTAATGGCCCAGGATTTGGCAAAGAAGGATGGTCTGGAATACATGAGAAGGCCCAGGACAAAACCTGACTTTAAAGCCAGAGATAGGCTTATATTTATCATTACAGGTGTCATTATCTTTAGGGTGAGGCTACTGAGACAAGTGAGGTGCCCTGGGTGCAAAATGTAAGGAGGCATTCAGGATGGTGCAAGTGCCAACTCAGCATGTGGGTGACCTGAGAGTGAGTGCCTCCTTCCATGTGTGTCCTGGGTGCCTCTCTCTTATGGAAGCACCACCCTCAGGGTCATGCAGGTGGAGAGAGTGAGCACCTCCTTAAATTCTGTACCCTAGGCTCGCTTGCCTTGCTGCTCACCTTCCCCCTCTTCTTCCTCCCATTGGGTTCCCCCCCCCTTAATTTGTCCATCAGTCCTCTATGCCCACTTTGAAGAACCAGGATCTAGCAATGAATAAAGAAAACATTAAGACCAGGTCCAGAATAAAAGAAGCACACCTTAAGTGGAAATTTGTTGTTGTTTTTTGTTTAAAAAAAAAACTACCCAGACTGAATTTCTCCCCCTCATACAACTAAAAATCAGAATACACCTTGGAAAATTCAGACAAGACAGGACTGAATTCCTAACTAACTCATTTTTTCTTCCCGTCTATGACAAACACCCCAAAAATCCAGCTTTAGAGCCATTTTGCAATGGTTGTGATTTCCAAATTAAATACCTTGTAATTAGCTCCTCCTATGTTTGGTAATCCTATTACGGCAACCCATTAAGTGTCACACCAATTTAGAAATTATCAGGTGTCAGAATGTGTTTTTCCTTTGTAAATACTAATTAATAGAAATAGAACAATTGTGAAAAGACTTCCCTTTATATTCCTTTTTCACTTTACCAGTCTAGAGTCTTTGTAGTAACCTCAGACATATATCACTCCAATGTAATTTAAAATTTGGTTCTCCTCTTACAAAAAAAAGAAATCCGTATCTAAACATGGAACTATATTTTATGATCATAATCACAATTGACAAGCAAATCAGTGCTGAGTAAATGGTTGTGATGGGTTTTCAAGATTTGGAGAGCTGCCCTTGGAATCCTTAGCTTTTGCCATTTAAAAACACACTTGATTCGTTTATGAAGCTGAACTTCACATTATCTTTTGGAAATAAATCAGTTATGTCATAAACAAATGATGATTTTGCCAGGCCAGTGTGGCTCAGTGGTTAAGTGTTGACCCATGAACCAGGAGGTCACAGTTCGATTCCTGGTCAAGGGCACATGCCTGGGTTGTGGGCTTGATCTCCAGTAAGGGATGAGCAGGAGGCAGCTGATCAATGATTCTCTTTCATCATTGATGTTTCTATCTCTCTTTCCCTCTCCATTCCTCTCTCTGAAATCAATAAAAAAAAATGATGATTGTTGTATATGCCAAATTATAAATATCAGAGGGTTAAGCTTGGTTTAAAACAACATGAATGGTAGCAAATGAGCCACACTGATCTCCTCATGCCTTATTCTGGAGTGAATTAGTTTTATATTCCCTCTATAACAAATGATCACAAACTCAGTGGCTTAAGCCAACTCAAATTTACTATCTTGCAGTTCTGGAGGTCAGAATTTCAAAACAAGTCTTATTGGCCTAAAACAAGGTGTTGGCAGGAATGCATTCCCTCTGGAGGCTCTGGGGATAATCCATTTCCTTGCCTTTTCCAGCTTCTAGAGGCCACAGTATTCCTTGGATCACAGACTCCTCCCTCAACATTCAAAGCAAGTCATGCCTGTTTAAGTCCTTCTCATGCTGCCCACTCTCTGGTTGTCATCTCTCTTTGGACTCCCTCTTTCACTTACAAGGACCACAGTAATAACATTGTGTCTTCTGGGATAAGGCAGGACAATCTCAAGGCTAGCTGATAAACAACCTTAATTCTCCTCTGTCACCCACCCTGACATATTCACGGCTTCTGAGGATTAGTATGTGGACATCTTTGGGAGGTCAGTCTTCTGCCTCCCACAAGGAATCCTATCTAATAAAAGAGAAAAATGGTAATTGGCGTA
Organism: Myotis daubentonii; assembly: GCF_963259705.1. Taxonomy (NCBI): domain Eukaryota; kingdom Metazoa; phylum Chordata; class Mammalia; order Chiroptera; family Vespertilionidae; genus Myotis; species Myotis daubentonii. Next base: position 62,512,942 of record NC_081846.1, on the reverse strand, counting down.
CGACGATACCCTTTTCATTGGCTAATCAGGGCTATATGCAAATTAACTGCCAACTAAGACTGGCAGTTAACTGCCAACATAGGCGCAATGCTGGGAGGCGAAAGGGGAAGGAGGGAAGAAGCTGCCTGCCGCTGACTGCAATCGGAAACCCAGGCGGCAGCCAAGAGCCAGAGAACCGAGCTGCCTTTGCTCGGAGAAGCCAGGCCTCCTTTGCTGGCTTCTGTGATAAGAGAACCTGGCCACCTTTGCCGGCCCTGGGCCAGTAATAGGAGAAGCTGGGTGGGGCAGGGAAGAGGCGGATGTCTGCCTGGCTTCTCAGGTCACTGATCACCAGTGATGGGAGAACACCCAGAGGCGGGGCCAGAGGCCAGGCTGCATAGCTGCCTGGGGACACCATCTGGACCCCAGGGGCGATGCAGCCAGGCCCCAGAAGGAGACCCAGAAGGTGACCCAGGCGCTGGGGCTGCGTTGCCGCTGGGGCATGCGATCCGGTCCCCCAGGGGCGACGCAGCCAGGCCCCAGAAGGAGACCCAGGCGCCGGGGCTGTTTTTGCCGCTGGGGCACGCAATCCGGTGCCCAGGTTGAGGAGACCCAGGGCCCGGGGCTGCGTCACAGCTGGGGCACGCCATCCGGTCCGGGGCGATACAGCCAGGCCCCAGAAGGAGACCCAGGCACCAGGGCTGTATCGCTGCTGGGGCACGCGATCCAGTACCTGGCTGAGGAGACCCAGAAGGAGACCCAGGGGCCTCGCAAGAGGAGAGTCTCCATGGTCAGATGGCGTGGTGTCGGGACAGGAATAAAGACCCGAGGTGACTCAGATGCCTGGCCACAGGGTTAGACCAGCCAGCAGGGCCTTTCAGTTGGGACTGGGGTGGGGGTGGGGCGAGGGAGGCAAGCCGGAAATAGAGAACTACAACTCCCAGGAGGCTTAGCGGCCAGGGCCTGGGTGCCTGGCTGTGAAATCCAATGGGCTGTAGTTTCGCAAGCCACTTTAAACTAGAGGCTTGCAAGGTTGGAAGTTCTGCGCCTGGAGCCAGGGGGAAACGGAGCTGGAGCAGAGAGAGGGGGCCATGGCAGCTGTGGGCTTTGAGGAGTTCTCAGCACCTCCCGGCTGGGAGCTGGCGCTGCCTCCGCTGAAGGTGGTCACATCCTGGAGAGTGAGCTTGAGACCGAAGTGGAGTTCGTGTCTGGGGGTCTGGGCAGCTCCAGCCTCCAGGAGCGAGATGAAGAGGAGAAGGCAGCCTGAGGCCAGCAAGGGCGGCGCCAACAGGAACTCAATCGCAGGAAGTACCAGGCGCTGGATCGGCGCTGCAGGGAGATTGAGCAGGCGAAGGAGCAGGTCCTGAACAGGCTCCATCAGATATAGAGGATAACATGGAGACTCCAGCAGGAGCGGAGGTTCCTCATGAAGGTGCTGGACTCCTACGGTGACAACTACCGGGCCAGCCAGTTCACCATCTTACTGGAGGACGAGGGCAGCCAGGGCAGAGACGCCCCCAACCCAGGCAACGCTGAGAACGAGCCTCCAGAGAAAGAGGGGCTGTCCCCGCCCAGGAGGACACCAGCGCCCACAGAAGCCAGCAGCCCGGCCCCTGGCGAGGGGCCCAGCAGTTGGAAGAGGCGGCGAGTGCCATAGGAAGGGCACTGGGCAGGAGTCCCGCTGACTCCGGAGCTGGCCCCCATGCAGATAAAGGTGGAGGAAGACTTTGGCTTCTAAGCCCTCGAGGCTCTGGACTTAAGTTGGGTTTCTCGGGGGCCAGACAAGTAGCTTCCCTACCCCACCCTAGCCAGCTCCCCCTTTGACTGACCCCCCAATAAATGGACCCGATGCAAAAAAAAAAAAAAAGCTTACAGAGGCATGTTTATAGGATCAAATAGTATAAATATAGATGTAACAGGACAATAAAAAGAGAACCTGGCTATGATGATAACCTGAATGCTGCCTCTGTGTCATTCCTTCTTTGGGAACCCCTGGACCTGCTGGGGCTGGACCCCAACATTCCTCTTCTTATAAGGACTTCAGTGAAATGGGCTAAGGGTCCCACTGGAACTGCCACAATTTAATGTAATCCCCTCTTTAAAGATCTTATCTCCATATACAGGTACATTCTGAGGTTCTGGGGATTAGGATTTTAACATACATTTTGTTGATTACCCAAATCAGCCCTTAACAATCAGCATGTTTCAGAAAGTAGATTCCTACAGGGTTATTTACCAAACATTCAGAAGTATTTTTAAAAGAGCTAAGCCCCTCGCCCACCGTGTGGGCCCCTCCCAGCGAAGAGCGAAGGCCTGGGTTCTGGGCACCGGAGGAAAACTGGTGCCAGCAGCCAGGGGAAGGGGCCCCCAAGGGGCCCCAGATTGCGAGAGGGCACAGGGTGGGCTGAGGGACCCACCCGAGTGCACAAATTTTTGTGCACCGGGCCTCTAGTTTATAATAAATGTCCCTTACACGAGGCAGGGGTTTATGAGATTCATGACATTTCAAGTGTTGGACCTTTGGCATGTATGGTCTGGAGTTATTGGACAATCAGAACCTTCAAAAAAAAAAAGTATTTTACAAGGCAGTTGAAAATCACAAATGCTATTTTCATGCTATTATTTTGAGATCTTTTGAACTCCCTTTTAAAGTCAGTTTCATAAAAAGTATTGAGTTGATTCCTAAGGACCAGATCTAGTCAATACCCAAGGCTTGTTGATTCTGCCTACTGTAAAAAAAAATTCACATTGGAATTTATACACATGCAGATTTATGAGCCTGTGAGGATTGCTGGGCTGTGTTAAGGGGCGGGGCTTGCTCCCTCTCCACCTGTGCAATTCCTGGACCCCTTAAGAAACAGCAGCCTGAGCTCATTAAGGACCTCTCTGAGGGGGTATTAGACAACATGAGGGACTGTGGTGAAATGGAGAGCATGTGACCTGCCTAAAAGTATTTAAAGTAATTTTTTAAAAATAATAACTATTCTTGACCAAATACAACTGAAGGTCAAATTTGGCTCCTAGGCTATAAGTTTTCTAGCCCTGCTAGAGGCTATATCCATTCTGAGCCCGGCTCTGACTCCTACAATTCCAGAGGACCCACTATTACTGCTCTGCCTTTAGAGCTTTACCTCACATTGCCCCTCAATTCCTTCCTGTTCTTAAAGACTCTGACACCCCATCTTGCTTTTTCTGTTTAGGTACTAGATCGCTCCATGGCAATCTGGTTTGTGACGCATTGCTGTCCATGCCCTGAACCTCTCCTGCACTTTGCTCCCCAGTGTCGGCAGGAGTGAATAAGAGAGGTGCCGGAATATATCTACTTTAGGAAGCTTCAGAATAGAGGCCTCTTTCTGGAACATTTGAAGCTGGCATTTTTCCAGCCTAGGGTGTTTCCATTCCCTATGACTCCATGAGGTGTGTGGTAGAGACAAGTACCCTTTAAATCTGGTAACCAAGATTACCATGTTTATCATTTTTCAAAAAATCCCAGACAATAACTCAGGGTGAAACTTCCTGAGGCATTTAAACAGGGCTGATCATTCCATTCTTTGTGCTATTGTTGCACCTAATAGCTACCGCCTCTATTATGATGTGTATCACATTGCATTACACCTAGCTATTTACTCCTCCACCTCCTCCATTTGTCCGTGATCTCTCTGAGGATATTCACTGGATTTTATAATCTTTTCATCCTCAGCACCCACTGAAGTGCCTTGCACATAAAAGCCATTCAATAGTGTTTATTGAATGGGTGACATAAATAATTGCTAAGAAAGGTTACCAGCACTCTAAGTAAGCTACTTGAAGCACTTCTATTATTTTCTGATTCCATAGTAGAGAATGAACAGTAGAAGAATGCAGCTATTAACTAACACATTTTGTGTTTTTGGCAGTCACATGACAGAAGTAAATTAATATTTTGAGGACATAGGTCATAATTTCCTTTAGACATCTGAAACAATTTCTGAGCATCCTTTAAAAATAAGCTCAGAGGGAAGGGGATGGGGGTCAGGCAGAGAATAACCGAAGAACTTATATGCATATATGCATAATCCATGGATACAGACAATAGTATGGTGAAGCCTTGGGGGTGGCGGAGGGAACCAAGTGGAGGGGAGTAATGGGGGACGTCTTTATTGTAATATCCTCAACAATAAAGATAAAAATCTTAAAAAAATAAGCTCCTAAAGTTCAGGTACCATACTTTTAAAAACTGTCTTAATATGGGTATTAAAGCTGCAGGCTACATTTAAAATCCTACCAGGTTAATGATGTTGCTGCTAAATGAAGTCACTCATAGGAAAATATCCACCATTCTGGAATTGTGGACATTTGCAGTCTGAGAAACTTAGAATATTTTTGAATATAGGTAGGCAACTGTGCATATTTTTTCTGAATTCAGAGGAGTGGAGTGGACGGATTGGTTGTAAGATTTGTGAATTTCCAACATTCAGGACAGAAAAAAAGAGCAAGGGAGAGTGGTGAGGAGGCTATAGTAGAGAAAGAGCGTGGAGGCTTGTGTCTGGGTAGCAACAGTGAGGTAGTGGGAAATGGTGACACTCAGGATATACTTGGAAGATAGATCTGACAAGGGTTGCTGAAGGATTGCATGTGGGATGTGAGAAAGGAAAGTTAAACTTGATTTCAAGGGGTATGACTAAAGCATCTGAAAGAAAGGAGCTGCCACTTGCTCAGATGATAAAGAGGACAAGAAAAGCAGGTTTGGGGAGAACATCAGACACTAGATTTGGGTGTGATGAATAGGCAACCAGGTGGAGATAATGAGTAGGCAGTAGGATACAGTAGTGTGGAATTCAGTGGCTAGGTCATGGCTGGAGTTATAACTACTATATGTGGGGCAATTAGAGTACAATGAGTATTTAAGGCCTCAAGCCTGGATGAGATGAATAAGAGAATGTGTACTGATAGAAATAGATGCCTAAGGATTGCGTTCTGCACTACTCCAAGATTTAGCAGGCAGAAGATGAGGAACCAGTCAAGGGATTTGAGAATTTGTGGCCAGAAAGACAGGAGGAAAACCAAGAGAGTGTATATCCTTGAAGCCACGAGGAGAAAAGTAGATAAAAAAGAAAGAATGATTGAGTGTCTCAAATACTGCTGATCAGGCAAGCATGAGCATTGGCTATAACAACACAGAAGTCATTGGTGACCTTGATAAGAAACAGTTACAGTGAATTAAGAGGATAAAAGCCTGGCTGGTGTGGACTTGCTAGTGAAAGGGGGAAGAGAAGTAGAAAGCAGAGAATCTAACCACTCTTACAGAGAATGTTGCTATTAAAAGCAGGGCCCCCAAAGAATCTCTGAATAGAATTCAAAGAGTGCATGAATTTTGATTGAATAAAGGATTACATCTCTTAGATGAATTGTGTCCTCCCAAAAAGATATGTTGCAGTCCATCCTCCAGTAAATCAGAATGTGACCTTTTCTGGCAGTTTGGTCTTTACAGAGGTAATCAAATTAAAATGAGGTCCTTAAAGTGGACCCCAATCCAATATAATTGTTGTCCTTATAAAAAGGGAAATTTGGACACAAAAGCAGACCCATATTGCCCTGGCTGGTTTGGCTCAGTGGATTGAGTGTTGGCCTGAAGGGTCCCAGGTTTGATTTCAGTCAAGGGCACATGTTGTGTGAATATAGTTAGGCAACTGTGCATAGGTTGAGTGCTCAATCCCCACTGTGGGGTGTGCAGGAGGCAGCTGATCAATGATTCTCTCTCATCATTGATGCTTCTATGTCTCTCTCCTTCTCTCTTCCTCTCTGAAATCAATAAAAAAATATATATATTTTTAAAAAGCAGACACATATAGAGGGAAGATGATGTGGAGAGACACAGGGAGAAGAGCATTATGCTGGCCCAAGACAAGGAACATCTGAGGCTACCGGAGCTGGAAAAGGCAAAGAAGATCTTCCCCCACAGGTTTCAGAGGGAGCATGACACTCCCCATACCTTGATTTCAGACTTTAGCCTCAGAACTCTGAGACAATATATTTCGGTTGTTTTAAGCCACCCAATTTGTGGCATTTTGTTAGAGCAGTCCCGAGAAACTAACAAGGTAAATTCAAAATCCCAGTGTCTCACTGCTAGCCTTAGTACATATTTCACTCAATTTAGTAAGCTATTAACAGGATTATATTCTCTGTTCTGTGGGTACATGCTACCTCTTCAATAAGACAGGAAAGCACCTCAACAGCATCTTATTGTATAATGATAGCTAGTACTTTGAGTTATGTACCGAATATTAAACATTGTGCTCTGCATGTATTATTTTATATAAATCCCCACAATCCTGGACGTTGTTAGTGTTATTGTTATTATCATTCCCTTTCTACAGATAGAGGAACTGCAGCTCGAAAAGACCAAGCAATGTACTCAAGATCACACAGTCAGAAGTCTGGACTCAAATCTGGGTCTGAGAAACTCCACGTCCGCTCTTTGAACCGTTAAATCCCGCTGCCTCTACTCAGGCGTTCCCCACAGAGCGTGGCACTGTGTTGAATAAAGGATACGCTTACAGCATTTGGGCTCTTTAAGTTGTAGTGACACTTGAAATCCAACTCTATATATTTTTAAGTTCTTTTTTAATTATGGGGTCACTATTAAAATAACCATATTGAGGTGGTTGTTGTTGTTTTTAAATGTATGAAGAAGACTACCAGGACAGTCACCACTCATACATAGCAATCAAATACATGTGCTTCAGTTATCAGGCTTGATGTAGGAACTGCTTTGGAATATGAAACCCGCAGTCTCAGGCTACAGAACTTGAATTTGGGCCTTTGGCCCTGAGGAGGACATTATTCAGAGGGACGTGGAGTCTTCCACTTCTACTCTAAATAGAGTTGGGGCGGGGGGGAGGGGTGCTGAGGAGGAAGGAACAGCTAAACTATATGAGTTTTGTAAGATGCAGAGAGGAAAAAAGTTTTCTGCCCTTTAGGGAGAGAACAGCTGTTTTGTATGTTGAACAATTAGAACCTGGAGTCACTATCCCCAGTCAGTGTGTTCACAAAGACACGGGGAGAATAATGTTCCCTGTGTAGAACCAAGAGCAGTCTGCTCTGTTCCTATGTCATGTCAACTTTGCAAGTTTGGAGAACGGAAAAATGGCCAAAGGAGTGGGTGACGCCACTTGGTCAGATGTGGAGGCCAGCGGGCGCTCCAGAGAGGCTATGCGTATGCACAGATATACATTCAGTGGATACACAGGTTTTTGGAAGGATTAAGTGAGCAAAGTATGTCAGAGTGCTTCGTTCCTTAGTGAACCACATCCCAGATAACGTGCTTAACAGGCACTGTCTCACTTAATGTATTATTATTCCCACTTTACAAAGGTTCAACGACATAAAGAACTTAAGAGTACTAGATCTAGAACTCAATCACTCTTTCTATGATACCACATTACATACAGAAATCCAATAATACAGAAGATGAATGAGGAGGAAGGAACGGCTAAACCACATGAATTTTGTACGATGCAGAGAGGAAAAAGTTTTCTGCCCTTTAGGGGAAAAACAGCTGTTTTGTTCTTTCCCTAACTATACATACAGATCCACTATGAATATGCCAAACATGCACATATTGGCTCCTTGTTTTCAGAGTAAAGGTACGGGTGATTCTCTTCTTTGTGTAGTTAACAGAGATCTCCATACCTTCCCAGAACTCACCTGGAGCAGCAGGGATGGTAATAAGTATTTGTTGATTGGTTAATTAACTAAGTAGGACTCAGAACCATTACAGTGGTTCTCAACCTCTGGCCCTTTAAATACAGTTCCTCATGTTGTGACCCAACCATAAAATTATTTTCGTTGCTACTTCATAACTGTAATGTTGCTACTGTTATGAATTGTAATGTAAATATCTGATATGCAGGATGGTCTTAGGCGACCCCTGTGAAAGGGTCATTTGACCGCCAAAGGGGTCACGACCCACAGGTTGTGAACCGCTGCATTAGACCATCAAAATAGTGTCTTCATTTGCACACTAGAATACAATGTGAAGCAAGGCTTCTTGTGCAGATGGAAGGAAATTTCTCAAAATGAGAGGCTTGAGAATCAGAGACTTTAGTTTAAATCCTTGGCTCTTCTCTGTCTCAGCTGTGCCTTTGGGTAGATGACTGATTCCCTCATTCTCCATTTCTTCATTTGTAGCCATGGGACTACTGTTATATGTATTCCCCAAATTATTTCTGGAATAAAAGTGAGATGATGCACTTATCATGGGGCTGAATCAATAGAAATTATCACATGGTCTGATACAACATCTCTGAACATGTGAAATTTATGCTTTGATTTTGGGTTGTGTAGATTCCTATTTTAACATAAGAACAGCTTAATTAATGCCTGGTTATTTGAACCTAGTGAAGCAAGCTATGTTAGTATTAATAAACTTTTGGAAACAATCATTATGGTAGTTATAGCAGATCAACTATAGATGAGTCCAAATGTGGATATAATTCACTGTACCTGAATGCAGATGCTAAACTCAAGAATTCAAATTACTTTGTATCTATAACATTTCACTACAAATTATCAAAATATGTCATGCCAATATGGTCATAAAAATTGTTATAATATTTGAAGAAAAGGTATTTATTAAGCTGTTATGTATTCATTTATTCAACTGAAATATCAACTTTTCAAAAAGGTTTCACTTAAAAGAATATGAAATACCTAGAAAAGAAGATCTGGATTGCTTTCCAGCATGGCTGGTGTTGCCCAGTGGTTGAACATTGACCTATGAACCAGGAGGTTACGGTTCAATTCACAGTCAGGGCACATGCCCAGGTTGCAGGCTCAGTCCCCAGTGTGGGGCATACAGGAGGCAGCTGATCAATGATTCTCTCTCATCATTGATTTTCTATCTCTCTCCCCTTCTCATTTCCTTTCTAAAATCAATAAAAAAATACATTAAAAAATAAATAAAAGACTCTTATTTTCCGTTTGCTATATTTTTTGTATACGTGAATCTACTCATTTTTCAAATTCCATGACTAGTATGGATCGAGTTTATAGGTGCTAATACATGCAGGAACTCCTAAGCCAGCTTTGAAACACAAGACAAAACAAACAAACATACAAAACTATATCAGCTTTACCTTAAGATTCCCAAGATTTGGGCAATTAAACAATATGGTCTATAATGAATTGAAGTTGTGAATTAAAGTACAATTCCTGAATTTTTCTGTGCTATTTGAAACACAAATGGAAACAGTTTTGTGGAGTGCCAGAAAGCCCACGTGAATTTTCCAAGGATGGAAGTTCAAACAGCATGCAGATAGTAAGTAATCCCTGACCGACGAATTCTAGGAAGCAACCGGCTCTGTTTATTACACAGAGGACTCCAGCTTTCTTGCAATGAAGTCACCTTTAGACTCTAGAAGACTTTCTGGGATCACAGTGCATTCTGCTTCTGCGCACTTCTCCAGGGAATCTTAGCCAAAGACCTCGGCCAAAGAAACATGAAGTGGGAGTCAGACCATCAAAGAAATTTCATGCAGGTAACTTTTCTTAAGTGGATCCCATTCCACAAAGGATAGTAAAAGGCTCTGGGTCCTGTTGTGAAATATTTTTGTTAAAAATGAATCATGTTTAATTTCAGCTCTGTGAATTAACTCTGCCTGGGATGTCCTGTGGTATTAGATTGTTTGGTCATTTGTGTGTCAACTGCCTCCTTCAGGAATGAAAACCAGCCTTCCTGGGAGCATGTCTGACACTGAAAGTCCCCTCCTCCTCCTACCCCTCTCTCTCTCAGTAACAGCAGCCGGAAAGGCTCTACGCCCTGGACCACCTCTCATTAGGGAAGCAAGACGCCTATTATACCTCCAGGTATAAATCAGATTCTCTTCCTGCAGATTAATATGCTTTGATCCAATATGAACCAGAAACATTGCCACTAAAAACCTCTAGATGCCCTCCTACGTTTCACAGATTATAAATGTTCTCTGGGCTCTCACAGCATAAATCACTGAAGATGCTTTAGTTGATTAATGGAGGTCATTTTATGAGAGTGCATTTGGCATCTGTGTATGTCTCATTGAATAAGATTTTCTTTTTAGGGATCAGAGGAGGCCTTGTTAGAGGAGACATGTGGTAGTCATGGGAGAGGCACAAATTAACTTTCAACCCAATTTCAGCAATGAATGAATTCCATTCCACACTCATAGTTTCCCATTTGAAAACCACCAAAATTAATACATTTTAACACATTCCTCTCAGAGCAAGCCTTGTACGTGACTAGGTTAGATAATGACCTATATACCGGGAAGTCTCTTTTTTCTTCCAAACCCCTCCCCCACCAATAAAAATATCTCTTTCTCCAGTCCCAGGATCAAGTTCTACTGTTAGTGTTAGAGTGTTGTTTTATTTTGCCTTGATCATCCAGAATTTCTTATGAAAATGCCAAGACCTCTGGGGAGTGCACTATATTAAGCCTTTTTCAGTTCTCAACTCAGAGATCACTTCCCAACTACCAGAGAGTTAGTGAAAAGCCTGGAGATGAAAGAGAAGGGATCTGAGATGCCAGGGCCCCCCAAAAGGAAGGAAACTTTTCTGAGTTTATTTTAAATTTTCTACATACTTTTGCATACTATGGAGAAAATAAACAGGATATTCTGGAATGGTACCAGCTCAGAAGTCAGAATAAAAACTTGCAGGTCTTCGCCCTGGCTGGTGTCGCTCAGTTGGTTGGGCATCGTCTTGTGCACCAAAAGGCTGCTGGTTCATTTCCCAGTCAGGGCATGTGCCTGGGTTGTGGTCTCAATGCCTGCTAGGAGCCATGCAGGAGGCAGCCAATCGATGTTTCGCTCTCACATTGATATCTCTCTCTCTCTCTCTCTCTCTTTCTCTCTCTCTCTCTCAAAATCAATAGGTCCTCAAAGGAACCAATACATTATCTCTGCCTCTATAGTCTGGGGAATGCTATACCAGGGATCATTCATGGTCCGCTTTTCTGTAGACAGTGGCTATGTGGGGACTTGTGGAATTTACGATGAGCAATGGTAGCTTATGTCACGGTGCCACATTTGAGGACTGCTAAATGGCCACTGATGTGGTGGTCAAATTCCGAAGTCTGACTTCCAACTGGCAAATGGGGTCACCTCATTGCAAGGTGGGAGGACTTCTTAGAGAGGACCTAGCTCATTTTCCAATTCAAACATTGAATTCCACGTAAATAATAAATGCCACGTGGTCTCCCAGTCTCTTCTGGAACATCTGCTGGGCTGGGGAACTTTCTCATTCAATTTTCAGAAAGTTCTGAAATTGTATTCTTATGTTTTATAAAAATCTGCCTCCCTGAGACTTCTACCCTGAGTTTCCACAGAACAAGCTAGACATACATGACAGTTATTCAAATATCTAAAAAGAGCCTTTTTGTACCAGAAATGGGAATAAACACACTGCCTTTGATTTAAAGAAATTCTAGCACTTTCTCAGCAAATGTGAGTTAATAAGGACAGTAAAAGTCTTGTCCAAGGTTATCTCGCAAAGTATGCAAATGTGCTAACATGGCTTCCTGGACAATCATGTCAACTTTGACCTGAAGACAAGAATATACAGAAAGTTCCTTAGCCTTTCCAGAAGATATTGGGATACTACTCAAACCATTCCGAACTGTTTATTTCTTCTTTTATAGCTATATATTTGCATCTTCTTTTTGGAAGGATTATAAAACAGAACATTTTGAAATCTTATCTATATATATAAAAGCCTAAGTGACTATCCGACCGTCCGACCGTCCGACTGGTAGCTATGACATGCACTGACCACCGGGGGGAGGTGCTCAATGCAGGAGCTGCAGAGCTGCAGTGACTTGCAGCTGTGGTTCTCAGGTGACACACCCAGAACCAGAGAGGAGGGAGCCCGATTCCAGGGTGCATCACCAGAGAACCGCCTTCTCACAATCTGGGACCCCTCAGGGGGGATGTCAGAGCGCCAGTTTCGGCCCGATCCACGCAGGCCAGGCTGAGGGACCCCACCAGTGCACGAATCTATGCCCCGGGCCTCTAGTATTCAAATAACTGGCCTCTGGCTCATTACTATAAAGCCCTCTCCAATCAAAGGTTCTGCTCATCTGTGTCTTTCCAGAATGGTACTGTGCCTGAGTGAAGAGGTGAGACTAGCAAGGAATGGAATCTGCTCCCTTGGGTATGCATAGGCACAGGGTATCATTTATTGATGCTTAGAAATTCATCCATTTTTACTTCAGGTTGGATTTCTGTATGTAAGACCTTTCCCTGTCATTTCAGAGTTTTATCTGGATGTCAGAATGTCAGTGGGATAAAAAGATTTTTCTAAAAAGACATCTGAAGTACAAGTAGGGTTGAACTATCGTTCTTTCTCTCCCCCACACATCTGGTGGAAGGAACAGAAACATGGCTGCAAACACAGCCATAGATGTCAACACCGTAGTAAAAATAATGGAAGGAGTCAAAGATTAGAACTAGCAATGTTTTTCTGGTGAGAGGAGAGCTGGACTGGGAGCCGGGACACTTAGATTCTTTCTCAGCCCTGGTTTGAGATCTTCGTAGTTCTCCTTATATCTCATCTCATAATGCTTTTCCAGATTATTCCTAAGAAAACTTTTAAAAAGCTAGCATATACTGTTGCAAGAAATTAACCTTTTTTCCCCTGCCCTTCCTTGCTGGAGCCTTTTGCCCTCTGCAGCATCCACATTGCTTGAAGGGGAATTAGGACTGGCATCCAAAGAGCAGAAATGCAGTGAGAAAAGTGAGCCTATACTCAGTTTTGACTTCTAAAATATATATATTTTTAAAAACTTACATGAGAAAAAATAGCTTTGAAAGCCAAAATGCTAATTTCAAAGTAGTGGGTTTGCTTGAGAGAAGAAGGTGCCCTTAAGAATCAAAGGGAAAATCTTCAGGGAGAAGACCAAGGGAAACCAGATAGTCACCTGAATTTTGAGGGTAGAAAGGAGGTATGGGTAACATGGGGCCTGACATTAGAGGAGGTTTGCAGGGGGCCTAAGGAAAGGGGGTTAGGACTGAGGGTCCATCAAAAATAAATGGAAATGGCTCAGGCCTTTCCTTGAACAAATGACAAAGTCTGGAAGCCTCCATACAAAGCATCATCCATTACCATTTATGTAATCACCATGAGTCCCTTAGGCTGAAGTCTTCTCTGGCAGGTAAGAAACTGCCACTCCTGGGGTATCTCACCTGGGAGTTAGCCAACCAAAGTAATTGGCATGGCCCAACAATTTGCTGAGTCCCTTCCAAATTGCTCTATGTGAGTAACCGCCTTCTCAATGACCCAGGGCACTTATCAGCAGGCTCCACTACCAAGAAAATATCGATGGGTCTAGATCCGTGGTCGGCGAGCCACATGCGGCTCTTTGGCCCCTTGAGTGTGGCTCTTCCACAAAATACCATGTGTGGGCGTGCACGTACAGTGCGATTGAAACTTCGTGGCCCATGCGCAGAGGTTGGTATTGTGTGGAAGGCCAGTATTTTGTGGAAGAGCCACACTCAAGGGGCCAAAGAGCCACATGTGGCTCATGAGCCACAGTTTGCCGAGCCAGTTTGCCGACCACTGGCCTAGACAATCAATATATATAAAAGCCTAAGAGACTGGCCAACTAGCTGACAGTCCAACTGGTAGCTATGACACACACTGGCCACCAGAGGGTAGATGCTCAACGCAGGAGCTGCCAGGCTGCGGTGACTTGGCAGCTGCGGTTCTTGGGTGATGCACCTGGAACCAAAGAGGAGGGAGCCTAATTCCGGGGTACGTCACGCGAGAACCGCCATCTTGCAATCCGGGACCCCTCAGAGGATGTCAGACTGCTGGTTTTGGTCCAATCCCTGCAAGCCAGGCTGAGGGACCCCACTGGTCAGTGCACGGGCCTCTAGTATCATATAACAGTTCTTGGCAAAAGGGGGAAAAAAACCAAAACAAATGTAAAGATTTAAGGCCTGGCCAGTGTGACTCAGTGGTTGAGCATCAACCTATGACTTAGAACAGCGGTTCTCAAACTGTGGGTTGCGACCCCTTTGGGGGTCGCACCACCCTTTCACAGGGTCACCTAAGACCATCGGAAAACACATATATAATTACATATTGTTTTGTGATTAATCACTATGCTTAAATTATGCTCAATTTGTAACGATGAAATTGGGGTCACCACAACATGAGGAACTGTACTAAAGGGTCGAGACATTAGGAAGGTTGAGAAACACTGACTTAGAAGGTCCTGGTTCAATTCCTGTTCAGGGCACTTGCCCAGGTTGCAGGCTCAATACCTAGTAGGGGGTGTGCAGGAGGCAGCCGATCAATGATTCTCACCCATCACTGATGTTTATATCTGTCTCTCCCTCTCCCTTCCTCTCTCTGAAATCAATAAAATATATATATATATATTTTAAAAATTATATGCATATATATAAAATTATATACAATAAAATATCTTTTAAAATTATATATATTTTTAAAAAAAGATAATTGGAAAAAAAGGTTTAAGAAGCAAATAAGGAAAAACACTCTCACTCACTCATTTCATTTAATTCATTTCTTAAAGTAAAAAAAGCCTAGCTTCTTAAATAGGACTGGCTGAGAATTACAGCAATTTCTGTATCAAATAATCTGTCCTACCCCACTAAATTATACTCTTGTTAGTTCTGAAATAGGACCCACCAAAAAAAATTGTTCCAGCCTAATCAAATTTGCCCAAATAAGGATTCCTAATTTACCTACATGATTGGCAGTATTAATGCAGATATATATGCACAAGCAAAAGGCAAATTAATAAGCAAAGGAGTCCAGTTTTTTCTAGGAGGAATGGTTCTTTCTGGTTAAGGTGACATTTATAAACATTGCTCTGAGTCCTTATGCTACACATGCGAGAGGTGAGGCACAAGGTGTTGACCTCAAACCAAACAGCATGACACGGGCCTTCCAAAATCTCAAGATCTCTCCAGAAAGAACCCTCTGCATTTGAGTAGGATTCCAGTGGTTCTGGAAAGGCTCTGGTTCTGGTTCTGTTTCTGGGCGACCCCTGTGTAATCGTCGTTCGACCCCCAAAGGGGTCGCGACCCGCAGGTTGAGAACCGCTCATTTAGACAGAAGGTGGCACCAGAAGAGAGAAGGGGTAAGAACAAAGGTGAAGAGGAGTTAGTGCTCAGGTAATGGAAAGTTTCAGCGCAACTGCTTTTCCAAAACAGGATTCCAGATCAAGAGGCCAGATTTCTGACCACTGCCTCCCTATGACTTGGGGCCAATCTGAGTGCTGGGCTTGCCTTTGGGGCATCGGGAGCCTTGGGAGGTACAGGCTGGCATTTAACTCTCTCAGACTCACCATTTACTAACTGCTGGGCTTCAGGCAAGATACTTATCCTACCTGAGCTTCAATGTCTCCATCTGTAAAGTGGGCACAATACTACGACCACCTAACTCACTGAATCCGTGAGGCAAAATCCTCAGTCAACTACAAAGTAGTAAAGAAGGCAAGAGGAGGTTAAGTGGCATTAATTTTTTTAAATTGGAAATAAAATAGCTTTGCCAAGTACTTATGTTTCTACTGGTGATGTTATGATCAAGGTTCTTAAGAGAGAGATGTGTAAATGAACTATTTCATTACTGTCCCACAGCTGTAGCATTTTTCTATCGGGCAGTCAAAATGGACTAGGAAGGTGTCTGTCTTTGCAAATCATCCCTGGTCTGGCTCAGTTCATTTTATATATTTCCTTGGAGGCATTAAACAGAAATCTACTTTCTGTGCTACTTGCTCATCCAGAAGAATTCTTTGTCTCTTAAATAATAGCATGGGAGAGTCTAATATTCTCAGAATAAAACTTCCTTTAGTCCACAACTTAAGAGTTTCCAAAAATAAAACACTAGCAATGTTTATAAATTCATTTCAAAGGATCTGGGTAATTAGTCATTAGTCACAGCGTGCTTATGGAGGAAACCGATTGATTATTACACTGGGTAATTGTTAGCAAATGCCTACGTGAGCATTTCTGTATGCCCAATTTTGTGCCATGCATTGTGTGGGAGTTTAAAAAAACCCTGTAAGCACTGAACTGTTCTCTTTAAAGTGATTCATTTGATGTTCTGTGGATTTACCTCAATAAAAAAGGGGGTAATTGTTAGATTAGCAGCTCCCCTCAAGAAAATGATGGTTATGTTCTGATCAAGATGAAAACTAACCTTCTTTCACCCAACAAACATATCCCAAGTGTGTGTTTCATTCTGGGTATACACGTTAGGGGCTACGTTACGTCATATGACAAATACGAATGCCTGGAATTAATGGAGACAAGACGAGTGCTGGCTTCTTGGAGGAGGTAGTTTTGGCCATGAAAGAGTACTAAGGTTATAAGTAAAAGGTTAAAAAAAAAAAGAGTGTTTTTAGGAAGAAAGAATTTTTTTTAAAGCAACCCTGAGCACGGCATAAATCCTGGTCAGTAAGGTATCCACCTTGATTTCGATGCTCTTTTGTTATGACTACAAGAAATGCTCTGTGGAATTCATCAAGCCATTTAACAGAGTTATTCACAAGATGGAAAATACAGGCTGTGGGATAGTTCGATGGATTCACAAGTGTCATAAGGTGCCTATTGATGCACCAAATACCAGGCAGGAGGATCATCTCTAGTACTGTGTTGCTGCTTCCAAAATATGTCCTGCCCCAAAAGTCATTATCAGACACTTGGTTGAAGACATAAGTGGCATTGATGATCAGATTTACAGCTGACCATGACATTGGGAGAGGACATTCATACATCGGATGACAGATGGAAAATCCATAAAGAATTCATCTGACTGAAATGATGGCAAGATTGAAAAAGATGAAATAAAGTCTACATAAATATACTTATTTCTGGGGTTGGGGAGAGCTACCCAAATCCAGTTATGAGGGGCATGACTTAAAAGTAGTACAGATAATAATTAAAAGGGGTTGTATTGTTGGTTAGATATAAATTTAATATTTATGCCTGCCGGCATGGCTCATTGGTTGAGTGTCGACCTATGAACCAGGAGGTCATGGTTCAATTCCCAGTGAGAACACATGCCCAGGTTGCAGGCTCGCTCCTCAGTGTGGGTTGTGAAGGAGGCAGCAGATCAATGATTCTCTCTCATCACTGATGTTTCTATCTCTCTCTCATTCTCTCTTCCTCTCTGAAATCATTAAAATATTTTAAAAAATAAATAAAGTTAATATTTACCATGTCAGCACACTACGCCCCAGAAGCTAATATGAGTTTTAGTTCTAGATGCGTCGTGTTAGGAGGAGCAGTGTCAACCAGGAGGGTCTCCAGAAGACAACCAGGAGAGTAAGGGATTTTTGAGGATCATCTGAAGACACTGATTATGGGTCATTTTGGAATGATAACACATGATAACCATGCAAAATATGTAAAGGCTGGCAGATGAAAAGGAGGCAAAACAAAGGCTAATGAACAATTATTGTAGAGACTCTGAATTTACCTGTATTCAAGACTTTTCTGACAAAGTATGTGAAAAGGGAATGAGCTTCCAGAAACTTCCTGTCACTAAAGGTGTGAAAACTGTCCCTGAGTGACAGCTGTGTGAGACACTGATCATCAGATACAGGACTAGGCTTTCTAAGGTCCTTTTCAGTGTGAATATCTATGATTCAAAGAGATTTAGAATGTAGCAGATGTCGAAGTTCAGGTTCCTCAAGTCTAATCTGGAGGAGAAAAGAGAGTCAAATATAAAGTAGGAGAGAGACCCGATAAAAGTTGTATCTGAAGACAGTTCTAGCAGGATCACTGTAGTTCAGAGAAGACTAGAACCCAGGAAGTCGAAAATGGGGCTCTGGCAGTAATCCAATTATGAGGCAATGGGGTCTGGATTGGGTCAATATCTATAGAAATGAGAAAGAAATGGCATAATACGTCACACAAGAAAAGCTGCCAGGATTTAGTCATTAGCTACTCATGGGAGACAGAATAAAGGCATAAGCTTATTCAGGGTACTGGAACTGAAGTGGTAACTAGATACACAAGTGGAATTACCTGGTAGGCAACTGGAGCTGTGATACTAGAGACTGGATGATAAATCTGAGACGAAAGTTTGAGATTTACTGTAATAAAGATGATGATTGAAGCTGTGAAATAGAGGAGCTCTTAGAGGAATCAAAGGAATAGAAAACCCTGGACAATGCATATGAAAACCAGTAAAGCAAAGATATCCCAGATGGGGAGTAATTGTTCAAATAGCTGTCTTCAGAGTCAGGTCCAAAATCACCAATAGTGGAAGAAGCAATTTGTGGTGGAAGGGCCTCCCATTTTGCCATCTGTAACAGCTCTGCTCCCATAGGATTTTCCTCTGCTATAACCATTTTATGAGATATGCATGTAAGTGCCAGTTAGACACACACATACACACTCAACACATTATGGGTTTGGGGAACCTAAGCATAAGCAAGATGACCTAAGTTAGACTGTACCACATGCCCCATTAAATGGAGCCATTTTATCACATTACAGTACAGAACTGCCAATTGAATAAGTTTTAGAATCATCTTTTACCCAGGAAGCAAAGCAGTGACAGACTGAGCCCTGAAGTAGGAGGTTCTTCTGGAGTGTTATGGACTAAATTGTGCACCCCCGCCCCAAATTCATATGTTGAAGCACTAAGCCCCAGTGTGATTAATTTTGGAGATAATGTCTATAGGAGATAATTAAGGTTAAATGAGATTATAAGGGTAGAACCCTAATC
Source organism: Myotis daubentonii (assembly GCF_963259705.1). Classification (NCBI taxonomy): domain Eukaryota; kingdom Metazoa; phylum Chordata; class Mammalia; order Chiroptera; family Vespertilionidae; genus Myotis; species Myotis daubentonii. The sequence goes on along the minus strand of NC_081846.1, from coordinate 62,494,240 downwards.
TTATAGGACTGGTGTCCTGATAAGAAAGGGAAGAGACATCCAGCACACACACATATACAGAGGAAACGCCTTATAGGACATAGTGAGAAGGAAGCCTTTTGCAAGCCAGGAGGCAAGTCCTCACAAGAAACCAAAACTGCCAGCACTTTGATCTTGAACTCTCAGCCTCCAAAACCGTGAGAAAATATATTCTGTGTTTAAGACCCCCGATCTGTGATATTTGGTCATGGCAGCCACGCAGACTAATACGCACATCAGGGCCTCCTTTAGGCCTTGCTTCTGCTCTGTGGTCAATGAGTTGGGCATTGTTGAACTAATGTCTCAGTCATACGCTGACAACAAGTTCAAATGAAAGTTCAGCTAACAGAGAAACCCAGACTGCACATACCAAGACATTTTCTGCAGGTGCCTCAATGCGTTTGTTTGTTAAAATGATTTCCCAACTTTCCCACTAAAATGAAAGTTCATCAAAAGGGAAAACACATGGGATAAGAAAAAATACTCAGGTTTTAGGGACAAGTTTAGCCCAGGACAGATGACAGATAAGTTCTGGTGGAAATCAGCAGTCAGGAAAAAAATCAGAGCTTCAGGGTGTGTCCTGACCAGCCACATACTCAGCAGGGCATGAGGCCAAACGAGGTGGAAAGGGGCAAGCATGGCCGACGGGGAGGAGAGAAAGAAGGAAATAAATGACAGTCCCAGAGAGATGCTATTTCACCCCCATGATTTTAGCAGGAGCCATCCTTAGGGAAAGGGTATTCCGGGAGTTACAGGGGTCTCTTCTATAGATCCTTACAGAAGTGACATTATGACTCCGGAGGACTGTGGTGACTGTGGGTCTTTTAGAAAACAAAATCTGAGTCAATCCTGGTGCCCTGTGCCACAAATCCTGTGTGTGACATGTGCTCACAGCCTGAGATCTGATTGCAGTCCAATCCCCCAAAGAGAGAGACCGGATGAAAAACGTGCTATATGTGGCCAATGTGAAGAAAGGAGCAGTCGTCAGAAGAAGCAACCCAGCTGAAAAGAGCACATTAAATCGGATTTGCAGAAGGGGCCTCTACACTCGATGCCTAGTTGGCCCTGTCATCCTGGCCCAGGAGTCTGCTGGGTGAGGCTACGGGGAAGCTCTACGAGTGAGTAAAGAGGAGAAGTCCGGGCTAGTCTTTCAACACATGCTGTTCCATCAACCTGCGAGCTGGGCTGGTGGCCCTGCAGCGAGCAGAGAATCACCTGGGGTGCTTTCTAAAGATAGTGCTCCTCGCTTCCCCTGCTGATCTGGAATGGGGTTCCAGGAGCTGCATTCCTAACCGGCTTGCCGGGTGATTCTGCTGCCGTGGCCTGGGGACCATGCTTTGAGACCCGCTGCTGTAGGGGTTCTGAATCACACGAGACTAGACGAGTTTAGAGATGGTTTCTGAGGGGCCTGAAAATGTCCACATACTTTCCAAAGGTGCTGCTGGACACACTTACTGCAGGGCTCCCTTTGTAAGAAGGTTCTTTGATTTGCAAAAAGCTGTGAAGTCTTCTGGCGCTGGCAACAGAGGCTCCTAACTGGGAGCGAGTAGTGCCAGCAACACCCCTTCTCGGAGCTCGCCCAGCACTTTCTGCAGGCACCTGCCCCAACGGAGCCCAGCAGAGAGATCTCTGAGATCAGATTTAATCACTGCTGTGAGAGTGCCAATTTGTTGGCTGACTGGGGCCTGGTGTATACAGAAACAAGCAGCAGTCGCCTTCAAAAGAGAAGAAAAGGCCACTGAAGGAGAATACGGGAATGGTCTATTGCGGAGTCTTCTCTTGGCTGGAGCTGCCAGAGGAGGTGAGGGCGCCCGGGTGCTCCACTCAGAGCTCACGCCTCCAGGAGACCAATGGCTCGCTGAGAGGCTGTCTGCCTGGCTCGCTGAGAGGCTGTCTGGGCCTTCAGTTTTGGGCAAGCCAAAGCAATGTGGGTTCGAGTGGCAGTGTCATTAGTGCATTTATCGCATTCAGGTTGGCTGCTTAAAAATCCCTTACAATGGAAAAAGGAAGGAACTCCTCCCATTTGCAACAGCATGGATGGACCTGGAGACCATTATGCTAAGCGAAATAAGTCACATGATCTCACTCATTTGTGGAATATAATGAACATAAACTGATGAACAAAAACAGATCCAGAGCCAGTGAAGCATCGATCAGACCGTCAAACCTCAGAGGGAAGGTAGGGGAGGGTGGAGGTAAGGGGGAGAGATCAACCAAAGGACGTGTATGCATGCATATAAGCCTAACCAATGCACACAGACACTAGGGGCGGGTGAGGGCATGAGCAGGGAATGTGTGTGGGGGAGGGGGGGGGGGTTGGGGGGATAAGGACTCATATGTAATACCTTAATCAATAAAGAAATTTTTTTAAAAAAGAATACAATAATTAGATAATAACCAAAAATAAATAAATAAAGCCCTTACAAGAAACTAGGCACGAACCTGGTGCCATATCCCTGTAGAGACTTCAATTTCAAAAGCCTTCTAGCTGCACGCCAGCATTTCCTAAGTGAGCCTTTCCAGTTTAGCTGCAGAGCCAGAAGGTAGTGGCATCACCTAGCAGCTGCCTGCAAAGTGCAACTTACATAATGGTGCTGTGTAAGCAAAGGGCAGGCGCTTAGGCAGGGGACACCACTCCCACTGCCATCTCCAATGTCCCTCTATGTGCTCTGACCCATGGGTCCCAAACACAGATTCAGAACGATGGCACTAATGGAAGCAGCTATTCCTGCCAAGTGTCTCATACCCTCAGGGATTTGGAAAATATTCGTTCTCCTGCCCCTGGTCACAGTGCAGAATGTGCATGAAATGGGGTGGAATTGGGAGGCATTCATTCTAAGACTTGAAGCCCTTCACTCCTTCAGCCTTTCTCCCCCCCCCCCCCTTCTAATAGGCAAGCACATGTTTTCATGTAATAAGTTTGAATTTGTGGAGTAAATGGCTACATTTTTTGAGGCAAGGCATCATTAGTCTAGCTATACCCTGCCTTTCTCGGTTTTATTCATTCCCACACCATTTTTCCACTCTTCTTTCCTTCTTTTTTTTTTAAAAAAAAATTTGTTTTATTGATTTTAGAGAGAGAGAGGAAGGGAGAGGGATAGAGAGATAGAAACATCGATGAGAGAGATGTTTGGCTGCCTCTTGCATGCCCCACACTGGGGATCCAGCCAGCAACCTGGCCATGTACTCTGACCGGCAATCGAACCAGGGACCTCTTGATTCATGGATGGATGCTCAATCACTGAGCCACAGCAGCCTGGCCCACTCCTCTTTCCTACCTTTTTTGTCTTGTTCTTTGCCTCTCCTGCTTTTTCTTCTTTCCTCTCTGTCCTTCTCACCTTCTCCTACCTCTTTCTCCCTCATTTGCCCCTCCTACTTCCTTTCCACCCTTTCTTCCATTCAGCTAGCATTTTTTTGATACTCCCTACCTATCAGATAGTAGAAATACAAAATGAAAAATGTCAGCCTGATCTAAAAGGGATGCCACTCAGTCAACACCTGTTTTAAGAGCTCCTGTGTGCCATGCACCATTGTAGGTGTTTGAGACACATGATGAACTCAACAGAACAGCGGTCCCTGTCCTCATGGAGCCTGATAAAATATATAGAGAAGTAAGTGAACTACAGGGGAGAGTACCTGAAGTTCAGAATCAGGAGTCGTGGGAGACTTCTGGCTGGATATGATGTTTGAGTTAAGCCCTGGAGAGATGTAACAGTTAGCCTTGTGGGCAAAGGATGGAACATGTGCAAAGACAAGAAGTCATATAAGAGCATGTGACCCTCTTGGGCACCTACAAGTAGGTGATGTGGTCCGAGAGTGAGGGTGCCGGTGGGACAGAGCGAGACCCCAGCACAGGCCAGGGAGTAAAGGTCCTGCCTGATGTTGCCAGGAGAGGAATCTGCCACGTATTCTGCAGGCCATGGCGAACCAGTTAAGAATTTTAAATAGGTAACAAGATGAGATTTGCAGTAAAAAATAATAATAATAATAATAATTGTGAGAGCAAACCACTCCAAAGGGAAGGTTTTGAAAGGCACAGTAGCAGAGGGAGTGTCCACTGAAGAGGTTATCCCAGTAACCCCAGTGGGAGGAGAACCAGGAGGGACATAAGAGAGAGCTCCAATCACGTTTATATAGAGAGCTATATTTTTTACTGCTCCACACTGGTCTCTAGAAGACATCCGAATGTACATTTTTAGTCTTATTCCAAGATGTGCAGACTTTCTGTACAGAGTCATATGACCTTTCCTGTCTTCATGATGTTTGCCTTACAGTTCTATATCAAAACTAACGACCCATGTTTCAGCCCCTGTGGAAAGCAGTTTGGCAGTTCCTCAAAAAGTTAAACATAGAATAACCATATGACCCAGGAATTCCACTCTTAGATAGATACACCAAATAATGGAAAACAGGTACTCAAATAAATACTTATACTAAAGTGTCCAGGCAGCAAAAGGTGGAAAGGGCCTGACTAGCTATCAATGGATGAATGTCACATATCCATGTAATGGAATATTATTCAGCCATAAGAACAAAGTACTGATCTATAGTACAACATGGATGAATCTCAAAAACATTATGCTAAGTGAAAGAAGCCACACACAAAAGGTCATGGACTATGTGATTCCATTTGTATGAAATATCTAGAATAGGTAAATCCATAGATATAGAAAGCAGATTGGTGGATGCCACGGGTGGGAGGAGAGGGGAGTGAGTATACAGTAACTGCTTAAAGGTTACTGGGTTTTATTCTGGGTGATGAAAATATTTTGAAATTAAATAGAGGTGGTGGTTGTACCACATTATGAATGTACTAAATGCAACTGAAATGTTCTCCTTAACATGGTTAATTTTATGCTACATGAAATTCACCTAATTTTTTTTTAAAGTCTTTTTAACCTAATAGCATAGTTTCACTCTTCTCTTTCCCCAACCCTCTTCCCCAATAATCAATCTCCTGATGACTGAAGTGCTGCAAGGCGGGAGCTGACCAGATCAAGACCTCCAGTGCTGTCACACAGCCACAGGTGACCACATTTTTTCGATTTCTCTGAAAGATGCTGACAGGAGCCAGCAGAATCAGGGAGGTCGGTGAGAACGGGTTTCAGTTTGCTCCTTTGAATGGTGGAGCGAGATATACCATAAACCAGGGTAACAGGAGGAGATCCTCATGGGAAGAAAGCTTAGGCCCCATTGCAGAAGCAGGTGCGAAGGCTCCAGTGAAAGTAGCTTGAGAGATGCTTGTAGACTGCAGTGTTTGGCTCCTGCCACGCTGTACCTCTGTTTCTTCCTATCAGAAAAGACTAATGAGGAAGCTGCAGTGCTGTGCACAAGGAGGCTGATTAAACCTCCCTCCCCCGGTCTCCGAGAAGGAGGCATTCTGAGAGACCTCATCTAGTAAACAAAGCAGCAAGACATTACTAAGGCACCCTGAGAATTGAGCAAGGATTTTCTAGGGCCTGGAAAATAGAAATGCATACTAGAAAGGCCTTGAGGGTCCTCGTAAGAACAAAAACACTTCTGTAAACAATTCTTTGGTAACATTCTTACTTATTTACTGGCTCTGTACAAGGACCACCAATAGATAGATCTAGAATCTATATATATAAAAGGTTAAGTGACCGACCATCTGTCCGTCCGACCTTCTTACCGACCAACTGGCTGGTACATATCACGTGCACTGGCAATTTAAAAATAAACATTGACTCATGCATGTGTGATACATATAAAGCTCTTGTTGGCACCAATCACACGCATGTTTTAATTTTATAATACTATATTATATATGCTATTTTGACATATAATTTTTTGCAGTAACGTAATTACTGCACAAATCTTTCTTCTAATTAATTTCCTTTCAATGAGCACAAATCCGTGCACTGGGCCACTAGTTAAATTATAAAGCTGATGCTTTCCAAAAAAAATTCCATCTGTTTGTGGAACAAGTATGTCAATATATTTGCAAAGTAAAAACTTAAGTTAAGTCGCTCTGATGACCAGCCTTTACATGAGTACCTGGGGATTCAAAGGCACATTCCTAATGAAGGGACCTACCATTGTTCTACCTATTATCACAACTATGACCGAGTGAATCAGCGTGGCCCTGAAGAAATAAGTAACAGCCACAGCTTCACTACAATGTCTGATCTGCCTCTACAACCCTCAACCAGCCCCTCATTTTAAATCAGGGTAGCGGTGACCAACGGTTGCTGTCCTAGCCTGTAGTTCTTTTCAGCATCACAAAAAATTAAGGCTATGGATTAATAGGGTAATTTTATTTAGGCAGAATTATTTCCATGGAATTTTTCATAGTCAGCTCATAAAGAAGTGGGATGATTTGCTTAATAGTCTTATCCACAGGGAAATATCTGAAGAGTAGATTTTATAGAAAAATGGCTGAAATGTTCATGGCCAGGAGCCAGAAAAACTAAAATGTCTTTATTCTGCTTCAAATTATTATACCTTTCTGTCTGATTTCCTATAATTGTTTGTTGTTGTTGCTTCCATTTGGCTCCCATTTAACATGAGAAGGGCTGTTAGTGTGGGGCTCATGCACAGAACTGGCTTTGTTTGTGAAGTCACGAAAATTTCGGGTGTGACCATCACAGACATAATGGCTCTGATAATGATAGAGTTGCTAAATTACGACCCAAGCTTGGAAATAAAAGAGAGGATGTTGCAAAGATCTTATTTCCAAGACAATGTCCCTGAAGATATCCTTGCAAATGAGAACAAGTAAGTAGAAATGAAGAGAATATATGATGTTCAGATGGGATTATTTCTAAACAAAATGCCTTTCAGCATTTTCTGTGACAAGTCAGCAACTCTTTAAATGCGCCCCTTGCAATTTCAGAGCTGCACCTGGTTTAATTGACAACTCTCGTCATTTCCTCAATAATTGGTGTGAACCAGTCCCATTTTACTGAGAACATCAATGCTACAGAAGCTTTGAGCGATAGCTCCCATTCACTCATTGAATATTAATTTGTGTGTCATCGCACCACGTGTCTATCTTATTCCTTTCTCTTACCCTAGGCTGGAGGGAAGGGAGGCACAGAAGAACAGCAGCATTTGATCCTTGTCCTTCAGCATCTTATATTTGCAGTGATGAGACACAGACATGTGAAATAGTTGCAGAAACCATAGGAAGCTTAGATGGTTAATGCCCAGGTGAGGGGGTAGATGCTGCTGTGTGAGTTCAGAAGAGTTTGGGAAACACGGGAAAGAGCCTCACAGAAGAAGTGGAATAAGAGTTGGACCTTGTGCAATGTGAGGACTGTAAAGAGGGGTGGGCAGAGGTGGTAATGGTGTCTACAATACTTGTACCTGAGACTGAGCACTGCCTACTCCCAACTGTGAGGGAAACACACTGACTAGAGCAGGGTTATATGGAAATAGCTGTGATAGTGTATGGATCACTAGAGTAAAATGCAAAAAAAACACACCAAACCCTTAAATTTTCCATATATCTTTAGTATATCTCAAGTTATTAATAATGGTCTACATTTTTATAAGATTGGTCAAGAACTGTTAAAGTTCACCCTGGCCAGTATGGCTCAGTTGGTTGATTCAATTCCTGGTCAGGACACATGCCCGGGTTGCAGGCTCGATCCCTCATAGGGGGCATGCAGGAGGTAGCCAATCGATGTTTCACTCTCACATCAATGTTTCTCTCTCCCCTCTCCCTTTCTCTCTCTCTCTCTCTCAAAAAAAAAAAATCAATTAAAAAGTTCTTTAAAAAAAAAGAATTGTTAAGTGTCATATACACACACAAACTTGTACACAAATGTACATAGCAGCCAAAAAGTAGAAACAACCCAACGGTTCATTAATAAATAAATAAATAAATAAATAAAATGTGTAACATCCATACAATGGAATATTACTTAAGAATAAAAAGAAATGAAATGTTGATCCATACACAGATGAAGCCTGAAAACATATGTTAACTGAAAGAAGCCAGTCACAAAAGGCCACATACTGTACAATTCCATATGCATTAAATGTCTACAATGGGCAAGTCCATAGGGATAGTCTAGGGTTGGGAAAGTTAGGAGGAAACAGGGGGTACAGGATTTCTTTCTGAGGTGATTAAAATGCTCTGAATTGGCTGGGGAATGGGTGCACAACTCGGAATCCACTAAAACTGGTGAATTTTACACTTTAAATTGGTGAATTGTATGGTATGTGAATTATAACATCAATAAAGCTGTTATAAAAAAACAAACTGCTAAGAGAGATGGACTCTAGAGAGTAGGGTCTAGGAGTCTGGGGGTAAGAATGGAGACGTACATTGTCACCAATTTGTTTATAATCAATATAGCCCAATTATAAATGCAAGAAGAGAAGACTGAATTGCCCTTATCACTCTCTGGTTGTCTTAAAAATATAGGCCTTTTAATTTCAAAAGTAAAAAGTTAATCCAGCTAACCTCCATTTTTAAATTTACTTTGATTTTTCAAAGAAAAAAATAATAGTGTGGCTAGTCATGGATATATATGTACTAGAGGCCCAGCGCACACAAAAATTGTGCGCAAGTAGCTCGCTTCCGCTTGCCTCAGCTAGCCGCCCCCATCATGGCTCACTGCCCCACCCTCTGCTGCTCATAGCTCTCTGCCACTAGTGGCTTGCGCCCCACCCTGCCCGCCACGAGAGCTGCTCGTTTGGTTGTGACAGTGTTACGGCGTGATGGCCACGGGCTAATAATCCCTGATAAATATATCATGTTCAGTCATTTCTGACCATCCCCAAGGCCCATCTTGATTTCTGGAGGAATTAAGATTATTAAATTTCAATTCATTCCACTGACCATTTCTTGAGAGTCTGTCTTGGGATAAGCACATAGGTAAGCAAGGCTATGCGAGGGGACGGAGATGAATAAGAAAGATGTTCCTACTTCACAGTGCTTATCACTCCAGAGGGAGATAGGACAAATAGATGAGGACCCAAAAGAAACAAAAAACTGTACGCTCTGTGCATTGTCACACTCTCTGGCTGATGAGGACAATAATTTGATCCAATACGTCTCAAAGTATCTACCTGAAAATCATCTTGGGTGTGTTTGCCAACAGTGCAAATCCTAAGCCCCATCCCAAGCAACTGAATCAAAGTCTCTGAGAGGAAGGTCCCAGAAAGATATATATCTATTTAATGTTAACCCCATTCCATCCCACAAAATCTAACCAACTTAAGACACCGAGATTGTCTACAATAAATAAAGCTGGTATAAATAAGTAGGCCAGCATTTCCCCAACCACATTCTGCAAAATACTAGTTCTTCAAGTTGTGAATAGATATTCCTTAGGGAAAAAAAGGTTCTGAGGTCAAATAAGTTTGGGATATCTTTGGGTTAAACAAAATTTCAGAATGCTAAGAGATTTTAGTGGCCTACTGTGTGCTCACAATCTTTGAGAATGGGGCAGAGGAGGTCATTACCAAGCTTATTTGACTAGGGGCCCAATTTTTTTCACATATATCAATGAGCATAGTAAGTTAATGGCTAGAAACTCTTACACTAAAATTAAGAGATAGAAGATACTCTGGACAAATAGTATGATCTTTTACTTCTTATAAGGAAGAGAAACATATATAAAAGAATAAAAACTTTAAAAATAGTTTTCCTTCTGGTTACTCTCTGAACAATATCCCAAATACCCTTTTTTGTAGTCTAGCTGTCACTTGGAGTAATACTCATTTAGTGAGGAAAGGGGATGTTTAAAAATCATGTGAAGATTTCTTTGCTGAGAAGTTCCTCAACTCAGAGGCTAGGGGAGCATGGCACATTTCCTCTGTGGATTCCAGATTTGGTACAACAGTGTATAGAAGGATGAGTACAGGGACCAGAAGGGAGCGAGCTAGAACATCATTATCCTGTAGCTAGTTCCTGGTCACTGGGAGTCCTGGCTCTCCAGAACAAAACTATTTCACAAACCTGGATGAAGTCAGTAATTTTCTTAACTGGAATTAAGATCAACAGTTGGGAGGACTGAGGCCTTCTAAACCTGCACCTGTTTCTAACCTGTGCTCCCCTGGGTCAGTTCAAAAGACATCAGAAGAAATGGCCTACTTTCCCAATCTCAGTAGCAGCACCATCCAACCAGTCAGTCACCCAAGCTAGAGTGGAGGTGTTCAGCCCAGACTCTTCTTCCTTGCTAAGCTAATTAGTTATAAAACCTGCTGCATTTATGACAAATATTTCTCACTTCACCTCCTCCTCTCTATTCCCACTGCTGCTGCCCTAGTTGAGGTCTTCAACATCTAACACCTGTACGATTTCACCACCTTTCTAATTGGACTCCCTGCCAGCATTCTCCCTCTCCTCAAATCCATTTTCCACGCTGACCAATGCATATCTGATCATACCGACTTCCAGTTTAAAAATCCTTCAAAAGCTCTCAATTACCTATGGCAAATAATTTCCCCAAAGTTTGCTCTGCAGAACACTAATACAATGCTTGACCTAATACATAAAAAGGGGGGGCGGGGCGGGGGCTCCTTTGAAATTGGAAGCTGGGTGTCTTTATGTGCAGGTACAACGAAGAGGACCACCTATCAATATCTGATCTGTTCCCCAGTACAGCAAAAAGGCCCAATAATTCCTTGGAGACTCAGGACCCGGAGGAAGGCCCAATCCTGAAAACTGGGAAATGCCTTCAGAGTTTATCAATGTCCTTGGCTAAGGGATATAAAAAGTCAACACAAATGCTTATGGGAAAATGGGCATTTTTTATACCTAAAGAGAAGGTATAGTTTATAGTCTGTTGAATATCCTCAAGTTTCCTCCAGGAAGGCAATCTGGAACTTCAACGCTCTCCCTCTTCCGTTAAGTATGTGGAGGTGAGGCTTTACATGCGCAGTGTCTTTGTAAGTCGTAAATTAAGAACTGAAAAGTCAGCCCTAGCCGGTTTGACTCAGTGGATAGAGTGTCGGCTTATGGACCAAAAGGTCCCGGGTTTGATTCTGATCAAGGTCATGTATCTCAGTTGCAGGCTCCTCCCTGGCCCAGGCCCTGGTTGGGGCTCATTCAGGAGGCAACCAATCGATGTGTTTCTTTCACATCGATGTTTCTCTTTGTCTTTCCCTCTCTCTCCTCTACTCTCTAAAAATCAATGGGAAAAATATCCTTAGGTGAGGATTAAAATACAATACAATACAATACAATACAATACAATACAATACAATACAATACAATACAATACAAATACAATACAAATACAATACAACTGGAAATTTAGATAACCTAAGAATCAAGTAGATCACAACTGACAACATTCTGGCTGAGTTTCCAGAACAAGGTATCTGATGTGTGCTCTCCCCATAACGTCCTCAAGATACCTTCTTACTAAACTAGTCTCTAAGTCAGACAAATCTTCAGTATGTGACTTGGCTGCTAGCTGCATTTTCAAGGCCAACTACTCTATGTAAATGCAACAAGCAAATGAAAAATCTAACAACTAGTTGCACATCTTACAGCCAGAATATGTTTTAATTACTAGTAAAAGGGATATGAATCAAACACTCACAGGAGCTAAGTTATGCATTTCCTTGTCCTTGTTCTACCTTATTTGCATTCTTCTCTCTTTTTCTTCCTCTTAAATTTTTTTTTGGGGGGTGATTCACCCACACTAACTTTGAGTTGTGGCACAAACAACTTTTTTAAAACTAACTTTATGCCAGTATATATTTTAAAACCAAGACAAAATAATACCATGTTTATCAACATACTATACAGTCCTAATAAAACCCTGATAATTCCCGTATCTTGCAGCTTGCAGAGTTCTTTATATTATAGCTTTAATCCAAGGGGTTTAACAAACACATAAACACACACACACACACACACACACACACACACACACACACACCATTTGAAATGCCACAGCCAAAGAAAGCATCTTTAATAACAAATGGCAATTGTGTGCTTCAATTATAAGATCTACCACGGCCCTCTTACAGCACCATACTCTGCACTAGTAATAATTTAAGAATTAGGATAATAAAAATAATATTTTAAAAATCTCTGAAAAATAACATATGTTATTTTATAAGTATGCAAATTTTGGCAATGAAAACATTCAAGCAGTGTTCATACAATACATATGCTAGCTTAGCTTTAACACAACTTTTTACACATAAAGACTACTGCAGGACCTCTCTAGTGAGAGTTTGTGTATACCTACGTACCAAGTATGCTCACTTTTCCAGAAATAAACATTTGAACCTAAGAACTTTATCAAAATAAACCTCCACCGCAACTCATAGCCATCATCATTTTATTCCTTATCATCAGAACTGGCTCTCTGTTGAGGCACTGGCATGGGTCTGTAAGCAGAAGGACCAGCTCTTAGCTGCCTCTGACCTTGCAGACAATGCTCGAGGCAGGGAGAACATCTATTCCCCAGAGTTCTCCTTACCTTAAGAATCACAGTTTTCAGAGAGGTGAAGCATGTGAACACCAATCGACAAAGGAGAGAGCCTTCTGCACCCGGAAGGATAGGGACTTCCCATCTCCCAGTGGTGAGTCATGTGTCCTTTCCTTAGCCACTGGCCCACCAGTTAAGGATTAGTGCTCTTTCTGAACTCAGGACTCTAGCATGTAGTCAGTGTATGAATCTACTCCCTTCTACCATTTCACAAGCCCTAACAATGAGAAGTAAGGGCCTTTATCATATCCTTCCTAATCTCAATCCCAGTTTCCAGAATCCCATGAGTTATACTTGTTGTCCCAAAAGAGACTTCCAAAGTTCCTAAGTGAAGTATAATGCACATGCAGAAACGTACACATATATGTGTACAGTTCAATGGATGTTCACAAATTTTACAGCCTGCGTAACCAGTGACCAGTCAAAACTGTCTTTTTCATAGTGATATACAAGGTCTGCTTAGCTTTATTAAAAATGGCAAAGCCTGAACTCCAAGCTACTGCTTTCATGGGCTTCCTATACCTTCCAAAACAAGTTCTACCTCCAACACTGTAAAGAGACACTCTCTTAGCATTCCCGCCCGCACTCAGTCAATATATTTTTTAAGAAGGAGGCTGTCATCAAAACTGTAAAATCTCATGATGCTAATCCTTACTCCCAGCAATCCTCCCACTGTTTAATGTGATGAGAATCATGACATGATGAAATTTGGAGGAGAAATCTTCTGGTCTGGACATGACAGTGAAGAACAGCTGAGCCACAAGTTGGTCTGATACATGCATTTTTATATCTGCTCATTATCTGTATTTTTAGGCAGTCCTTGGAGTCCACATAGCTTAGCTTCTCAAGTTCTCTCCACAAAACTAACATTAAAATCTTTTATTTTCTCCCAATTCAAGAACTTTTTAAAGTACTCCAAGTCTTAATTAACAAGAACAGTACAGGAATTAAAATCCAAGGCACCATTTACAGTGGAACCATCCTCACACATAAAAAACCAACACACATTTCCAATGGAAAAAGGACCAGTAGCAACTGCTTCAGAGCTTCACCAGTATCTTCAGAGGTGTGTTTTAGGAATGTCTTCAAATTGCATGGTTTCATCTACCAAGGTACTCAGACAGGGCCCATCAATAATGTGGATGAAACCAGAAGCCATTTGCTTCTTCAGGTTACCCTCCATCCTTCCCCACTCTATTTTTGTACTGTGTGATTGACCAATAACTTCTGCTCTGTGGCTTCTGGTTGGCTTTGACTAATGGGGGCCCTAGCAGAGGTAAGAGTAAGGGACGGAAATGAGATTGGGATATTTATTCCTTGGCTTCTTCCCCAAGGGAGGAAGCTTGTATCCTTACACAGGAACGGATGTGCCCTTCTCAAGGTAGCCTTCTTGATAAGACTCAGTCCTCCCAGGTTCCTATAATTATGCCCTTTCCTGGTCCCACTGGGTCTAGAGGTGGGAACAGCTCTGCAATGACCAGTACTATACTATCCTTCTGGTTTCCTTACACTTACCAGCACCTTTTCAATTTATTGAACCTTACAAATTATCCTAGTTTGAAGATTTTATGGGGGTATTTTTTTGGTAGGAATTCTGATTGATACAATAACCCTCCTCTCAGAACTTATAGCTCCATGTATTTTTAACAAATATTGCTGTCTTTTTTATTTTTAAAAATATCCTTACTGAATCATGCAAATGTTTTCTTAAATTGCAAGCTCATGGAGAGGAATCAAAAATGAGAAGGACAGAATAAAAATGGAACTTTGGTACTCTTGGCTAAGGCCAAACATAGCATTACCGTGCAACTGTCATCAAGATCTGCATACAAATAATGAGAACTTTTCCCTAAAACACAAAACCTCTTTCTGACATTCTCTAGCATTCCTTTACGTTTTGTGGGTGTACTATTATTTAAATTCATCAACAGTCGGGGGCTTCAAACCATATCAGAAAACAATATCAAACAAAAAAGCCTGAAAGAAATTGGGACTCTAATCTGGATTCTGAGTAGGAAAAGGTCTCCTCATTTTGGTCGGAGAGCAATCTGTTCTCTGTTTTGGAGATCCTCCCAACTCCCAACTGCTTTGTAAGCTGTCAAGCAAGCACCGGACAAATAATATGATTATACCATCCTTCAGTGGTTTATTCTATTTTAATATTACTAACCCTAGGATTTGGCTTTGTAAAAAGAACAGCACTCTAGAAAGACCTGAGGAGGTTTCTAGGCCCAATTCCACGATAAATTGGGTCATTCTACACAAGTCGTCTAACTCTTTGGACCTCGGTTCTTTCCATTTGTGAAATGAAGGTTGGTGGATGCAACTTCCCAAGTATTTGTAACCAAATTATTACAATAGACGTAAATAAATTCTTCTTATGGAACCTGGAGGCAATAGTCTAAAGCTGCTTCCCACTATCAAAAACTTCTTTGAATTCTTATATTTTAGATTAAAATTTTGAACTAATTTATACATTCTCAATGAAAAAAGTTTATTTTAATATAAAAATGTTTTACAATACCCACCAATGTATGTACATTTTTAAAATGAGCTAACCTTTTAATCCATAATTCTAAGAAGCTATTTCGGAGAAATGTCTCATGTGGTACACAAAATTCATATATAGAAATGTTATACAGGAAGTATTCTATTCCCATTGAAAAATGGGAAATATTCTAAATTTATCAGTGGGCTTAACTCATTATGGTAAATCCAAGCTGTAAGATTGTTCTGTCATTCAGTTTTTTAAAATATATTTTTATTGATTTCAGAGAGGAAGGAAGAGGGAGAGAGAGAAACATCAATGATGAGAATCATTGATCATCTACCTCCTGTATGCCCCCTCCCCCACTGGGGATCAAACCCAAAATCCGGGCATGTGCCCTGACCTGGAATCAAACCGTGACCTTCTGCTTCATAGGTTGTTGCTCAATCACTGAGCCATGCCAGCTGGGCTAGCCTTTTAAAAAAAAATCTAATATCAACCTAGCCTTTATTAATCTGTGCAATTTTATTGTTCACTCTACTCTACAGTATCTTAACAGTTCACACAGGGCCCTGTGCCCTGTGATAACTAAGAAATGTTCTGTTCTCCCCTTCCTTATCAAATTCACCTTAATTTCACTCCTCTATTTTACGATTGACAACATGATCAAATGTGAAATAACTTGAGAATCTGATAAATAAGATCTTAATTCCATCCCTTGGATCCATAGAGCCAGTGAATCAAATAAGCCTCAAAATACTAATCTCTGGACATCATTTACAGTTAAACAATATTAAGGTTTCAGTAATGACTCTGGAAATAAACTGGGGAACAAATTTGTTTACCTACTAATTATTTTAGCATGGTATTCATCCTATTTTTCTAGTCTGATGATAAATATTTGCCTCCAATTCTTTTTTTTTTAAATATATTTTATTGATTTTTTTACAGAGAGGAAGGGAGAGGGATAGAGAGTTAGAAACATTGATGAGAGAGAAACATCGATCAGCTGCCTCCTGCACACTCCCCACTGGGGATATGCCCGCAACCAAGGTACATGCCCTTGACCGGAATCGAACCCGGGACCCTTGATTCCGCAGGCCGACGCTCTATCCACTGAGCCAAACCAGTTAGGGCTGCCTCCAATTCTTACTACATTCAAACAATGTTTAATGGAATATTTGAGAGATTGGGCTAAAGTAGAGATTGCTTCTTTCATCTTTGTGGCCTTTCACTTTATTATAGGGGAAAATTAAATGGATCAGGCATAGTTACTCCTTTTAAAGGTAATGAATGACTTTTTAAAAAATTATGAATGTCTTGCTCTGGCTGGGTGTTCAGTAGGTTAGAGAGTCATCCGCATATACCAAGGTAGTGGGTTTAATCTCCGGTCAGGGCACATACAAGAAGCAACCACTGAATGTATAAATAATGGAACAACTAAATGATTTCTCTCTCTCTCTCTCTCTCTCTCTCTCTCTCTCTCTCAAATCAATTTTAAAAAAATGAATGTCTCTTGGAAATTATTATATTATATTCCTACATTTTCTAATTGATTATTGTTTTTAGCACACCCCAAAAGATAATAATGATGAGCTGAAGAAAAACTGCAAAGCAAAAAAACCTAAACAATATAAACATTCTTAATGATTAAGCATCACAACAATCATAAAACAATTATTTAAACCTTTTTTTGGTCAGCACTCTCCTCCTAATGTACAGCTAAGACTTCTTGTAACTTAGCCAAGAAGAAAAGATAGAGATTAAAGCAGACATATCTCTCCTCAATCATCAACAAGAGTTAGAAGCTTACTTCTCAGTAAGCTTTTGCCTTTGTTTGTGTGTGTGTGTGTTTTCCTTAGAGTTGAGATTCAAGTGTTTCCAGCGCAAATCTCTGTGGGCTAGAAGTAAATGGTGGATATTGGCAAGCAAATGGGCAATTGACAAAGCATCCTTTTGACTTCTGGCATTAAAAATCTTAAATAAAATCCTTCCCTTTTCAAACATCTAATCCTCTCAAAGATGTGCACCACACATACCTTCCTCTTTCAAAGATTCTGAAAAGGCCAAACATCCAATTCAAAGTCCAAATACTAACATCTTACTTAGTATGCACAAGACACCATGGTAATTGATCATTTCAAGAAGCAAATGGCACCATAGTGGCATTTGCATCCCAGCCAAAGAAATGCCTATCAGCAAATAAAACAGAACTTTGGATATAAAAAAAACCTTAGAAATTATCTAAATCAAACCCTCTTCATTTTATAGGAGGAAAAATGAAAATTGGAGCGATTCAATAACTTCTCCAAGATAACTGCTAATAAATGGCAAAGGCCAAGACTTCCAACTCCTAGTGTTCTTTAAATTATACTCCACTGGTCCTTTCTGAAACAAAATTCAACAGACTATTCACAAGGCCTTAGAAGATTAGTGGGTTCTTTTACTTGTCAGCATCTATAATATTTTTTAGAAATCACTGTCAAAAATCATGCAAGTGCTCTGAAAATAAACCAAAGAATTTGGAGGAAACATCAAAACCTGCAGAGCAATGAGCATGTTTAGTCACCAAAGTATAAGTATATTCATTATATGTATAATAATAGCAGTAAATACTTATTTATTTTAAGGGCTTTATACATGTTAACTAATTTAACCTTCCAAACCACCAAAAATGTAGGTTCCATTATCATTGACACTTCAGTGATATGGAAACCAAGGCACAGAAAATTTAAGAAATGCACCCAGGGCTACCAGGTAGGAAGTGGGGAGCCAGGCTTAATCTCTAGCAAGCTTGCACTGAGTCTTTGCTTTTAATCATAACACTGTTACACTACATTACTGTTTCATAACACAAAGTACAAGAAATAAATGACATTTTCCTGGCTGATAGACACACTCAGTATAAGAGGAATTTTATGGAGGTTAAGAAAAAATGAGAAACACCTTATCACTCACCAAATTTTTCAACAAATTTGCTAATAGAGTAATAACATTAAAAGTCAGAATCTTTTTCCTATATGATACTCAAGCTACAAAGAAGCAGGACACTAAAGAGTAATAGGATTTTTAAAAAGGCAAAATAAGAACACTAAGGATTTTTTAAAAGGCAAAATAAGAACACAAACTATACAATCAAACTCCTAAATAACTGAGAGTTTTCAACATTCACGCTAGGATGTATCCCTTAGGTCATGTCCTCTGAACAGAAAGACTGGAAGCAAATTCAAAACGTCCTGTTTTAAATTTAAGACTTTTCAATATCTCTGAGAACAGATGCAACAGAAAAAAAAATAGGATGCGGGAAGTACTGATATTGTGGCACAATTTAAGATGAGAGAAAAATATTTATTATTAAAACTACACAATTATGTTTTAAAAGAATACATAAATGTAAAGTAAGAACAAGTATTGGTCTATTTAGATCTCAAAGATGATCAGGTGCGGTATTTTCCTTTTGGCATACCTATAGGTACTGTAACAATGGCCACACAGTTTTATCTCAGACTCACTCCCCTCAAAGTCTTAGAAAGGTCAAAGTCCACGGCACAAAAATCCACAACCCCAATTCGCTTGCCGTTATTTTATATGAAACTGCAAACTACCTAATGTTTACACACTAAGCAGCGGCCTGCTAGTCCCCGTCCTCAGTAAGGGAGGTCACCTGCATCTACACCATGTGGCTTTGCCAGTGGGGCAGTTTAGAGTTGCTGCCGTTTTTAAAGTCCACATAGCCTGCTGCAAACACATGAGAGGAACCTAAATCAACCTGGTTTAGATCAGAATACAGAGTTCATATCTATACAGCTTTCTTAGTATAATTTTCTTTTTTTGACTTATTTTATTTGTCTTATAGATATTGCACATTTCTTATTCGATTGCCTTTTAAGTAATTTACAATTTTCATTATTATTAGGAAAGGAATCTTTTTTTCTATTATATATTACTAGGGCCCGGTGCACAAAATTCATGCACTGGGGTGGGGGTGGAGGTGTTCCTCAGCCCAGCCTGCCCCCTCTCACAGTCCGGGAGCCTTCAGGGGATGTCCTACTGATAGCCTCCCTCTGCAGGAGGCAACCTGACTGATCAGGGGAAGGCACCACCCCTATCACCCCACTGCTGCTGCCACTGCCAGCTGCCACAGCTGCCAAGGTGTTTTCATCAACACGGACTCTAGTCCCTTCACCACGAAAAAAATGACAACTTTCTTTAGGCGTTTTCAAGATGTCTCTTTCATAGGATATGACATTTCTTTCTTTCTTTTTTATCCTCACCTGAGGATATTTTTCCATTGATTTTTAGAGAGCATAGAAGAGAGAGGGAAAGACAGAAAGAAACATCAATGTGAGAGGACACTTTGATTGGTTGCCTCCTGCATGAGCCCTAACCTGGGCCTGGACAGGGAGGAGCCTGCAACCTAGGTACATGCCCTTGATCAGAATCGAACCCAGACCCTATGGTTGGCAGGCTGAGGCTCTATCCACTGAGCCAAACCAGCTAGGGCAGGATATGACATTTCTTAGACCCTCCAGCAGTGGACCTTTGTTTTTTCCTCCAGGAGTGTGGTGAAAAAACCCTAGATCACTTTCTTGGATTGTTATTAGGCAAGTTACCGAGAACACTGTGAGCGGCATACCAGGAGCTTAGCCAATGAGCAGTCAGAAAAGGTGTTACCTCTGCAGCTCACGCGCAGAGGTGGGACTGCCAGCGAGGGCCTGCCCTCTCCTCTCTGGGCCTGCCCTCAGCCGTGGCAGCTTGGGCAGGTCCCCCTGTCTCTGTTCCATCTCTGCTCTGGACCTCACCTGCGCGCAGCCTCCTCCTGACCGGTCGTGACTGTTATGGTGTCCTGGCAAATTTGCATGTTGCCTCTTTATATAT
The DNA here is from genome assembly GCF_963259705.1 of Myotis daubentonii. NCBI lineage: Eukaryota > Metazoa > Chordata > Mammalia > Chiroptera > Vespertilionidae > Myotis > Myotis daubentonii. The sequence goes on along the minus strand of NC_081846.1, from coordinate 62,474,434 downwards.
ATAGATTATTGGACTTTAAGAGCAAATAGGAAATGTGATTTTCATATGCTGATTTCAAATCTGTTCAAACTTCTCAATTTTCTTTTTCAACCCTAATAGTTTTAAGTAATTATCTTGAACTTCTTGGTATAATTTTTATTGTAGCTTCATGAATATCTGAGCTGACGGCTTGATAATTATTGTAAAGGACTAGTGGGAGAGGGAAAAGAGAGAACAAAAAGTGATAACCAATCCAGTTATGTCTCCTTGTCCTCCTCAGGTGGCTTAGTTTACCTAAATAAGGGATATTACAAGGAGACGGTGCACAGAGTAACTAGAACCAATACGTAGAAATAAGATTCAAGCTGAACTATGATAAACAAGAAAGGACTAAGCCAATGAGAGGCCTTCCCACCTTCGCCCTTAAAAGCATTTTTTTTTATAGTTATTGCTGACATTCCTACAGAACATCTTGTACCACAGAATAATGTAATGCTCACTGAGTCACAGGACCTGACCTATGGACTCACAGGACCATATTCTAAAATCCTGATTGACATCATAGTCTCACAGGAAAAAGAACACCAGTAGGAAAGGAGATCCGGAAGGCCCTGAGGAAAGGTGGGATTGAACCTAAGACTTCCCTCTGTCACCTGAAAATGGGAATTACCACGAAAGTGGCAAGACTGATGATCTTGGAGAGGTGAATGCATGGGTTCTGATCAGATTTAAGGAATTTCGCTCTATGACAATTGTATCTAGAAATCACTTCAATGTATATTTTAGAAAACCATCATTGCTAAGAATTGATGGATCGAAGAGAAGTTTCTGTTCATCATTTATTCAGACTCTGGACAAACACCAAAATCACTCAGCTGAGCCCTAACTGGTTTGGCTCAATGGATAGAGCATCAGCCTGCAGACTCAAGGGTCCCAGGTTCCATTCCGGTCAAGGGCATGTACCTGGGTTGTGGGCACATCCCCAGTAGGGAGTGTGTAGGGGGCAGCGGATCGATGTTTCTCTCTCACCGATATTTCTAACTCTCTATCCCTCCCCCTTCCTCTCTGTAAAAAATCAATAAAATATATAAAAATAAAAATCACTCAGCTGAGTAAAACAAGTTGATTTTCTCAGTCAGCTCTCCTACACAAACCACAAGCAGCATTGGGTTTTCCTCTCTGGCCCGAGATGCCAACACCCAGACCTTGGCTTCCTTTACAGGACAGGCCTCATTCCCTAGAAATAGGCCAAAAAGACTCTCACCCTCTGATAAGACTATAAAAACTTCTCGTTTCCAAGAGAAATCGAATCCTTACTATCCCTAAGTGTTTTTCTGAAGGGCCCTAAACACACAGAGCCTTCTGTTTGTAGCTCATCCTCCTCCCTAGCACACACAAGAACATATCTCCGTATTTAAAATGACTTTATTGTAGCTTTGAAAGTAGCAAGCCTTTATTCTCTTGTGGATGTTTCACCTTTCAACCCTCTTGGGTATCTTTCTTTATGTGAAAAGCAGTTAATTTTCCTTCTCCAAAATCTCCATGGCAGAAATCTCCACTTAGTATGAACTATCAATTAGCAAAGCATGGAGCCTGCCTATGTATGAATGTGTGTGAATGTACGAGGGTGTATACTGTGCACATGCCTGTGAGCGCACAGACATTTAGGCAAACAAGTAGGCACACTGCTTATAGAAAATAAGTAGTTTCAATAATTAACATATATATTTATCCTTAAAATAATGTATAGTTGCATATAAATTTAAATATGTGCTTTTATATATATATACATGCCATAGTTGATAAAATTTTTCTTCACTTTAACTTTTATATCTATAAGATTTCTAACAGTTTAATACATTATGGTTCCTTTCCTAGGATTGAAAACACCTAAAAATGTATTTTCCTCTCTAGTAAAAGCCCTGAATTATGAACTGTTCATCTTTTTTCACTGAAATTGACCAGAATTTTCCCTCCAAATACTAGTACTTTAGAATTTAAGCATTTGGAAGTGGAAGCAATTGTAACGGAGAAATCAACTACCAATTCTATGTGTAGATAACCTTGGCTTCACTTTACAAAATACTCTAAGAATCTGTATTTCATTTAAATTGCTCAAAATCCCAGAAAGTCCACGTAGGAGCTTTAAATATTGCAAAGCATCTCCTGGGCAGGCCAGTCTAGTACTAGGGTGCTCACTATTTTATTAAGTGAAAACAACATTTCACAGAAATGCAATGACATATTTACATACATGTGCATGGAGAATCTGAAAGGATATATAGCAATATGTTATGTGTGACTGTGTCTGGGAGGAATTAGGTAACTTTTCCTACTGATCTGCTTTTTCCATTTATCCCTCTAAGAACATCCCTCCTATTGTTTGTGTAATAAATCTACTGAATGAAAAAAAAAAAGAAGTCTATTCTGATAATGATTCCATAAATGTCAAGATGCACAATGAAACCATTTATAAAACATGTATACCAAGGAGCAGACCTATCAAAATCTAATATGACTCAAATAAAATGTAGGTGATGAATTCTGGGGGCTCAGTCAGTGAAAAGCATCTTGGCCACCAGGACCTGTGCGAAGACCCAGCGTGGGCGGTGGAAGTGGAATGGGCAACCCTCCCAGAAGACAGGGTAGTGAGATTCTGGGTGCATGATCAACTGTGACTGCCTGGTCTCGATATAGACTCATTCAGCAGCACACACGCCACTGTCCACGTCAAGGTAACAGAAGGAGTAATGTAACGCATGAAATCTCTTGTCCCCATATAGGACCTTGCTATGCGGCCCAGAAGGATCTTATATACTTCCTGATAATTCTGAATGATGCTGACACATATCTACCTTCCTGGAAACCAGAGCAGAAGTCAATGGACATCTTCAAAAGGCTCCACAGAATCAAAGAATCTAAAATGCCCAGACTCAAGTGTGTTCCATCCAGCATGGCTCTTGTTCCCCTCTCTTTATATATACAGTTCATGAAATGCCAAGGTTACAAGCAAAAATCTAGGCTACAGGGAGCATAATATCTACCTCTGGATCAGACTCTTGAGAAAAACCTCACATCACTGTCCCCAGATCTTTCTTGTACTGTGGGGGTGTAAGGTGTTAACAGTGGATAATATTGGTTTATTCTTATTCAGAATACAATAGTCCCTAGGCAAGATGGCCTACGTAAACACACTAAATGTCATCACTTGTCACATGTTAAACCCCACGCATCCCATAAAGACACTTCAACAGCACGTGGTGGTAGGATATATGTGATGTCTCCCCAACCCTCTGAGGAAAGTGCCATACTCAGCTTTTAGTGCCTGTGTATTCTCGGGCTGCAGCTGACCCTCTGAGAAAGACTCTCCACACCTGTCTACCAGACCTGTGCCGAGAGCTCTGCTTCCACCTGGGCAGACCCCACACTTACAGCCATAAATGCATTGGCACTGAGAAAGACTGCTGAGGACGCGGCTCTCCAGGTGTGGCTTTATTTGTCACTTCACCAGGTCAGCTATTTAGGCCTAGTCTTCTCCATTGGCTTGAAGCTTTGTTCACACCATCTTGGGTAACACATCACATTATTCGTCCTTATAAAAACAAATAAACTCAAATAAGCATTGAGAGTCAGTTCACCCTTCCGAGCACCTCTGCCTTCCCCTCTCGTGTGCCTGACACACTTTCCATCCCTCCCTTCCGAGAGACTCCCATACTTTCAACGGAGGAGCAGCCAGATGCCTTGCTTCATTCCTTGGGGTACCTGCCTGCCTCAACCTTGCTGATGTGCACAGCTCGGAGGACCTTAGCCTGCAGGCCTGCCACTGAGTCACTGGGAACACAGCACTGCGGTCCCAAGCACAACCCACCATCAGTTGCTGCCACTGAGTGAAGTCCTGTGCTCTTCACTGCCCATCCTACAGAGAAACTGGGCCACCCCATGAGGCTGGACCAAAAGGAGAAAAATGTTTTCCTACTTATAATGGCTCCCCTCTGAACCAGTGCATCGGAAATTCACACAGCCCTGGAGAATGAGGTGCTGGATATTTTAGTTCCTAGCCGACTCTGCTCATAGCAGCTGGCTTCTAAAATAACCAGTTATTCTAAAAGAACTCCAACCAATCCACTTAAGTGCAATGCAGTGCGCAATGGTTGAAAATAAAAAGTTATAGTTCAGCAAGACATCGCCTGTGTCATAACTCGGTTTGGAAGGAAGGGGCAGGAGGAATCATCAGGCCTCCTGATGAACACGGCCGGGGACGCTGGCTCTCTAAACTCCTGGAGGTGTGTTTTCCATTCTCCCACCCGCCCGCAAGGGTGGACCTTGTCTATTTCAGCCACCACTGCTTCAGGCCATGGTCCCTTGCAGTAAACTGACAGCCTGCTCATTGGCAAGCATGTTGGGCAACACGCAGAGAGACTTTGCAGGAACAGAGTTAGAGTTAGAGCTAACACGCAGATAGGCAGGAAACATGGAATGCCTCATCAGAACGGAGAATTGCCATCTTTCACGGATTGCACAACATTTGATACATACGTCTGCATTGACGTATATCATAGGAGTTTTTTGTTGTTGTTGTTATAATCTGTTTATTTGGTGGTTGAGCCCGAGAACCTTATATAACACATCCCTGTCTCAAAGGTAGCAACATGCACGGCACTGCACTCAGTTACAATCCAGACTCCCCAGAGCAGGTCCCATTAGCCACCTGGAATCATTTCACGGGGCCAGCTTTCTATATAATTGATTAAAAATAAACAACGGCCACTAGCAACAGTGAAAGAAATACTCAGTAATCAGCTTTACCCTACATTCAAAAGCTAGCATTCTGATGGTATGATTTTAGGGATTTCAGAAAAGCATTTCCCTCCTGATTTTAATAGATTGCATGAGCCTGACCTGTGGAGGGAAAGGAGCCCAGTTTTCTAAGCCAAAACACACGTGAGCATCCGTGGGTCTTCCAGGGTAGAGCACAGGAACACTGCCCTCTGCCTCCACGCTGGGTGTTGTAGGACTCCAACCTTGCATCTGATTTCCTTAACAAAGAAGCAGCAGATCGGCACCACTTGTTTGGCCAGAACGCACACAATACAGCTACCGCTGAGGAACTTCCATTCATGCTTGCTCGATAAACAATGTGGATGACATAATGAATGCGCCTTTCCTATGAACCCTGCTATTGGAAAACAGAGGCGCTTTCCGCAGAGTTTAAGCCCGTCTACAAGGAGCAGTTACCCCTGGTGAGATCAGACGTGGACCGAGAAATATACAAATCCAAACAGCCTACACTCTTAGATGCCTTTGCTATCACCCTAACTTCTTTTCTGCCTGAGAAGGAATTATATAATGAAGAATCATTTCCGTCAACTCTAAACTATACAGAGAACATTGACAGCGCAGCCAGCAAGAACCCGAAAGATGTGAGCTTTCAGCTCCATGTTCCCTGCGTTGCCTAAGAAATGGGGGAGGGGGGAGTTCAGTGGGAGGAGGGAGAGGAGGGGAGAGGGAATCAGCTATCTATGAAAATACTTACAGCCTCCGAGTCTTCAATGCCATGCAGGTACAAATTGTCATACATGGAGGTCTGATAATCCAGAGCACCTCTTTCAAGGCAAAAACAAAACTGCCACAGAAGCCACAGCTAGAGCTAAAAGATAGAAAAGGCCTGGGTGAAGGACTGCGCCTGCCTTATCAATTCCTGTGGCTTTACCAGGCAAGATGCTATTCATTCACATCACACGGGGTGAGCTTATCCCCAGAGGCAGTTCAGACCTGGCATTTTATCTGCCTTCCCAATACAGAGCATAGAAAAGCAAAACCCTTCCTCAACCACAGACTGGTGACTGAGCTAGGAAAGTGGCCTCTGATTGGCTCGGCTCGCCTGCTTCAGTCAGCTGAAGAGCGTTCCCTGGGAGAGTGGAGGGTGACTGGAGCATCCTCCCCAGCAAAGAGCTGCTTCCTGTTTCGCCTGCACTGTGTGGCTCTGCAACACACACTTGTCAATATCGAAAAGGCTGCGTGGAATGTTTGGAAAGGCGGACTATTGGGTACTCTGAACACAACTGCTCATCTTCTTAATTAAATTCACAATTGGAAAGAGGTAGGGGAGCAAAGGAGAGATTTTATTTCCAGAGAATATTGTGTAAAGACAGGCAAACAGATACTAATCCCCATGCAACATCTGTACTTAACAGATGCAATTTCAGTCAAACGGGCAATAAATCACTTAAAATTTTTTAAAAAGCAACAAGGTAAAAAAAAAAAAAGGATAAACAGATGGTAAGATTTCTTGTGGGACTTTTGACTGTGAAAGTTTTCAATATTCTCACTGAAAAGTTTTCAATATTCTCTGCCTCACTGGCAAGAAAATACCTCTGTAACCCAACCAGTGAAGTTTGAAAAAAGAAGCCAAAAGCTCTCAAAAGTCTTTATTTAGATGCAAAAATTTTAATGTCTCTTTAGTTTAATTTTTTTAAACCATCTTTAAGTAACAGCCAATATTTTAGCATAAGTCTTTCATCCTCTTTCCAATGTTTAGTCCTTTAATCCTCCTCAAACAGCATTGATCTTTCCCCAAAAACCCAAACAGAGAAGTTCTCCTCCCTCCCTCCACTCCCACCACACCGCAGCCAAGTTTTACCCAGGACAGGTCCCACACTAGAGCTCAGCAACATACTTAAAGCTTTCTGGTCAACCAATAAGGTACTGTAGCTTTGAAACAGGAGAGCTCTAGAGCTCACTCTAGAACAGTGGTTCTCAACCTTGGCTGCACATTAGAATCACCTGGGAATCTTTTTGAAATCCTGATTTCTGGGCCTCATCCTCCAGAAATTCTGTTTCTTTGTTATGAATGTTGTGGCCCCACCCCATAACAAAAAAACAGAATTTCCGGAGGATGAGGCCCAGAAATCAGGATTTCAAAAAGATTCCCAGGTGATTCTAATGTGCAGCCAAGGTTGAGAACCACTGCTCTAGAAAAAGCCAGCAACATTTGGCAAAAAGAAGTTGGTGAGAGGCAAAGAACACAATCTAGAGCAGCTGAATGACTGACTGGGGTAAGCAATGACCCAGAAACTCAGAGGCTCTGAGTGCAGAATCAGCTTCACCACTGATTGGTCGGATGACTCTGGACCAATCACCACATTAAGGACTTTAGTTTCTTCACCTGCCAAATTGAGGTTAGATGTAACTCAGAGAAAGAACTTTGCAAATCTAAAGTGCAACATAAACACTTATCAATGATAACCCTGCTTTGTCAGCTGGAAGGCTTTGGCTGTCGTTCATGGGAGCTCAGCACAGGAGTAGCTGGCTGGCCCTGGATCTAGAAAATGAGGCCTGTCCTCCCAGCCGCTATCTCTGAAAAGCCTCACTCTTAAAGAAACAACCCTGAGTCACAAAAAGCCATACCTGAGCTACAACTGTTGAGTAGAGCACAGGTCTTCCAGGTCTGCACTGACTAGTAATGTCTTTCGATCACAGTTGTACACCTTGGGAACAGCACTCGTACTTAGTCACTTTCAAATATAAACAATGGCAAGGGGACTCATCTGTTCTTCAGAACCCCCAAATGGTAGGGTTCATAGAGGATGCCATCTGTGCCTACACAGAGGGAGAATGGCAGAAGAGAATGGGTACAATAGGCAGGACACCATAGAAAAAAGCCCAGTGCCAACTCCACCTGTTGACAACTGTGTGTCCTGGAGCAAGTCACCTACCAGGTAGATCCTCAGCTCTCCCCTCCATAAACCAAGAGGACTGGGCCAAAGGATTTGTAAGTTCAAATCGCTGAATCTGATTCTGTCATTTTAATTAACTCTCTAACTTTATAGCCTTGTGATATTTTAGCCAGAATCTACAGAAAATTGAGGCAAGAAGGTCTTTTTTTCTCCTTAGATTTTCTAGATCATTTCTTTACCGACTTAATTGAGAGTATAGATATTTCCTGAGTATCTTTAAATAGAAATCTAAATTAGGGTGGGGGAGAGAGGCTGTCCACTTCCATCATTCACCCAGATGAGAGAAACTGCTCCCTACTGGGAAAACTGTCCATGACTCAAGTCCTCTCCTGAATTTCCCTGCCTCAAAGTGTTCCCTACAGCTAATGTGAGGGTCTAAAAGGAAGTTGTTAAAGAATAGGGCTCATTTTGTGATAGACTAATGCATGCAGTAAGCGAGTCTGACTCAGGGTGGGATGTCAGGAAGAAGGTACTTGATCAAGCACTGCAGCCTGTGGTTACTCCCTGCAGCCCTACCTCCAACCCCTCAAGCACTAAGAACAGATGTGAAGCAGGGGCAGGCTGGCTCTACCTGCTCCCCAGAAGCTTAGAAAAATGCTGGACTCAGAATCACAAATTGTCAGAGGCAGGAAAACCCCAGAGTTACCTAATCCAGCTCTCATTTTAATACCCAGGATGGTTACACTGCTGTATTCAAAGCCATACTTTTCTACAGTTGAGTGTTCCTTCCCACTCCCTTCTAATGGGGTTTTCAAGATAAGGGAGGAGGAGCAGTGGACCTGTTCCCAAGAGGAATTTGGTAAAACAGGAGAAAGTCACTTTGGTGGGTAAAAAATAAAAAACTTTTTTAAAACCACTCCTTTCATTCTAAAAATTGTCTAATCACAAGTCATTTGCTCACCCACAAGCTGACAACTGAAAATCAACTCACAGATTGAGGAGTCTGTCCCTAGGGTTTGGATCTACACAGAATAAGCACTGCACCTGCAAGTCACCTAAAGATTTCAAATCCTTACTCAGGCTGATCCCAGAGGAACCCTAGTGAGAGACTCACACTGGATTCCCCAGTGGAACTCTGAGGAGTTCCTAGAAAAATGAACTCAAAACTCCAGGAGGATATTGGACTTGACCATCTCGGTCCCAAGATACTCTGAACTAAGAGCTGGCCGAGAAGTAGTGAGAGGCCCTGGGAGCTTTCTGGGCCTGTTTCAGATCACAAGCCACCAGCTTTGGGTCAAAGGTCCTTGGGATTCCAGCAGGTCTAAGTTCCAAGGGTCCACTTTCAGGAGTATCATACTTAACTGCAGCAAGAGGTGAAAAGTAACCAGGGGACTGGCAGCCTCTTAGTTTGACTTCTAAGAGTCCTCCAGTTAAGTAATTGGTTGAGAGGATGGCCCACTTCGCCTACCCGAGGTTACAATGAGAACAATAAGGTGAACACCTTATTGCTCACTGTGTGTTGGTGTTTGCCACTAACCCCCTGTCTCTCATGCCTGATGAGCCTCCAAAATCACACATAGCCCCGAAAAGGCTGCCTCCCATTTCGAAACTGCTTGATGACTACGCTTCTCACCCACTTCCTTCCAAGTCATCTCTCATGATGATCAACAGTGCAAAGTCAAACAAGACCTATAACAGGGGATGGCTTGTATGATTCTGTCATAAATTCCACATGATTTCTGGTGGGGAGGTTGTTCTTGCAAACTGACAAATGCCTCAACTGAGCTCAGTTCAGCGGAGGAAATGGTATGGTTCTCAACAAATCAGGAAAGCTCTCTTCTGTATCTCAGTGGAACATTACTTTGAGTTAGTTTTTGTTGGTTTCAAACCTAAGGACATGGAGTTCCTCTCCCTTACCTGGGCTGGGCTTTATGGTACAGCAAACACGTGGGATTGACAGTGGAATGTAAAGGACAAGCCTATCTCTTTTCTATTTGTTTGGAAAGGGGGAGAAGAGGAAGAGAAAAGCCAAGAGTGAGCTCTGAGTTTTAGACAGCCATGATCAAGACAACCGGTGTAGACTTGGAAGCTAAAAGAAATGTTGCTATCCAATTTTCCACCCAGGTTTTTCCTGAATGTAACTCTTCTAGGCCAGTGTAGTTATATGTCCTACAGTAGGACTCTGAGAGGTCAGGGAAGAAACAAAAGGGATCGGGTTTGGACTCTCATTGGCTCTATGAATTAGAACACAAGCCCAAAGCCTCTACTTGCCAATTCAGCTATGGGCACTACGTTGCTTTTTGTTATTGTTTGAATTTTGTGAAGTGACCACAGTGTGCTACATTATTTTCTCCCTCTTTGGCTCTGTAAGAGCTAATCCACTCACTCCTTTGCCTCTAGAAAGCATGAATATTGTAACCTGCTTCCTTCCTGCTGCACCGGTGGCAGGGCAGACAAAGGAATGAAAACAAAACAGAACAAAGCACTACAGACAATTGATTCCCCTTTTAGTAGTCCTCCGAGTTGGAATTTAAACCTCACTACCTAGGCAGGCCTGTCCTTGATTCTCTCTGGGCCTCATCTGTAACATGGAAATAATATTAGCTCTGGATGCAATGAGTTAATAAATGAAATGTACATAGAAATTTCCTGGTACTTAGAAAGCAGAGAGAAGAATCGGCACTTTTTTAAGGGAAGTAGTATGTAAACAGGACCGCCTACATCACCCAGCTCCAAGGACCCACACACACTGCAATTTGTGTGAATGGTATTCCTGGGGCAGTGTAACAGGAATACTATGCAGCAGGGTGGTTAAGAGCAGGGGATCTGGAGCCAGACTGCCCACAAATCCCTGTTGTGTCACTTCCCAGCTGGATAACCCTTGGCAAGCGACCCTGCCTTCACTTCCTTATTTATAAAATGAGGACTAGCCCAAGATTATTGTGCAGATGAAAAGCCTTGATAAAAGAAAGTGCTCAGAACGGTGCCTGGCACAAGCTCAATGCTGCACAGCATCAGTTGCTTCTTATCTTTGGGTCTGGCCTGAAGCCCTGGTACCTTTTGCCTTGGAGGTAGATTCCTAGTGCTTGCCCCTGATATTGGCCTGGTCCTCTCAATCCCCACCTGGGACCCAGTCTCAGCTAGCAGAGCTGAGACCAGCATCCTGCCTCCTGTTGCCCTACTTAGCTCAGTGCCAGCCTCCTCCCGGTCGCCTACCCGCTTCATCTGGCCAGGCTGATTACTCCTTATGCTGAAGCTGGCGTGCAAGCCCAGGCGACCATGGCCTGACAACACCTCTACCCTTAGGCCACCCCGCTGAACCCTGTGTGCCCTGGGTCCCCACCCCCAACCTCCCACTGGCCTTCCCAATGGCCTGGTCTCTTGTCAAACTACAATTTTCTTTTCTTTTTTTTCCAAACTACAATTCTGAACTCCTCACCCCACCAGCCACTCCTGAACTGCTCCAACCTGCCACAAACCATTGCCAAGAAAATGTCCCCATGAAAATCCTATAACACATGCTACTATTGGTTCTTACCAAGGAGGCAAGAGCAGAGTGAGAAAGAAAGAGAGAAACATGGACAGGGATAAAGAAGCATTCAAAAGAAGAATGAATATATGGACTAGCTTCCCCACCTCCCTGCTATTCTTGATGGCTCCAGGAAAAATAATACTTCATAATTCATAAAAGAGGGAGCGTAGGTAAGGCAAAAAAATTCCCATGGCCTATTCAACTTGCCAGAAAATGACAGATCCCTCCCCGTGATTGACAGATTACTCAGTAATCTCTAGATTTTTGAAATTTTGTTTTTTGTTGTTGTTGTGTGTTTTTTTTTAAAAAAAAAGGCCAATCTCTTGGCAAAAACATTCCATCTAGCCACAATTTTCATTAATGCTATACAACTTTATTTTCCACTCTTTTCCAAAATGAACTGAGGAGGCTGGTCCAGCTGATCTCCGCCCTGCTGCCTATACATCATTCAGCACTAATTTAACAATTACAGCTTTCAATTGCTGACTGCTCTGCACTATTTTAGAGGCTGGGAACTCGAAGATCACCAAGACATGACTGCATGCGCCTGGAAGCCGACTGAGGGCTGGTGCGGTACCAATACTGGATGTCCCTAAGACAGAAACTGAACCCAAGAGATGGCTGCAATCAAAGCGCTCAACTGTGAGAAGCTCCTATGAGAGTTGGAGAGAAATTTGGTTCTTTTTTCTGCAAGCTTCAGCAGGGGTGAGGAGCAGGAAAGGGGGGAGGAAGGGACGGGTTTCACTCATGAACAGGGCAGAAATGAGTCAGCCACCAATTTACTACATGGCCTTGGGCAAACCACTTCCTAGGATTCCCAATTTGCTGCAAAGAGTAAACAGCTGTTTGTTTTTTATGTAAAATTTGTCAAATTTTATTTTGCTACTGCTTTTAGGTAGAAATTCATGTTTTTCCTTCCTAGGGGGAGTTTTCCTCTTTGATGTGATCACACAGTTTACAGACAGATGCATTAGGTCACCTAATAAACATCCATAAATGCTTACTGAGTCCCTAGTACCACCTCCAAACAAAAGCCCGACAGTGTCGGCTCCCATCTGACATCTTTGAAGGCTTCCCCATTGCTCTTACGATAAAGACCCAAATCTTTAACATGGTCTAGCCACAGTCTCAACGTTTCTCTTCTCGTATCTCTTCCTTTTTTGTTAGTTTGGGTGTTTTTCTTTCTAAGTAATTTTTTATTTCCCAATTACAGTTGACCTACAATATTATATTCATTTCAGGTGTACAACCCTGTGGCTAGACATTTACATAACTTATGAAGTGACCACCCCAATAAATCCAGTACCCATCTGATACCTTATGCAGTTATTACAATATTATTGACTATATTCCCTATGCTATATTTGTTGTGTTGAGTGAAATAAGTCAAAGACAAATGCCAGATGATTTCACTTATATTTGAAATTTACAAATAAACAAGCAGAACAGAAACAGATTCATTGAGACAGAGAATATTTTGATTGAATTTATTGGGGTGAGATTGGTTAATAAAATTATATAGGTTTCAGGAGTACAATTCTATAATACATCATCTGTATATTGTATTGTGTGTTCACCGCCCCAAGTCAAGTCCCCTTCCATCAACATTTATCCCCTTTTACCCTCTTCTTCCTTCCCCCACCCACGATTCAGAGAACATTTTGATGGCTGCCAGATGGGAGTGGGTTAGGGGGATGGGTGAAGGGATTAAGAAGTACAAATGGTAGTGACAGAATAGTTGCATCTCTCATTTTGCATCTTTGTCCTTTTACCTTCTCCTCTACAGCCAGCCTGGCCTTCTTGGGCACATCACACTCCTTCCCATCACTGAACTCTGTCTATTCTGAGCCCTTTGCTTGAACCTGACACTTCCCTCCACCCCATAAACACACACTAGTGAGATTGGTGAATTAGTATCTGTTTCCAGAATGTGAGTGCTATGGAAAGAGGAATCACTATTATATTCCCACTGCCTAGCACAGTGCCTTGTATATAGACAGCTTTCAATAAATATGTGAATAACTCACAACGGCCCAGCACTCCTTGGCTACCTTTGCACTGGGGCTGCCAAACAGGGCAGTGACTAACAATAACAACAAAAATATTCCCCAAATGAAATGTGGATTATTTTAGAGCTAAGAAAACCAGGACATGAATATCCCAAGAGGGTCCTCAACAAATTGTCTTCATGCCCTGACAAAGAGAGAGTGGTCCTGTTCAGATTCAGTTTCTTACAAATTAAAAATGTTTTGTTTTAACAATGCCTCTCTTGCAAAGAAAACATAATTTATAATGTGTGATGGATTCTTCTTCTGTGTGTGTGAGATGGAGAAAACACCCCATGACCTTTCATACCTTCAAACCTTTGCATACAATGCTCTCTCTTGGAGGCCACCTCCACTCTGCCATGCCCTGCCTCAACTTTTTCTATTTGGTGAATTCCTTCCTTCTTTAAGGTCCAATGTAAATGTCACCAAGACCTTCCTGAACTCCTTCAAACATTAGACACTCCTTCTTCTATACTCCCATAGCACCTTATTTTCCTTTACTTCTTTACTCATGAGTCCACCACATAATAGTGTAATTTGTCCAATAGACCTGTTTCTTCCACTATGAGACAAACAACTAAAGCAAGAATCAAGTCTTACTCCGCTTTGTATACCAAAGGCTCTATTCCATAGAAAATCTTTATTAAGTACTGGTTACAGGCACTAAAAGACAAACATAGAAAAATAAAGACTGTTAAGCCCAGATTTCAGGATCCCCAATAGACCACCAGGGAGCCAGCCGAGTCCAATGCAAAAGCAAATTGAGTCTTTATTCAAGCTAGCTCGTGCTCCCTGACCACACTCGCTGACGCAGTGGCAGGGGGCAGAGAGAGCTAGCTCTGTGGGAAGAGGGGTTTTATAGGGGGGTTGGAGTAAGGGGAGGAGAGAGGACTGTGGGCCCTGCCGATTGGCCAGGTGCAAGTTGGGGTCTTGTTACACAGGATGTGGTTGTGTCTATGGCGCGCACTTCCCTTGATTGTCATTGGTAGCAGAGGCTTGGGCTTCCGGGAAGAAGCTCCTTGCCGAGCACATGGCTAATGGCTGCTGCCCAAAAATGGAGGATCCGGGGCAAGATGGAGGGCATAGCCCTCGCCCTTTCCAAGACAACAACACTACATTTTGAGCCCTGATGACATTACCTCCATCATAGTCCATGCAGTCTACTCTAGTAGATGTCTGAGATCATACAGGGAGTAAACAAGGAAGAGAATGAGCCGGAAATCTGTGAGGTCAATTTTAGGCCTGCTGTGGATTTAGAAAACAAACCACAAAATGGAAAGGATTATCAGGAACTCAGGTGTGAACTGGACTGGAGTCAATGGTAGAGGCTTTTCTTGGTGTAAAATCTATGGGCAGAGGAAATACTGCTAGATGATGAATGGATGGTAGCATTTCAGTTATGGGATGTTTCCCAAAACGTCATTGCCTCAGAGTGTATTTGGGGAGAAATACCTATTTCCCTTTGGAAAAGAGTGCCAAACTATGTACACTGCTAGGCCAGGAACTCTCTTATCTTGTTAACATACCCCTTTCTAACCCAGTGGCTATCACAATAAATAGAAAACAGAAGTTCAATAACTGCATTGGGAAAAGCCAAATAAGCTAGCATGATGTAGATGAGCTCCAGAATACAACATAGCACTGAGTAGATCATGTGTCTCAAGTTCTGTCAAGTTCTATAATAACTCATGCAGCCTTAGGCACCAGACATGCTAGGACCTCAACAGGGGAGTAGAGGAATCTGACTTCCTCCAAAATACTGAGCTTAAAGTAGCAATACTCATTCTAGATCCAATCTACAAGTAGATCTAGAGCAGTGGTTCTCAACCTTCTGGCCCTTTAAATACAGTTCCTCATGTTGTGACCCAACCATAAAATTATTTTCGTTGCTACTTCATAACTGTAATGTTGCTACTGTTATGAATCATAATGTAAATATCTGATATGCAGGATGGTCTTAGGCGACCCCTGTGAAAGGGTCGTTCAACCGCCAAAGGGGTCGCGACCCACAGGTTGAGAACTGCTGATCTAGAGCTTTTTAAAGCATTGTTAGACTTGAGTAGGATAGTTGTCCATTTTTGCAACTTAGTGAGCAGTAATGATAGAATGGTGGTTATAGTGCACACTGCTGAGCTTTAACATATATTTTTTTATTGATTTCAGAAAGGAAGAGAGACAGAGAGAGAGAGAGGCATCAATGATGAGAGAGAATCATTGATCAGCTGCCTCCTGCACACCCTCTACTGGGGATCGAGTCCGCAACCTGGGCATGTGCCCTTGGTCAGAATCGAACCTGGGATCCTTCAGTCTGCAGGCTGATGCTCTATCCACTGAGCCAAACCAGCTAGAGCACACACTGCTGAGCTTTGACATCTCTATTATTCTATGTGGCGGAGATGACTAAAAGCCCTAATATCCATTCTCCATTCCCTTATTTTAGCTTTAAACCTATTCCATGTCCAATTTTAACAAAGAATATGAGTCTCTGACTAGGAAATTTCACAGCCTCCCTTGCAGCTAGTGACCCTGTTCTTTCCAAAAGAATGTGAGTGAAAGTAATGTTTCTAAATTACACATCACATCCTTGAAAGAATACTGATTGCCCACCACATACTCTCTTACCTATTCCTTTGGATGTGGTGCTAATGAACCAATTTCCACCATACATATAAATAATGAAGAGTAATTAGGTTAAGGAAACTTGAGTGGGTAAATGACTTGTAGAGAAGTCTACTCTTCTGTTCTAGAATGCTCTCCTGTAGGTGAAAGAGAAAGATACTCCCATCTTATTTAGGCATCTTTACTTGGGTATCTCTTTGTTGAAGCAGCTTATGCTAACTAATACCAGCTGCAAAAAATAATTAATACATAGAGTTCATTAAAGCAAGAACAAGGCAACCAGAAAAATATGTCCAGAGGTAGGCACTGGACTCAGAAAAGTGCACCTCACTGGTTTGTCACTTCTTATTGTTCTTTCACAAAAAGCTCACAAAATCAAGATGGTGGTCATTTATAGCAAATCCCCAACCTACTCTCTTCATCCCAAATAAAATCAGAACTTTGTTAAGTAAATGTTAAGCCTCAATAAGCCTGTTTATTTTCTGAAATCAAAGATTGGGACAAACACAAAGTGTTGGTAAGCTAAACACACTATAAATTGTCAATTTTATACCATATTTTCAAAGCCCAAATGCATTCAAAGAAAATGTTCAAGACCATTACAAAAAGAAAAATATTCACCATCTTTTAGCAAAGTCTGTAAGGATTTGCTCATGATGATTTGGATTTTCAATACACAATTTCTCTTAATTCCCAATCTGTTTGGTCATCTTCTTTTCAGCACTGGATGGAAAATTAGTTGGAGCACTAAGTCCAAAGCCTTTTCCCCAAGAGGTACAAACAGAAACAGGCTGAGTTACTTGATCTAAATTCATTCTTGCATCAAATATTCAAGGAAAATAGCAACCATCTCCATAAAAAATAGCATACCCTTGGAGACAAATGATAAAAATGCTGTACATTAGTATTGATGGAAAATAGAGAAGAATGTAAAAAAATTATCAATAATCTCTTATATCTGCTGGTATGTCTCATAAATCCAAAAGCATAACCAAAGCATAGAGACTTTGGTAACACACACACACACACACACACACAGCTTTGAAAAGTTGTTTGGCAATGCATTTATCTTTTTTTTTAAAATATATTTTATTGATTTTTTACAGAGAGGAAGGGAGAGAGATAGAGAGTTAGAAACATCGATGAGAGAGAAACATCCATCAGCTGCCTCCTGCACATCTCCTACTGGGGATGTGCCCACAACCCAGGTACATGCCCTTGACCGGAATCGAACCTGGGACCTTTCAGTCCACAGGCCAACGCTCCATCCACTGAGCCAAACCGGTTTCGGCCAATGCATTTATCTTAATAACAAAAGTGACTTCTCGCTGAAACCGGTTTGGCTCAGTGGATAGAGCGTCGGCCTGCAGACTGAAGGGTCCTAGGTTCGATTCCGGTCAAGGGCATGCACCTGGGTTGTGGGCACATCCCCAGTAGATGTGCAGGAGGCAGCTAATCGATGTTTCTCTCTCATCAATGTTTCTGACTCTCTATCTCTCTCCCTTCCTCTCTGTAAAAAATCAATAAAATATATTTTAAAAAAGTGACTTCTCAAATATTTAAGAAAGATAGATTGAAAATTAAAATACCAATATTAAAATAAATATTTAGGTGTCATGTGCCTTACAGAACCTCAAACTCACTGCATTTCTGAGCCTTCTGTAGCAGGGTAAGCTATAAATACTACTTGATCCTTTGCTCTAACGCACATTACAAATCTATTTTCTTTTAATTGGGAAAGGCAACAGTATCACAATTTCCAAAAACAGTTGTTTAAAACAAATTATTTCTAAATTCCCTCTAAGTTACTCTTTCAACATCAAATTAGCTCTAAATACATATAAAACACTACAAGATCGTAAACTAATAACGTCTCAGCCTGGAAATAAAGTCAAATCCTAATGTTCCTTAGGTCCTCTAACTGTGCATGGAAACCTATGGATCAGAAGAACACGAAACAACTGTCTTAACATAATTTGGATGTGTGTACACACAATGAAGGAGATACAGCACACACAAATAGTCCATTACAGAAAAAGGGGGGCATTCAAACACACTGCTTTCAGGCATTAGGAAAAAGAATATTACCAGTAAATGTTCAGATTTACCTAATTTTAGAAGAAATTCTGAGGTTTTCCCTATCAAGTACTTGTAAAGCTTTCCATCAAAGCTTTGAACTAAAAGACCATGTCAGGCAGATAGCCTGTGAGCCTCAACTAAGATAGACTTACTTCTTAAAAAGATTATCTAGCCCTCCCTGGTTTGCTCAGTGGTTAGGGTGTTGACACTCAAGCCAAAGGGTGGCAGGTTCAATTGCAGGTCAAGGGCAAGTACTTCTGTTGCAGGCTGGATCCTGGCTGAGGTTAGGGCATGTGAGGGAGGCAACCAATCAATGCATCTCTCTCATCTCTCTCTTCTCTCTTCTCTCTTCTCTCTCTCTCTCTCTCTCTCTCTCTCTCTCTCTCTCTCTCTCTCTTCCTTCCCCTCCTCTCTGCCTTCCATTCTCTCTCTCTCTCTAAAAAAAAGTAAAATATAAAAAAGATTAAAAATTAAAAGATTATCTACTAGAATAATAAGACCAACACAGACACTTTTGAAATCATTATCCTATCTTCAATTAAGCAAATCGACTACTCAAAGTTTTGGGAGAAAAATGAAAGGTCCAGTAGGAGAAAAGATGAATGAGCTCATTTCAAAGCCAATGTGATTTTCTTTCACATTCAGCTCTTGTTGGCTGTTTACTTCATTTAAACCATATACTAGATGAACATAACACCACCAGAAAGATCTGAAGGGTTAGAAATCATGGGAAAGTTTCCTAACATAACACAATTCTGAAACAATGAAAGAATAAAATATATTTTTCATTATATTCATCCTCCATCTACTTGTCTACTGCCATCTCTACTTTATATCTTTCTCACTTTATACTTATTTCATCCACTCATTACACTTTCTCCCAAACATGTATGTGTTTACGATCCAGCTTCCTGCTGCTTCTTATGGTTGAAACCAACTTAAGCATTTTTCTAATCTACTGAAATTTTCCACAACTCTTCACAGGTCAACTATCTATAATGATAGCTTCTACTGCCAATTCTTCCACAAAAATTTTAAAAACATTTCCAATGAATATATTTATTTTTCTAAATATAAAAATAAATTTGTTAAAAAGTGTTGTGTACAAAACTTGACAAATTCAGAAAAGTACAAAGACAAGAATAAAAAGCTACTGAAATAGAGTGGGACAAAAGTAGATTGACAGTTGTGAGTATGTGACACATAATTTATTCTTGTATTATTTATTAACTAGGGGCCCGGTGCACGAAATTCGTGCACTAGGTGTGTGTGGGGAGGGGAGTGTCCCTCAGCCCAGCCTGCCCCCTCTCACATACTGGGAACCCTCAGGCGTTGACCCCATCATCCTCCAATCGCAGGATCGGCCCCTTGCCCAGGCCTGATGCCTCGGCCAGAGGCGTAGACCCCCATCACCCTCCGATCGCCTGATCGGCCCCTTGCCCAGGCCTGACGCCTCCGCCAGAGGTGTCAGGCTTGGACAGGGGACCCCCATCTCCCCCTGATCACTGGCTCTGGCCCCCGCCCAGGCCTGAGGCCTCTGGCCCAGGAATCATGCCTGGGCAGGGGAACCCCATCTCCCTCTGATCGCTTGCTCCACCCCCTGCCCAAGCCTGACGCCTCTGACCCAGGCTTCAGGCCTGGGCAAGGGGACCATCATATCCCCCCAATCCCCGGCTCCGCCCCCCACCCAGGCCTGATGCCTCGGCCAGAGGAGTTGACCCTCATCACCCTCCGATCACCAATCACCGGATCGGCCCCTTGACCAGGCCTGAGGCCTCCGGCAGAGGTGTCAGGCCTGGGCAGGGGACCCCTAGCTCCCCGCGGTTGCAGGCTCCGCCCCTGCCCAGGCCTAACGCCTCTGGCTGAGGTGTCCAGCTCGGGCGGCGGGGACCCGCAGCTGCAGCGGCCCCGCGATCGTGGGCTCCGCTTTAGGCCCAGGCAAGGGGACCCCTAGCTCCCGGGACTGCCAGCTTCGACCGTGCCCAGCTCCCATCGCTGGCTCCACCCCTACTTCCTGCTATCACTGGCCAGGGCGGCAATGGCGCCTGATTCTCCGATCATGGCTGGGGGGCAGGGGAAAGGCGGCCCCAGGGCCGCCTTTGCCCTGCCCCCCAGCTCTTAGCTCCCCCCTGGGTTTCCGATCACTGTCAGTAGCAGGGGGCTTCTTTCTGCTTTCCCTTTCGCCTCCCTGCATTGTGCCTACATATGCAAATTAACCGCCATCTTGTTGGCAGTTAACTGCCAATCATAGTTGGCAGTTAATTTGCATATAGCCCTGATTAGCCAATGAAAAGGGTATCGTCGTACGCCAATTACCATTTTTCTCTTTTATTAGATAGGATTATTGTATTATTTTCCATATAAACAACTGTAAACCATTTTAAACCAAGTTTTATTAATTTATTTTTTGTTAATCCTCACCTGAGGATATTTTTTCCATTGATTTTTAGAGAGAGTGGAAGAGAGGGAGTTGAGGAAGAGAGATAGCAAAACATTGATGTGAGAGAGACACATCAATCAGTTGTCTCCCACACAGGCCCTGACCAGAGCAGAGAATTGAACCTACAACCCAGGTAGGTGCCCTTGATTGGGAATGGAACTCCCAACCCACAACCCTTCGGTGTGTAGCTGACGGTCTAACCACTTGGCCACACAGGCCAGGGCTGTAAACTAACTTTTAAACTGTATGATTACTGGTAATACTTTGATGTCTTTCTCTATACACATTTTGTTTCACATGCTTTAAGTCAGGGGTCCTCAAACTTTTTAAACAGGGGGCCAGTTCACTGTCCCTCAGACCGTTGGAGGGCCGGACTATAGTTTTAAAAGAAAAACTATGAACAAATTCCTATGCACACTGCACATATCTTATTTTGAAGTAGAAAAACAAAACGGGAACCAATACAATATTTGTATTTGCATGTGGCCCGCGGGCCGTAGTTTGAGGACCCCTGCTTTAAGTAAACTTTTACGATCTCTGAATAACACAAGCATTTGCTCACATTACCAAAACTCGAATAAATATCATTACATATTTTATCATATAAATATAATCTGCAGTTCCCATTGTTTTACTCTCATAAAAAATGCTGGAATTATATTATGTGTAGTCTGCAATTCAGATTATTTTCTTAGGCTAGACTCCCAGATATTCTTGGGTCAAGTGTATGAACATTTTAAGTCACTTGATCGCATTGCTAAATGCTGCACAGAAAGATTTTACCAATTTATATTTCTATAGTTTGATGTGAAGTTCTAATTCTTAGCCCTATCACCAGAAATAGGGCAAAGGGAGACCTAAAGGTCTAATTTTTAAAATCTGATAATTTGATATGCAAAAAGTGGCATCTCACTGCTACTTTAATATGCATTATTTGTTAATGAACATATAGATGTGAATATATATATATATATATATATATATATATATATAATCACTGCACTTTTTCATAAAAATTTAAAATCTACTGTCTCTGAGTGAGGAATTTCCATAGCTAAAGAACAGAGACTGTTATGCTCTTGTTTCCTCTTTTTGTGGAAAGTCTTTTTTTTAATTCTATATATTTTTTTATTGTTGATAGTATTACAGATGTCTCCCATCCCCACCCCCCTTTTACCCCTCTCCTCTCAGCTTTTACCCACCCACCCCAGGTCTTCACCACCCTATTGCCCATGTCCATGGGCTGTGTATATGAGTATATAAGTTCTTTGGTTTATCTCTTCTCATCTCCTCATTGCCACATCAAAGTATGTCAGTCTGTACCATGCCCCCATGCTTTGGGTCTTATTTTGTTGGTCAATTCATTTTGTTCATTAGATTCCACAAATAAGTGAGATCATATAATATTTGTCTTTCTCAGATTGGCTTATTTTACTTAGCATAATATTCTCCAGGTCCATCCATGCTGTCCCAAAGGGTACAAGATCCCTCTTTTTCACAGCTGCATAGTATTCCCTTGTGTAAATGTCCCACAGCTTTTTTATCCTTTCATCTACTGCTGGGGACTTGGATTGTCCAAATATTAGCTATCTATAATAATAAAAGCATAATATGCTAATTATACCAGACATCCTTCTGGACCAAGCCAGGGCTGAGAGGGAAGCCCAGGTCCTGGGTGCCAGAGGGAAGCTGGTGCCGGTAGCCAGGGGAAGGAAGGCCTACTCTTGCACGAATTTCATGCATTGGGCCTCTAGTTATAAATAATACTGCTATGAACATAGGGGAAAGTCTTATGAAGATGACATCTGGGGTTGGGGCTGTCAACAATGGTAGAAGAGCAGATCATTGGCAGAACTTTTTTACAACCCACTTACACTCTGAGAAGTCAAGCTCAGTAGAGGATCTACCATCTATATTTCTGAAAATTCCACTCCCATTTTAGTAGGCAAAAGAATGAGAAGCCATTGGGCTAAGACTGCAACAGTTAAATATTACATGTATCAGGTGACTCGGCGGGTGCATGAATTCCTTAGGCATATGATGAAGAGCATTATGTCCTCAACTTTCATTTTATTCTGTGGTGCTGACCTTACATCCATAAAGCAAACTTATTCACCCTGTGACATAGCATTTTACCAGGTGACATAGCATTGCCCATATCTCTTAGTCTCATTTCTAAGAATGATCTTGTTTCACAGGAAAAGAAAGTAATCTAAATACTGATATACCTTTTGTTTTTATAGCCAGCACTTGGCATACATATTTATACAGTAGCTAGGATAAGTATCTGGTGTGAATTTCCAAAATGGTACCTCTTCCAACTCAAAGAGATCTTCTGCCTGTACTCTATGGGCCAGGGATAAGTATTCATATTGTTTACTGATTTATGATGGTATTTACCAAAATATGCAATCCTAGCTAATCCTTGGACCCACCCCCAATCCTACTCCCATCTCTAACAACCAATGACTCCCTTACACCCCAGTAAGCATCATATTTGAAGTTAATGCCTATTGATACTGTTGTCACATAGCTTAGCATACTTGTCAACCTGAATAACGTGGGCTTATGAAATTCCCTTATCTCCCTCTCAGAGAGGGAGATACCATAACACCATAATGGGGGGCAAGGTAGGGGAGAGTGGAGAAGATCTGATGTTAGAAATGAAAGTTTCCACCATATCAACTCTAGTAAATCCCATTTGGCAGGAATACACTAGTAGAAGAACAGCCTGGGTGCAATGAGCCTCTCTTAACATTGCCTGGATCTGAGTGTCACCATTAGCCTAGCCCAGTAATGGTGAACCTTTTGAGCTCAGCATGTCAGCATTTTGAAAAACCCTAACTTAACTCTGGTGCCGTGTCACATATAGAAATTTTTTGATATTTGCAACCATAGTAAAACAAAGATTTATATTTTTGATATTTATTTTATATATTTAAATGCCATTTAACAAAGAAAAATCAACCAAAAAAATGAGTTCGCGTGTCACCTCTGACACGTGTCATAGGTTCGCCATCACTGGCCTAGTCCCTACTGGGGGTCACAAATTGAATAGTTATGTCATCAGCACCAGGAGGTCAGCAACAGTTGTCTCAGAGATTGTTTCTTTCCCTCTCAGGTGCTGAACGTGGCCATTGCCTACCACCACAGAGAGACCATTCTGGAAGGCAGAGACGGAAGGAAGGCACCAACATCAGTACTGAGAACCAGTGCCTACCTTATCAGGTCAGAATGGAATGAGTAAACTCGGGTCCTTGACAAATCTGTAAGTGGAAAACTCACTCCAATTTTCCAACAAGGAAAGTAAGGGACAGATTTTCAAAATTAGGAAAAATCTGAGTCTAAATGAATTGTTTTATCTGGTCTGCAGATAAATCCCCCAAAGTATCCGCATTACCATGACAACTGTTACCTTGGGCTCTTGGTACAAATGAATTGACAATGATGGACAGGCTATTTGAACTTCAAAAATTAAATCTTTAATAGCAGTGAATATTCTTTGTGGTTTAAGACTGCAGCTCAGGGCAGGTGCTTATATCTCTGGGCTTGGTTGAATTCAGAGGAGCTAGGTGAACACTGTGCTTCATTCTTTCTGTTCATCTGTCCTCAGGGGCCACTTTGCTGCCTTTGGATTGTTTCTGCCATGGACCTCATCCTCAGAAAATTTACAGGTCAGAAAAGCTTGGAGGCCACTGAGGATAAGTTGTGATGATGCATCCTGACACCTTTCACTGATGTTTTGAACTAAGTGAAAGAAAAAAGCATTAACAAGTATAGCAAACTTGGTGCCTGGAATTAGCAAACCAGCACACATACACAGAAGTGCAATCACAAGGTCACACATTCACAGCTAGGCATTCAGCTGTGTGTCACTGTAAATCACCACGCTAGCACTTTCTCTCCTCTTCATTATTTTTATTTTGCTAAATTTAGTGCCATTATAAATGCTGTTAACTCAGGTAACTTAGTATCTATGCACAAGGAGAGTGAATATCAGTTTCGATGAGATCCACCAATCTAAATGTCTTCCCTTTTGTATATTCCCATTCCCAATGACAACATCTCAGTCACTAGGTATCACACCTCATTTTCTGAGGATGAGGTCCATGGCAGATTTATACATCTGCATATATTGGCAGTTCCAACCAGTCTTCATATATATTCATAGAGTTTGTACCACACCTTTTGAAAATTTGATTCAATGAAACAATTCATTTTTTATCCCACAAAATAAATTTTACAAAATAATTACCAAATGAAATACAATTTTTTAAAGACCTTAAGTTTTAGATGAGGATACACTATTAAAATAAGTAAAATTTCCAAAACTTACTTAGAAATCAAAGTAATGTAAAATCTTAATGGTAAGTTGTTGCAAGTGGTTGGCTGTAAATTAATGTTACCGGTATTTTTCAAAGAAAAGTCAAAGTGGACAACAATTGTAAACCCAGGGTCTCTACCAAGGACATGACTCTCCCACGTTCTCTCAGTTACTCACATTTGCTTGCTCTCTGACTCCACAAGCTCTCCAGACCCTAAGCACCTCTCATTTTATCTAAGACCTCACACCCTAGTGGGATCTAAAATCCTTCTTTTCCATTCTATAACAGAATGGGTAAATAGTGTAATTTTTTTTTAAAAAAAATTATACTGGAGGCTGGGAAGTCCAAGACAGGGTGCCAGCAGATCTGGTGTCTGGCGAGAGCACTCTTCCTGTTTGCATGTGGCCACCTTCTTGCCATGTCTTTACCAGGTGGAGAGAGCAAGGTTTGGTGTCTCTTCCTCTTCTTATGAGGGCACTAATCCCATCATGGGGACTCTACCTTCATGACCTCACTTAAACCTACTTACTTGCCAAAGGCCCACCTCCAAATACTGTCACCTTGGGAATTGGGGTTTCAACATATAAAATTGGGTGTGTGCGGGGGTTGGGGGTGGGGGAATTCAATCCATTACAACTGCCCAGCTCTCCTTCTGTATCTATCATCAGTTTTCTCCTCGGTCCACACAAATCTTCATCAATCGGAAACTCCTACCTCATTTCTCCTCTTCTTTAACCATTAACCGATTATCTCACTCCCTTAACCCTCAGGAGGCAAACATCAACATTCCCTGAAATTTCCTGTTCCATTCTGCAAATGAGACCTCCTTCCATTCCATTTCAGTGGAAGAGGTATCCCCCTCCTTCTTAGATTGATCTCTTCACAGGTGCTCAGAACCTCAATTTCTCTGGCCTCAATATGAACCTGGTTCCACTTGTTCTCTCGACTATAACTTTAACCCATAGCTCTCTTCTGGCTGAGGTCCCTCTCATTCAAGAACAACAACCCTTCCTTGGCCTTGACTCTCATTGTTATCAACCTATTTCTAGCTTTTCCTTCACAGCCAACATCCAGAGATGTATCTACATTCTCATTCTTCATTTCTCCTACACTATCCAGTCTTCACAACCCGGCCTTTATCCTCACCTCTGCCTTACACTATTCTCGCCAAGCTCTCCAGTGACCTTTTTGTTACTATATCTAATAGAACCTCGTCTTTCATGACCTCTAACACTGTTTGCCGGGGTCCAGCCCCAGCGGGTCCAGGGGTCCCCAAAGGTGTGGATGGAGTCGGCGAAGAAGGAATGACATGGAGACAGCATTCAGTTGATCAGCAGCCTTGCCAGGATCTCTAGCCACAATCTCCAGCCAAGTTCTGTGTCCATGTTCTCTTGCTAGGTTCTCCAGCCAGGTTCTCCAGGTTCTCCAGCCAGGTTCTCCAGGTTCTCCAGCCAGGTTCAGTCACCAGGTTCTAGTCAGGTTCTCTTGCCAATTTCTGTAGTCAGGTTCAGTCCAGGATCTTTTGCCATGTTCTCTCCAGCGAAGTTCTTCTGTCTGTAGGTTCTGTGTAGGTTCTGTCTGTAGGTTCTCTCTTCTAAGTCTTGTCTCCTGAGTTCTGTCTCTTGCTGTCTTGTTACATCTGTATTTATACCAGTTGATTCAATCCTATCAATCTCTATTACAAAGGTTAGGGCGTTTCTTATCTCCATTCCAGGGAGTAAAGATTATGCAGCTTAAGCATGATTGTTCGTAGTTAAAATGATTAATTACCCGCCTGGCACTTAGTTAAGGGGTTTTATTCCCTCCCTAACTTCAGGGGAAAATCCCTACCTGGGGAAACAACCTTTCTCAGAGACCTTGGTTAAAACACAGTGCCAAGAAGGTGAGCAAACATATTAAGAACCGTATGCTATATATGCCAGGTCCCTTGAAACAGCAAGCATGGACCGGCTCCCGGCAACTGTTGAGCTTTCTTCTCTTGGAAATTCTCCTGTCCTTGGTTGCTGTGTCAGAAACCAAGGAGACTCTCTGACCCCCCTCTCCAATTTTCCAGAATTCTAGTTCCTGCTCTCCCTCAGCTGAAACCACCTCCCATTTTCTGGCAATTCGTAAATATACATGTTCAGTTCAAATGTGTGTTTGGAGTTCTAGAACCACATATTTAGCTACCTACCAGATGTCTCCACTTGGATGTCCCACAGCCCAGGTATGTTACACTCAACATATCCAACAGTGACCTCACAGGCACCTCCTTAGAAACCAAGTCCCTGTACCACAGGACAGAATGGCACTTCAACCCAGTTGTCTGATTTGGGAATCTAGGATCATCCTCAATACTTCCCTTCCCTCTCTCCACTAAAGCCCACATTCTGTCATTATTCCGCCTGACACCTTTCGAATTCCTCCTCTTCTCTCAATCCCTAGGAGTTTAGGCCTTCCTAATTTTCTCCCTGAACTGTTACGAGAGCCTCATCACTGGTCTTCCTGCCTCCACCAACGCCACTCTCTCAAGTTCCACATACCTTTCCCTTTTAATACCAAAATATTCTGCACATCTTTACCTTCTGACTCTGCTTAAACAACATCAAAAGCACCTCCCTTTCTCTGTGATAAAATTCAAATTATTTTATGGATTAAAGAACAAGCACATCCTGATGTGGCCAGCCTCCTCCTTGCGTGACTTCCTCACACCATATGCTCCAGCCATACACATTGCAGCTCCTGAAGTACTTGCTCTTGCTACCTGTGTTTCTGAACCCTCTTCCTTAAAAAATGTGGGTGTGGGCTAGAAAGAGTCAGTGGGGGAAATGGACATCTATAATATTTTCAACAATAAAGATAAATTATTTAAAAATGTTTCACTACCACAGTCCTCATTCACCTTACTTTCTTATTCAAAAGTCAGCCTTGCCCGGCCGGCATGGCTCAGTAGTTGAGTGCTGATCTATGAACCAGGAGGTCATAGTTCAATTCCTGGTCAAAGGCACATGCCCAGGTTGTGGGCTCGATCCCCAGTGTGGGGTGTGCAGGAGACAGCCAATCAATGACTTTCTCTCATCATTGATGTTTCTATCTCTCTCTCCCTCTCCCTTCCTCTCTAAAATATATATATATATATATATATATATATATATATATATATATATATATATATATATATATATTTAAAATCAGCCTAGCATCTGCTCACTTGGAAGCCTTGCCAAAAGCTCATCCCTCTGCAGTTGGAGATTACATGTCCCCGCTGCCAGGTCTCCCAGGTCTGGGGTCCACGGCATCATAGAACTTATCCCACCGCACCCTCCACACTTGGGCGAGAACGGAGCTCTGGGAGGAATAGGGACTGGACCACTGCATTATATTCCACTGCAGTGCCTGCTACATAGAACGTGCTCTCAATTTGTTTAATACTTGAAAGAGTTCTACAAATTCTGGGATTAACCTCATCCTCGCTTAAGCAGTTTCCATGAACCACATTCTGATCCCTCTTACGCTCTGATTGTACCTAACACTCCAAAGTCATGACACTGATCTCGATGAAGCCCCAATTTCAATTGAGCAAGCAGAGAACAAAGGAGCAGGCAGCCAGCCGCATCGGAAAAAGATTACCCAGGGCAGAGACACATACTCGATGTGAGCAGAATCTTCAAACATTCATTTCATAAAATGACAAAGAAATCCATTTACAATCTTGCTAACCATTTGTTTAAAATGTCACTTTAGGATGTTGTTTTCCCATTGGGAGTTGGTGAATTGTATAGCTATATCAAATGACATAAAATATAATGGGAATAAGTTTGCAATGAATTACATAGGGAATATAAATTATACTCAATTTCTCTCAAAACCTGCAGGTCAAAATCCTATTTATCTTTAGACCTTTGGTTACACCAGAAAACATCCGACTCATGATGAAACTCATATTATCTCTAACGTGTTCCTGTCAAAATCCCACGTAGTGAAACTCTTTAGAAAGAGGGCTTTGGTGCTGCTCTAAACACTGGAACTGGGCAGCTCATCACCTTCGAACTCAGAGTGTGGCTCCAGGTTGGCTCCAGGATTCTGAGCACAGGAGTTCCACTTTGGAGACCCACGTTAGCTCATATTAATCAATAGCACTTAAGACCAAAACTTCAGATTGAATGGAGCCCAGCCTGGGGAACCAGTCTTCCCAGAAGTTGGTCTTCATAGCTATTAAGACACTGAGTTTAATTCCTGCTCTGTCAGGGGCCAGAGGGGCTGGCCACATGACTTTTCCTGGTCTGATTTTACAAGTCTACGTTTGTTGTTCTGAACTGGGAGCAGCCATTACGTGACAAACTCTGGTGAAGCATCAAATGACATGCCCATAATTGAAAATGGGGCGTAAAGAAGGTGCTTCGCGAACTGTCCAAAGCTATAACTGTCTGAATGCAGGGTTTCTGAAAAATCGTTTTTTTTTAAATATGACCATGAGAAACAAGTAATCCTTTTCTTCATATTTCCATTTTTCTGGACTCCAAATTCTTTAAAAATCTGGAAATGTTATCTTTATCTACAGAGAGTTAAAAGGAGACTTAGAAAGAGACGCTTCTAATGATCGCTTCATCATTCCACGGTGTGGGACTTTCCCCAAAGCAGAACCTAAGACAAAGGACTAGGAGGTGATCTCAGGGAGACAAGAGACTGAATGAGGGGAGAAGGAAAAGCCAATGAAAAATGCATTCCTGATGTGCCATTGCAGAGCTCAATCTCACCGAGGACTTCTAAGCATCAGAGTAAAATGCCCTTAGAACTGCACCTCTGAAGGACTACAGGTTAGGTCTCCTGACCCATTGGCTGAGAGGGTGTTAACTCCCCTGCATCTGTGACAGGCTTTAGCAGTGTCTGAGGAAACTCCAGAGGCCTCAGGGCAAAACCTTCAGGCAAAGAACGGAGAACAGTAAGCAGTCTTCTTGCGTGAGAACCGTCCACCACAGCTGCGCCTGAAATCTGAGGTGCTCCCAGGATATGTTGCATGGGGTCCAAGAAGTACCATCTACAACTATATGTGGGTGTAAGATTCTCTATGCGGTGTGACAAGGTACACTGTTTTTTAAAAAAACACTTTTCTCTTCAGCTTGTCCCATTTCCTGGGGATTTTAATTAATAGCACTGTGCATTTGCTCCCTGCATTATCAGTTTACCTTTCAAGTAATTAAGAATAAAATGTAAAGGCAATTATGGCTTGGGGAGGTTGTTAAGTACATAACTATGGAAATAAAATAACTACAATAACCATTGGCAGGAACCACTAAATGGATACCTACTCTGGAGGGCTTGTACTCAGTAACACAGGGGTCCAGTCTTCTCTGTAAACAGCACAGCTATTTCACCTGTCAGTACAATAGTTCCTGACAGGTGTGAATGCAAGCCGGCCCCTTGGGGAGCAAACGCAAGTTTCTGGGAAAGCTGCAACCAGAACCTAGCCACCATGTCAATCAAAAGACGCAGCATTTCTTAGCACCATTTCTTCCCTTATACCAACTGGGACCAATTCAGTCGCCCCTAGAAAAAGCTGATGCTTGGTCACTGCAAGCTGAGCATTGCATGTCCTTGGACTGACCTTTACTCCTGCAAATCAAAGCCAAGTCATGTCACTGAAGAAGCTTTGGGAATATTCCACTTCCTAAATTGCAAATGGTTTTGCAAGTATTGCCAACAGAAAACTTTGAGTTCTCGGTACTGTCAAAATGACACCTTCATAGGCTTCCAACGTCAGTAATTATTGTTTTCCTCACACCCACTGACAGGGCTGAAAATGAGCGGCCCTCATAAGGTTCTCAGCTTGGTGCCTTTTTTGGGCAGGTGTGGGAAGGAAGGACAAGAAAGCATCTTGGGTAAGGTCAGGGTTAGAGATGTTGAACCATGTTTTCTTAACACATCTTTGATCCACTAACTATATCTAGAAGCACTCTGTGAGACTCAGTAATTTGTAGATACCATTTTTGTTTGACCCAGGAAGCCCAGACCTACTTTCAGGGACAGGAACCAGGAGCCTCGGGCCCAGGTAGATGATATTCCTGGGAGCCAATGAAAGTTGAATCAGACCAGAAGGAGCATAGGGCGAAAGTGACAAAGCAAAGATGGAACAACACAGCAGTGAGAAATCCGTAGGACAGGGGAGGCAAACACATTGCATGAGGATGTAGGACGGGGGAGGCAAACACATTGCATGAGGTGCCAGGTAAGTAATCAGGAAGCTACTTCTTAGACAAGGGCATAGGCTGGGGACCACTTTCAACGGTGAGAGAGATAAACCTAAAGAAACCAATTTGGAGAAAATCGGTCCAATGTGCCGAACACGCTCATACTGCGGTTTAAATTCTACAATGAGCAATCTAGAAAGCAGTCCCTTCTCTGTAGGATGCCCCACGTGCTCCTTAAGCAAGTGTTATTGCCTGCCTGGCCTACATCGAGTAGATAACATCGTTTAGTCCAGGTTCATCTTAGGCCACTGATTTCTACTAGCCTTGCAAATTCTGGCAATGACTTTTGAGTCCAAGCAAAAATAGCAAACAAACTTGAGCCTGAGGCCCATATGCTGATCAAACCAGGAATTTGATAAATTTGCAGAACCTTTCTGGATTTTAAGCTTTTCAGAAGTTTATCCTCAACAAGGCATATTCCAAGTTATTATTGGCCCACTGAGTCCCTCTAAAAGGTTGGCAAGCTTAAATGCCAACATAACTACCAACATGACTCTCAACCTTAGATACACACCAGGAGTGTTCTTGAGTCCTTCAGATGACAAAGTAAAAATGAACCTTGAAAACTCCCCCAGGCAGTGGCAATGAACCACAAGGCCAATGCAGTTATGAGATCAAATGAAAAAAACATATGTGAACTTTTTGAATGTAAGATTTGTGGCTTGTAGTTGTTCAGTAATGTGCTTACCATAAAAGGAATCTTAGTGTGTTAGATTTGAAAAGCATTAGCCAAAAAAAAAAAATAAATAATAAAGCACTACATTTACAGACAAAATGATTCAAAGCATAACACTATGAACAAACATGCTTCCTGCAAGTCTGTTTGTCATTTGAAGTACTGGGAAGCTGGCAGTATTGCCTGGCACTCGGGCCTTACGCCTTAACGCCACCCACCAGTACCTGTTAGAGCTATCAATTGCTCCTGAAATGAAGAAAAGTTTTCCTTGGCCTGGTTTACTTAAGCATTTACTCCAGCTCCCCAAATACCTCTGATTCTACTGCAATCTTGGGAGACTGACCTCAAAAACGAGTTCAAAGCAGTTCAAAGTCTGCAAAGGAAAAATATGCTCTTAGACAAATAGTTGGAGGAAGTCCTTATTAAGAAGAAAGGCTGCCCTGGCCGGTCGGCTCAGCTGGTTGGAGCATCATCCCAGGTTGCAGGTTCAATCTGGGTCAGGGCACATACCGAGGTTGTGGGTTCAGTCCCTGGTAGTACACATACAGGAGGCATCCAATTGATATTTTTCTCTTTCTCCTTTTCCCTTCTTTTCTCTCTAAGATCAATAAACAGAGAACTCAGGAGACAGAATTCAGAAGACAGAACCTACACGGAGCCTAGAGACAGAAGAACTTCGCTGGCGAGAGCATGCCAGAGGATCCTGGACTGGGACTGGCCTCAGAGCCTAGAGACAGAGCCTAGCGGGAGAACATGGCAAGGGATCCTGGACTGAACCTGACTACAGAGATTGGCAGGAGAACCTGACTGGAACCTGGACACTGAACCTGACTGGAGAGCCTGGACAGAACCTGGCTGGAGAACCTAGCGAGGGAACATGGCTACAGAACCTCGCTGGAGATCCGAAGCAGAACCTCTCTGGAGATCCGGGCTGGAGATCCTGGCTAGGCTGCTGATCAACTGAATGCTGTCTCCGTGACATTCCTTCTTCGCCGACTCCGTCCACGCCTTTGGGGACCCCTGGACCCGCTGGGGTTGGACCCCGGCATATGGCGCCCGAACAGGGACCCCTAGGTAAGCGCCCTGCACTCGGGACGGATAGGACTCCACCGTAGGAAGAGGGTGGATAGTCTTCGCCGACTCCGTCCACACCTTTGGGAACCGCTGGAACAGGATTCCCCTAGGTAAGCCCCCCTCCCCCATTGAGAACCCCCACACTCGGGACGGATCAGACTCCACCGTAGGAAGAGGGTGGATAGTCTTCGCCGACTCCGTCCACACCTTTGGGAACCCCTGGAACAGGATTCCCTTAGGTAAGCCCCCCCCATTGAGAACCCCACACTCGGGACGGATAGGACTCCACCAGGGTGCTACAGACCCCCCTATAGAGGATAAGTAGGGTAAGAAGGTGGATAGTACAGAACTTAGATTGAGAAGATGTGCCATACTGAGTCCAAAGAAAGAAGACTCTGTATTGATTCTTAGATTGAGAAGATGTGCCATACTGAGTCCAAAGAAAGAAGACTCTGTATTGATCTTTAGATTAAGAAAATGTGCCATACTGAGTCTAAAGAAAAAAGACTCCGTATTGATCTTTTAACATATATGCTTATTAGCAGAGGAATTAAGGTTACTCCCAGTCAGACAGAACATTTTATACAAGAAATACGTCCATGCTTTTCTGAGGAAGGAAAGGTGCCGGAAAGGTAAATGTAGAGGCATGGGAGAAGGTAGGCCCAAGGAGCCTTATCCTTAACCCCACTGCAGCCTTTCCACCCCGGGAAAGTGCAGGATTGGCAAGCTCTCCCTGGGGTGATAGATCAGGACTCAGGTAATAGCAGAAAGCGCCAATCCTACTCTTAAAATGGATATAAGAGAGCATTTGAGGTTTTTCTTTTTAATGCCTGCTTTTAAAAAATAAAAAAGGGGGAATTTGCCGGGAGCCGGTCCATCCTTGCTGTTTCAAGGGACCTGGCATATATGGCATACGGTTCTTAATATGTTTGCTCACCTTCTTGGCGCTGTGTTTTAACCAAAGTCACCTCTCCGAGAAAGGTTGAATCCCCAGGTAGGGATTTTCCCCTGAAGTTAGGGAGGGAATAAAACCCCTCAACTAAGTGCCAGGCGGGTAATTAATCCCTTTAACTACGAACAATCATGCTTAAACTACATAATCTTTTCTCCCTGGAATGGAGATAAGAAACGCCCTAACCTTTGTAATAGAGATTGATAGGATTGAATCAACTGGTATAAATACAGTTGTAACAAGACAGAAAGACTCAGAACTCAGGAGACAGAATTCAGAAGACAGAACCTACACGGAGCCTAGAGACAGAAGAATTTCGCTGGCGAGAGCATGCCAGAGGATCCTGGACCGGGACTGGCCTCGGAGCCTAGAGACAGAGCCTAGTGGGAGAACATGGCAAGGGATCCTGGACTGAACCTGACTACAGAGATTGGCAGGAGAACCTGACTGGAACCTGGACACTGAACCTGACTGGAGAGCCTGGACAGAACCTGGCTGGAGAACCTAGCGAGGGAACATGGCTACAGAACCTCGCTGGAGATCCGGGCTGGAGATCCTGGCTAGGCTGCTGATCAACTGAATGCTGTCTCCGTGACATTCCTTCTTCGCCGACTCCGTCCACGCCTTTGGGGACCCCTGGACCCGCTGGGGTTGGACCCCGGCACTTCCCCCCAGAAGCCCGCCCCCCTGATCAGCCTGATCACCAAGGGACCCCACCTGTGCATGAATTCATGCACTGTGCCTCTAGTGTTTAATACAGGTTGAAGAGTTGAAAGAGTAGCTGCTCTCTTTAAATCAGCCACCATGACTTGATTTCTGTAATCAGCTACTTTGAAGAAACTTTATTTTCTGTACAAAAAGTGAAATAAAGAGGAGAAATATGAAAGGAGGAAAAAAAAAAAAAAAAAAAAAAAAAAAAAAAAAAATAAACATATCTTCCGGTGAAGATTTAAAAAAAAAAAGGCTGTCTTCTGTTTTTTGTTGTTTTTCTCATACACACAATGACTCCAGCCATGGTAATTCTACAGACAATTTAGTTGGACTCAAGAAAGGCGTTGCCAGTGGTAGATATTAGTCTGGGATTTTTAAAAGTCCATTTGCTTGCAGATAACGTCCCACTAGCCAGCTTAGAGACCTGAACAATACAATCACAGCAGTTCACATTTTTTACTCACTTAGTGAATACAGCTCAAACACAACAAATTCAAGGCCTAACTTCCCCTGTGTGTTTGTTTGACTGTGAGTGTCAAGACCCTCATGTACTGCCCAGACAACCGAAGATTAATGGAGTAAGAACCCCTGAGGTGCACTGTGATTCGGGGGATGGAAGTGGAGAACTCAGAGGCTCCAAGTGTTAATCCTGGGTCAGCCTACAACTCGCCAAGTGACCTTATATAAGCCTTATGGCTCTCACTGTTTTCCATCTGCAAACTGAAGAATGTGAGTGACTCCAACAGTCCAGTATCCACTCCCTTCCTAAGACTTTTATCTTTCTTCCCCATCTGGAACTGAGTAAACCTGCTCCTTTCCACTATGAAAGAATACAGAAACCACAGAACAGATTTCTGATTTTCTTTCACTTAATTGCTGCCTCTCTTCTGAATAGCAGTTTCCAAGACTTAAAATCCAAATATCTTGCTTAGGAAGCTAAAGAAGAGGAAGAAGAGAAGGAGGCATAGGAAATGTCACAAACAGGCATGGAGAAGACTCAAGAAAAGCTCTGGTTTTCCATCTAACAACTGTTACCTATTGGTGTTTAAGAAAATATAACAAGGATCTAGTCCAGCCGTGGGCAAACTACGGCCCGCGGGCCGGATCCGGCCCGTTTGAAATGAATAAAACTAAAAAAAAAAAAAAAAGACCGTACCCTTTTATGTAATGATGTTTACTTTGAATTTATATTAGTTCACACAAACACTCCATCCATGCTTTTGTTCCGGCCCTCCGGTCCAGTTTAAGAACCCATTGTGGCCCTCGAGTCAAAAAGTTTGCCCACCCCTGATCTAGTCCCTAGAGATGAAGGGTACCCATTGCTGTATAAATAAACATACATCACAGGGTGGAAGGACCAAGGATTTTTTATTTTGCTGTGAAAAAGATAAAAAAAAGATATGTCCACATCCAGATCCCTGGAAGCTCTAGATGTGGCCTCGTTTGGAAAAAGGATCTTTGCAGATGCAATTAAGTTAAGAATGTTAAGTTGAGATCATCCTGGACTATCTGGGCGGGCCCTAAATCCAATGACAAGTATCCTTGTAAGAGACTGGAGAGGGGAAAACACAGGGACACAGAGGAGAAGCTGATGATAGAGAGGAAACGGCAGAAATTGGAGTGATGTAGCCACAAGCCAAGAAGTCAAGGAATGCCAACAACCACCAGAAGTTGGAAGAGGCAAAGACCAGAACCTCCCCTAGAGCCTTCAGATGAAGATGACCCTGCTGACTCCTTGATTTTGGACGTTTGGCCTCCAGAACCATGAGAAAATAAATGTCTGCTGGTTTACATCACCAAAAGTGTGGTAATTTGTTACAGCAGCTTCAGGAAGCTAATACACACTCTACCCACCTATAATCAAATCCCTAAATTAATTCGTTTTTAATATATTAATCTGTCCTTTTCACCACTGCCATCTCACACAAGAGCCATCATTTGAGAAGACTTCTCAGTATTTTGCTTCTTCATTGGTCCATTAAGTTGGCACATATAACAAATGCTCCCTAAAGAACCCACGTCCATTCTATCATCTAGAAACAAATGTTTATCAAGTAGTTAAAATTAAGTTGGAAACTATGTGATAAGTGAAAAGAGAACATAAACTGATGTCCCGAAACCTAGCTTTACATCCTAACTCTGCCATGTATTACCTGTGTGAATTTGAATGAGCCGCTTAATTTCTCTGACCCTCTGCTGTCTTATATGTGAAGTGGGAGTAAAAGTGCCAACGCCTCACAGAGTTCGGTTATAATACTCAGATCATAGATGTGAAAGTGAGTGGGGACCACACAGAAATGAACAGTGCTTGTTATTCTCGCTCTCACTGTTTCATCTCCCCTCTACTAACAGGCAAACAGAGGCCTTGAGCAATCCATCTAGGAGAATCAGTGAAGGATATGGCTAATAATTGGCTGCTCATGTCAAATCTGGGTCAGGATATTGTTTTACTCAGCACACACCCCAGAAAGTCTATCTGTATCTGTTGCCCCTTCCCTGAATTCAGCGCTGCCTGGGGGTGGGGGGTGGGGGGTCTGTGAGAATCGGCACATAAGTGGGCAGACATACTGCTAGCCAGGCAGCCAAGCTTCCCATTGTGTGAGTGAGCAAGTGACCAACCTCTCCACCAAAGTAGGACAAGCATAGCGAGCCTCACTCCCCTCCAAGTCCCAAGTTGCCTTCCTCTTCTCTCTGTCACCTCGGTTGCCATGCTGGGAAGTCTCACCCCAAGACCGCCTGAGTTTTATTTAAAGAACTGTTCTTGCAGCTCTCGCCGGGGGACAAGCGCTGCCACCAGATGCTGGGCATGAGGAAGCAGGTGGAAGCACCAGCTGCTGGGCATGAGGAAGCAGGTGGGAACAGGGTATCTTAATTAATTAGCCTCATAATCAAGCACTACAAGGTCTACTTCTGACTTCCACTAGATGGCGCTGTAGCGTTTCTTCCTGGCTCAAGCAGGTCAGCCCAGATCCTTTTGAGTTTTCTACTCTTTTTAAATCCAACCTCATCTGCTGGTATTTTCCAGAAAAGCCTCAACATTTATTCTCAGGTGATTGTACTTTTTCCTGTCTGCCAGCTCTGTTATGGATTTTTTTTTCTTATACCTTTTGAGGAAATCATTTCAATGAGATGGTGGAATCAAAAGGAAATAAATACTATGCCATTCCATCATCTTGATAAAAAGTGCACCTATTTTGAAAATGCATTAGTCCAAAAAAAAGCACTAATCTGCTCCTGATTGACCAAACTGAAATTTGCAGGGGTGGGGCCTAGTGCGTAGTTTCTTAAAGCTCCTGGTGTGATTGTGATTCTGATGTGGCCAGAGCTGAAAGCATTAAACCCCTTGGTATGACAATTCAGGCACATGTAGACCACAAAATAAATCAGCAGCCACTTCATTTTGTTAGGTACCAAGCCACGCCACCCTAAAAGTTCTTTGAAAATTACGCACTCAACTCAAGGACATAACTAGTACTTTGCAACCCAAACCCTCTTTCAGTGCTTTGTT
Organism: Myotis daubentonii; assembly: GCF_963259705.1. Lineage (NCBI taxonomy): Eukaryota > Metazoa > Chordata > Mammalia > Chiroptera > Vespertilionidae > Myotis > Myotis daubentonii. The sequence goes on along the minus strand of NC_081846.1, from coordinate 62,436,588 downwards.
AAATAAACACTTAGCGGGAAGCATCTAGCTAGGATTCTGTCCTCATATTCATTTCTTCCTGTACCCTCAATAATAACACTTACTACCGCCTTACCTCACAAGAGTGTTCATTTATGGAATTTGAAAGCAATTTAAACAAACCTTGTTGACTGAAATGGGCGACATAAGTGTTGTATCAAATTATTGTCATCAAGCTGTTGACTTTTTCTTTTTCTTCTCTTTTTTTTTGAGTTTGTATTAGTCATCTCGGGCTGCCATAACAAAATATCAAAGTCTGGGTGGCTTGGACATCAGGCATTTCTTTCTCAGCATTCTGAAGGCTGGAAGTCCAAGATCAGGGTGCCAGCATGGCCAGCTCCTGGTGGCGACTCTTACACATGCCCTATCGTGGCCCACGTGGCTGACAGAGATGGCTCTCCAGTCTCTTCCCACCTAACTACCTCCCAAAGGCTCCACCTCCAAATACTGTCACATGGGGTGTTAGGGCTACAACATACAGATTTCAGTCCATAGCAAGTTTCATGCTGTTACTTGACCTTTCATCCCAGTCATAACTTATGTTGAACCTATATCTTCCACAATGGTGTTCACTTATGCCAACAAATGAGTTTCCTTCAGCCAACACCCCCCGCCCCCCGCAGTCTCCCCTAGAGCAGGACCATCACCTCCCCCTGCAGTCTCCCCTAGAGCAGGACCATCCCCACCCCACCTGAAGTCTCCTCTAGAGCAGGACTGTCCCCCCTCTGCAGTCTCCCCTAGAGCAGGACCATCCCCACCCCCCTGCAGTCTCCCCTAGAGCAGGACTGTCCCCACCCCCCCTGCAGTCTCCCCTAGAGCAGGACTGTCCCCCCCTGCAGTCTCCCCTAGAGCAGGACCATCATCTCCCCCTGCAGTCTCCCCTAGAGCAGGACCATCCCCACCCCACCTGAAGTCTCCTCTAGAGCAGGACTGTCCCCCCTCTGCAGTCTCCCCTAGAGCAGGACTGTCCCCACCCCCCCCTGCAGTCTCCCCTAGAGCAGGACTGTCCTGCCCCCCTGCAGTCTCCCCTAGAGCAGGACCATCCCCACCCCCCTGCAGTCTCCCCTAGAGCAGGACTGTCCTGCCCCCCTGCAGTCTCCCCTAGAGCAGGACTGTCCTGCCCCCCTGCAGTCTCCCCTAGAGCAGGACTGTCCTGCCCCCCTGCAGTCTCCCCTAGAGCAGGACTGTCCTGCCCCCCTGCAGTCTCCCCTAGAGCAGGACCATCCCCACCCCCCTGCAGTCTCCCCTAGAGCAGGACTGTCCTGCCCCCCTGCAGTCTCCCCTAGAGCAGGACCATCCCCACCCCCCTGCAGTCTCCCCTAGAGCAGGACTGTCCTGCCCCCCTGCAGTCTCCCCTAGAGCAGGACTGTCCTGCCCCCCTGCAGTCTCCCCTAGAGCAGGACCATCCCCACCCCCCTGCAGTCTCCCCTAGAGCAGGACTGTCCTGCCCCCCTGCAGTCTCCCCTAGAGCAGGACTGTCCTGCCCCGCTGCAGTCTCTCCTAGAGCATGACCGTCCCCACCATGGCTTCGCCACATCTGTATCTCCAGACCCGTCTCTTCCCCCTCAGAAGCCTCAGATACAGTCTTTGTAGAGAGGGGCTCAAAGTGGGAGCTCCACTACCAGACGGCCTAAGTCCCTGTGCCACCCTCATCAGCAGTGTGGCCTTACACAAATGGCTGAACCACTCTGCCCCTAGTTTTCTCTTTTGTAAAATGGGAATAACAAGAGTGCCTTCTTCACAGGATGGTTGTGAGCCTAAGTGGATGAAAACCAGTGAAGGGGGCCCAGCCAGAGGTCACGGTCAGTAATTGATCATCAACCTATGAACCAGGAGGTCACAGTTCAATTTCCCCTCAGGCCACATGCCCAGGTTGTGGGCTCGATTCCCCAGTAAGGGGCCTGCTGGAGGCAGCCAATCAATGATTCTTTCATCATTGATGTTTCGATCTCTCTCCCCCTCTCCCTTCTTCTCTGAAATAAATAAAAATATATATTTAATAAACAACAACAAAGCGTGAAGGGTTTGGAATGGTTACCGGGCAGGATATTCTTTCAATACTTGTTATCTGTTGTTGTCCCTGCTCCTGGGTGGCTCCACCTGGAAGTAGGCCAGACACTGCAAACCCAGTATGTCTGTAACTGAACTCGTTGCTTTCCCTTCTAACCCATTCCACTCCGTTAATATCATCACTGTCAGCCTAGCCACCCAAGCTGGAAGACATTTTTAGTTCCACAGGTACTTCCCCATCATCCACTCCAACACGTACCAAATCCTATCTGTTCCACCTCAGCATTCTCTCTCAGCAATGGCACTGCATCTACTCTCCACTCCTGGGAAGCACATGCCCCAGTTGGTAAAGGGGTGGGGATTGGTGCCTGTGGTCCAGGCAGAGAGTATGGAGAAAGGTTCCTGGGTCTCTCCCACTCTCACTGCCCAGCGGCCTCTTCACAGGCCTCCCGCCTCTCTCCTGCAGATATTTATTGAAGAAAAACAACAGCTAAGGCCTCTATCATGTCTACTGCACACTCTGTACTGTTCTAAGCCTTTTCACCCTGTACCTCACAGAATCTTCTCAACAACCCTATGAGGTAGGTACTATTATGATTTAGCATGTTACAGACTAAGAGGCTGAGTTGCCAAAGGTCATGGTCAGTAAGTAGAAGGCAAATTAAAACCCAGGAAATTGGGCCCAGAGTACAGGTTGTTAATGACCACCACAGCCATCACCTCAGCACATGGCCTGGCCCAGGTCTGGGTGCTGAAGGGAGGTGGAAGGGTGAGTAGCAAGAATGGGGCCTAAGACCCAGCTCCTGCCCTTATGAAGTTTACACTCAAGTTGGGAAGATAAAATTGTATGTTCCTGAACAAAACCACCATCAGGCAAGGCAGTGTCCACTCAGTTAAAAACATGAGTCGTACGGTATAAATACTATTGGAGGATGAAGGTGACATCAGGCCGGCTTTCTGGGGAAGGGTGTGGCAAACGTGGTTCTGGTGGCCTATTGAAGAGGATGGGAGTCAATGTGAAGGGTCAGTGGGAGCTTTTCAAGTCCAGTGGAATGACAAGGCAAAAGGCCACAGGGAGGTTGTGAGAGGTGGGTTTAGAAAACTGGCCTTTGCCATCCTGCCAGGCAAAGAGCTAAAGACACTGACAATGACCAGCTCTCCAAAGAGTGCCTCAGGCACACCAGAGCCTTCATACACCTCGTGCCACTGCAGGACTGTGACCACCTTCCTTTGCTTGCTTCGGATGTGATCACAAATGTGTCTGCACCTTCACTATCTGCAAGTACCAAGAATCTTTCTTCTTTACCCCTGTGTTCCTTCTTCGTTTCCTATTTTTTCTTTTTACAGCAGACCCTTTAGCATTTCTTGCATTGCTGGTTTGGTGGGAATAAACTCCCTTAGTCTTTTTTTGTCTGTGAAGCTCCTGATTTCACCCTCAACTTTTGATTGATAGCCTTGCTGGGTACAGTATTCTTGGATTCAGACCTTTCCTTTGCATGACTTTGTATATTTCATTCCATTCCCTTCTTGCCTGATGTGTTTCTGTTGAGAAATCAGTCTCTAGTCTGATGGGGGATCCTTTGTAGGTAATTTTCTGTCTCTCTCTGGCAGCTTTTAATATTCTTACTTTGTCGTTGGTGTTTGCCAATCCTATCTAATAAAAGAGAAAAATGGTAATTGGCGTACGACGATACACTTTTCATTGGCTAATCAGGGCTATATGCAAATTAACTGCCAACTATGACTGCCAACTATGATTAACTGCCAACTATGAATTAAGATTGGCAGTTAACTGCCAACAAGATGGCGGTTAATTTGCATATGTAGGCACAATGCAGGGAGGCAAAAGGGAAAGCAGGAAGAAGCCCCCTGCCACTGACAGTGATCAGAAACCCAGGGGGGAGCTAAGAGCTGGGGGGCAGGGCAAAGGCGGCCCTGGGGCTGCCTTTGCCCTGCCCCCCAGCCATGATCGGAGAATCAGGCGCCTTTGCCGCCCTGGCCAGTGATAGCAGGAAGTAGGGGTGGAGCCAGCGATGGGAGCTGGGCACGGTCGAAGCTGGCAGTCCCGGGAGCTAGGGGTCCCTTGCCTGGGCCTAAAGCAGAGCCCACGATCGCGGGGCCGCTGCAGCTGCGGGTCCCCGCTGCCCAGGCCGGACACCTAGGCCAGAGGCGTTAGGCCTGGGCAGGGGCGGAGCCTGCAACCGCGGGGAGCTGGGGGTCCCCTGCCCAGGCCTGACACCTCTGCCAGAGGCCTCAGGCCTGGTGAAGGGGCCGATTCGGTGATTGGTGATCGGAGGGTGATGAGGGTCAACTCCTCTGGCCGAGGCATCAGGCCTGGGCGGGGGGCTGAGCCGGGGATTGGGGGATATGATGGTCCCCTTGCCCAGGCCTGAAGCCTGGGTCAGAGGCATAAGGCTTGGGCGGGGGGTGGAGCAAGCGATCAGAGGGAGATGGGGGTCCCCTGCCCAGGCATGATTCCTGGGCCAGAGGCCTCAGGCCTGGGCGGGGGCCAGAGCCAATGATCAGGGGAAGATGGGGGTCCCCTGTCCAAGCCTGACACCTCTGGCGGAGGCGTCAGGCCTGGGCAAGGGGCCGATCAGGTGATCGGAGGGTGATGGGGGTCTATGCCTCTGGCGGAGGCGTCAGGCCTGGGCAAGGGGCCAATCAGGCGATCGGAGGGTGATGGGGGTCTACACCTCTGGCCGAGGCATCAGGCCTGGGCAAGGGGCCGATCCTGCGATTGGAGGGTGATGGGGGTCAACGCCTGAGGGCTCCCAGTATGTGAGAGGGGGCAGGCTGGGCTGAGGGACACTCCCCTCCCCACACACACCCAGTGCACGAATTTCGTGCACCAGGCCCCTAGTTTAATTATAATGTGCCTTGGCATCAGTCTTTTGAGGTTCATTTTGTTTGGGACTCTGTGAGCTTCTTGAATTTGTGTGAGTTTTTTTCTTCCCTATATCAGGGAAGTTTTCTGTCATTATTTCTTCAAACAGGTTTTCTATTCCTTGCTCAGTTTCCTCTCCTTCTGGCACCCCTATTATGCGGATGTTGTTTCGGTTTGTATTGTCCCAAAGTTCTCTTAGGCTCTCCTGCTTTTTAATTTTTTTTTCTAGAAGCTGCTCTGCTTGGGTATTTTTTCCTACCTTGTCTTCTAGCTCACTGATGTGGTCCTCTGCTTCTTCTAGTCTACTGTTGGTGCTTTCTATTGAGTTCTTTATAGCAGAGATGTCATTTTTCATTTCTTCTTGGTTCTTCATTTCCTCTTGGTTCTTACACATATTGTTGAATTTGTCTTCCATTCTTTTCATCCACCTTATGACCATTTCTCTGAATTCTTTCTCTGACAGGTTGCTTGCCTCCATTTCATTTACTTCCTTTTCTGGTGATGCCTGTTTTTCTTTCATATGCAGGCTGTTTCTTTGTCTCCCCAGGATCTCTCTTCTCTGGATGTCTGGTTATGCAGTTCTCTCTCTCCTTTCTATGAGGAGGAGCAGGGCTCATCTGAGTCCACGTATTCATGCTGCTTGAGATCTGGTGTTCCTGGGTTCTTAGCTGGTCCCTGGGTACCGTGGTTGCAGGGTCTCTGGATGTATATGCTTCCGATAACAGCCACTCAAGATGGCGTGGTCTCTGCAGCAGAGCCGGCTGCTCCATGAGAAATTTCAGCAGCAGTGGAGGCTGCCCGGTTAGGGGAGCCCAATCCAGCAGTCTCCAACAGTCCCCTGGAGTATAGCTATCGCTCACCCACAAATTTACACTCTCACTACGTCCATACACTCTCCTTTCGTTCTCTCACTCTCACACTGTCTTGCAGTCTGCCTTCCCGTTGGCAGCCATCTTTCTTCTCCCAAGAATCTTTCTTTAAAATATATCTTATTGATTTCAGAAAGGAAGGGAGAGGGGGTAGGAGAGATAGAAACATCAATGATAAGAGAGAATCACTGATCAGCTGCCTCCTGCACAGCCCCCACTGGGGACAGAACCCAAAACCTGGGCATTTACCTTGACCAGGAATCGAACCGTGACCTCCTGCTTTGTAGGTCTGTGCTCAACCACTGAGCCACACTGGCCGGGCCCAAGAATCTTTTTAAACAAAACTGTTTCAGAGTCTCATAACAATGTAGCAATATTTTTAAAGTGAAGATTTGGGGGGGGGGGGTTCCTCCTTCCTTCCTCTTCCTCCTGACTAAAAAAAAAAAATTCTGCCACTTCTTTTTATTTATTTACTTTTAATTTTAATTTAATTTATTGGGATGACATTGGTTAATAAAATTATATAGGTTTCAAGTGTACAATTCTATAATACATTTTTATTTTACTGGTAAAAAATTAAAGTTGATATTTAATATTATTTTATCAGGTATATTGCATAGTGGTTAGACATTTATATAATGTATGAAGTGATCCCCCCAATAAGTCTAGTACCCACCTGGCATCACACATAGTTATTACAATATTATTGACTATATTTGTTATGCTGCACATGAAATCGCCATGACTATTTTGTAACTGTCAATTTGTACTTCTTAATCCCTTTACCTTTTTTACCCAGTCCCCAACTCCCTTCCCCTCTGGCAACCATCAGTCTGTTGTCTGTTTCTATGAATCTATTTCTGTTTTGTTTGTTGGTTTATTTTGTTCTTTGTATTCCACCTGTAAGTGAACTCATATGGTATTTGTCTTTCTCTACCTGACTTATTTCACTTAGCATAATACCCTCTAGGTCCATCCATGTTGTCACAAATTGTAAGATTTCTGCCTATTTTATGGCTGAGTAATATTCCATTATATATATATCACATCTTCTTTATCCAATTGCCTATTGATAGGTACTTTGGTTACTTCCATATCTTGGCTATTGCAAATAATGCTATAATGAACATAGGGGTGCATATAGCTCTTTGACTTAGTGTTTGCATTTCTTCAGGTAAATACCCAAAAGTGGAATTGCTGGGCCATAAGGTAGTTCTATTTTTAATTTTTGGAAGAACCTCCATGCTGTTTTCCATAGTGGCTACACCAGCTTGCAGTCCCACCAACAATGCATGAAGGTTCCCTTTTCTCCACACCCACACCAATACTTGTTGTTTATTGATTTACTAATGACAGCCATTCTGGCAGGTGAAAGGTGATCTCTCACTGTAGTTTTAATATGCATTTCCCTGACGATTAGTGCTGTTGAGCATCTTTTCATATATCTACTAGCCATCTGTATGTTCTCTTTGGGGAAATGTCTACTCAGGGCCTCTGCCCATTTGTTAATTGGATTGTTTGGTTTTTTATGTTAATTTGTATGAGTTCTTTATAAATTTTGGATATTAACCCCTTATCAGATGTGTCATTGGCAAATATCTTCTAATTGGTAGGTTGTCTTTTCTTTTGGTTTCCTTTGCTAATGATGGCACCTCTTGATTCAACAAACTAGAAATATGATTTTTTAGGAAGATAATTTTTTAAATTCCAAATAATGTGGAGCTAAATCAAAGACTGTATCTGCTTGGCTTTTTTTCTGAATGTGTATACAACACATACTATTGAGGGTATACGCTAACTGAAGTCTAAATTTCTGCAGTGCAATATTTTGCAGATACTACCCCCAAAAAATGTTTATTAATGAGATCTAATTAATTTTCATAAAAATATTTCCATGATCAAATGAGAACTTTTGCTACTAAGTACTTGTAGCCTCGGGCAGTTAATCTCTCTGAGCCTTGGTTTATTCATCCACCTGTCATCTATCAAATGTAATTAACAGTGTATACTTTAGACCACACAGGGCTGCTATAAGAGTTAAATGAAATCATCACATATGATCTCGTGGGATTCTAATGTGTGTTATGGCTATCATTATTCTTATTAAGCAAAAACAGCGGCATCAAAACCAGCTTGCTGCCATTCTCTGTGGTGCCTGTGATGACTCCCGACTCAAATGGAAGAAGCTTTTGTAATTACATACAGTAAAGAAGCTACTGTCCATAGTATTCCTATTTGAGATAAATTAGCATTTGCATTTGTGTGTTCAGCAGAGAATTTCCATTTAAAATAACAGAAGTGGAAAGTTCCTTGAAAGCACCAAGTGTTATGTCCTAAATTTTTAAAACACATGTTATCACAACACCTAACACACAAAGCATGTGTTCCGCTTCTGTGCTAATGAACCTCCGTCGCCAGGGCCCACATAAAACATACAGATCTGCCTGATGCTGGCACTTTCTTCCTATAACTTAAAGACATTCACCTGCGCTACTTGCTTGATCCTGCAGATTTTCTGAAAGATCTCTGTAGCTGTTCTCAGAAATTAGCACCACTTTTCAAAACAGCTCCTGACGTGTCTGTGAGGGCTGCCCTCCTGTCCAAAAGGAGTTTCAGTAAAAACGACGTGGTTTTCTCCCTTCCTCTGCTCTCCTTGTGTGTGAGCACCATGCTTTAGAGAAGCCTCGCTTCATTTTCCTGCCTCAAGTGAGTTGCAATAAAAATGTAATCAATCATCCTATTGACTCTGTGTAGGTATCAGTACAGAATTCTTGAAAGTTTATAGTAAAGAGGAGGATTACAAAATTACTTGGAGGATGCTGGAATCAAGGAAGAAATTTTTTTAAAAAAATCTTGTGTGTTTCATTTGCTCACTTTTGACACATTTCTGTATGCCCTTGAAGTAGAACATGTACATCCCATAGTTAAGTGCTGAATCAGTGTTGGTCGGGTACCAGTAGAGAGGTGCAGGGGCCTTTGTGCTGGGCCTTCCTTTCCCACTGGTGAGCCCCTGGCACATTCTCCTCCTCTTTTCCACCTCCCGCTGCCCCTGAGAGTCCCAGGACCCTCCCTACTCTCCTTCCAGCTCCTCCTCTGATTCACTGGTATCCTGAGCACAAGCCTCTCTTCTGCCCTTCTGTGCGGTTTAAGAGCAGCAGACGTGTGTCATGCTGCTACCCTGTGCAAGCACTGTGTTGGGAAGGTCTTACTTGAAAGCACCCGTCCAATTTGCAAGAACATGTGCCAGGTTATTCAAACTTGGAACAAACACAACTCTCTCTCTCTCTCTCTCTCTCTCTCTCTCTCTCTCTCTCTCTCCTAACAACATGACCGTCCTGCCAAAAATCCACCAGCAGAGTGTGTGTGTGTGTGTGTGTGTGTGTGTGTGTGTGTGTGTGTTGGGGGGCAGTGTGTGTGTGGGGGGGGGGGGGGGTGCATCCAACTGCACCTAGCTAGCTGAGGTTGGGATGGACCAAAGGTGGGAAGGAAGGAGACAGAAGTGGCTACCAAGTCACGTTGGCATTTTTCAACAGGAAGACAGGAGATGCCAGTGGTTATGTGTGTTTTGTTTTTCTTTATGGTGGAGTCACTTTTCTAGGGAGCGCCAGGTAGCGACACCTAGTGGTCCCTATTTAAATTACTCCTGGACTACAGTGCCATGAAAAAAAGAAACTTAGAGTTAACTATAAGTGCCGCTGCAGCGACCATTGTGTCCTAGATTCCTGCCACAATCGCCTTGGCAAGTTACTCCCAGTCTCCGCAGCTCCATCTCCTCATCTGTAAATAGGGTAATAGTGGCCCAGAGCACATGCGCTGCGAGGAGGACTGAAGGAGAAAACACAGCAAAGTGCTTAGATTGGCGCCTGGCATGGGGTGAGTGTTCAGTTAGTACTGGCTCTGCATTATTTTCATTGATAGAATGCATTTTTAAATTTTGGAACACAATAATTAGTGCTAACAATTAGCTACATTGGTATTCTACTCCATGTGTCGCTGTCATAATATTTCAAGTACTTAGTGAAACTGCATTAATTTCTACCCACAATCTTCTAGGACTGTTGATAGAGCCAGGAAGATGTGCCGTGTGCACCATGTGGTCTTACATGCCCTCAGCATCACCCTGCAAACCTTCAGGCGTGCAGGGGCCTCACCTTGAGAAGCTCAGTTTGCAAGAAGATATTCCAGGTTATTCAGACTTGGGGCAAACACAATTCAGACTCTCTCTCTCTCTCTCTCTCTCTCTCTCTCTCTCTCTCTCTCTCTCTCTCACACACACACACACACACACACACACACACCTCTGACCAACCCGGCCCCCCTGCCCTCAGTGGAGCGCCCTGCCAAAGTGGAACTGAGTATATTATCTAACGCCTGCCGAAAGCCCAGCATTGGCCCATGCTGCCCAGGTTTATGTATGAGATGTGAATGCCTTAGGTGGGATGTGTTCTAGTCAGTTGCCCTAGTCCACACCATTCCCTGTCACCTTTCACTAAGCCACTTCTCCCATTAGTGTCACCTGCTAGCTCTGAAAACACTTGAGTTTGATACGCCCTGCTTAGGCACTAAGAGATCAAGTCCCTATCAGAAGCCCCTGGAACGGAAGGCCTTCCACGTTCTGCCCTTCTAGTCATGCTTCGTTCACATGAACGCTTCACTCCGGCTGCAACCATGCCAGCTGCAGAGCTGCTGCCATCCAGCCTCTGTCTCTTTCCTTAGCCCGTTCCCACCATCTAGCTAGAAAGTCTCCCTACGTCTTTTCACCAAAACCCTGTCTCTCTTCCAAGGCCCACTTTAAATCCACACTGGACACGTCTCCTGACTCTCAGAGACTTCAGTAATCTCTTCCCTCTTTTGGTTTTGTCATTGATCAACAGGCCTAACAAGCCGCTTGGGTAGTTGTTGGAGGTAAATGAGATAACGTAAGCACGTTGTGCCTGGTGTATCACACGTGGCCCATAAATGAGGCCTTACTTTTATCCTTTTATCCTTCTCACCTGACAACTCTACCCCCTATTGTGGTGTGTGTGTGTGTGTGTGTGTTTAAAACATTTTAAAATTATGGTGAAATACACATAACATAAAATTTCCAGTTTAGCCATTTTTAAGTGTACAGTGTGATTAATCACATTCATTCTGTTGTATATCCATTACCACCATCCACCTGCAGAACTTCTTCCAAACTGAGCCCATTAAACACTAATTCCCATTCCCTCCTCCCCCCAGGCCTGGCGACCACCATTCTACTTTGTCTCTGAAGTTAACTAGCCTAGGTATCTTATGAACAGTATTTGTCCTTTTGTGACTGGTGTATTTCACTTAGCGTATTGTCTTTAAGGTTCATCCATGGTATAGCATGTGTCGGAATTTCCTTCCTTTCTAAGGCAGACTATTCCATTGTATGGAGATACCACATTTTGTTTATCCATTCATCCGTGGATGGACACTTGAGTTGCTTCTGACATTGGTGAATAATGTGAAAGTGAATTGGGAATAATGCTGTTATTAACATGGGTGTACAAATATCTGCTCAAGGCCCTGCTTTCAATTCTTTTTCCTGTATACCCAGAAGTGAAACGGCTGGATCGTATGATAATTTAATGTTCATTTTTTTTGAAGAACCACTATATAATTTTCCATAGAAGGTGCACCACTTTACATTCCCACTAGCAAATGTGCAAAGCTTCCAATTTCTCCAACACGTTATTTTCTGTGTGTTTTTTAAAATAATAGCCATCTTAGTGGTGTCAAATTTAATTTTACTTAATTTCAATTTTGCACTTTACTTTTTATTCTCTTGTTTTATTGTAGTTTTTTCTTTTCTAACAGAATCACAAACTTCTTGATGACAGAGATTGTCATAGGCAATTTACATAATTCTTCCTCCCCCTCCACCCAGGCCCCTAGTTCCCACTGGCAGCTAATAAGGAACTCTACACAAGTTCAGGGTCTTGGTCCTCAAAGTGTGGCATGGGCACACCTGGGAGCTTCCTAAAAATGCAGGCTTTCGGGCCCTGCCCTGGAGCTACCAAACCACAACCTGCATTTTAACAAGATCTCCAGGGGGCACATTAATGTGCAAGCGCATGAGGAGGTGAATGGCACTAAGATGGGGAAAAGCAACTTCATCTTGTCATCAGGTTCCGTCACCTCATCTTGTAGGTGTGCTCTATGCATGTTTGCTCACTGAAAATTAACAGCCCTGTTAACACCCACTATCCAGCATTTATCAAAAAGGTGAAAAAGCATCTTTTGAAGAGGAGCTCAGAGCAGGTTGAAAAATAGGGCAGAGAAAACTGTCACAGCCAAGAGGAGTGTAAGGAGGCATGGTGACGAAGTGACATGTGGTGTCCGGGGTGGGATCCAGGACAGAAAAAGGTCATTATGCAAAAGCAGAGGAATCTGAGTAAAGTATGACTTCCAGTTCGTAATAATCTATGAACAATGGTGCATTGATTGTGACGAATGTGCCATACTAATGGAAGATGCTAATCACAGGGAAAACAAGAACTCTCTGTACTACCTTCACAATTTTCCTGCAAACCTAAAACTACTCTAAAATAAAGCCGTTTATTTCTAAAACAGAGGCAGAGAATAGACAGAGCATCAAAATGACAGTCAGCTGCAGATGTGCAGGACGCAACATGTGTGTCACTCACTTCCTACAGTGGAAGAGGTTGGTGCCTTTGCAGCTGGAGGAAAGATGGTCAGCAGCTGCTTCTCTCTGAATCTGACACCAGTCCAGCCTCCCTCTGCAGGACTGCAGCAGGCCCCTGCAATCTAAATAGCTACTCCTCCATTATGCTAAGTGAAATAAGCCAGTCAGAGAAAGATAAATATCACATGATCTCACTCATTTATGGAATATAATGAACAACATAAACTGATAAACAAAAACAGAGACAGAGAAGCATCGATCAGATGCTCAAACCTCAGAAGGAAGGCGGGGGGGGGGGGGGGGAGAAATCAACCAAAGGACTTATATGCAAGCATATAGGACAACAGGGAGATGAGGGCATGAGTGTGGGAGGTTGGGAGGTAATGTGGGGATAAGGACACATATGTAATAACTTAATCAATAAAGAAATTAAAAATAAATAAATAAATAGCTACTCCTCTTTCTCCTTTATTGGAGCCACCTGTTCAAAAGGTATGACGAATCTGGGGTTAAGATATTTAAGCCCAGATTAAAGATCCCAGGCAGGTGCTGGTGTCTCCATGAGACACTTGTTACAGACGTTCGACAGCACAGGAGAGACAGGCCCAACCACAGCACAGGGGGGAGACTTTGGGACTTGAGATCATTTCCAGTTTGGAGGGCAAAAGAGTGATCTAGCTACCAAACAGCTGATATAATATTATCCTAAACTAGTAAAAGTATAATACTCAAAATAATAGAAAAACAAACATTTACTTGGAGTAGTTTATATGCCACATGCCTTTAGATACTTCAAACACGCCATCCTTTTATTGCTCACCATGCCCCTTGGATGAAGGAATTATTGTCCTCATTTTATAAGATGAATAAACTTGAGACTCAAAGATTAGAAAATGACACACGGGTCACACTGCCAGCAAGTGGCAGAGCTGGATTCTGAGTCCAGGTGCTTCTGATGGCCATGCTGGCGCCCTGTCCATTAGAACCACTCTGCTCAGGCCAGACCACAATGGCCCAGCTCTGCTCAGCACTGGCCCAGTCACAGGTGGAGCCCTGCGTTTATTCCAGGCCCGGCACGGTAAAAGGTGGGGCCAAGGATCCAAGAGGACGCAACCCAACAACAGCAGTCAGAGAGAGGGGAGATTAAAGCCACTTCCTGTGGGAAATGAGGACAGAAGAAACGTGGCCTCGAGAGAAGAATTGCAGGGAGGCATGATAGGGGTTCCCCTGTAGGAAAAGGGACCTTCTGAGCGATCAAAGAAAGCAGAACTGGGGCTAACAAAGGCCAGAACTAGACTTGGTTCAATACAATAAAGAATGCAGAAGAGAAATTATTCCAAGAGTCTTTATCTCATGGGGTGGTGGGATCTGCCTCCCCCAGGCGAGAGGTCACAAATGACCCATAGGGACAGTGATCTAGAATTCCAGACAAACCTTATGATTCCTTCTAGTCCTGAAATTCAAGACGCAATGATCCTAATACAGAATTTTATCACATAGTCCGCTATACTAGAATATACTAGTACACAGGCCATATATAGACCACAAATTCTCAAGAGAAGAAATTATACAGTATGTCTAATTCACACCAAATATAGTGAAGTCTCTGTCAGCATTTCAAGGACACTGTTACGAATATCAAGTGTCATCAAGCAGCCGGTGTGCAGAAATGTCAGTGAGAGAATACTAGGCTGCAACGCATGAGCACCTGAGAAGTGTATTTAGACCTGGTGGGGCCTATCAGCACGGCCTTCGGAGGCACCACGATGAACACATGGGGGTTCACACAGTAGAGAGGCACTGAAGAGGGAACCAGCAGGAGGCCAAACCAAGCACCAGGCCCCTCACAAAAGTGTGCCTTGTGCATGAGACCCTGTGCCAGCATGTGAAGTCCTCTCTGGACCTCTTCATGCAACTGTTACCAAGGAATCGGCAAGAATGTGGGAGATGTTGGGTTATAATCACAAGGCCCTGGTAACTCTGTGGTAAGAAGGCTCACCTTCCTTTTACTCTTTACAGAACAGGCTAGCGATGAGGATCATCGACTCCTCCATGTAGATAATGCCCACATAGCTGAACCCCAGTTGACATATGCAAAGAAGTAGGTAGGCCAATGGCAGACCACTTACATTTTCTCCTGGGGCAGTATCATATGAAGGAAATGGTTCAGGCATAAATTCACACAGAATTAATCATGTACCTCCACCTACCCCCAAGATTCACGCAGTGCCCCTTCGTTGCTCAATGTTGATCACATATAGCTCATGCCAATGAACAATACCTTATAATTCAAAAAACGTCCTTCTTGGCTCAATATAGGTCTCTTCCTAGAGCTTTCTTATTCTTAATGATTTGGGTGCAACCTAAAAAAAATCATAATTCCCACCAATAAGAAAAAAATACCATTGGAAAAATGTCTGCATTTTTTGGAGGCCCTGTGCCTCAGAGAAACAATTATAAAATCATTTATGCAGTCACTGTGTTCCACTATCAGAAATTAAAATGTTTAATTTAATTTAATTATCCAAAGTAACGTTAATCAAAAGGACAAAAACAAATGGAAGAGAAAGCGCTTTAACCCATGGCTGAATACTCTGCTATCTTGTTAGAAAGAGCTCATTTGTCAAAACCATGAAACCAAGTCTCCCAATTTTACGGAGAAAAGGAGGCTAGATTTGGTGCTAAGAGACCTGGTTTTAGGGCTACTCTGCACTAATGGCTGCAAGGATTTTAGGAAATCTCAAAATTTTATGGACCATTTTGCCATACTCTCAAAAATTCTGCAATTTCACTACTACTGCCCACCACTAACACTACTTTAAAAATCTATTACCTCTACGGTCTGATGTCCCTGCTGTGGTAGACTTTATTCCCACAGGGGGCACCATATTCACTGCCTCATGGGGGGATTATATGTCCCCAAACTGTGGATTCAGGCCCAACATGAGATTGGCTATGGGCAATAAATTATGAGCAGAAAAGTGTGAATAGAAGCTTTAAGAGTTAGTAGTCACCACACCATGCTCTCTGTTCTCTTGACCATAGGACCAGCACTGACTGTTCTAGGTAGGAGCTGTCTGTCAACCCAAGTCCCAGAGTGAAGAGGACAGGGTGAGGAGCTAAAGCAAATCGCGATGGGAAATAAGTACAAATGAGAAATAAACTTTTATTGCCACAGTCACTGAGATGTTGGGCATGTTTGTTAGCACAGCAAAACCTAGCCTATCCTCACCACTATACCTGCAATTGCCAAGTCACGGAATATCTGCAAGAGACTTGGTCTTCATGATCCCAATCTCCAGTTTTGGAATTGTTTCAGACAGATATGTGCTAAAATATGTCTTTTACACAAATGAGGCATTTACTCAAGACTTTTTATATAAATTGCCAACTAAAAATAAGTTGACTGCTAACCTGGAAATTATGTAACAGTTGCTCTCTCCTCTTACTAATTACTATAGAATTACTCAGAAAAGTCAAAAATACCTAGTACGTCTGTTATGAGCAACAAAGTGAAACATTAGCTATTCGTAGCAAAATGAGCACTTTAGAGAGGCTTAAGATTCTCAGATTCAGAGAAAATTTAGAATGTAGTACTACAACAACGTTAAAATTATTAATGGCAAGATAAGTAAAAAGACAAAAGTTCCATTTAGAAAATGCTTTGCATAAACTATATATTCCATATGGATAGAAGGAATGAAACTTGCTTTTTCTACTTGAAGAGGCTTCAAAGATCCTATTTTGAATTCAGGTTGCCATAGAAACCAGTATAATTCTGGATGGGATTCCACCATAATTGCTGCATAATTTGGTGCACACAGAAGAACCCTATCTCAATAACTCGACTTAAGGCAAAGCCATGACACTGGTTTGAATCCTTTGATGAGTCTCACAATTTGAGGCTTTAATATCCATAAAAATATTAAGGCTCATGACACTGATACTCCTTCAAACTTAGATATTTGGCTTTCAAAGAGATGGAAGGAACTGTCATCATGACCATGACGTATAGTTGTGCTATTTGAAGCCAAGTCACAATATGTCACCCATGATACTAGTTACGCATGTCCATGTATGCATACTCAGGGATGAGAGTGGTTGGCAAAGATTCTTTTATGTATAGCAGCCATCACTGTGCTCTGAATAAACCACAAATGCTGTGAGACAGCCACTATACAAAAATATGATTGCAATGATAGTTAACATTTATTGTGCGCTTACTGTTTTTTGTTTCTATATTAATGCAACAACATTGTGAAGTAGGTATTATTACATCCATTTTATTGATGGGGAAACCGAGGCACAATGATTTTACACAGGTTGCTCAATAAAATGTAGTTAGAGATAAAACTGAGATTTGAACCTGGGCAGACCGGCTCCATAGCCTTTACTTTTAACCAATAGGCTTTTCTGCCTCTCTCAGCATCTCAGCAATTTGCAACTACAAATATAAAATAAGTTTAGCTCAGATGAAACACTCAAGCATGGCACCTATTCCAATAATTCTCAAGGTCTAGGTCCTATAAGTAGCTGGGTCACAGAAGTATGCTTGATGAAAATGCATATTCTCAGGCCCTTTCCTCAGAAAGTCTGATTCAATGTTTCAGGGGTGGGACCCACGCACCTGCATTTTAACAGCCTCTCTGGTGGTTCTGGCAGAGGTGTTCTGCAGGACACACTTTGGAAAATATTGCCCTAGCCCAAATCAGCTGATGAACAGCTGCAGGTAGACGAGGCAACTTGACCTAGCCAAAGGAAAGCTGAGACACAGAAGACGGCCTTTAAACACCTTGGAAGACAGAAAAGCTAAAAGTAAAAACTTAAAACAATAAATCTCTTGTACTTTAATGCTTGCAATTCTCTTCGGACCTTCTATTAGAATCTATTTCTTCTAATTTTGCACACAGTTCCAAGCAGTAGAAGATCACAGAAACACAGGTAACAGGAGAACGAGGGACCTCAGGCAGAAGTACTCCAGCAAGAAAGGCTTTAAGATGCAAACATTCAAAGAAGCATGGAGGCCGGCGAGCATCAGTGTTGAGACCATGATCCCTCCACGCATCTGGAGGGAGCACTGCTTTTCAAAACATTGTGAAAAAAATCATGTTTTTGATGGTGAACCAAAAACAAAAAGGGGGGGGGGGAGTAACGATTTCTAAAATTCTGTATACTATTTTCAAAGGACAATGATATCAAATATTTATGGAGATTTTCCATTTAAACAGTTGAAACTATAAAAATGTGGGTGCTGGAGAGGAACCAAGATGGCAGCATAGGTAAACACCTGTACTTGCCGCTTCCCACAACCACATCAAAATTACAACCAAAATACAGAACAGCTATCACCCAGAACCGCGAGAGAGCTGGCTGAGGGGAAGTACTGCAACTAGAGAGGTAAAGAGGAAAGCACACTGAGGCTGGTAGGAGGTGGGGAGGTGCGGAACAGGCTGGTCCAGCACCCGGGTGTGCCGCTTTTTAATTGGGAGAGAGATTGCCTCTGTGGAGACCACCTGGAGGAGCAAGGAGTCCCAGCCGCTCACCAGACCCCCAACCCAGGGTCCCAGAGCTGGGAAAGGAGTCCCTATGGACCGTAAGAAGTACGGACTGTAAAAACCAGTGCAGATTGGGGCTGAGTGACACACAGGCTGCTGAAGACTCAGCTGCTCCTCTTAAAAGGCCGGCACCATGAAATAAATTTACAAGCTCCCACTTCCTCTGAGCTCCAGTGTCGGGAGAGGCTCTGGGGAACCCAGACACATACAGGGAGAAACTGTACTGCCAGGCATCTGGACTGTCAGGCATCAGGGCAGGAATGCATGGCCAGCTATCTTCCAGATGGTGGTGCTCGCAGCGGTCATTGTGCCCGTGCTGGGACCTCCCCAGTGCAGGGCTGACTGGCAGCCATTTCTGTTTGCTCCGCCCTGGTGATTCCCTGAGACCCCACCCCACCCAATTTGCAAACCCACCCAAGCTGTGCATAGCAGCTTTTGCATATAAATGGTCTGTCCTTTCTCAGTCTAAAAACCTGTCAAACAAGCTGCAGCTGGGTCAGAGAGACCCCAACATGTCAATAAAAGGCCCCCAAACTGGCACCAACACCAGCCTGCCTTGCTTCACAGCTGGGCCTCTTCTGAGCACTTCCAAACCCGATATAAAGAGGAGGAATCTGCAGATTTCTCTCTAGTTCCTGCTGGATGGACCCAGGCAGTGGCTGACTTTGCACCTCCCTGGAGACCCAAGAGCCAGTGTACCAGTGTGAGACCATACCAGATTATAACTCTTCACATCCAAAAGCAACACACTCCAGGGGAAGACTCAGTGAGCACCAAAGCCTCACTGAAGCAAGTCCTGCTCCATAAGGGTGTCTCCTGCACAGCAGTTCTCCCACTGTAGACACAGCTGATTCTCACAGCCAATTGGCCTGGAGGTCAATTTCTCCCAGTGATACTTACAACAATCAAGGCTTAACTACAACAAGACTGTGCACAAAGCCCACAAATGGGTGCACCAAGAGTGTCCACCTCAGGTAATTGGGGAGGCTGAGCCACTGGGCCCTATAGGACACCTAGCACAGAAAGCCACTCTATCAACACAGGGAAGCATAAAAAATGTGGAGACAAAGAAACAGGTCACAAATGACAGAAATGGAGGAAAGCAAACTACTGGATATAGAGTTCAAAACCACACTTATAAGGTTTTTCAAGAATTTTCTAGAAACCGCCGATAAATTTAGTGAGACCCTCAAGAAATCTAGTGAGACCCTCGAGGTTATGAAAAAGGACCAACTAGAAATTAAGCATACACTGACTGAAATAAAGAATATTATACAGAGTTTCAACAGCAGACTAGAAGATCCCAAGAATCAAGTCAAAGATTTGAAATGCAAAGAAGCAAAAAACACCCAACTGGAAAAACAAAAAGAAAAAAGAATCCAAAAATATGAAGATAGTGTAAGGAGCCTCTGGGACAACTTCAAGTGTACCAACATCTGAATTATAGGGGTTCCAGAAGAAGAGAGAGAGCAAGATATTGAAAACCTATTTGAGAAACAATGACAGAAAACGTCTGCTACCTGGTGAAAGAAATACAGGAAGTACAGAAAACCCCAAACAAGAGGAATCCAAAGAGGACCACACCAAGACACATCACAATTAAAATGCCAAGGACAAAAGACAAAGAGAGAATCTTAAAAGCAGCAAAAGAAAAACAGTTAGTTACCTACCAGGTAATGCCCATACAACTGTCAGCTGATTTCTCAACAGAAACTATGACGGTCAGAAGGGAGTGGCAAGAAATATAGAAAGTGATGAACAGCAAGAACCTACAACCAAGAATACTCTACACATCAAAGCTATCATGTAGAATTGAAGGTTAAATAAAGAGCTTCACAGACAAGAAAAAGCTAAAGGAGTTCATCACCGCCAAACCAGTATTATATGAAATGCTGAAGGGTATTCTTTAAGAAGAGGAAGAAGAAGAAAAAGGTGAAGATAAAAAAATATGAACAACAAAGTGACAACAAATACATATCTATCAACAAGTGAATCTAAAAATCAAATGAATAAAAAATCTGAGACATATGTACTACTCTTTGTAACACTTTAAGTAATAAAACAAAATTTAAAAAATCTGATGAACAGAATAAACTGGTGAATGGAATAGAATCAGGTGCATGGAAATGGAACAGACTGATGATTCTCAGAGGGAAGGGAGTGTGTAGGGGGGGATGCAGGAAGAGATTAGACAAGGATCTTACATGCATGTATGCATTACCTATGGACACAGACAATAGGGTGGCAAGGGCCTGGGGCTGGGTGGGAACTGGGTGAAGAGGAGCTATGGGATGAAAAAACAGGGACATCTGTAATAATCTCAACAATAAAGATCAATTTTTTTAAATGTGGGTGCTTCAACACTGGTATGTGACCATTCTCTCTCTTGGACAAGAGAGATGCAAGGCAATTTATTGGTGGGGGTGGGTGAAGTCAAGGGGATAGGCATGACTGACGAATAGGACCTAGGTTTAGAAGAAGGACCTGCACACCCCATAATGTGGTTTGCCCTCTGTTGCCTGGAAAATGTATGTTGCACTGACCTTGGCACAATGTATGCTGCACTGACCAGACTTTCATGTTGAACAAAGATCAGCATTGCACTGGTGCTTGCACTGGGGAGAATATTCTTACTGCAGTGCAGGCTTTTCAGGACACTTACACAGATGGAAATTTTCAAGCAGACTCCTTTCCCATCAGTAAAATTGGATGATAGAAGTTATTTCATATCATTTTTGGTTACTGCTATGCCTTGGGAATATCATTTTATATATAAGCATCTTTTAAATCCTACTTCTACTCCTCATGGTCAGTGAGAATCGATTCAAAAAGTGAGATGTATATGTGTATAAGATAAGAGAGAGAGTAAAATAAAGGGACATTATTCTCAGTTTTTCAGTTCCCTATATCAAGCAGCAATGGCACAATATAGTTTCTCAGTACATGTTTAATGGGTGTGTGGGTGGGTGGGGGGGTGGTAGATGAATATATGGGTAACTGAAAGAATAAATGGGTGAATACATAAATGAATTAGGGGCTTTTCTGATAATACAGAAGATGGTATCTCCCCAGCAAAAGAATATGGCAATAATGGTTAAAAGATGTTAAAATGACAAGTGGATTGAATGTAGTTAGATGACCACCACATATATACATGTGCACTCATGTAATTACTTGCATGGAGGAGAAAGAATGGAGGCACTCCTCAATAAGGTTAGTTTTCTCCTCTTTTAGTATTCTGGAAAACTCAAGCAACTCACACAGGTGCTGCGAGACCAGCAGAAGGACCCTGTCATGGAAATATGGGCCAAGTAGCAGTACATGCATCTGTCCAAAAGAGCAAGAGGGACCTTTAGACTCAGAGGCAGCCAGTATGGAAGCTGAGTGAGCAAAAGAGGCCCAGGCACTTGCTGAGGCCCTAAAAAACTCAGGGAGGAAAAGATCACTGTGCTTCAATTGTCTCCAACTCAAGGTTGTGAATCCTGCAGACTATAGTACTGACTCGGGTCTGTCCCCACGTCAAAGTCTCTGGCGCTTATAAGTACTGGTCTGTTTATTATGAGCCCCACTTTTATGAGAAAAGGAGAGCCTTCTCAGACCAAGGGGGTCCATGTGAGATGCTAAGGTCATAATAGTGTAACTGAGAGAGAGTTTCAGGCATTTCTCTGTCCATATGGGTTTTGGTGGGATACAGATGGTAAGTGGCATTCTTCCCCTTACCCTCCTAGGGTGTCTCCTCTTTGGGGCTCCTGGGTAAGAACTAAGCAGGCTCAGGAGTAGACAGAGGGAGCTATATGCCCATTGCTTTGACAAGTTAATAGGATCAGAGACCACAAATGGCCCCAGAAACCGTCCTGTGACTGTAACCTTCCAATGTTATAAGTATTCAGGCTGCCTCTGGTGAATATTCCTCTTGGTTCCAAAGACAAGGAGAAAGCAGAATTCCTCCCTTTCTGTATAATAATGAAGAAATAAGCCATGATGTATTCACTGTACTACAAATAAAACAGAAACTTGTACAACAGGTCTAACCAAACAGCAATAATGAAAGGGCTATTAAAGAATCCATTATAAAAATGGGATTCTAAACATTTACAAGTAAGGGTGGGAAAGTAAGAATATCAGGTAAACTTAAGGAAAAGAAACACATTTGGACATGGTATGAAAAGAGAAGCAAGGTAAAAATATGAAATATCTGGTCAATGAAATATCTTAGCAACACACAGTGACACAATCTATGTCAGACGATGTCTAGCATATAGTGACAATGTTTCAACACCATAGACTTCTGCCTGTTGAACAAGAGCCTTTTAAAAGAGGGGAATGGTCTTGTTGAGAAGGACATTTCTAAGTGAGCAATAAGTTATGATTACTTGGGCGGTTGAATCAGAAGACCATTTTGTCTTCTGCCTCCCAAAGGCTACGTGGGGATGGTCAAATGATTCAGGATATGAATGGATCCGTGTGTCCAAAGAAATGAAGGCTGAGAACGTGGTCAGGTCAGAACTCTGGAGAGCTCTAACAATTCAAAGCCCAGGAGTAGAGAGAAGCCAGCTAAGGAAACAGAACACGCAGCAAGCAGGGTTGCAATACAGTCCAGACAGAGGAAGGTCTCAGAAGTCAAGGGTCAGGGGAGTTTTCAGGAAGATGAAATACGGGAGATGATAGCAAGCATCCTACGAAGGCTTGGGAATTGGCAGCGAAGTCATGGTGGCTTTTCAGTGAGCATTTCAGAACAGGGTGGTGGAGGCAAGAAGCCAAGTGCTCCTGACTGGGAAGTAAATTGGCCCTGAGGAAACACAGGCAGTGAATAGAAATGCTGCTCTTCCAAGACATCTGTCAGCAAAGGAAGCAGAGAGAGACCCAGCAGTATCCAGGGAAAAATGCAGGGAGTTGGTGGTTTTCCTTTTTATTCTTCAGAGTGGGTATACTTACGTACCACTGCAGCCAAAGGAGAGGTTTTCAGAGGGCAGGGTGGGGGGTGGGGAGTGGGGTGACAATCCTACCCCACCTCCAAAACCTTTCTGTCCGTTTGTATAAATTAGTAATTACGACTTTACTGAAAACAAGAAATGGTCCAAAAGAATGTTCTCTTTCACACAGCTGAGCGTCTGGGGACAGGGAAATGGGAAGTGAGACAGACAGGGACATGCTCTCCAAATTCTCCCAAACTGCCTACTACAATCTACCTTATTCCAGATGTGAGCACAGACTGACTTGTTGCCAGCTCTGGGCTTGTATTGTAAGCATACGAAAAAGTAAAAGTGAGAAAAAAATAAGCATTGTGCCTTAAGTGCAAAGGAAATGGCTCTAAAGTAAAAGAATAATTGCTCAAGAGCCAGATTAAATTAAAAATCCAAGTCTCTGGAACATTTCAAATGCTCCATGAGGTACAGAAAATATTTTGTTTATTGTGACACAAGAGCTTCTCATTTCATAGAAAACAAAATTCTGGAAACAGAACTTAAGAGAAGCCATTGCTTCAACTATCAAAATAGGCTATACTGTAGTTTTAAAGGAATAGTGCCCCCGTGTGGTTTTTTTAACAAGATTTCAGAAATGTTCAATGCTGTCTCTTGTTATACCATAAAACAGTGCATGTTTCTTGGGGGCATTCTGTTTACATTTGTCTTTAAACATGATTACAGATGTGCCTAGGGCATTGTAGAAAAAGATAAATGCATGTTCACAGCAGGGAGTGTTGCTCCATCTACCTCTGCTTGGTGAAGAGGAGGCTGTGAGGAGGGACCTACAAGTGCCCTCCCTGCAGGTGCCACTGCAGCTGGCACCTCTGGAGGCCACAGGGCCAGGGCCGTCACCCTCTGCATGAATGCCCAGAAGAGATGGGAGCTATCAGAAACAAACCTCCACATCCACCCTCCTCCCTGCAACGGGTCCAAGTGCTCCTGTTGCTATGAGCAAACTGCCCGGACTCCCCTACGACTACCTTCTCCAGTCGTGCACTGAGTCTGGGCTCAAGGACTGGCTCTAGCAATTCCCTCTCTTCTCTCTGGCATCACCAGTTTTTTTCCTTTCCACCAGCACTAACATATAAACATGCTATCATAAAAACTCTCTCCTGGCCCCACTTCCCCCTCCAGTTAGCTCCTCATTTCTCCACTCCCCTTCCCGCCCTGCTCTTTGAAAGAATTGCCGACATTGACTGACCCCAATTCAATCTTCCCATCCTCTCTTAAAACCATCCCAATAAGGCTTTTCTGCTACGCTTGCTTACACCGGTCTTACTGAAAGCTCCAAAGGCCCCCATGTGGTTTGGTGAATCTCAGGATCATCTAACTTGACCCACTGACAACAAATGACATGACCATTCCTTCTTCCTCAGAGCCCTTCCTTCCATTAACTTCCAGGCAGCCCCTCCTACTTTTCTGGCCACTCCTTAGTATCCTTTGCTGGACCCTCATCTTCCCAACGTCTAGCCAGTGTTCTCAACGCTCGCTGTGTCCTATCATCATCCAGTAAGCTTTTAAAGGGCGCAGATGCCAAGTCTATTCCCAGTGATTCAGACCTAATTCATAGGGAAGGCCCCAGGCATGGGTGTGCTACTAGACTCCCCCAGGTGGGTCACATGTTCCCCCAGGATTGAGGATTGCTGCTATAAATGCTGCAACACCCATGGCTCAGTTCCTAGACCTCTTCTCCTTCTGTCTTCACTCACTTTCTGGGAGATCTCAGCGTCCAGTCTAGTGGCTTTAAGTTCCTTTTACAAGCTGGTGTCTTAGTTTGGGTTCATCTGAAAGCAGAGCCTGAGTCAAGCACTTGGGTGCAGGGAGTTTATTTAGAAAGTGTTCCCATTCATGAGAGTGAGAAAGTGAGGGGGGAGGATAAGAGAGAGAATGAGGAAAAGCCAACACCAGTGTACCTTTTCAGGGTCACTGTCCTGGACAACAGGGGCTGGATTCTGCTGGGCCTCCTGAAAAGAGTATAGAAACTCCCCCACCCCGCAATGCTGAAGCATTTACCCACTTGCTTCATTACTCAGTGGGGGAGAGTTTCATTGGAGGCATGAACTCCCTTGCACTTCTAGGCTGCAGTAGGCTTGCACTTGAGGTGATCTGAGCTCACAGCAACCTATCTCATGCGGCTGTGGCAGATACCAATGGTAGGCCAACTGGTACCCACGGTAGAAGGCACATCTACTGCTTCCAAACAGTATATATCTACCCCTAACCTTACCCCTAAATCCAGACTCATGTATCCGACTTGGATTTTTAACAGGCATCTCAACCGTAATATGTCCAGAACAAAGTTCCTGATGATATTCCCGACCAAACCTGCTCCTCTCCTGATCTCTAAAAAACGACAACTCCAATCTTCCAGTTGCTCAGGTCAATAACCTCTAAGGACTTCTTTGACTCCTTACTTTTCCCCACTCCACACATTCAATCCATCAGCAAATTCCATTGACTCTACCTTCAAAATATATCCAGAATATGACCTCTTCTCACCACCTCCTCTTCCCTGATCCAAGCCATCATTATTCCTTGCCTGAATTATTGCTGTACCCTCCTTACTAGTACCTCTGTTTCCACCCTCCCCTTCCCCCTTAAATCTAGTCTCAACTGAGCAGCCTGTTGAAACATAAGAAAGAACACATAACTCCTCTGCTCCAAACTACCAAATAGCTTCCCTTCTCACTTGGAGTTGAAGTCAGGGCACAACATGACTTGGTCCTGTGACCTCTGAGATCATACCTTCTACTTGCTCTTTTTGCTTCTCAAATATACCAGGCATGACTACTCCAGGGCCTTTGCACTTGCAGTAGCCTCTACTTGGAACACTCTTTCCCACTTAACCACTTGCCTCCCTCTCTCATCTCCTTCAGGTATTTACTTAAATGTCATCTTCTTATTGAGCTAAGTTCTACTGTTATTTCCACGTTACATATGAAAAAATATATGCTGATAATTGTTGAGTAAATTGTCAAAGTTACACAATTATTAAGAAGCCCAGATAAATCTAAGTCTATCTCACCCCAAAGTATAGACTTTCAACCACTAGAAAATACTGAAGCTAATTGCTAATGCTCAAGATGAAACACTTCTCCAAATTTTAGGGGAACAAACACCAATCTGACAATGATGCCAACATGAATGAACTCATAGTGAGAAAGGAGAGTCTAGTCAGTGACTTGGGAGCCACAGATGAGAAGGAATAGAGAAGAATATCACAGGGGAAAGGGTCAGAAACACGGAAGGTCAGCAGGAGGTGGGATCTACCCACACCACAATATTCTTTCAGCAAATATCTATTTAAAGCTTCTACTGCACAGTCTTGACCCTGGGAATTGGGTGGTGGACAAATCAGAGAAGCTCTCATAATCTATTGGGAGGACATAATTCAGATAAATAAATTTTAAATATAAAATCATGTAGTGCCACAAGGTGGTCAGAGAAAGCGTGCCCGAAAAGGGCTGTAATAATGGGGCTTCCTCCACTTAGATGTTGGACGGCTGACAGCTTTCAAGCCCCTTGGGATCCTGCCCTCCTCTCCACAGAGAGCCTCGATTTGGGAGAAATAAACCTCCGCATACCCTCTTTGTGCATGTGAGGCATCATTGGTCTCAACATCAGGGCCAAATCTAGGGTGAGAGGTTGACATTACCCACCAGACTGGGGCAACCACAAGAGAAGAGTTATCTGCCCTGACCGGTTTGGCTCAGTGGATAGAGCATCGGCCTACAGACTCAAGAGTCCCAGGTTCGATTCCGGTCAAGGGCATGTACCTTGGTTGTGGGCACATCCCCAGTAGGGAGTGTGCAGGAGGCAGCTGATTGATGTTTCTCTCTCACTGATGTTTCTAACTCTCTAACCTTCTCCCTTCCTTTCTGTAAAAAATCAATAAAATATATTTAAAAAAAAAAAAAAGAGAAGAGTTATCTCAGCCAAGACCTTAAAAAAGTGAGAGAATAAGGGATGAGCAAAGGAGGGTGTAGCCCTTAATTCCCTTTAAATGGAAAGAAATCATTTAGGACTGGGAATTTCAGGGGTTCTGATGGTGGATGCTAAATAAACCAAAGGGTTGCTGATTAGGGTAGCCTCCAGACCAGCAACGGGCACAGTGGAGAAAAGTTGTGTTACAATATTAAAGCTACCCTAAACATATAAATAGAACAGGAACACACACTTCCTGTGGCCCAGATTCACACAGGCCCTGCTTGAGTCAAAGCGCATCCTCCTGACACCCAATGACACCTCCTGTTTTATAACCCAGAACAGCCCCAGCCTCCTCACCACCCTCCTTCACCTAACCTGTTCTGCAGTAGCCGACAGACAAACCACTCCTTCACTGCGCCTCGAACACTTAACCCACATGATTTCCAGATAATGATGCAATTGTTTCATCACCATGATGCGATCAGTATAATCACGTCGCTTTTATCTGTCTTGTGAAAGAAGCAGAAGGGACTACTCTTTTAATTTGTTCCCCTTGGTATCCAACCAAGACGGAGACCAAATGAGCAATCTGTTGGTCAGAAATATCCATGTGTCACCACATGGTTTGCCGTGAGTTTTGGAGGAGTCATAGGGAAGGAGGGGCAGATCCTTACATTGAGTGCTTAAAATCTAATAAGCAACAAGGAACTAGGAAAAGTGGAAAGCAAGGACAAGCAGCAACAAGTGCTAGGGATGGGAAATGAGGGAGAGGGGTTGTTCGAGAAGGTTTCATCGAGGATGGCAGCTTTCAGGAGAAAAATCCATCGTTTGGGAGAGGACATTCCATTCAGGAGAAATAGATTAAGGTCGAGAAGATGGACTGCAAGGTTCACACTGAAGCAAAGGCAAGTATCATGATGAGAAGTCTAGAGGAAATCACAGAAAAGGGTGCACTGAGTAGACAACTTGGAAGCCCAAATTCATGGTGTTTCATTCTCTTTCAGAGGCGGCTCTGAGCACTTGACCTTCTGAGGTTGAGACTGATGTCATACAGGGTCCGGGGAAGGTGGCACACTCACTGAGCAGCCTCAGGCCCGGGCTAAGACGAGGGAGTGATGAGGGAAGACAAGGGGGAAGCCGTCCCCGGGTAAGGGCATTTGAAATAGACAAATGGTACTGCTGTGGGATCACAAGATGTTTTATAAAAGAAATAACAATGTAGTGAGAAACTCCCTGCAAGGCAGAAAACCCCCGAAGAAAGGCTGACCCCACCCCCTCCTTCCTGGTGGGCCTGGAACTGTCTTGGTTTTAGCACCTAACATCCCTCCCACGTCCTGGAACACTCACTCAGTCCCCAGGACAATTAGTCACTCTACAAAGAACACATCACAAAGTATTAAATCTGAACAAGTAATGAGTATGAGGGGTTAAGATAATGAAATAAGGGCTGGGTAAAGGGGAGCATGATCATGACTTAAATTGCAGTCCCACGTGATGACTGTGACAGGTAGTTTGGCTTGGCAGGAGGACACTCCAGAAACTGGAAACACAGGACACTGAGGGCGAGAGAGAATGCGCAGGGCAGTGATTTCTTCCTCCTGACCTGCTGTTACAGGTGCTGCTATCGTTACTGCGGACCCCATGGTGGCCTCCTAGGCCACACACCTGAGGGAGATGACCAGGGGCTTGGCCAAAGGGATCGGGCAGGGGACTGTTCACAGACAAGCCCAGGTCTCCTCATCCTTAATCCCTCCCTGACAACCCCTCCTGGGGGCTCTGCACTCTCAGGTGTCAGAGTCCAGGGAGCCTCCCAGGAGCAAAAGGGGAGGCAGCTGAGACTCTAGGAGACCCTGTGGGGAGACCTGGGTTAGTGGTAAAGAACAAGGCCACAGGCAAAGAAGAGAGGAGGATGCTTTAATAGTCACCCATTTTAGAAAATGGGTATTTCCCTCCATGCCTAAGGCCTGGCAGCCAGCTCTCTGAAAGGTAGGCACCCTGAGGATAGTCTTGCAAAGCTAGGGCTTAAAGCTTTGCCGCCGGGGCCTCGCTTTAGCTGAGGTTCAGTTAGGGGTGAGCAAACTGCCTCATTTCATAGTCAGGCAAGAGCAGTGTGCAGCACAGCCGTGATGACTCAGGGTCCACATTCCTCAAGGTGGGAAAATGTGGCAAAGAAGGGAGAAGAAAAAAGGAACTGGAGGCACTCCACCAAGTCTGATGGTTCACACCTTCTGTTAAAACTGCCCTGCAGATGGTTTCAAAATATAGATCCAAGGATTGTGAGAGCCGGAAGGAATCCTCTTCTCACTGGCCCGATGTCTTTGTCCCACTGACGAGGAGAGGCCTACAGGTGGAGAGGCCTGACCTAGGCCACACAGCCAGCCAGGGGCAGAAGCCAGGTCCCTGATATTCAGTTTAGCCTTCTCTCCCTTAAAGCACTTTGGACCAAAACGTATTTTGCAGCCCACAGAAATCAACCACTGACTTGCTAACTTGCAACGAATTAAATCCATCCATATTGAAGATGACACCTCTAACTCTGTGCGTCACAACGTTAAGAATGCTGCAGGGAATTACAGATTTCTCAATGACTGCAAATAAAAACTACAGTTAAACCATATGTTACTGAGATGCTTTTTAAAAAAACTTAATTTTTTTTAAACTTAATTTTTAATAACAGGAAATTCAAACAATCTGAACATTTTTTAATGTATTTTCTGTTGTCAACAAAGATCTCAATGTACTTTATATCTTTCCACCTTAGAAAGATTTTGGTATTTCTGTTAGAAGGTTAATAAGCAGGTCAAATAATAGCAGCTAGCACTGCACTCATTGGTTTACCTGCATTAACTCCTTTAGTCCTCATAGCGCTGTGAGGAAGAGCCGCTGTTATCCTGCTCTACGGAAAAGAAAACTGAAGAAGCAAAACGTGACCAAGGTACACAGCTAGTTGACAGCAAGCCCCAGGATTTGGTACCAGAAGTCTGATTCTGGGGCTGTTACACTGCCCAGCTTCTCTAAGTCCCAGTACAACAAGCTATACGGGCCTGGCCTCCCCCTGTTGTCATCCTGGGATCTTGCTAAACAAACCACTGATGGGACAAAATTAGCTTGGGCGTCTTCTAGGTAGTATTTGTCAATGTTTCTTCACTGGAATCAGACTCACGGTTGCATTTCCTTTGTCTAATCGGGGCACTGACTACTGTCTGAGTAACTACTAGTGTTGCTAAAACAGGTTTACGGTCTTGGTTCACATAAACTCCCTAGGGAAATAAATATGTCTTTTATTAAGTCCCCTGTGTACCTAGGCTTAAGTTATATAAAATCTCTAAATGGCCTCCAGCCCTTCCCTTTTCCACATATATGATAAAGCTATGAACTGTCTGAAGGAAGGATTGGTCTATTTATTTTATGTTTCATCCTTCCTCCTCTCCCTCCCCCCGCCCCCCACCACAGCACAACTCAATAAATGCTATAAACAAGACCACAGCTGCTTAAAGCTCCCTACTCCTGCTAAAAACCAAGATGGGTTTTGGTCCAAAAAAAGTTTTAAAGAATTGATTCAGTGCATTTACTAAATGGTCCAATTGCCACTGCCATTAAGTAATATCAAGACACATACAAAAACCAAGGATCCTCTGAAATTTGCAATCTGTCTCATTTTGAAGGAAGAAAAGGCATGGAAATCTATACTGCATAATGCATTTATTAGGCAGTAAGTTGTTCTTTTAAACTGATTAATTTCAAGTAAGGAAAAAAGATAATATTCATTAGCTAAGTGTACTGACATTACTAAGTCTTGTATACACCACCCCCTCTGACCTCCACTCCAGAAAATAGTCTCCTAGGATTACAAGCAACCTTGCAACCTGTGGTATTTCCTCACTAATGAATTTACATTAAGTCCCCAAGAGAAATTTTTCCTCTAAAAACATGCTTTTAGCTTTATTTCCTTTTTTCCAAGTTAACAGGCACAGTCTGCTTAAATCAGCGGTTCTCAACCTGTGGGTGGCGACCCCTTTGGGGGTCGAACGACCCTTTCACAGGGTCACCTAAGACCATCGGAAAACACATATATAATTACATATTGTTTTTGTGATTAATCACTATGCTTTAATTATGTTCCATTTGTAACAATGAAAATACATCCTGCATATCAGATATTTACATTACGATTCATTCATAACAGTAGCAAAATTACAGTTATGAAGTAGCAATGAAAATAATTTTATGCTTGGGGGTCACCACAACATGAGGAACTGTATTAAAGGGTCATGGCATTAGGAAGGTTGAGAACCACTGGCTTAAATGAAAAGTTTGATTAGATAATTTAAGAAACATTTTTTACTGCATTGAAAATTAGCAAATTTAGAACCCATAAAGTTGATAAAACTAGTATTTATTTAAAGAGGTTTAAAATTATTCTCACTTTTCAAATATTAATGATTCAATTAAAATTCATTTATAATTAATAACTGATTTCAAACTTTTACAGTAATAAAACTTGGCACATGCAACAAAATGTGTGTTGAATTGAACTTCATTAAGCAATAGAGTGCCTGGTTATTTGACAGCCAGAGTAAAAATATATATATATATATACGTTGATAGTGTTTCTATGGAGCAGGTATTGTTCTAGAACCTGGGAGTGCAACAGGAAGGCAGAAGCCCTGCCCCCAAGAAGCATGCATGCTAGCAGGGTCAAAGGGAGCAATGCATGGATCCACAAGCATATAATAATAATAACAACAACAATACTAATAATAACAACAATTAAAATAGCAAATGCTTACATAGTACTTACCATGTGCCAGGTACCCTGCTAAGCATTTTGCAAGTATTAACTCATTTAATCTTACAACAACTCTATAAAGACTGTTCTCTATGTGCACTGCACAGATGTGGCAATTGAGGCACAGAGGTTAATTAACTATCGCTAGCTGTTAAGCTATATCCCCCTGCGAGAAATAAATGACATTCAAACTCAGTGATTAGAGGATAATTCAATAAAGGCTCTTTTTAAAAAGGGATGGGAAACATTTAAGGAAACCAACAAGGGGTAGCGGAACCCCAGGGCACACACAGAGGGAGCTATGCCCACCCCAGTGCAAAGGACCCAGGTGAGGCAGCAGTTGCAAAACCAGAGAGGGTGGCTCAGTGGACAGCGTCACTCACTGGTGCTCTGACCTCAGTTCCCCTCCAGCCTCCCGCCAATGGCTGAGCCCTCCCGGAAGGAAGAAGTGGAAGCTGGAGGTAAGAAGCCCACAGATATGTTGGGCACAGAAGGAAGTGGAGGAGGGTAGAAGCTGGACTTGGAAGCAAACAGAAGACATCCAACGTAAGTGGTGGAGCTGAGATACACCTACGGAATCTGGGGCCATGGCCCGCTTTTACCAGGAATCTAAGGTCATTTCTGGAACTGAAAACACTAAGAAGGTAGGAAACAGAAAGTTGATAGATTAGTCAATGATGGCGAACCTATGACACGCGTGTCAGAAGTGACACACGAACTCATTTTT
This sequence comes from Myotis daubentonii, assembly GCF_963259705.1. NCBI lineage: Eukaryota > Metazoa > Chordata > Mammalia > Chiroptera > Vespertilionidae > Myotis > Myotis daubentonii. The sequence continues at coordinate 62,404,184 of NC_081846.1, read as the reverse complement.
TTGGTTGATTTTTCTTTGTTAAATGGCATTTAAATATATAAAATAAATATCAAAAATATAAATCTTTGTTTTACTATGGTTGCAAATATCAAAAAATTTCTATATGTGACATGGCACCAGAGTTAAGTTAGGGTTTTTCAAAATGCTGACACGCCGAGCTCAAAAGGTTCACCACCACTGGATTAGGTTGTTACGGAAAGACCTGCGTAGGTCTCACTTCCCATAAGGCCTGAGTGGGGAGCAGGGAGTCAGGCAAAAACGCCAAGCAGGGCAAAGGCCTAGGCGGGGATGAGCTGATGTGTGAGGGCCAGCAAGAAGGCCCACATGGCTGTTTCAATAACGACCAAGGAGAATGGAGGATGAGGAGCTAGGCTGACAAGTGTTTGTGCAAAAGGGCAGATGTCTCCTTGCTGATGCAAATTAAACTCTTTGGTTAGGTCCTCCCGTGGGCGATGCAAATTAAACTCTTTGGTTAGGTCCTCCCGTGGGCGTTGCGAATGGACTGCCCTGGCTTTAACGTTACTGAAAAGGCAAAGAGGTCCTGAGAGACCGGGCCTGGCATCTGAGAGCAGCAGCCTCAGCCTCTCCTCCCAGTTGCTGGACACCCTGGCAGCGCAGGGTCTCCTGAGGGCGCAGCGTCACCTCCGGCAGCCTTTCCAGAGCGTGAAGATTGCCACCTATCAGCATTTACCATGTAGGGCGAGAGTGAGAGTCAGCGTGAACGGGGTAAATACCATTTCCCAAAGTAACAGGAACCCTCACCTCCCATCCTTTTATAAATTCTCCTCCTCACTGTATTCTCAAAAGACAGAGGAGCCAAAGCTGGAAGAGTTTTTCTCTCCCCTATTTAGAAACTTTTAAATAATCTGACACAGCATTTAGCTAGTGGGGGTGGGAGGAGGTGGGGAGGGGGGCTCTAAGGCAAAGGTCATATGTCACATGGAATAAAGAGAAGAATGAAAAATGTAAGCTTTTGACCTTTTGCAAGAACTCCTCTAATTCCTCCGATATTTTAAATTTCCTTGAATAGAATGATTCACACCTTCAGTTTTGAGGTAACAGATCTTTCTCTTCCTTATCAAAAGAGGCAGGTCATCGGCAACGTGAGAGGAGAAAGAGCTTTTTATTGCTCAGTGTGTCTGGGTCACCTACTATTTTTAATTCCTGTTTCCTAACACCTACGGGCAAAAATAAAATTCAACGGCTCCTTAGGCAGGAAGAAAAGGAGCATTTGTCCCTAACAGACAGCTCTCCCGAATAAAACCTGGCAAACTTAAGAGCAAGATGAACTGGGAGCGACTTTCTCCTCATTACTGTCTCCCAACTGCGCTGTTACATCACAAGAATGCACGGGGTCAGTGCAATTAAACTTCATTTCAAATGAAAATCCCAACAGAAGTCACGCCTTGCAAAGTAGGTCTGAATACATCCGTGCTGGGCAGCAGAGCTCTGGAGAGGGTGTGGGAGCAGAGACTGGGATTCAAATGGCAACAATGAATGGACTGCCTGCTCCTGAAGTCTCCCTGAGGGTGGTCACCGGGGCTCATGCAAGAAGAGCAAGCTGACCACACCGCCTGCTCTGGCCTTCTCTTTTAAGCTCTGTTACCACAAAATGGGGACGTAGCTGGTGGCCTTCCTGCAGAAAAGAGCCTCCTGCCATGGAAAGCATCACAGGAGTGCCAAGTTGAACTTAATCTTTTGCATATGAGTTAGGAAGATGTGGCTTTCTGCTCTCTACGTGTTTGCAGTCTGCTTTTAAAAGACCAGGCGGTAGCATCTGGGCCCTTACGACAACACGTGTCCAAACACAGTTACCCGTTGAAGTAAGAAAAAAAGTTATGGGAAAAAGAGTTGCCCTGGCCCTTTTGTGCTTCGCTAAGCACTGTGTGGTGCTGCTTAGATGGGACTGCCTGGTTCTGATTTTCCAAAGTGGAATCGACAGCAGGGCTGAGGCAGAGAAACTGACCTCAGGAGCCATGGCGCGGCTGCTGGTCCTGCAAACTCAGTGGCACTGTGTTGTCGGTGGTTGATGAGTGGGCCCTGTCGTTGAACAGACACATTTCCAACGTCCTGTCCTAATCAGAAGTTGGCAGGTGTACGTTATAATCCAACGCCCTCCAAAACCCCCAACCTCTGGTCAGGAGATGCATTCCAGTTAGAGATAAAGGGCTGGCACTGTCTCCACCATTTTACAAGCAATACCCAAGTGCCTCCTGGGAGGCAAGAACTTTCTTAAATGGACTCTTTTATTTTCTATATTTATTCTTTTCCCAGCTCCAAAATAATGATAACACTAACCCCCTCCTCCCAAAATATTAGAATATTTTACTGTCTCTATGTGGATTAAGACTGTCCTTGTTGACAAACCCCTCGGATTAATCCATATAAATGTCCCTCAAGCTTGTTCCCTCAAGCATTTCTGAGTTTAAATTTTCAAAAATAAGTGAAATTCTCCAGAAGATTTTTAAACCCCATCACGTCCATGAGAGGAGTAGTGTTCAGTGTAATGAGGGTCCATTTCAACGAGGAGGTCAAGCTGCAGACAGTTTCCAGGGCGCGGGAAGCGATACTCCTGGGATAAGTTTCAGGAGACTGCGGGGCTAGACTGAGAGTATTCTGTCTTCCCGTGGACCAATGCCTCCGAACCATGGCTGAAAGCCCAAATGCCCCAAGTCTTGGCTATGCCTTCTTAGCTGGACATAAAACAAGTATCCTCTGCCACAACATGAGATCCTGCCACAACATTTAATTTGGCAAACAGTGAGTATGCCAAGAACTGCACTGGATGCTGGAAAGCGCAAAGGGGCAACGAACCTGGACAGAATCCTTATTTGGATGTTTCTGCCTCGACATATTTATGGTGACCTAAGCCACAAGATGGCGCTCTGAGACCATACTGCACACCTGCTGAGCCTGCCACCATTAATTCTTGGGGGCAAATAGCAGGTTCCCAAGCGCTTACTGGCGTTCTTTATCCCTGGCCTTCTGTTGTGTTACTCTCTCAATGGATCCTCTCTGAGAATCTTGGTTTTGGCAGAAATAATGATAACACTAACCCCCTCCTCCCATGAGTGTTCCAAGGTAGATGTTGTAATAGCACACGTACTATACCTAACAATGTAACAAGACTTCCTCCTTTGAGGAAGAGTCCAACAAGGTGCTTGTGAGGCAATATGCATCCCACTGATTCACAAATGGAGTTGTTCCAAAAACCAATAAATCCTGCATGAGTCCAAACCTCGATCTTCGCTAAAGAGATGCACCTGCAGACATTACAGAGGAATCATGCTGTTCCAGAGTCTATGTAAGCCCTAGTTTTGCAAATGCCTTTTTTAAAAAGAGAGAGAGAGAAAATACGTGCTAAGGCAAGAAATATACCCTAACACATTCTGACTCCTAATGGAGCTACATTTTTCTTTCTTGCTTTGGCCAAAAGTACCTAACCCCTCCCAGGTGAGGGCACGGCATTTAGGATGACACTCTTCTTTTCCTAAAGACAGGAGGGAGAGAAAGACCTCTTATAGGGCAGCCACACCTTGCCTCTGAGATCTGAAGGGAGGAGGTGCTTTGCCAGACAGATTTCTCATCTCCCAGTTGGTTGAAAGTCAGTCCGCTTGGCCAACCTGCAGCCAAGACACCAGCAGGCCCGCAGTACTGCACTGGCCCCTCTTCCTCAGAGCTGCCTGCCAAATGCTACAGCAGGGAGCTGGCAGCATCCCAAACTGCAAGAAAGAGGCAGCCAGACTCCAGCAGCTGGAAGCGAAAGGCAAGGACCCCCAAACAGGCTGTGACAAAATGCAGGCCCCGGGGAATCTGTTCAGGGTTCACTTTGGCAGGGAAAACTGGGGAGGATTAGAGGGTCCCCCAAAGAAATGCATGTCAGGGACCTGTGATCTCCCACGCATGTTTGGGGGTGGGAGGTGGGAGCGCTGGTTGCTTTCGTAAACCCTGCTGATGGCAAAGCTCCTAAATTCTTTAAAGCATCAAGGATGCTCGCCTGCGATGGGAACACAGAATAAACAGCCTTGTAAGTAAGGCAAGAAGTTGGTGATCTTGTGATACTGGGATTTGCTAATCTCACGCCTTTCCAAGGGCTGCTGCCTGCCGTTAGCCTAATGGGCTGAATTCAGACCGCATATCCCCCATCCAACTTCTATTAAAGACAACGGGGGTTCGGCTAATGGCAGGCAGGATCTGGAGTGCCGCCTGATTGCATTTAATAAGTGTGCTCAGCAGAGATGATGAGCACTTAGGACCTCCACCTCGGGCTGGGCTCTGACTTCGTGGGCAGGTGTGAGGGAGCAGCTGGAGGCACAGCAGAGGAAAGGCTGTCCTGGCCTCGGCCAGGCCCTTTACTGTAGCCCAGCATCTTCCACAGCAAGAGAGCGACAGAGGCTGGGCTTCCCTTTCTTCTTGAATCTCTCTCCACGCAAGACACAGGCAATAATGCAGGCCCAGCTACAAACTCATTTTCCAAGACTCAGAGAGGGTGACATTGGAAGGTGGCTGCTTCCCAGATGGGCGGAGGCCCTGAGAGGGGCTGTGACTTGGCTGAGGTCACGCAGCAAGTGAGTGGTGGAGCCCAGGCCTCTGCTTCCTGCCCCGGGAGTTTTCTGGGCAGAAAAGAAAGTCCCACTGTCTTCCCAGGCCTGCGTGTCCCCACCCCAAGAGCTCCCCACCCAGAGAGGACTCCGTCAGCCCCTTGTAAGAGCCCTGGACCGGAATAGAGGGAAGATAAGAAACTAATCCAAAGCTGAAGTCCCTTGTTTAGTTTATATGGGGGTGATTAAACAGTGTGTTTTTTTAAAGGTTTAGCTCTATGAGCTAACATTTCCTTGTACTTAAAAAAAAAAATCAAGGAATATGTCTTTCTGATCACTCTACCTATTTAAAAATCATATTGCCCAACTATTAAACCCAAATCTTTGTTGACCAGCCTTTGGCAGAATGACTACAATCTTACTTTATTCACTTGCCAGAAAGCATATGGAGCCCTAGAATGTTCTTAATTGTTTTCACATACCTTTCCAACTATACTCTTTGCTCTTCAAAGAGAACAGCTTTGCTTTATGCTTCTTTCCATCTCTTAATGAAAATACGTAATTGATCATTCTGCCCATGGCAGGTGTGCAGGACAAAGGAGGAGGCTGGGACCAGTGTTGCTTATAGAAATGCAGAAATTCCTTTAGGACAAGCCGAACAAAGCTCCGAGAAAACTACATACGTCCTCAGCAACATAGCTGTAGCCATGAAGCAAGCACTGAACCTGAACATACCTAAAATGGCATCTATTTTAATAGGAAATAAAAAGAAGGTATTTATGACAATAGGTATCTTTGTACACTTTGGACATAATTCGTTGACATTCATTAAAGTCCCTTAATTGTATGAGGGAAATGAATAGTCTTTATGTCCAGACCGAACATGAATTTTAATTCCACATTCTATTTCTACAAAAATAATCCTGGATAATACATGACAGCCTCCTACTTTCACTGCAGCTAATTGGGAATGTCTCATTTTATGGGTTATTCTGAATAAATTAGCTGGGAGATTTTTTTTTTTAAGTATCAAAAATACCAAGAGGTCTAACCCATATACTAGTTTAAAAAGTAGAATTTCATACATCTGCTGTACCAGAAAATTCATGATTCTCCTTTGTCATGGTATTTAACGCCAACATTTAAAAAATGACTTAGTAACATCGAGGACCTTCACATTTATAAATAATTAAATCTGACTCAGATAAGAATGGAACCAAAACAGATCACAGGTCTCGCATTTCACTAATATTTCCTTCAGCTATTTAAATCCAGAAAGAATTTTTCAACATCAGAGCAATGTTCAGGCCTGGCCTAAAATCTCGCCCTTAGTTCACACCCGAATATGCATATCGCCAAGTACCCGGTGGTGGCAGTTCACCTCTAGTTGATATTTTCTGTGAAACACATTGGCACCTTCAGGACAATTTCCTAGCAGAAAATATCTGCATAAACAAAGTTGCATTATGATCAAATCCCTTTATGGGCCATCTCGGGGAAGCCCTCACTGTCCACTGTGACCCCCAATCTCGGGCTTTCAGGGCGGAGGCCCACTGACCAGCCAGCGCGGAAACCGTGCAGGAAGCACAACCAGGATCTCAACCTCAGATAAAGCCTTCCCACTTTCTCTCAACAAACTCCTGGCCTTCAATGTAATGATCCTCAGACACTGAGTTTTCCCTTTCCCATTAGCTGGTCCCAAAGTATCCTCCCCGCCCCCCAACACCCCCCCCCCCCGCCCCCCCGCCCAATTTGGAATTTTTCACTGCAGAATCCTTTGTGCATAGACAGGTTCAAGAATCTGTTTCATGACCATGAATTTGTAAGTCATCATCATTTTCTAGTTGCATAAACTGAGTACTCAAGGGAAACATTTCCGGAATAGGGTAAAGAGCTATCTGTAATAGAGACTATAAATTTCTGTTTAAATTTGCCACATGTCATTAAATCCAGTAAAAAAAAACAACAACCAAAACACAAAATTAATATGAGGGTGGGAAGAAACAGAAAGCAGGCGACTGGAACGCTATTGCCAGCCCTGAGAGAGTCCACCGATCACTGCGGCCTGAGGTTTGCTGGGGTGCTGGGACGAAGAGCTTGCAGGAAGAAAGAGGAATCTGGGCCACGCAGCCCATGACCGAAGACTTGGAGATTATAACCCTGAAAACACCTCCCTTCTGCAATCCTCTGATTATCTGAAAAAAAAAGACCGAACCAAAACACGGGTTTGGGTATAACTTCTCTTTTTTCTTCCAAAACCATCAAAAAGGGAAACATTAAAAGTAGTAAAAAGATTGTGTTATGCCCAGAATTACTGGAAGGATATACACCTACAGGTCGGAAGACCAAATGCTCACACTAATTCTCCTATGAATTCCATCAGAGAGACGGATAAGTTCTGGGGAGCTAATGTGCAGCATGGTGAGACTATAATTAATAATACTGTCTTATATACTTACTGAGAGAGTACATCTTAAATATTCTCACTATAAAACAGTTGTAACTATGTGCGGTGATGGTTGTGTTAACTATCCTCATTGTGGTAATCATTTCACAATAGGTATGTGTACCATATTAAAAAATCCCCATCAGGATATAAACTCCATGCGGGGCCTTTGTCTTGTTCACTTCATCACCAGCACTTGGAATAATGCCTGGCACATAGTACGGGCTCAGTAAGTATTAGAATGTGTGAATGAATGCACATAAACTATGCACTCTGTTCAGTCCACCCCTCTTCTAGCCAAACCTCACCCAACACAGGGCTGGAATGGGCCATGTCCTGCTCCACAAGCAAAATTACATTCTATCTCCTCGTGCCCAGGGCCGGGCCAATGACTGTAAGGGACAAGCTCCAGAAGCTCCAAACTACTTGCTGCTAGAACACTAAAGCCTTTTTGGGTCGCCCTACTGCCTAACCCAGCCGTGGGCAAACTACGGCCCGCGGGCCGGATCCTGCCCGTTTGAAATGAGTAAAACTAAGAACAAAAAAAGACCGTATCCTTTTATGTAATGATGTTTACTTTGAATTTATATTAGTTCACACAAACACTCCATCCATGCTTTTGTTCCGACCCTCCGGTCCAGTTTAAGAAGCCACTGTGGCCCTCGAGTCAAAAAGTTTGCCCACCCCTGGCCTAATCCGAGGTCACCAGCATAGTCTCAAGTAGCACCCTGCTCCTGTTCCCTTCTAGCCCTAGGAATGCTGCCCAACTCCATTTCCTTTTCTCCGTCTGCTCACTCCCAGGCCCAGTTCTCATATGTCTGTGGCTTTCCAGGCTCCTGATTCAGAAGAGGCCTGCGCCTCTCAATCCTCTGAGGTCTCCCGAGTGAGTCCTACAGAAAAGGGGACTTACTCTCCACAGTCAGGCTGCCGTCCACGGAGCTAGACTGCCCGTCCCACTGACCAGAAACACCAGCTAAATTTACTCCTTTATTTACTGCTCAGATTGTGTGGCCATCTGCTACGAGCAGCTAATCATTAGAAGATGATCAAGAGAAAGAAAACTGTAGTTTATATCTTAGGTCGCTCTTCTGGCTGAAAGTGTTAAATTTTTTTACCTTCATGGTTAGAATTAAAAGGGGGAGAGAGAGACAGACACATACACACACACACACACATATACACATACACATACTTGAGTTTTTTACATATTTGTGAAATTTGGTTTCTTTTGTTAAATAAATCAACAGAAATGTCTTCATTCCTCAAATACTAAACTGTTCAATTTAGTAACATCCATTCTTCAAATATTAAGCTAAATTGAGAGGTTTCTCCTTTCCTAGGCTTTACAAACATTTGATTCAATCAGATTTATTTAATAAAAGAACAATACAATTATCTGAAAAAAATCAAAATAAATTACTGACGTAAAATATACTAAAAGCATAACTCCCTCCTCCCCTTGAGCCCTGGGGAATATCTGTTAAGATTACATCACACAAAAAAGCACCTCTTTCAAAACAAAATTACGAAAGAGAAACTTCCTAAATGAAATCCACCATGCAGAGTCTGGAAATGGCTATTTCTCCCAGCTAGAGGACTTACCGAGCACAGCATAGGAATGAGAAACATTTAAAGGGCACATACAAAGGAAGGCAACTTAAAATGAAACGTTCCCATCATTTCCCACCCGTGTCCTTCACTTGAGTCACTTTCTCTGGCTGGAACACGGTTGCCCTCATCTCTGCTGTCCCTCAGAAAGCCTGGTTCACGCAACTGGTGTGACGGGTCTAGTCTCCACTAAGACACTATGAACTCAAGGGCAGTTTTATTCTTCAAAATTCCCAGAGTACCTTGTACCCCCAAAGTTCTCAGTAATAAAAGTTTGCTAAATTAAACTGAATTGGAGAAAGGAAAGATAAGGAAGTGGTAGTAACCATGAGTGGGAAAAGGATAGAATGACAAGCTGGGTGGAAAGAGGGAGGATGTGAAGCCAGTGTATGAAAGGATAGTGTTCTGGCTCAGGACTTCCGGCCAGAAAAATGACTTCCACTCTGTATGCATTGCTAAAGGGCAAATGTGTATTCAAGTAAATAAAAATCGGACCAGCCAGAGGTCAGTGTGCTCCTCACGAAAGAACACCACCTGGCCTCCACCCCTTAATAATTCATATTTCTTGTCTAGTGTTTTCATTTGTGTGTCAGCCCTTCCTTCAGATCCTGAACCCAGCCGTGCAGGTCTCGGCATTCGGTCCCACAGCTCTAAGTAGAGACTTGAAGACAGCAGGGATTCGTTAACATGTTGCAGATTCATTGAAAAGGGAACCCCCCCCCCACACAGATAATGAACAATTGAAAGGATTCTTTTGCTTTTTTGGAACAAAGACTGGACTAGAGGGAATAAAAAGATTCTGATAAATGATTTGAAATCAACAGTCTTCATCTTCAGAGTACTAAGAACCAATAAAAGAGTGGGAAACTTTTTCTATAATTAACAACTTTTTTTTTTTTTTAATCCTTACCCAAGGATATGTTTTTATTGAGAGAGAGAGAGAGAAAGAGAAACATGGATGGAACCCGAAATCTGGGTATGTGCCCTGATCTGGAATCAAACCTGTAACCTTTTGGTATATGGGACAACACTCCAACCAACTGAGCCACACTGGCCAGGGCGTATAGCAGAATATTTTTATGTCCTGTGGACTGTCATTTCAGTAGAGACTAGAACAGCGGTTCTCAACCTGTGGGTCGCGACCCTTTCACAGGGGTCGCCTAAGACCATCGCAAAACACATATTGAATATATAATTACATATTGTTTTTGTGATTAATCACTATGCTTTAATTATGTTCAATTTGTAATAATGAAAATACATCCTGCATATCAGATATTTACATTATGATTCATAACAGTAGCAAAATTACAGCTATGAAGTAGCAACGAAAATAATTTTATGCTTGGGGGTCACCACAACATGAGGAACTGTATTAAAGGGTCGCGGCATTAGGAAGGTTGAGAACCACTGGACGAGAACCTCCCAGAATACAAAGCACCTATTTTCTCAGACACAATCACAGAAAGAAACAGCTTTTTCCTGGAGAAAGGAGTGTTAGGAACACAGACACACTCCTTGGTTCAAGGTAAGATGAGGTTACGTTATAAAAATGTTATATCAAACACATCTTGTCTACAGCAATTTTATAGAACAATCCCTAAAATGATTTTCCTCTCTCCATAATTTCTTCCCTATGGCTGTGGCTGGTTTCACTGTGCCCGCAGCAAACAGGACAACCAATTTTGGCCTTTTAACAGTCTGTCTCTCAGCCCTTCTGTCTCATGCTCACTTCCTTTCTCATTTAATTCTCTGCTACCAGCAGTTAAATCTATTCAGGGCCACACTGACCCCTGGAGGCTACATCTAAGAGAGCCCTTATTTCAGGCTTTTTAAAATGTCACCCTGGGCAAAGGCCTTTGATGAAAGCAGTTACAATACACCTGCTGGGCTGTAAGCATCTCCAAAGATGAGACTTCCACCTGCTTTTCATCAAACTTCACTTTTTTTTTTTTTTTTTTTTTTTAAATATATTTTATTGATTTTTTACAGAGAGGAAGGGAGAGAGATAGAGAGTTAGAAACATCGATGAGAGAGAAACAACAATCAGCTGCCTCCTGCACATCTCCTACTGGGGATATGCCCGCAACCCAGGTACATGCCCTTGACCGGAATCGAACCTGGGACCTTTCAGTCCGCAGGCCGACGCTCTATCCACTGAGCCAAACCGGTTTCGGCAAACTTCACTTTTTAATTAAGTTAATTAACCCAGAAATTCTAGTCAGGCAGAATTTGCCTGAGCCCCAGGTTTCTGGACTAAACTGTCCCCAGATGCTTCTGCCCAGTTAGGAAAAGAGTCTCTGACCTGGGCCATGGGTGTTGAACTTCTGTTTTCTCAGGCTTGGTACTAGCAACATTGTGGGCCGGACAACTCTTTGTTATAGGATGTTTAGCAGCATCTCTGGCTTCTACCCACTAGACGCCAGTGCACCCCTCGACAGGGCAGCCATAAATGTCTCCAGGCCTTGCTAAAAGTCCTCAGGGGGGGCAAAACCACCCCAGCTGGTAAAATGAGATTCCATCCCATGGCTCCCCCATCAGAAATGTCGATCAGAACACTTCTTCCCACCTCCATTCCCCACCCGCCCAGAGACCCTGAGTTAGATCCGGAAGAGCCTGTAGCCAGGCAACCCAGCTGGACCCAGGTTAGAAAGGATGAGAATTTGCCCACGTGGAAACCAGCTGACCTCCACTTCAATCCCCAAGCTACGAAAGAAGCTGACAAGGCTAGCACCTCACCGGCCAGCCTTCTCTCCCTCCCTCCCCTTTGCCAAGGAGGCACCTGCATCTGATAGGTGCCCGTTGAGTGAAAACTCTGCATTCTCACCCAGCTTTGCCACCTGTTGGTTATACGACCTTGGGCGAGTTGTGTAACTTCTCTGGATTTCTTTTTCTGTAACATGAAAGAGCCAAATCTCTTAGACCAGTGATGGCGAACCTATGACATACGTGTCAGAGGTGACATGCGAACTCATTGTTTTGGTTGATTTTTCTTTGTTAAATGGCATTTAAATATATAAAATAAATATCAAAAATATGTCTTTGTTTTACTATGGTTGCAAATATCAAAAAAATTCTATATGTGACATGGCCCCAGAGTTAAGTTAGGGTTTTTCAAAGTGCTGACACGCCGAGCTCAAAAGGTTCACCATCACTGTCTTAGACCCTCTTTGAGGTTACTTCTAGATCTAAAGTGCTACCATTTTAGGGGCAAAGTGCTTGGGGAGGGTACAGGAAAGGAGCAGGCAGAAGGCTGAGGAAGAGGAGCAAGGACACAATGGAATACTGTCGGTGGTTGCATGATTGGCAGGAGAGGGCATGGGCCAGACTATTAAAAGTCAGGGGGGCCTAAGGCCAGCAACAGTCAAATGTAATGTCTAGAACTAAAGAAGGAAGAATCTACACTAATAATAGACAAATATGTAAATTGACCATACCTTTGCAAAATCCCACAGCCAATCAGGAGGAAATATGCAATTTAGCAAGACAAAGATGGCAGTGGCCATGGAGCCAACCAGAGCCAGCAGGAGGCTTGGGTTGCCCAGGCTGGCCGCCGAGGGAGGGACCTGAAAATGGCCCTCAGCCTCTTACCCAGGCTGGCCGCGCCCAGATGGGGTGAGGGTCCCTGCTTGGGGGCATTGCCAGCCTGCAAACAGCCATCAGCCCGTCACCCAGGCTGGCCAGGCACCCCAGCAGGGACCCTCACCCTGAAGGGGGTGTGGCTAGCCTGAAAACGGCCCTGAGCCCCTCACCGAGGCTGGCCACAACCCCCCAGCAGGCACCCTCACCCAATGGGGGTGTGGCCAGCCTGCAAACCACCACAGGCCCCTTGCCCAGGCTGCCCTGCCCTCAAGGGAACCCCCACCCTGATCCAGAACACCCTTCAGGGCAAGCCAGCTGGCCCCCACCTGCGCACCAGGCCTCTATACTAATAAAAGGATAATATGCTAATTAGACTGGGAGACCTTCCAGGAGACCTTCTGGACGTTCTTCTGGACAAAGCCATGGTGGCAGGTCCGAGGTAGAGGTGGCTAGGGGCCAAGAGGGGAGGGCAGTTGTGGGTTGGGTGGGGGCAGTTGGGGGTGAGCAGGCCGGCAGGGGGGGGGGCCAGTTGGGGGCAAGCAAGCCATCAGTGGGGATCAGTTGGGGGTGATCAGGCTGGCAGGGAGGGGGGCAGTTAGGGGTGAGCAGGCCGGCGGGGAGGGCAGGTGAAGGTGAGCAGGCCAGCAGGGGGGGCAGTTGGGGGTGAGCAGGCTGGAAGGGGGGACAGTTGGGGGCGAGCAGACCGGCGGGGGTGGGGGCAGTTGGGGGCAAGCAGGCCACCAGGTAGAGTGGTTAGGGGCAATCAGGCAAGCAGGCAGATGAGCAGTTAGGAGCCAGCAGTCCCGGATTGAGAGAGGGATGTCTGACTGCCAGTTTAGGCCCGATCCCTATGAGGTCCCAAGGGGTCCCAGATTGGAGAGGGTGCAGGCCAGGCTGAGAGACACACACATACCCCCATGCACGAATTTTGTGCACTGGGCCACTAGTCAGTAATAAGTAGCGTTCTATATTTTTCAGCACTCCCTGCCTCTTTACCCATTCTAACTCGTTCTTTGGTCCATTCTCTGATACCACTCTCCCCTCCATTTGCATTCCTGTTACCTCTTATTGTCCAAGCCTATTTTCTCTTTCTTTCTCCATGTTCTTTACTCAGTTCTCCTTACATTTTTTCATTCTTTAATTCTTTCCCCGTGGCGCTCTGGTTTTCTCTCTCTCTCTCTCTCTCTCTCTCTCTCTCTCTCTCTCTCTCTCTCTCCCTCCGCCTTCCTTTCCTTTTACTCCCACCCTCTCTCACTTTCTCCCTCTCTCCCTGACCTTCTTCATCATAAGAAGGAAGTAGGTTACCAGACACAGCCCTAGATTCCCATCTACAGAAAGAAAGTCAGATTGTGTCCTGAAGGATGAAGCTTCTACATGCTAAGTACCTGCTGTGTCACATGAATGATAAACAGGGAACTGTCTTGTTCCTTTTGTAGGACTCGAGTATTGGCTGTTTGCAAAAGACCACCGTTAACCTCCTGGTGAAGGCCAAATGTGTCAACTTGTTTAAAACAACCAGGCCACAATACAGAGTGGGGCGCCCAAATGCCATACCCTGGCCTGGAGAACCCCAGTATGAGCCTGCCTTTGCTATGTGGACTATCCTGACTGAGACTGTGGGTTTGAGCAAGGAAAATGACTTTGCAAAGTAGCACACTGTGCTGAGCCTGTGGCCTGTTCATTAGAGACCAAGAAAGAAAGAATCTGGATCCCACACCCAGTTCCAACCCTCTCCTTTCCCTCTATCCTCATCTCATGCTGGCTGAGAAATTTCATCACTTGCTATTTATGAAAAGAACACAGCCTCTTAAATAAGGGCTTTTGGGATATTGGGCAAGGGGAGGAGGGCAAATCACAAACTAGATTTACTCTCAATGAGCCAAATCAGCACAAATGAAACATGAACAAAACGTCTAATCAGTCACAATCAAATAAAACGAGACTTCCTGGAGAGGAGCAGCCAGATGGAATGTTAATATAGTTCAGACCATTAGCATTCCACCAACGTTCGCTGCTTTTTAAACAAGTGAGTGGGGCCAGGTCTAGTCTTGCGAGGAAAAGGAAATGTAAGCACATCCATTTCCTCTAAAAACAACCACCACACAGGAATGACATAATGTAAAGACAGGTGACGGCTGAAGTTTACCTAATAAAGTCCTTTTCCTTGACCATCCTCCATTCTTACTGAGCAGCCCAGTTTTCAACTATCAACACCTTCTTTTTTCTAACAGCCTTATTGAGATATAATGCATATGCCAGTCAAGTCACCCACTTAAAGTGTACAATTCACTGTTGTACAACCATCACCACAATTTGTGAATATTTCCATCACCCCAAAAGAATCCTGTTCCCTTCAGCTGTCACTCCACAAGCTCCTCACCCTTTCTATCCCTGGGCAAACACTAATCTACTCTCTGTCTTTGCAGATTTGCCTATTCTGGACTTGTTATATAAAAGGAAAAATATATGTAGAGGTGTGCTGTTGTTGGTTTGTTTTTTGTTTGTTTTTGGGGGTCTGGTTTCTTTCACTTAGCAAAATGTTTTCAAGGTTCACTCATACTGTAGCATGTATCAGTAGTTAATTGCTTTTTATTGCCAAATAATAATCCACTGTATGGTTCTACCATATTTTACTTACCCATTCACCCAGCCTCTCTCTCCCTCTTCTCTGATGAATATTTGGGTTGTTTCTACTTTTTTGCTATAACGCTGTAGTAAACATTTTTGTATAGATTTTTATGTAAACATATGCTTTCATTTCTCTTGGGTATATACTTAGGAATGGAATTGCTATGGTAACTGATTACACTTAACCTTTTGAAGAACTACCCAATCCTTTTCCAAGGTGCTTGTCCATTTTACATTCCCACCAACATTATCCACTTTCTCCACATGACATTATTTTCCACATCCTTGCAAAGAACTATCTATCTTTTTACCTAACCATCCTCGTGGGCATAAAGTAGTATCTCACAGTGGTTTTGATGTGGGTTTTCCTGATGACTAGTGATCTGGAGCATCTTTTCATGTGATCACTAGCCACTGGTATATCTATCTTCTTTGGAGAAATGTTTTTCAGATCCTTGGCCTATTTTTTTAACTGGGTTATTTGTCTTTTTTATTTTGAGTTGTAAGAGTTCTTTAAATATTTTAGAGACAAGTCCCTTATCAGATATATAATTTGCAAGTATTTCCTCCCATTCTTTGGGTTGTCTTCTCACTTTCTTGATCGTGTTCTTTGAAGCATCTGTTTTAAATTGTAACGAAATCCAAATTATTTGTTTTCGATTGGGTTCCTTGTACTTTGGTGTCATGTCTTAAGATCAGCTTTTTAAAAACAAGCTCTTTTAGTTTGTGTTGAGTCTCGGGTATTGATTCTATTCCATGTTCACAGCAGGGCCTGTCCTTGGCCTGACCCCCTCGTACATGCAGACCCAGCAGACCACACAGCCCGCGGGTGATATGGAACCTGCATGGGGTTTCACCCCCACTGAGTCCTGCTGCTGTCTGATTAGGACTCTGACTGTTATTGAACACTCACACATCTACGTAAGGCTTTTCAGCCTCTAAAAGCTTTCGGAATTAATTAATACTTAAAATAGCTGTGATCCCTCCCCCCTATTCTAAGATAAGATAATTAAGAAGTTGTTATAAAGACAAATCACTTTCTTCAGAGGAACTCTAATCTCTGAAATTTTCGAACTTTGACTAGAAAAAGAGGAAAGAAGTAGAAATTGGGCAAAATGTGACAGTGAGGTCAAGGTGCACTGCAAGTCAGGAGCACCTGAAGCTTCATGTTCTTATAGCACCACTCCGCTCACCACCACCCACACTGACCACCCACCGCACCGCGGCCAGGGGTGTCTTACTCAAAATCTGGTTATATCAACTAGCTCATCAATGCATGCAAGATTTTTCTGAAATTAGAAATTTTCAGAAATCAGAAATGTTAAGTCCTCAAATGCTTCTCTAGCTCATTTG
Organism: Myotis daubentonii; assembly: GCF_963259705.1. Taxonomy (NCBI): domain Eukaryota; kingdom Metazoa; phylum Chordata; class Mammalia; order Chiroptera; family Vespertilionidae; genus Myotis; species Myotis daubentonii. The sequence goes on along the minus strand of NC_081846.1, from coordinate 62,388,026 downwards.
CTACAATTATCTCCCATATGTATCTCCCATGTTTTCCACACTCAAGCCTTATCATGTTTCCCTCGGTTTACCAAAACCATTGGACCCCTGAAACTTTCTTTGCCCTCAAATGCACGGTCCTTCTTCTGCCTGGAGCAGACTCCTATACATGCATGAAGATCCAGGCAGTGTCGCTTCCCTGATGACCTCTTCCCAACTTCACCAAGTATCTAATAGATTCTACCTTTGTGATAGCCTCAGTATTTTCTTCATAGTTCTATTATTATAACTCAGATGGCACCTGGAATCCCCCTGCCCTTTATGCTCTAGCTACCAATGGTCTGCACTACAATTCCATCCTGTGGGAAATTCAATACCCATCGAAGATTTCTGAAGTTCCTAAAGGATGAAGGCAGAGTGGTGTTCTATCCTGGTGGATACTGTTGCCTCTGACTTTCTACCTCCACTGAGTTCTTGTTCTTTGCTCTGTACCTTGTGGCCATACCTTTTTTCCACAAACATGGACCTCAACTCCTTATGCTGAATTCCACTGAAAACTGTGGTTGGCATCTTGTGAGATGGTCCCTAATGATCCCTACCTCCTGATATTCCTTGTCTTGTACAATTTCCTCCCCATGGGTAACCTGTTTATAACCAATAAAATCTCGCAACACTCAGCAATGTCATTCTCGTGATCAGATGACAAAGATAATGACTTGTCTTGCTAGCAGACCCCCTTTCGTTGTTTGGAGAGGCCCATTTGGCAAGGAACTGAGGGTGGTCTCCAGTCAACAGCCAGCAAAGCACTGAGGCCCTCAGTCCAACAGACCTTGGGGAACTGAGTTCTGCCACCATCATGTAGGTGAGTTGAGAAGCAGATTCTTTCCCACATAAGTCTTCAGATGAGACCCCAGCCCTGGCTGACACCTTGATTGCAGCCTTGTGACTGCAGGTGAGGCTCCAGCTAAGCCATGCTCAGATTCCTGACCCACAGAAGCTATGAGATAACAAGTGGGTATTGTTTATGCGACAACAGATAACAAATACAAAAACCTAACAAATAAACAAAGAGCCCCATTCACTTGGGACTTCTGTGTATACAGAAGACTTTACTCCTGGTTTAGGAGTCAGAGGCTTTACGTCACAGAAATACTAAAAACATAAAGCTCAATATTGGACACTTAGTTTGTAAGAATCCTCTGGCCACTCCATTGTGTTATTCAGCCTCTCTCTCACTCTTCTTTCCCTCCTCCTCCATGACACCTGCTATCTCTGGTGAAAAACATTAAAAATATATATTTAATATATATAAAATATGTAAATATGTAAAAAAAATTAGAGAGAAAGGGGGACCATTCTTCTCTCTAATCTCTGTCTAGGACAGGCAGTGGGGAGAGGAACTTTTATTTTTCCAAGGGCATAATAATATAATATAATAAATAATACAACTTATCATGCTTATAATTATTTGTTTACATGTCTCTCTCTCCCGCTAGACTGAGTTTTTCAAGAAAAGTGACTGAGATTTATTCAGCTTTATATCCCTGGTGCATGGTAAAAGTTGATTAAATAGTCAGAATTCAGTAAATGCTTGCTAAATGTGTATGCATTACATATCATTACACTAAAAGATCTACTTTTAAAATTAGTTATCAATGCATTATTAATGCGCAAGAGAACCACTTATAAGTAAACTTATTCTACAACAAGGTCCTCAGATGTTTTAAATAACTACAACTCCTTTAAATATGTTCAAGATAAACTATTACTCTGCATTATTTACAATAGCCAAGATCTGGAAGCAGCCCAAGTGCCCAGTGGTAGATGAGTGGACAAAAAAACTGTGGTACATTTATACAATAGAATACTACTCAGCCATTAAAAAAAAAAGGATGGATGAAAATTATTATGCTAAGTGAATAAAATAAGCCAGTCAGAGAAAGACAAATACCCTATGATCTTAATTATATGTGGAATCTAATGAACAAAATAAAATTGATAAAATAAAAATAGAGGCATGGATACATGGAACAGACTGAGAGCTGTCAGAGGGCAGGGGCTTGTGGGGGGCTAGATGAAAGAAGGTAAAGGGATTAAGCAAAAAAATTCTGTGATATATACATCACAGAAACTGTGTAGTGATAGGCAGAGGGAAAGGGGGTTGGGGGATAGGTAAAGGTGGGCAAAGGGGGTGGGGGGAATGGGGACAGAAGGAGACTTTGCTTGGGGCAATGGGCACACGATGCAGTGTGCAGATGATGTTTTATTGAGTTGTACACTTGAAACCTGAATGGTTTTGTGAACCAATGTCACCTCAATAAATCCAATTAAATAAAATAAAACTTTCATCCTAGCAACATTCAACAATTATCTGATTTAAAATAAAATTATGGCCTAAATAAAGAGATTTGGTATATGTTCCATGTTACTAAATATTCTATAACTCGTGGTGGGAGTATGTTGGATTTTTTGGCTGAGAAAACAATGTTTGGGAATTCCAGTTCTAGGAATTTATGTTAAGAGAAAAACACATCAACATTTATTTTTAAAAGTAAAAAAATGGGAAGCCAAATATCCTGCAATAGGGGCAAGTTAAGTGAGTCATGTTATATCCACACAGGCAATAAACCAGCTCTTTTTGTTAACTAATAAAGATGTCAACAATATAGTCTTACATGAAAAGAGCAAGTAACAAAGCTATATATAAATGTTTGTAAAAAATACATATGCCTATATCTCTGTGTACACTTGTAGAAAAACGTGGAAGGATATATACCAAAATGTTAACAGCAGTTATCACAATACTAGAGGTCCAATCCATGCACCTGTGGGGTCCCTCGGCCTGGCCTGCATCCTCTCGCACTCCGGGACCCCTTGGGGGATATTGGAGGCCTGGTGCATGCAATCAGCCTGATCCTCGCAGGCCAGGCTGAGGGACCCCACCAGTGCAAGAATCTGTGTATCGGGCCTCTAGTATGCATATAAGATCTTTGGTTAATCTCTTCTCACCCTCGCCCCTTCCCCCTTCCCTCTGAGATTCATCAGTCTGTTCCATGTTTCCATGCCTGTGTGTTGAGCATCTGCCCCCTGGAAGTCAGTGCGCATCATAGCTACTGGTCAAACGGTCAGACGGACGCTTAGGCTTTTATATATAGACTAGGGGCCCAGTGCACGAAATTCGTGCACTGGTTGTGTGTGTGGGGGGAGTGTCCCTCAGCCCAGCCTGCCCCCTCTCACATACTGGGAGCCCTCAGGCGTTGACCCTCATCACCCTCCAATCACAGGATCGGCCCCTTGACCAGGCCTGACGCCTCTGTCAGAGGCGTCAGGCCTGGGCAGGGGACCCTCATTTCCCCCCATCACTGGTTCTGCCCCCAGCCCAGGCCTGATGCCTCTGGCCCAGGCGTCAGGCCTGGGCAGGGAACCCCCAGACCCCTCCGATTGCTGGCTCTGTCCCTTGCCCAGGCCTGATGCCTCGTCCAGAGGCGTAGACCCCCATCACCCTCCAATCGCAGGATCAGCCCCTTGCCCAGGCCTGACGCCTCCGCCAGAGGTGTCAGGCTTGGACAGGGGACCTCCATCTCCCCCCGATCACTGGCTCTGACCCCCGCCCAGGCCTGAGGCCTCTGGCCCAGGAATCATGCCTGGGCAGGGGACCCCCATCTCCCTCTGATCGCTTGCTCCACCCCCTGCCCAAGCCTGACGCCTCTGACCCAGGCTTCAGGCCTGGGCAAGGGGACCATCATATCCCTCCAATCCCTGGCTCCGCCCCCAACCCAGGCCTGATGCCTCGGCCAGAGGAGTTGACCCTCATCACCCTCCGATCACCAATCACCGGATCGATCCCTTGACCAGGCCTGAGGCCTCCGGCAGAGGTGTCAGGCCTGGGCAGGGGACCCCCAGCTCCCCGCGGTTGCAGGCTCCGCCCCTGCCCAGGCCTAACGCCTCTGGCCGAGGCATTAGGCCTGGGCAGGGGACCCCCAGCTCCCCACGGTTGCAGGCTCCGCCCCAGCCCAGGCCTAACGCCTCTGGCCTAGGCGTCCGGCCCGGGCAGCGGGGACCCGCAGTGGCAGCGGCCCCGCATTCGTGGGCTCCGCTTTAGGCCCAGGCAAGGGACCCCTAGCTCCCGGGACTGCCAGCTTCGACCGTGCCCAGCTCCCATCTCTGGCTCCACCCCTACTCCTGCTATCACTGGCCAGGGCAGCAAAGGCTCCTGATTCTCCAACCATGGCTGGGGGGCAGGGCAAAGGCGGCCCCAGGGCTGCCTTTGCCCTGCCCCCCAGCTCTTAGCTCCCCCCTGGGTTTCCGATCACTGTCAGTGGCAGGGGGCTTCTTCCTGCTTTCCCTTTCACCTCCCTGCATTGTGCCTACATATGCAAATTAGCCACCATTTTTGTTGGCAGTTAACTGCCATCTTAGTTGGCAGTTAATTTGCATATAGCCCTGATTAGCCAATGAAAAGGGTAGCGCCGTACGCCAATTACCATTTTTCTCTTTTATTAGTGTAGATAGATAGGTGATCTTTATACTTTACCATATTTCTCAGATGTTTTGAAATGAGTGTGTTTCTTTTTAATAAAAAATGTTAAACTGTTTGCCCTGGCTGGGTAGCTCAGTTGATTAGAGCATCATCCCAACACGCTAAGGTTGCAAGTTCGATCCCCAGTCAAGGCATCAACCACTGAATGCATAAGTAAGTGGAACAACAAACTGATGATTCTCTTTCTTTCTCTCTCTCTCTCCCTTCCTCTGTTTCTCTCAAATCAATTTTAAAATATTTTTTAAAGAAATAAAATTTTTTAACTGTTTAAAAATAGAGAAAAGAATTCATTAGTATTAACTAATTTGGCAACTATAGACTGCCAACTGCACATGTACTAAATTACTATTCTGGAATGTAAAAGCACCTAACATCACATTTTACTTTTAAAAGCAACTTTAAATAAATTGGCTTGCCCTAACTGGTTTGGCTCAGTGGATAGAGCGTCGGCCTGCGGACTGAAAGGTCCCAGGTTCGATTCCAGTCAAGGGCATGTACCTTGGTTGCGGGCACATCCCCAGTAGGAGGTGTGCAGGAAGCAGCTGATCCATGTTTCTAACTCTCTATCCCTCTCTCTTCCTCTTTGTAAAAAATCAATAAAATATATTTAAAAAATAAAAAGGAAAAAAAATAAAAAATAAATTGGCTTATTTGAGCCTCCCAAAACTTTGTGCAGTAGAAAGAGCTTGGTAAGTACATTTACAGACAGTAAATAATTTGCTCAAATCACAGCGGAGTAAGTACAAAAAGCCATATGTAAAGGCTATGGTTTCTGACTCCCAAAATGGGGAAGAAAAATGTTATGAATGGTTCTAGGTGCAGCTGGTCATCTCAAAGAGCAAAATAAAGAATAATCATAAAAATAACAATTAAGAATATTTTGTGAATATTCTGATAACCCGAGTAATTCTTTTTCAGCAAATACTGAAGACTACTGAATAAATTCATTTCCCATGTTGTCTTATTTGGGAAATTTTCTGAAAATTTCAGTTAACTATTCTTTTCATTGATCCTACAAATAAGCATAGGCTAATCAATGTATAGAACGTCTACTGCATGGAGACAAGTAGAAGAGAAAGAACATGCAGTGAGTTTAAGAAAAACAGTATTCTTGCCCTAACTGGTTTGGCTCAGTGGATAGAGCGTTGGCCTGTGGACTGAAAGGTCCCAGGTTCGATTCTGGTCAAGGGCATGTACCTTGATTGCAGGCACATCCCCAGTAGGAGGTGTACAGGAGGCAGCTGATCAATGTTTCTCTCTCATTGATGTTTCTGACTCTCTATGCCTCTTCCTTCCTCTCTGTAAAAAAATCAATAAAATATATTTAAAAGAAGAAAGGAAGAAAGAAAGAAAGAAAGAAAGAAAGAAAGAAAGAAAGAAAGAAAGGAAGAAAAACAATATTCATGCCCAGCTGGTGTGGCTCAGTAGATTGAGCATCATACCATGCACCAAAAGGTCACCAGTTCAATTCCCTGTCAGGGCACATGCCTGGGTTTTGGGCTCTATCCTCAGTAGGGGGCATGCAGGAGGCAACCAAATTGATGTTTCTCTCTCATTGCTGTTTCTATCTCTGTCTCCTTCCCCCTTCCTCTCTCTCTAAAAAATCAGTAAGATACATTAAAAAAGAAAGAAAGATAGTATTCAGGGAATGGAGATGCTGTGAAAAGCTTACAATAGTCCTCATCCCCCCACCCCTGTCCCCCCCAGCCAGAGGTCTTGACAACTCTGCTGAGTTGACACAAACACTAACCAAACATTTCACTGACCACTCTTTTAAGTCACTTTATTTTCGTTTTGATCCATTTCCTTTAATACCACTGTAAATAACCTAGTTATTAATATAGGAAAGGAGCAAAGGGAAGGCCAAATATTATAGTCATTTGTGCAGCTTTGCCAGGAAGTTGCAGTTTAACACTCCCCAGGCTTACCGTATTCCCTGCAGATCGCTGGGGGAAGGGACTGGACAGGTGAAGAATAGATGCATGCCCAGTAAAGTCTGGGAGATGTAGGGAAGATGCTCTCCTGTCAGTGACACCTGGGAACAGGTCATTGGCCTGAGTAGGCGTGGCCACCGAAGCACTGGACGATTTAAGATATTTAATCCCCTAAACAAAGGAGTTCACTCTCTTGGTTCACACTCTTGCTCTCTTGCTCTCTTGCGCTCCTGTCTTCGGAGCTCTCATGCTCCTGCATTCACCCACATGGTCCACAGCCACGTGGACCTCACACAATGGACTGATGGACTACAACATGGAATGGAAACTGGATGCTGGCTCTGCTTCTAGCTCTACTGAATCCCCAGCTGCACATCTTCCAGGATTGAATTAAGGGAAATGGGACTTGGATGTAATTCCATGCAAATAAAAACCCTCCTCCTGTGTGAGTCTCAGAAAATTCTTTCCCTCAAGATACTGATACCATAAAGACCCCATCCCACGCACTCAGTAGGGAAAGGGATATCTCACTTTCACCAATAATACCTTTACATCTGTGTCATTTATATAGGGGGGTTTGCCTTAAACCACCACAACAAAGAAATACTCACAAAACAGCATTTCTGAAAGATACTCGCATTCCTAAAGCAAATGAAGGTGGTATACACCCAGTATGGGCATGAAACTTAAACGGTAAAGCCTTGTGGCTAAGCCAGACTGGACAGACTATAGAAGCAACTATCTCCTCATCTCTGAATGAGAAGGAGGCTGGTCAAGGAGCGCTAAACTTGAAACAGCATGGCAAGACAGACTGCAGGCCCATGGCAGAGGACAGAGGGGAGATGGGGAGCTTGCTGAAAGTCTGGTTTTCCTCAGACCTGTGTAACGACAAATTAGGAAGGAAACAGAGCAGAAGGCAGAATGTGTGAGGTGTGAACTGTGAGCAATTTTAGACAGAAAGGCTGGCACTTCTCTGAAATTAGCATATCTACTTTGGGATGAATAAAAGTGCCCCTTTGAACTCCCATCAGATGTGGGCTAGCCAGCCACAGAGGAGAGGAACAGCAGATGAGTTGAGAAGCATCCAGATGGACCAAAACAGTGACAACGCCATGGCTGCTTCACACTAAGGAATTTACTAATCCCTTACTGAGAACACATTGGGTTTAATATCAGACACACCAGAATGCTATTGGGAACTTATTGCACGCACATTTATGTTCAATCAGCTGCATGTAGATTTCATATTGTGGGTTTAATTTATTCTCAAGCAATAAGAGATTGTGGAACAGTTACAAACTTCTTCATAATTATCATTAAGTACTTAATTGAAGGAATTGGTAAAGTAAAAATATAACAGCCAACACTTGCCTACTACATGCTAAGCAGTGTTATTTGACAGTTATTTTATATCTATCCATTTGTTATTATCTCCATTTTACAGATGAGGAAACTGAGGCAGGAAGTGGTTAAGTAACGTACCTGAGGTCCCAGTTAGAAAATGCCAGACAGAATCTGAACCCAGGCAATCTTGGTCTAGAGAGGCTGGGCTGTAACCGCTAGACTATAATAAGCCACACTATGTATAGCAAGCCAACTCCAACCTGCCTACATAATCTACATTCTGGGGCTTTGAGTGAATAAACCAGGTAAACAGCATTCTTGCAGAATAAGTTTTCAATGGGCTTTCTGCATACTATATAATTTCAAGAAACCTTTTTAAATATTAATCAGTTGCAATAGTTGGGCCAAAGGAAACAAATGAAATTCCACAGAAGACACACAAATAGCATAACTGAGTGAAGCATGCTGGGTGTGACGATGAGAAGTGGGGGTGGGCAGGAGTTAGTGAGGGCAGAAAGGAAATGCCTAGTTAAATGAGTTACCTCTAGACAACTGCTTCCAGAGAAGACTGCAGAGCTAGTTTTGTAACTTATCCCTTCTTTTTTAACTGTTTAAAAATAGAAAAAAGAATTGAAGCAGGTAGTTGAAAATTGAGTTATCGTGTGCAAAATTCCTCCAATCTTCAAATCTTGGCACTCATTCAAAATTATTTTTCTCTGAATGATGAGCCATATAACACCTTCTATGAACATAGGCTGCCACCTCTCTTCTCGATTCATTGCAATTCTCGCTGACTGCAATATGGCCTTTTGAATGGCAGAGTACTGGAAATTAGTAGAAATTCTGAAATGCTAAGAAGACAGTCTTCAATATATAAGTATACACAGGGGTTGGTTTAGGTTTGAATATGTCTAATGGCAAGTACATGAGGACAACATCTCTCAAGGCTCACCCCTGTTGCCGTATGAATATAGTCATGAACATCCGAGTCCAGGGTCTCCAAAGTGAACGTCAGGCACCCCACGTGGTATGCAAGAATATCCACTAGGGTGCAGGAAGAACACAGCAGAATTTATATTTCTATTTTTTATTCTTTTAAATTTTTGTTTTTTATATGTGCATTCATGCGGCTGACAATATATTTCCAGGAACTGCATACGTACGTTCTTCAAATAATAGATGTACATAAAAAAGAAAGCAGACTTCTTCAAATGGCTGGCTATGATAGTTCCAACACTGGTAGCAAGATAAACTCAGGCAGAGAAACTAGATCATAAAATCCAAGATATTCTATCTATATAGTCATGAAATGCAGGAAATCCTCTCTACACAAGTCACATAAAGAATTCACCAACAGCCCTGGACAGTATTTCTCAGTGGTTAGAGCATCAATCCATGCATCAAAGGGTCACGGGTTCTATTCCCAGTCAGGGACACATACTTGGGTTGCAGGTTCGATTCCTGGCCCCAGTTGGGGCGCGTGAGGGAGGCAACCAATCAATGTGTCTCCCTCACATCAATGTTTCTCTTTCTCTCTCTCTCCCTCCCACCCCCACCCCACTCTGCCCCTTTCTCCTTTCCTCTCTTCCTAATAATCAATGAAAAAAATATCCTCAGGTGAGGATGAACAAATAAAGAAAAAAAGAATTCACCGGCAACTCAATATTAAACCAAAAAGCTTGACACGTCAGCCTACACAGCAGTGTCCCATGAAATCAGGACCAGCGGAAGGAACCTCTCTTAAGAGCAAAGGCTGATTTTCTTTTAAATATATTTTTATTGATTTCAGAGAGGAAGGGAGAGGGAGAGATAGAAACATCAACGATAAGAGAAAATCATTGATCGGCTGCTTCCTGCATGCCCTACACTGGGAATTGAGCCCGCAATCAGGAATTGAAACCTGACCTCCTGGTTCACAGGCCGATGCTCACTGTAAAAGGCTTCTTTGAGCGATTAGGTGGCCCTTCATCTTCTGCAGCCACAAAGCAGATGGTGCTGGACATCAGGCTCTGGAACTAACTGTAAAGCTGGAAGGCCTGCAAAGGAGGCTGGATGCAGGCTCAATATGTCTCTTACGGTGAAGTCGGGGCCCTGAAGGAAAACAGGTGACTCTGTGATCTGGAATCGACATCTGGGTGGATGACCCAAAGAACATTAAGTCCCCGAGTCCCCCCAGCCATTGACAGCAGCTCTCTCCTTCCTGGAGAGCAGACCCCCCCCCCTTTCCCAGAGACCCTGCCAAGTCCTCACACAAGGTAGGTGCCTAACAAGATCATTCTTGTCCTTTTTAAAATCTGCTCCCACCTCCTCTCACTGCCTCTGAACTGATAACTAGAGTCAAATCTTGGCACAGCCGAAACAGGGAAATAGAGTTCCTCCCGCAGAAGTGAACTGCTTATTCATCAAAGGAACATGTATCAGCAGGAGCCACAGGAAGATGACTTGGGGTGGATCCTGAGGGTGTGAGACCAGGGGGGTGTAAAATATACAGCCAGATAAAGAATGGCTTATTGGCATGTTCTCCTCCGGCCCTGGTTCCGCAGTCCCGTCAAAGACCTGATGCGGGCCCTAGCATCCCGCTGGAATGGTTCCAGGAAGCTTGAACAGGGTGGTGGCTGCCTGTTACTGAGATGGAGATGCCAGGCTGTGGAAGGGAGCAGAAGGATCAAGCAGGTGAGACTGTAAATATGGATTTAGTCTCTGAGGCTGAAGTACCCACCGCCTATGCTTCCTAGAAAGGTGCAGAGAATTCTCCCTCCGCAAGGCTTTGAGACGTGAACTGATAAGGGAGGCACTGGTGTCTCTGAGATGCACACTTGAACCTTTCAGGAACCACTTCACAACGCTCTAGGTTCCACCTCTTGCTCCTGTCACTGCTGCAGTAATCAGTTCCCCAAAGACTTCAAGCAGCTTCACACTAGAGCAGCGGTTCTCAACCTGTGGGTCGCGACCCCTTTGGCAGTCGAACAACCCTTTCACAGGGGTCGCCTAAGACCATCCTGCATACCAGATATTTACATTATGATTCATAACAGTAGCAACATTACAGTTATGAAGTAGCAACGAAAATAATTTTATGGTTGGGTCACAACATGAGGAACTGTATTTAAAGGGCCAGAAGGTTGAGAACCACTGCACTAGAGCGACCTGACCGGGCCTGGCCTCGCCCCTTCCACGGCCTCGGGCAGGTGCAGGTTACTGGGCACTCGGGCCTGTGCAACCTGGTAGTTCGAGGGAGCCAACCCCGGTGGGCCCCCCTTGATCAGGGGGGGACAGAAGCCAATGGAGGAATGCTTCCCCCTTTTGTTGTCCAGGGGGCAGTCCTGACAAGCATTCACAAGGCTCCGTAGGGAGGTGTGGTGCCATCAATCGCTAACTGCTCCCAGCGCTGGCCAACCTGTTAACACATTCCGGTCTTGGCTGTTCACTCTCTCTACTCCTGCTCCCTGGAATCGCTTCCTAAATAAGCCACCTGCACAGCAGTTTCCAGAGGACCCTTGGATAAAACAACGCCCAATAGTTTGAGGCGGGAGCAGAGGCAGAGGCACTTTACTGTGGGTCGAGTCCTCAGCTCCCAGGAAACTGGTCCCACAACTGAAATCCCAGTGATGACAAGAGCCTCATCAGCAGATACCACCCCAAACAACCTCCCACTGAATCTTGATCACAAGCATAGAAGCAACACCCCCCCCCCTTTTTTTTTTTTTTTAGGAGAATCAAGGGCTATTTTCACACATACTCTCCACTGGACCTTCTACAGTTCAACCTGGTCAGGTGACAGCAAAGAAAGTAGATACAGAGATATGACGATGAAAACAAGGGGAAGAGGTTTTGGTGGCTTTTTAGATAAAACTCTCAGATAATCTCATAATAGGATTTTTAGCTCCAGTAACATGTTTTTATTTTATTGTTATTTTTTATTTCTCTTTTTTTAAATATATATGTTTTTTATTGATTTTAGAGAGGACGGGAGAGAGATAGAGAGTTAGAAACATGAATGATGCGAGAGAATCATTGATTGGCTGCCTCCTGCACATCTCCTACTGGCGCGGGGGCGGGGGGGGGGGGGGAGGGGGGATCGAGCCTGCAACCCGGGCATGGCATGTGCCCTTGGCTGGAATCGAACCTGGGACCCTTTATTCTGCAGGCCAATGCTCTATCCCCTGAGCCAAACAGGCTAGGACTATTTTTTGTTAATCCTCACCAGAGGATATTTTTTTTCCATTGATTTCTTAGAGTTGAAGGGAGGGGAAGAGGCAGAGAGAGAAACATTGATGTGAAAGAGACACAGCAAATGGTTGCCTCCCACATGCACCCAGATGGGGGCCAGGGGACTGAGCCTGCAACAGAGGTACATGCCCTTGACTGGAATTGAACTCTTGACCCTTCAGTCCACAGGCCAACACTCTAACCACTGAGTAAAACCAGCTAGGGCAGCTCTAATAACATATTTTTAAAAGCCAAGAAATCCCCAGATATGTTTAATAAATTTCTGTTTTAGAGAAAAATATATCCACCCTTTATTCTAGATCTTTTGATAGAATAACAATCTATATCAGTGTTTATGGCTAAGCAAGCAAGAACATGTCATGACTTCTCAAATATAAACATTTAGAACTGGGCCTAAAAATAAGAATCATTTTCCTGTGTGACGCTCAACCTATGTTGCATCAAAAATAGGGTACTTCTTGGGGAAAATCCAGCATTTCAGCAACTAAATACATCCCTCTTTCAAATATATCTTTTCATGCTTTGTTAGTGTACTATTCTCAGAAAATCATTTGTGCACGAGCTGGCTTTCGGGTTGCCATTTTTTATGCGCGTCAGTCAAAGGCACCAGATCCCAATCAAGTCAACGGAGTCTACAGCCCTGAGAAATTATCCTTGTTTTTTATTCAGTTAGCACAAACACCACACTTATGCTTAACATAAATGGTGTTCACAGAAATTGCATAGCAACAAAGGAGCCCTGGTTTTGTCTTCACACAGATGTTAAAACAATTTATTGCATTATTACTATGCTGTTGACTCCTAAGTGGAGGATAGTACCTCATCTGACTTGGCTAGCAGAAAGGAAGTTGTGAAGTAGAGGCTAATTTAAACTGGTTGCTCAACAGTTAATCGTTTCATCAAACCAACATCCCAATCTGCGCAAGTATTAAAATTATATTCATATATGCTTAGTCATAGGTGCTATACATCATAATGATTCTGGATCAATAAATAAGAAATCAAAGGGGCATATTTAATAACTTGTTCATACTGAAATTTCTTATGCTATTAATATCAAGTTTCCTTCTGTGACTTTAGGCTATTTTAAAAAGGGGTGAGGGTGGGGGATACAGAAACCTTGTTACCATGGAAACTGTAAGCCGGTCAGCCCATCTGCTAAAAAGGATACAAAATTTTATAAGTAGAATTTTTAAAACCTTACTATGAGAAAGACTTCCTCAAACACAGTAGGGGGGGAGGGAGTTACAGAAAATCTGGCAAATGGCCGTTTGCAAAAATCTGGGCTATCATTATCTAGAAACTAACTATGAATTTGCAATCATTCTTACTTAGAGGAAAATATTATTTTATTAATATTAATGAAATAAAATATTAGGATCCTAAAAATGTAAAACATATTTTGGCATGTTCTATGCTAACAATATTTACATCATTTTTTAGGGGGAGAAATTAAGAATTTCTTTTGACAACTAGTCCACGGAAGCCTATGATTTGGTTTGTTTGGTTTTAAAAACTGCTCTAGATATTTATCACAGATTCTTATAAAAATAGTAATAGGGTTTTTGATCATCTAAAAACAAAATAAATTAAAATGCATTTAAACAATTGTGGTGTGAAAGTACAATGACATCTTTGTACTTTTTAAAATATGAGTCTTTAATCCAGAAATTTATTCCTTCAGCAAACATGTGAACCTAGTAGGAACCAAGCCCTGACCAGGATAAAGGCACAAGAAACATGCATGTTAACCAGTTCGAGCCCTGAAGAAACTTGAAGGTGGCTTAACTGCTTCCTTCATTCACCCATTCCTTCCTTTGGTAAAGGTTCACTGTGCGTGCACTACAAACGCCAGGCATGTTCATAAACACTGGGAAATACAGTAATCAAAAGCAACAAAAACCCCTGCCCTCCTGGAGCTTATACTCAGGTGTCATTTACACTTGGATGACAATAACAGAGAGGGGCAGTTTAGAGATAAGACCAGGAGCTGTAAAATGACAGAAATGACTCCTTCTGCCAGAAGATTCCAGAAGAGGTGGCTTTTAAACTGGGGCTTAAGGGATGGGTAGGAATACAACAGGCAAGAACAGGGACAATCATTCCAGGCCAAGAGAGCAAAGTATGGAGGCAAAAGTCTGGAGAATGCTGCCACTGAAGTGGCTTTTATTTCACAGCTTCAAGACAACTTGAGAAATGCAACATGGCTACAATGAGTTAGTAATATTAAATTTTAGGGAAATTTTTATATGCAAACTGATTATTTATTTTTGCAAAGTGATTTAAAAGTGTAACAATTTTCATAAATATCTGTGATATGTGTATTAATTTTCCTAAGCAGCAGACTTCCCAGTTAGAGAACATTCATGCCTCAAGATAAGTGTTGTAAGTCAGATATAAAAATAGCAACAGTAAATTCTTAATGTTACAAACTTTTTTTCACAGATATTATCTCTGTTGGGTTTATAAAGCCTTATAATACAGGCATAGCAGTTATTAGCTCCGTGTTACAGAGTTGTGGAAACTAAAACTCAAAGAAGTTAAGTGACTTACTCCAGGTCTAGGAAATGGTTAAGCTAGACCTTGAACTTGAGCTTTTTCTGTAATTACTGTGCTCTTTCTACTAGACCAAAATTTAGTGCCAATTTAGTGATTTTTAGGAAGCAATTGGAAAATGCTCTCCCAGAGCAATATATCACAAATGCTATTAGTCTTTGGAAGAAATCTATACATATATGCTTTGTGCAACTGGCAAATAATAAGTAAGGTCTGGAGAGCCATCAGAAAATGCAAATGTTACATCAGAATAATGGTTTCCTTAAAGAGACAACCTTCTTCCTTGTTTATCGAAGGCCCCCCAAAAAAGTCTCCCATCCCACCCTCCACTCCCTACACCCTGCACCAAAGTCAGCACACCCGGAAGTGTCCTCTCTTTGAAGCAGCTGCTTTTAGCTCAATGCTGTTTCCCCAGTGTAGGAAGCTGACAATTATGTTTTCACTATGTTTACATGAGAATTTAGCCACCACCCCCAGATTCTAGTGCCATCAAAAAGCCTGGCATAATTAGCAGAAGAATAGAAGTATTATGAACTTTGAGAAAGCTAACATAGAAATGTAAATGAATGAATTGCTAATTATATACATGAACAAACAGTGAAGTTATGTTAAGAGACTGGAACACAGTGCAGGATAATAAAAACTCTCTGTGAAAATATACGTAGGTAGATTTTGAGAACAAAACAAAAACAAGATTTGTCAGTCACTGTCATTGTGTAAAAGACAGTGTAACCCTGACCGGTTTGGCTCAGTGGATAGAGCGTCGGCCTGCGAACTGAGGGGTCCCAGGTTCGATTCTGGTCAAGGGCATGTACCTTGGTTGCGGGCACATCCCCAGTAGAAGGTGTGCAGGAGGCAGCTGATCGATGTTTCTAACTCTCTATCCCTCTCCCTTCCTCTCTGTAATAAATCAATAAAATATATATATTTTTAAAAAATACAGTGTAAAAGAAAGTTCACTGTTGCCAGCTGTGTGCTTCAGGAGGAAGGCTCTCAGACCTGGGAGCATTCCCTGCAATAAAAATTGTAGTCATCTAGCATTAAAATATCTCACTTGGCGAGCAACTCAAAGGACAGGTTTATTGGAGACGTGTCCCTGACTCCAGGGTGAAGAGCAGGGATCTATGGCATAGAGGATGAGCATAGGAGTCTATGTTAGATTCGGGAAACTGCCCCAAAATCTACTATTCAGGTAAAGTCAAGGGCTGGGAGCCAGGTGAAGAGCCCCACGTACTGGTAAGCGCATATAGAGGGCACTGGATTTAGAATAAAGCAAGACAGACGAGGGACAAAAGAAAACAAAGCCGTGTGGTTGTCACTCCAAGAGCTAGGGGTCATGAATCCCAGTTGGCAGGCTGAGCAATAGGTGAGGAACCCAGAGTAAGTGCCAGACACCACCAGCTTGCCCCCAAATCTTCAGAGCTACCAAATGTTACTACCATCAGCTTCACCATGACGATCATCACCACCTCCCATCCTCACCATCACCATCCTCACCAGCACCAACGTGATTATCATCACCACCATCACCACCACCACCACCATCACTACCATCACATCCACCTCCACAGCACCATCCTATAATCACCATCACCACTTCCAGCAACCTTCACCGTCACCACCCCACCCACACTCCCACTATCACCAGCACCACCGTCGCTACCCCTAATATCTCCAAGCCCACCATCAATACCACCACCCACATCGCCAATTTGACTTCCATCCCTCTAGAATGCCCCCTTCACAAACACAGAGGAACTGGCAGAGGC
Source organism: Myotis daubentonii (assembly GCF_963259705.1). Taxonomy (NCBI): domain Eukaryota; kingdom Metazoa; phylum Chordata; class Mammalia; order Chiroptera; family Vespertilionidae; genus Myotis; species Myotis daubentonii. The sequence continues at coordinate 62,371,674 of NC_081846.1, read as the reverse complement.
TTTGAAATGCCAGCCTTCCCCACCAGTCTCTAAACATGGAAGGCAACACTATTGATGCAAACTATGGCCACAGTCCTGCTCAAAAGCAGAACAGCAGGTTGTGGTTTTAAATAAAATAATTTTCATCCAGGATATACACATATTATCTCATTTCTTCAAATCCTCACAACACCCTTTGAAGCTGGTATTGTTATCCCCATCTTATGGGTGAAAATCATGAGCCTCAGGAATGGTATTACGCCCAAGGTCACACAAGTAGAGAGTGATGGAGCCTCTCTCCTCACACTCCTGTCCACCCAGGTCACAGCTGATTCCATTCGCAGCTCTGCTGCGCTGCCTCTCTGAAGAAAACTAAGAAACAACCAAGTCCTTGAGATGTTTACTGGCAATGGCAGAGGCCTGTAAACATACAATTTTTAATCAATGTGAAAAGTGCTCCAAATATACCAAAGGGAGGAGGAAACTAATTCTGTCCGGGAGTGCTGGGGAAGACTTCCCAGAGGATATGACGTTTCTGCAATCGTGAAGAAAAGCAGTAGGAGTGCACCAGAAAAAGCCGTGGAGGAAGGGCACCCGGCCGAGTGTGGGCAGAGCAGGGGAGAAGGACACAGGCTGCGTGCTTCCTCCCACGGGCTGTGCTGATTTTCCCACGCTTGACCTCTGGCCTGACTGACAGCATCCCCTCGGGTCTGGTCATCTTATCTTTTTTACACCAATAGAGCCACACACCCTTCCGCCACACAAGAGACACAAATCTCATTTTTTCTTAACTCGGGCTCAAATTCCAGAGTCCAGGAGTCCTGCTGCCACCCACGTAAGTCGGGGACAAATGGTTCTGGTCTGCAGGAACTCAGGAGTCCAACACTGGGTGCCAGACCAAAGCATCAGCCACAAAGAGATTAAGAGCTGAGGCCGAGTGCTGGTCAGTCGGTGATGACCAACAGGCTTCTTAGATGACCTCTATTTGGGCAGAAACTGTCCTGAAGCAAATCCGAGATGGAGTGCCCTAATGAAGCAAAGAGTAAAGTAATTGCTCACCTGTATTTCTCCAAAGGGTAGCTACTATTCCTGACATCAAGCCATGTAATTCAGTGCATGTGGTACATATAGTTTGTCATGAGGTCTTCCTGGAAAGTGGATTAGGAAGGGAAATGCTCAAACCTAGATGTGTCATAGTAGGGGCTAAGGTGTCATGTGACCACAACTGTTTTATTTATTTTTTCCCAAGCCAGCAGCTATGTCTTTGGGCTTGAAACTATGGATCCTTGAACATCCATTTGCGTGTTTTTGGGTAAACTCCAAACTGCCTTCTGAGAAGCACCTCAGAGCTTGGGTCACCTCTAAGCCTTCTTTTCAGGCACATGTTCTTAGATACCTCCGTTTTTAAATGAGTTCATTACCACCAAAACAGTCTGCCCTTAGCACAAATTCTCACTTACAGGACAACAAAGACTATGTGCCACCCAGATTCTTAGCCAGCTACTGAGTCAGAAAATCAGTTATTTCTATTCACTTATCAATCAATATTTACTAAACACTTATTATGTGTCAGATGCCTGGTCTGTTCACCTGGAATGTGCAATGACAGGATATACCAGTTCCTTGTCTTTTTGAAGCTTACATTCCAGTGAGGATAGGATGAGTAAGTAAAAAGAAAAATACATTAATAAGGTGATTTCTGATAGTAATGGAATCTAATGGCAAGTACGCATGGGATGAGGGGAGTCTAAGTTAAGTGGGCAGCCAGAGGCGGTCTCTCTAAAAAGGAGATGTTTGGGCTGAGATGAGAAGAACAAGAAGGAGGATGGCCATGTAAAGAGCTGTGGGAAGAGTATTCCAGGACAAGAGAACAGAAGTACAAAGGCCTGGAGACAGAATTAATCTTGGCTTATTCAAAGGACCTAAAGAAGGTGCGTTGGAGATGAAATATGAGAGTTTGGCAAAAGCCTTGTAGACCACAATAAGAAATTAAGATTATATTTATTTTAGCAATTGAAGCCTACAGGAGGGTTTTAAACAGAGGGATTATATGATCTGATTTTCTTTTTAAATAGATAACTCCACTAACAACCAAGACTACATTTTTTGGGACACCTGTACAAAATAAATATAAGATAGAAGGAATAAAATCTATTGCATTAGTAATGGCAGTACATGGGAGCAAATCTAATTCTTCCATAAAAGACAGAGACTGTTCACAAGAGCCACGATTTGAAAGCAGCCTCAGTGGCCATTAGTAGATGAGTGGATAAAAAAACTATGGAACATTTACACAATGAAATATTACTAGGCTATAAAAAAGAAGGAAATCTTACCTTTTGTGTCAGCATGAATGGACCTAGAGAGCATTATGCAAAGTGAAATAAGCCAGTTAGAGAAAGATAAGTACCACATGATTTTACTTATATGTGGAATCAAATGAACAAAAATAAGCTAACAAACAATATAGAAACAGACCCATAGATACAGAAAACAGACTGACAGCTATTAGAGGGGAGGGGAGTTGGGAGGCTGGATGAAAAAGGTGAAGGGATTAAGAAAAAAACAACAACCTCACAGACACAGACAACAAACACTATGGCAATTACCAAAGGGAAAAGGAGGTGAGGGGAGGTAGAAGAAGGTAAAGGGAAGATAAATGGTGGCAAAAGGAGACTTGACTTTGGGTGGTAAACGCACAATACAATACACAGATGATGTATTATAGAATTGTACACCTGAAACCTATATAATTTTATTAATCAATATCACTTCAATAAATTCAGTAAAATTTTAAAAATAAAAAGATAATGCTGGAGGTTGCAGGGGAGATTGATCTGGCGGTTAATGGAAGCAGACTCAGTAGACCAGAAGAGAGATGGTGGTGGCTCAAAGTAGGAAGTAGAGTGGTGGCAGGAGAGATGGAGAGAAAAGGATGGATTTGAGATGGCGTTTTGAGCTAGAACTGACTGGAAGAACTATTCAGATCCATTATTTCATTATCATTCTGAAGTTCTGCTGTGAGAACAATATTTTAGGAGAATAGTCTATAAAACCATCAGTTCACCTACATCAGCGATTTTCATGAATCCTTTGAGATGCCTCTAGGCCAGTGGTTGGCAAACTCATTAGTCAACAGAGCCAAATATCAACAGTACAACGATTGAAATTTTTTTGAGAGCCAAATTTTTTAAACTTAAACTATATAGGTAGGTACATTGTTATTAACTTAATTAGGGTACGTCTAAGGCTTAGGAAGAGCCACACTCGAGGGGCCAAAGAGCCGCATGTGGCTCGCGAGCCGCAGTTTGCCGACCACAGCTCTAGGCCTGCTGCAGAGAGCATGAGGAGGAAATGGGGAGGGGTCCAGATATAGCAACCCCCATCAATCCCAAATAGGCTGATTACCAAGGATGGCATCTGCAATTTCATTTGAAGAAAGGGTTTCCATGCTAAAACCAAACTTTGAAAACCACTACTGTAATAAGGCAGAATCTGCCTAACTGGCCTCAATATCCATTCTTTCCTTCCTCCCAGAAATAGAGCCATCACAATTTTTAGCCTGCATATGGCTACACACCGAGAGACCACATTTCTTAGCCTCCTTTGAAGCTAGATGTAGCCTCATAACAAAGTTCAGGCCAATGGGTTGTGAGAAGAAGAAATATGATTAATTTCTGGGTCATCCCCTTGAAAATAAAGCTACTTATTCTCCTCTTCCCTCCCCGCCTCTCCTTTGAGCTGCCTAGGAAATGATGATGACAATAGCAGCCACATTGGAAAAACTAGAAGCTAAATATTGAGCACCACTGAACTGTTGCAATAGAGCCATCTACCCACTTTGAACTGCCCACTTACCTCTGGACTGTTAAGTGACAAAGAAACATACATTGTATCTTTTGGTTTCAGTGTTACAGCAGCTTAGCATATACTCATGCAGAGTTTCAACAGCCAATGTATGATCTACCATGTGTCTCATTCCTTTTTCTGCAGCAAACACAAATGCTCCAAATAGTAGCTGCTTTATTGGAATGAGAATAACAGTAGTCAAGCCCCCAGCTAATCCAGGAGATACCTGAAGTGAGAGTGGAAAATAAGCCATTGTTGTTGTTGTTGTTTGGGGGAAGTTTTTATTATTGCAGCATCACCTACCCTATCCTGACTAATACATCCTGGGTAAAAACAGCTGCTCTAAAATCTCCCTCTGGATTACATGATACTAGAGAACCACATCCATCACCTGGGGGGTTTGGAAAATACTGATGCGTGAGTCCCACCCCTAAAAGTCCTGATTTAATCAGGCAGCAATGTGGCCTGGGCATGGAGATTTTTATATACTTCCCTGGTGATTCTAATATGCAGCCAAGGTTAAGAATCACAGACGTCTATACTGGGTGATAGGGGAGGCTAGGGGACTGTCTAGGGCGGGGGGATAAAATGGATACATATGTAATACCCTTTGTAATACTTTAAGCAATAAAAAAAAAAAAAAGAATCACAGACGTCTATGAACCACATTACAATGGCTCCCAATAATTGCTTTTATTGCAATGTACTCCAGCATGATGAGGGACATTATCTATATACTGAATGACATTATAAAAAAAACCTCCAGAATTATGATACGGTTTAATTTACTGTTGTACACAGTGCCAACTCTATGAGAACAGGGGAGAAATTTCTCTCTAGTCTCAGGGTGGGAAGGAAATATTGTGCTTTCCCTAAACAACAAGTTTACTTATACCCTTAGACATTGTAAATCCTGTAAATGTTCATGCTTTCCTCTCTGGTTAGTTCCCAGAAGGTTCAGAGACAAACTTGAGGCCCCCAACGAGCAAGTGACGGGGATTTCATTGGCACACATTTTGTGTACTCAGCACACTGTCTTATCCTCATTTTCTCCTCGGTTCATTTTATTCACTTGTGATAACATACAAGGTAACTTAAGCCATGTCCAGAACAAAGCAGTATATAAATATGTTCTTTTTTAATAATAAGTAAGGAACATGTGCCACTGACTGGAAGAGTGATGAGAAGAAAAAGAGTGAAGTGCCAAGGCAACTTGAACACACAAGGTCTGTTATCATAAACATATCCCCCAGAGCCTACTCATTAATTTCACTTAAAAACAGAAATTCCTGCCTCACTTATTAAAGTATAGAAAGCCATGTGAACTACCTATGCAAAATATCATGCCCCAAGAAACTAGGGATAAGCAGGAAAGACATCAGTTCATCTATATCAGCAATTTTCATGAACCCCTCAAGCAGGAAAGACATTATAGAATCCTTTAAGCAGGAAAGCCAGTATTGAAAGCTTCTAATGCAGTGTCTTCGAATGATGAGGCGGTTCTACTCACCTTCAGCAGTTTCAACCTGGCAACTTCTGTTATTTTTATTATAGATGTAAAGCCCCATTAGCTCCTTGCTCTTCCTGGTGGCTTTGACAATCACAATAGCAGGTGCTACACTACTCCTCAGCTGACTTCCTCTTAATAGCTTCCAGGATGCACGTCGGAGAACCATCTCACCACATTTCACAAATACTTCATTCTTGACAGCCCACTCTGTTCTTTGCATATCCTTTCATTCTGCATGCATATGCTTGAAAGAGTTATAAACTCCAGTTCTTTCCAAAATTATCTTTCCCCTTGCAGACTTCCCCACATCATCTCTTTGCTACATTCTAAAAATAACGTCTTCATCTAAGACTTTCAATAATATTTGATGACCCCGTGTTTTATGAGTTCATCTCAGCAGCAAAGAGTCACAGGATTTCCACAAAAGCTATAGAACAGCATTTTCTACCAAGATGAATATGAGTTGATCACACACCTCTGTGGACACAGACGTAAGGCCTTGTAATACTAGAGCTTGAATGACCTCAGAGGTCACCCAGTCCATACCACTAAAGCCCCCATTTGGCAGGCTGGAGAACAAAGGCCCTGAGGAATATTAATTAAGGTAGTCACTCCTGTATTAATACTTGGGTGGTATCCCAGAAATTCATTGCTTAGTCAGTTATTTAAAACTTGATACATATTTTCTTATTAAGAAACATGTGATAACAGAAAGTCAGACTCCCAGATCAGCCTATAAAACTATATTTAGGATAGATGGTAGTGATGATAGCACAACCAAGTGCATGTACTTAGTGTCACTGAACTACTCACTAAAAAGTGGTTTAAATGGTAAGTTTTATATTAGATGTATTTTACCACAATATCTTGAACATTCCTACTGAACCTATGAATGGGCTGAAACATGCTACACGAGGAAGGAAGAGCAAGGAAAGGAAGCGATTCCCACTATCTTGCCTGGCTCCCCATGAGGGTCCTTCTGGCTAATTGCTACTACAGCACCCAAATCCCTCCCCTTCTACCACTGGCTCCCAAAATTCCCTTAGAGAACTGGTCTTCCCCATCCTCAGCCATGACAGGGCTGACCCAAATCTCCTCTCTGGAAGTAGCCACCTCTGGCTTCAAGCAGTCCCCTGGCTGGAGGACAATAGATGAATGGCAGATCCTGAACCACGGAGGCCATTGCTGCCACCATGACAGGTGCTAAACTGAGGCCTAAGCCAGCACACAGAACTCAGCACAGAAGAGCATGTCATGTTGAGAGAATTGCAGAGAAAGAGAGCAGAAGCCTTGATGAGTCAAGAACTTATGGAACAAGCCACATCTGAAGTCGGCCAGACCTGCTCCTGAACTTTTCATCTGCATGAGCCAATAATTGGTACTTTGTCTTAGCCAATTGGTGTTGAGTTTGTTTATTTGCAACTGAAAGATTCCCAACAAATACAGTTCCAGAATAAAGACTGAAATAGATCAAGTTTGATCCTCATTCACCTTTTTTGAAACCATCTCCCACCAGCCGCTGTCTTTTCTCCCCAGGGACCCAGTACCTTTCACCGGTCCTAAGGTCTCCACCCTGATACCCTACCCAGGCCTGCGCTAACTCCCAGTGCTTCAGCCCCCAACATCACCTTTCCTTTTCCTCTTACTTCGTCTGTACCACAGATCCCACCACAATTCATAAAGCAAAAATAAAAATAATGCATAAACCATTAGGAGTATGTTCCAGCTGAGGCTAAAGGAATTCAAAGTGTGTCTGTGTCCGCATCAATTTGTGAAGGTCAACATGTATTAAAGTTGCTGCTAGTAGCAAGCCTTGTGTGGGGGCGGAGGATAAATGATGGCTGTTCCCCAATGTAACCCTACAGAGAGAGAGGCAGGTGATAGCACAGAAGCTGGCTTTGCAAGGGAATCTGCGAGATGCAGGGCCCAGGAAGTGCCACTCGAGGGTTCAGGGGACAGAATGTGACTTGCAGTTGAGGAAGTCTGGAATGGAGCTTGAACAGAGAAGCCGAAGAATATGGTGCTGTTTGCCACCTCCCAGGTTTTGACTGAGAAACAGCGTCTTAGAAGGAGGCAGTGTTCTCACAAAGGCAGAGCAACTAGGGAGGGGCTTGTGGCAGCAGAAACCAATGAGGGGCAAAGTAATATAAGGTGCCCCCCCCCCCCCAGACTCACACAGCGGTGCGGCAAGGTGTTGAGATCCTAGGACTACAGGTAGGAAAGGTGAACAAGCAAATGTGGATTTTTAATGTTGATACCTTGCAACTTCTTCTCCTGCTCCACCTTCCCCTTGTTTACATGGTACGTTAGGGACAATGTCCATGCAGACCCACCGGCTACTGAGTCATGGGGACCTCCAGGTCACACAAAGGAGAATTTAATAGGTGAACAGTAAGAGCGGGCTCTCAGGCAGTGCCAGAGAAGGCGATCCAGCACCATATTACAGAGCTTCATGGAGGAGAAGGTTCTAGAGGGGTTTGACAGAGGAAAGGCCGTCATCATATGGAAATGGTGAGACCTCTTCAAAGGGAATGAATGGCATGAGTGAAGGTGGAGGGGGGAACTCAGGGGCCGAGGGGACACACTTTCTGATAGGAAAGTGAGGGGAGGACACTGTGTGAAGGACAACTTGCCTCAGGGACACTGGGGTCTTTGTTGGCGAGCCGGTCTGCGTTGTGGTGGTGGGCTTTTATAAGACGGTAAGATGAGGATATCTGTGAACAGAGTCAAATTTCAATAATGTATGAATGACTAGAGCCCCTTAAGACTCCTGGGAACGTTCACATTTTAAAAATAGGCTGCTCGGTAACCCAAATCATCTTGCAACTGTTCAGATTTCAGACGCTGGAGGAAGAAGAAAAGCGCTCAGGGGTGTGGACGCAAGTGTTCTGGGGCAGGACACCACTCCGTGCAGGTCCTGTCCCAGCCCCACATTCCCATGCCCCCCTGAGGGTCTGGTCAGCTTCCACAGTGCTTCCTGGTTCTTCTCGCCCTGGGGCCCCACGGCTTGGTGAACACGCCAAGGTCTGTTTTCTGTGGTTTTTGTTGCTTTAAACAAGGCCACAGCTGTGGTAGGAGGCCTGGATGACGGTAGGCGTTTTTAGGGTATTTGTAATGTCAGATATACTTCAGATTTGTCTGCTTGTACTTTTTAAATAACCTGCCACACTCATTTAAAAGATGACATCAGTTAATATACTTACTGTCACTGAATTATACACTTAAAATGATTAAAATGGTAACATTTAAATTATGTGTACTTTACAATTTAAAAGAGCATAATTTTTAAAAACACCATTGTCCTTCCTTTTTCTTACAATTAACTCTGTATGTAGAAGTATTAAACAAAATACTTAGAAAGATGAAATTTGCACTTAATTGGGTTGGTTTAAACCCTAAGCATCACTATTCATGTAGAAATAGCAACAAAATACTAACAATACCTACAATATACATTATTACTCTTACAATGTATATTTGACATAGTTTTAAAAAAGGTATTATTTGGTTTCATTTCCATTTTACAGATCAAAGGAAATATTTACGTGATATTAAAGCAAATTAGTATAACAACCAATACCAAATGAGAAACTGAACCTTTGCTACCACAAGTTCTCTCTACAACATGGAGACCAAAAGAATAAAAAAATATCCCCCAAACTAAATCACCCCTCAAGCTTTCTGAAATTAGCAGAGAATGTTTGCAGCTGACCTATTTCTCTCCCACACGACTGTGTTGATAATTGACTTCTGTCCCTCAGGGAAGTGCTCAAATATAATTGAGCAGCACCTGCCACATAGAGAGTACCGTTCTATGTGCCCAATAATTCCCATAAATATTGTACTTAGCTGAGGACTCAAGCACTCTGCTTCCTTCCTAACTGTATCGCTCAGGGAAGAAATATTATAATTACCAAAGCTGAGTTATTATGAACATCTGGATGAAAATAAAAGAAATATTTTGAATTATACGTACCCAAGACATTTCTATTACTAAAAATTATTGAAAATTATGGCAATAACCACTTATATTGCTCTGACAGTTTTCTTTAATCCTGTTGCTCTCATCCCATGATATAAACCCTCTTCTAGAGCTGAGAGCCACTCCGTTGTGTTCAATCCTGAGGACAAGGAGGACAACGCCAGGGGTTTGATTTCCATGCAGGTTAAAAAATGCAGCTAAAAATGATAAAAGACTGCAGCTCCAAAATAAAGATAAATATGATCCACCCCCATTCCACACCACCACTTGCAAAACATCTGGGACACAGGCTTAATGCAAGTCCCTTTCCATACACACGGCAACATCGGCACATTCGGACTAGGCAGGGTGGGCAAACTTTTTGACTCGAGGGCCACAATGGGTTCTTAAACGGGACCAGAGGGCCGGAACAAAAGCAGGGATGGAGTGTTTGTGTGAACTAATATAAATTCAAAGTAAACATCATTACATAAGAGGGTACGGTCTTTTTTTGTTGTTAGTTTTATTCATTTCAAACGGCCGGATCCGGCCCGCGGGCCGTAGTTTGCCCACGGTTGGACTAGGGGCTACAACTGGGAACCCTCATCTGGCGTAGAGAATATGTTAATGAAAAAATCTGAAGCCAGTCACAAAAGATCATATATTATTGTACGATTCTAGTTACCTGAAATGTCCAGAATTGGCGCATCTATCGACCCAGAAGTCCATTAAGGTGGCTAGGGCTGGGGTTGGGGAGGATGGAAAACGAGTGCTAATGGGTGAAAGGTTTCTTTGGGGGTGATGAAAGTATTGTAAAATTAGGTTATGGTGGTAACAGAATATAGTCTCTGAATTTTTAAAAGAATGACTTCACCCTTTATGTTACTTAAACACACACACACACACACACACACACACACACACACACACACACTGAGCCAAATAAGAAAGTCATGCCTACTGAGCACACCAACCTTAACAGTGATCATTTTACCCACCTCTTTCATTTGGAAATATAATCAGCACTTGAGTTGTTAACACTGGCACTAGGCCGTTCGAGAAGAAAGTAGGAGAGTCTGATAAATTCACCTACATAAATTATTGTGCATTCCAAAATTTTTTCCCTAATTTAAAAATAATATGATATTATTATTTTGCAGTGAATACTGCAAAAGTTTATCATTTCTGGTGAATCTGATAACCAAGAAAAATGCAGATTCTTTTCAAGTTATGTTTACAAAATATTTCCTCTCAAAACATAGACTACTGCTACAGTAATTAAATTGCAACCCTGGACAAAGGCACTCCAGCAACAGGAAAAGAACATAAAGTGAGAAATAAAATAACAATGGTCTGTCATCCCAATGATGGCAGTGAAATGATCGAAAGCTCCAGTAAAGTAGCATAAGTTCAACAGCCCCTCCCTCGCAATGCATTCAGTGCCTGAAGCACAAGTGATTACCTTTTCCACTCCATTTCTATAAGAAAGGACACGTTAAAGACGACAGGCAAGTCTGCAGAAGGGCAGGTTTACTCTGGTTAAAGTGAGAACTACCTTCAAGCTCGGCCTATATCCAGGCCAGGTTGAGCACACATCAGTCTTTTCTATTTCCGAAAACGGGCTGTCATAGCACACAGCTTATCATTACTGTCACTTGAAAGCAATAAAAGTATTCCCTCAAAACTGAATCTAAAATACAGCCTTTTCATTAATTCAGGCTTCTAGTTCTAATCCTACCCCCTCTCCCAGGCCCCGTTCACATGGTTAACTCCCTATAAAATCCCGATGTTTCACTCTGTAGTCTATAACTTAGCTTCTCTCCAGGGCAAGAGTGCTGAGTTCAACCTCAATGTTTTCCTGGCTCATGAAGTACCAGGACATGTAACTGTGTGAATGCGGGACAATACTGGCTGCTTACGGGGCCGCCTTGGAGATAACAAGGCTCCTCTAGACACTAATCAATTTGACGATTTCTAACCTCGAGAGGTATTCTACAGAGTGTGTGTGATTGCGGATGGTTAAGGAAGTGCTCTGCACAACCCACAAAGGGAATATTAGCCAACACCTGGGCTCAAAGGAAGTCAAAAGCGCCCAGCGGCTCTGTCTGCCCTGGACCCACCCTGCTCAGAGTCAGAGAACTGTTTCTGAGGCCAGAAACCCATTCTGAGCAAGCACAGTCCTTGGGAAGGAGGCTCAGCAAAGGGGGAGCAAGCAGAGAATGGCACTGCTTGTGGTCCTAGGAAGCATCTGTTCTACAATGTTGCTTAGAAAACATGCAGAGGCCACACACTGAGCGCTACAGAGCCCAACAGGGCCTCATGCCCACTCCACCCGTGTCTGCAGATGTCCCTGGAGTCCTCAGTGGACCTGGGGAACTTGCATTGCCCGCTTGCTCTGATTAGGGTTTATGCTTTCTTCCGAGTCTGAGCTGCAGAAATGAGACCAAGAACGGGCCAAACTCAGAGGAAGATGATGAGCTTGGACAATGCCAAGACCTTAGCCAGAGAAGGTGGGTCAGACCTTGAGTTGCTGGGCCCGGCTCACCCATTGTGTTAGGAGACTCGCCAGGATTGGAGAGAACCGTTTTCACAACGAACTGCTCCACGTGGTTTGACTGAAGTACTAGTACATTCTCTCCATTACACCTCTGCTTCTCCCCTGGATACGAGCAGTCTGCGCTCCTTGCTAACACTGCCCCCATGGCACCTGGAGTAATTAAGGGGCGAGGGCCATGGCAAAGCCAACGTCATTTTCTTATGTTTCCACACAGCATCCTAGAAAGATGTGAATCAGAATTTATCTGCGTTTCAATAAAATATGACCATCCTAAACTGAAGGCTAAATAGTTCTTTCTTCTACAAAAATGATATGTAGGGAACTCGGTGTGCCCAAAAACAGAGACCTGAAGAAAAGAAAAATGTCTGGTTCACTGGTTAGCTGCCCAATAATTAGATTTGTCACTCAGGAGCATCGTCAATTCAGTTCCATTTACTCAAGCCCAAGAGCCAAAATTGTCACGAGAAGTAAGATGCATTTGGGAAGATGCATTCCAGAGAAAATTCACAAAGGAAACAGGTATAAGCATTCCTTAAGGTTCCTTGTAACTGGATCATACCATTGAGCAAGGAAGTTCTACTGACAGAGCAAATAAAAACTTCCCATTTTGCTGGTGAAAAAATGCTCCATGGTTGTTCATCCATGCAACTAAAATATAATAATGGCTGTGCCAGTACTGGCTGCTTCCCTCAGATTTATTCCTCCCCTTCCCCTCTGTGCTTTCTTTCCTATCTGAAAGGTCTGCAGACTGTTTCCCAGGCTCCTGTGTTAGCTGGCTTCCAGCAGGTCTCAGCCAATGGGAGGCACCCCAGGGAGCTGGGGGAAGGAGGGTGTGAGTTGGGAGTGGAAAAAAAGAAGAAGCCAGAGTATTTCCCCCCATTCTCTCCACCTCAAGTGGCTTCTTTGGAAGACGCTGCAGCTCCTCTGTGTCTCTCTCTGTGTGTGTTTTTTTTAATTGGGATATAATTGACAAATAAAATTAGTTTCAGGTGTACAACATAATGATTTGGTATTTGCACATATTGCAAAATGATCACCACAAATCTAGTTAACATCCATCACCATTCACAGATAGTTATAATTTTTTTCTTGTGACGAAAAGTTTTAAGATTGACTCTCTTAGCAACTTCCAAATATTCAAGACAATATTACTTATTAACTATCGTCACCGCGCTGTATATTACATCCCCAGGTCTTATTTATTTTACTAGAGGCCCAGTGCATAACATTCGTGCACTGGGGAGGTGAGGTAGGCTCATCCAGGCCTGCGCCCTCTCGCAGTCCGGGACCCCTCGGGGAATGTCCACCTGTTGGACATCCTTCGAGGGGTCCTTAGTGCTGCTACGGAGGCGGAGGAGGCTCCTGCCACCACCACTGTGCTTGCCAGCTGTGAGCCTGGCTTCTGGCTGAGTGGTGTTCCCCCTGTGGGAGCGCAGACCACCAGAGGGCAACTCCTGCGTTGAGCATCTGTCCCCTGGTGGTCAGTGTGAGTCATTGCAACCAGTCGTTCTGCCATTTGCTCAATTTGCATATTAGGGTTTTATTATATAGGATAATTAGCTGAAGTTTGTACCTTTTGACCTACTTTGCCCATTTCACCCACCCCCACCTTTGGTAACCACCAATCAGATCTCTATATCTATGAGGTTGGGGTTTGTGGGAGGGGTTGTTTGGGTTTTTATTTTTAGATTCCACATAAAGATGAGATCATATAGTATTTGTCTTTCTCTGTCTAACTTACTTCACTTAGCATAATGCTCTCAAGGTCCATCTATATTGTTGCAAATAGCAAGATTTCCCTCTTTTTATGGCTTAATAATATAGCATAATATATACACCACAACTTCTTTTTTTAAATATATTTATTGATTTCAGAAAGGGAGAGGGAGAGAGAGAGATACAAACATGCATAATGAGAGAAAATCATTGATCGGCTAACTCCTGCTCTGTCCCTACTGGGATTGAGCCCATAACCTGGACATGTGCCCTGACCGGGAATGGAACTGTGACCTCCTTGTTCATAGGTTGACGTTCAACCACTGAGCCATGCCAGCTGGGCTATAGCACAATTTCTTTATCCATTCATCCATCCATGGACACGTTGGTTGTTTCCTTATCTTGGCTATTGTAAATAATGCTGCAATGAACAGGAGGGTATCTTTTCAGTTAATGTTTTTGTTTTTGTAGGATAAATACCAAGTAGTGGAATTTCTGGATCATGTGGTAATTCTACTTTTAATTTCTTGAGGCACCTCCATTCTGTTTTCCATAATGGCTACACTAATTTCCATTCCCACCAACAGTGCACAAGGGTTCCCACATCTTTTCTCCACATCTTCACCACACTTGTTATTTCTTGTCTTTTTTATAAAAGCCACTCTGACAGTGTGAGGTGATACCCTCTTCTCTCTTGCTCCTACAGAACAGTACCCCAATGGTTCCAGCACCATCCAGGTGTTTCTGGCCCCTGGGCTCCAGTAACAATTTCCTCTCATTGTTCTTCTAGCCCAGAGGTGATAGTGGCTTCCTGTTATTGCTAACGTCTAGGTTTAGCTTCTAATCTCTCCCACCACCTGTTTAACCATATCTCTACATTCAAGTCCCTCAGTTGTAAAAACTCACATAGCTTTATTTCTTGGTTAGACTCTGGGTATACAGTGACTAATAAATAAAAGTAAATAAAACCAAACACACAACAACAACAAAAAACCCCTCTGTGTAACCTTAAACAATGAAAACAAAAATTTCATCTCATGATAAAATGGGGGGTGGGAGGGGGGAGAATACAGTCTCCAGATTATCCCTTTATTGCTTTGTTCTTCACAATAACCACATAAACTAAGAATATCTCTAGGACCTAAGAGGAATAAGCTCCATGGAGCCTTTCATGTGTCCACATCTATGTGTGCTTATATGTCTGTTTTGATTCTTCGGGGACAAAGAGGTTGTGGTGGAAAAGCTGTAGAATCTGAGACGGTGCCTTGCTATCAACTAGTGTGACTTTGGTAAGGCCTTTATGTCCCTTGGTTTCCGTTTTATTTACCTGAAAATGGGGAATTGAAGTACTTTCCCTCTGCAATCTTCTCCTGTTCTAAAATTCTGTGAATCTAAGTTTCTAAATAAATTTTGTGCATATATATGCCTCTAGGCATATGATTATTCTTAGAGCTATGCACAAAGTATATATACCGTCTGTTGATGAATTTGCATTTCATTGGAGAAAACTTGCATTTCATCAGAAAAAGGTTTCTATAATCAGTGCTCAAATTATAACCCAAAGAATCTTTTTGCCGACGTGTTTTATTATAGTATCAACTTAGTATCTCAATATGTTTTAGACCTCTGAATACAGTGTGGGTTCATTGAATTATTGTAATGAGCATTTGATTAGCATACCTAAAAAAAATAAAAGTTCCTTGCTCTAAGATAGATGGCTCCAAAGATGTCTACAACAATATCTTCTGTTCTAAATGCTCTTCCGTAAGGCGGCCTTGCTGCACCAGCAAAATATAGAGTCTACTTACCCTCCCTGTGAAACAAGGCTGGCCCTTTGGTCTGTTTTGACTTATGGGGTTGGAATGGAAGTACTGTCAGAGAGCCTTTGATACTAGGTTTCACCAAATCTGCAGCTTCAGCCTTTCCTGCTGGGGATGCTCCTTCTAGGAACCCAGCCACCATGGAATCTCAAGCAACCACACGGAGAGGCTGGGTAGAGGAAAACTGAGCCTCCTGCCAAAAGCACTAGGTTAGTTCTCAGCCAGCAGCTAGCACCCACTGCACAACCAGGTGAGCTATTTTAGACCCTTTAGTCATGCCAGTGCCCAGATAACATCACAGAAAGCAGAACTGTCTGGTCAGCCCACAGAAAAACATTTTTTTTAAAGTGTGGTTGCTTTAAACCACTACATTTTACCAAGGTCTGTTAGGAAGCAATTTCTCCCCATTAAACAAAAAGTTAAAAAGTTAAGTGTGGAAGCAGAACTCCATGCCTAAAATGTGTCAAGCGAGTCCTGTATCCAACCGTTTCTTCATTCATTCAAATGAACACGTCTTTATTGAACATCTACTAAGCTAAATGCTGAGGATGCAAAGGAGACCAAATGCAGACATGTCCCTGCCCTGGTGGAACTCATTACCTGTATGGGGAGAAAGACATGAACAGAGAAATCTAATTACATGTTGAATTATAATAGTGGTGAGAAGTGGCATAATGTAGTCTGGGATAAGGTGCATGGTTAAGGAACTGACCTCATCAAAGGGGTTAGAAAAAGAAGTGATGATTAAAGTTAGATCTCGAGGAAGATTAAAAATTAAGTAGGCAGCGGGGAGAGCAAGAGCATTCCATAGAGAGGGCTCTCCACATGTGCAAAGGGCCTGTGGCAGGAGAGAGGGTGATATGTTAAAGATCTGAGTTCAGAACTAAGAGATGAGGACTCAAGATGAGGTTTGGGGGCCAGGCCTTCTAAGACTCTGCAATCCTCATAAGGGCAGATTTTACAAGGAGAGTTCAACCTACCAATCCCACCCTAGTCAGATTTTCTCTTCAAACCCCAATGGGGAGAAAGTTGGGAGTAACCCAAGGGGGAGTAACCTGCACCATACTAACTGTATGTGCAGGAACACCCATGGGTATTTCAATGCTCAGCGCACATGGGCATTTTGCCCATGCTCTCATTCCTTGCTATATTGCTGCACACTACGCTCTACCTAAGTATTTCCTTTCTATACACCCATGTCTCCATACTACTCTATAAGATCCTTTGGGTACGGGGGCTATGTCCCATTCATCTTTTTCATTCTTCTTTCACAGTATCTAGCAAACTGCTGAGCACATAGCAAATGTTTAATGAGTGTTTCCTAAAAATGTAAAACATGAATAAATAATCCATTCAGCCTGTCAGAAGTAATCTCCTGGGAGAAAATTCTACAGCCTCACTTGGAAAGCCATTCCAATGATAGCAATACTATTAGGAAAGTTTTGCTGTAAAACCTCATTCGTTTCTTTTCTTTAAATCCCCACCTAAGGATATGCTTAGAAAGAGGAAGGGGGAGAGAGGGAGAAAGAGAGAGAGAGAGAGAGAGAGAGAGAGAGAGAGAGAGAGAGAGAGAGAGAAAGAAACATTGACGTGAGAAACATTGATCGGTTGCCTTCCATACATGCCCCAACAGGTGATCCAACCACAACCCAGGTACGTGCCCTGACCAGGAATAGAACTAGAAACCTTTTGATGCATAGGATGACATGCAACCAAATGAGCCACTCGAGCTGGCTTTAAAAACCTCATTCCTTTTTAACTGTAGCCAGTTAAGTTTCATCTTCAATGAAGACCAAAAGCAGTCCATCACATTTCCAAAGAATGCCTTCGTGTTCAGTTTGAAGATCATTCCTGGATCACCCCGAGCACTCTCTCCTTTCACTGGCAAAATACTTAATGTTCTCACCTTTCCTCAAAGAAACCACTTAGTTGCTCCCTGGATCCATTCCAGAACACCCATCCCTCCTAAACTGTAGAAGCCAGCAATCTAGTAAGCCGGGAAACAAAGGTCAAAGATAGTGCGGGATTTTGTGCACAGTCCTCAGAGTGGCGGCATGCTCTCTTTCTCACTCTGCTTCCTTTCAGGCCAGCTCACATGTGTGCATATGTAGGTGTGTGCACATGGATTTGTGCACATATACACACAAAACACTAACATTTTTACCAGCTTTAAGAATAAACATTGTTTTATTAAGTGAGTCTGCCAACTGTTCTCTGTCCAGTCTTAGCCATATGATTTGACACATCAATTTTTTTTTTTTAGCGAAAGCTTCCTTTCCATATATTTGTAAATAATATGACAGAGAAATGAGCAGCACTGTTTTATTAATATTGCAATTATCTTCTTCATGTGCAAAAGCATCATACAGACTTGGAAATATCACCAGCCCTCCAATGTATCAAGAATTCAAAAATAATAAATCATTGGTCGTTCAACAAATAATGAGACTCTAGTAACATAAAGAGCTGTTGTGCTTAAAAAATTATTTTAGCATTGGGATGAAAACTGTTCAATTTTATTTCAAATAACACACTGTTACATTTCATTTGCAATCATTTTTCATACCTTCTCAAAGAAATAAAAATTCTCTCAGTTATTTTTATTGCAGCCATTATAGATATCTGTATTATGCCACTTAAATGAGATCAGGTGTAGGATACTTTCTGAACTGTACATGCGTGCAAAAATTATGTATTTTTTTTGCAAAAATAAATAGGAAGGTTGTGTATATGATATAATCACAACTACAGTAATTCCTACATTTAAATTAGACCATTTTATTAAACTAACAAATCCCAGTTTCAGAAAGATTTATGAAATATATTTGTTCTAAAAATCTGCACTGGTTTAAATTACTCCCAGAATTATTTACCATGCAACACTTTTCATATTTTTACGTCAACACATACCAGCACTCTTAACAAAAACTTATACATGTATCATCTCACTTAATTATGTATTAGAGCAAATTGAGGACAGGACATTAGAAAGACTATTGACTATATTGTTTGTGCTTGGAAGAATAAAGCATTAGTGACATGATGGTGTAGATGAACTCAAACGCTTCAGTCAAACAGTTCATGGAATATGCTGATAGTATGTCTAAGAATTTTGCAACAATAAAACTACCACAAATAAGTACCTATCAAGTAAACAACAATAAGATCTCAGTAACATAACTAAAATTTGTTTAAAGATGAAGAATGTCTTATCAAATATGTAAATAATCTAAGCACAGCAAAGGGAACAGACTGTATTTTTAGAATGAATTCAGAATCCAAATATATTTATTTTAATAATGCTCATCTTAGTGCTTATTGAATTAAAGAGAAGTAATAGTATCTGGCTCTGCAGAAGATGAATATCTACATAATAAATATCTAATTATGCTTCATGGTCCCTTTAGGAGAGGTCTGAGTCCAATTTTGAGTCTAATGCCCCATCCAACATGGACAACCTGTTCAAACTGGTGAGATAATCCCTCAAGAAACACAGCAAAGCTGCCGCCGTAGGTTAAAAGCACATTACACAAAGCTCCGAGTGGCCTGGAGGGAAAAGAACTCGCCAAGGTCACTCCCGCAGTCCACAGTGGAGGCTGGAATAAAAGCAAGCGTCTTGGTGCAATGACCAAAGTCCTCGCAGGTCACCCCTAACACACACACCTTGACAAATCTGTTCCAAGAAGAGATCAAGGTGACTCCTTTTTTTTTTTTTTTTTTTTTTTTTTTAATGCTCTCCCTAGCACCCAGCAGATACACAGAGGTGGTTTCATTTACAGCACATGTCAGTACAAAAATTAAGGGCCAATATCCTGCCTGGGTCAAGATAAAAGGCACCTAAACCTAAGCATTCAGGGTAACCTGCAATCTTTAGCACACACAACGCGCATGAGAGCCACGCAGAAAAAACAATCACTACGAAACAAACACACAAAACAACAACAACAAAGACAAGAAACAAACACTAAGTGTCTCACCACCCATACCCCAGGCGCTGAGTGCCAGCCTTCGCTTATCTGGATTTGAACAGACCCAGCTATCTCCCTCATCTAGAGAACCAAGGAAGCAGTCCGAAAGTGAGCCCTAACTTTCTGCTCTAATTGTCTTGCGACTAGAAGAGCTTGGAGATCTCTTCCAAGACCTAGACAAAGAAGAGGATTCAAAAAAGAAGAGACCCGCAACTCTCAGCCCAATCAAACCCGGTGCCCGGCGGCCCTACGGGCTTTGCTTACTCAATGTCCAGTTACACAACTTCAAGACTTCCCCACGCACTGAAGATGCCACGAGGAATATGCCCGTCTCCAGTGCAATGTCCCTGCGCTAAGCCAGGTCCCCGCGGACTTGCGTCCAGACGCACAAACTAACTTCCCAGGGCGGTGCAGAGACACCCGGACCCGCAGACTTCGAGAGCAGGGGCAGGGCGAGCAGGGGCAGGGCGGGCAGGGGCAGGGAGGGCAGGGCGCAGCGGGAGCGCCCGCGGAGCGGGAAGAAGGCGCTCGGCCCCCGGACCCCCGAGCCGAGCTCTCGCCTCCTGCCCAGCCCGCGCCCCCGCCTCCGCGCCGCGCCCGCCTCCTACCTGTCTGAGGATGAAGCTGGTCGAAGTGGTGCTGCCATCGGATCTTTTCAACCTGCTCCTCCGGGTCGTGGTGCCTCGGGCCACCTGGACTCGAGACACGGGGCCAGAGAGAAGCGGGTGAGGACCGCACCGTGGAGAGCAGCGACCTCCCCCGGCTCCAGTCCGCCTCGGAACCAGCTCCCTGGGGTCCCCCGGAGCCCGCACCCAAGTCTCCTCTGCGGCCCCCCAAGTCCAGCCCCCACCCCGACCCATCCACTCTAATCCAGGACAACTGAAATGATGCCCGAGAGAGCGGCCCGCGGGCACCCACCACATCCATTAACAAAGACTCTCAGGGTTCGGGGTCCGAGTCCCCGGCATCTGCTGGGGAAGGCTGCAGGCTCGGAAGCGGGAGCGCAGAGACGAGTCGAGGTGAGGAGGAGGAAGAGGAGGAGGAGGAGGAGGAGGAGGAGGAGGAGGAGGAGGAGGAGGAGGAGGAGGAGGAGGAGGAGCCGGAGGAGAAAGGGACGCGGAGGAGGGTGGGGGAGGCCGCCCGCTCCCGGGACTGGGGGCCCGGCGCCAGGCACGAAGGCGGGGCGCTGTGGGGCGGCCGAGGAGGGGGAGGCGGGGGAGGGGGCGGTACCTGCGAGGTGGGCGAGGGCGGCCCGTCCGCGGTCCCGTTCTTGGCGTAGGAGGAGGACATGCTTCCCAGCCGCTGGCCAGCCCGCGCGCGGTGGGCGGAGGACCCGCAGGCCCCCGGAGACTCGGCCGCGGGGGAGGGGAGGGGAGGGCGACAGGACGTCCCCACCGGCTTCGGGACCGCGCCGGCTCGCGGCTCCCTGCCCGCACTTCGGGGAGCGCGACACCTTAAAGGGACCGAAGCGCGTGCCCCGCGCCGCAGCGGCGTCCGGGCAGCGCCCCGCAGGCGGAGGTCCCGCCGAGGGCTTCCCGGGATCTCGCCCACCCGAGCCGACCGGGAGAAGCGCGCTCCCACTGAGCCGGAGCCTTACAGCGGAGCTTCCCAGAGGATGGAGGGAGGGGGGAGTCTGCGGTGGGGGTGGCAGGATTAAAATAGTCTGCACAGTTTAAAACGAGACAAAGGTGGCACGGTTCATGAATCAGGACTTGGGGAGGGACGCCGGTGCGGTGCAGAGAGTGGCAAGAGCCGACCGTGTGTGTGTGTGTGTGTGTGTGTGTGTGTGTGTGTGTGTGTGTGTGTGTCCGCGCGAGTGTTTGCTGCACCGGAATTTTAAAAGGGCAAGAGCAGAACCTTCTTTCTGCGACTTCACTCATCAGCCCACTGTGGGAAGGCATGGGTCTTGTGGTTTGTTTTGTGCCTGTGTTTTTGTATTCTTTTTGCCGACTCTGGCCTCAGAACCGCGAGCCGTAGTCAACCGGGCAGCCCCGGAGACCCTGCCCACCTGCGTCTGACGGGAGATGCAGCCCCACGGGGAGCTGCTTGTCCTAAGGAGTTTTGAAGGTCACGTTACACCTGCTAAAAAAGCTGGAGTTGGCCACGTGCCTCTCATGTCGACGCGGATCGCTGTTTGCAAGGGAGGAAACTCATCCATAAAACCGTGCACAATCTTTTGCTGTTGTTGCAACCCTGGGTTCTCTTCTGCACGTACATACTATAGGTTAATTTGAGATCAAAGTAAGCAAATTGTGAAGAGCTGGAATTTGAAGTAACAGGGAAAATACATGCAAGTTAAAAAAATAAAAAGATCCGTTAACTATAGTTACCGCATGAGAAATCCATCTTTAAAATAGGCATAGTATCTTAAATCGCTAGATTAGACCATATCACATTGCATTCCAGGATTTTTTTTAAAAAAAATAGAAACTGCCATGTTTCTTTTAAAAATGGCTTGGCATTATTGAAGTCATGATTATATCTTACTATTCACCAGACATTTATTCCCATTCCATCCCCCCACCCCTTCACTTAATCCAGACTGTCATTTCTTTCCAACTGTCTAATAACTAGTCTCTGCCTCCAGGCTCCCTACTGCGTGCAAATGCGCACGCGCACATACACACACACCCCTTCATTCCATCCACACACTACAGGCAAAGCCATTTTCTTACATACCTCTTTGTTCCAGTCACTCTTCTCTAAAAAGAACTTACTGTTCTCAGCAGTCCAGAAGATAGGGACCAAACTCCACCGTCAAACAGCCAAGCCCTCCTCTCCCCTGCTATTCTGGTCACCACCTTACTTCTTCAACTTGATCTCTCTTTGGGCAAGCAGGCAGGTCTGCACATTATTGCTTCGGCATACCAAATACAATCCCACTTCAGCAACACACACACACACACACACACACACACACACACACACACACACACACACGGCTGAATCCTACTCTTCTCCAAACCTGGCTGAGCTCATTCTTCGTCCAGGACTGACCACTCTGGCGCTGGGTAGTTTCTTGTGCCCCTGAAAAACTGGAGCAATTATTCTCTGGGCATTTAATATAGGCTGCCTTGGTTTATTAATTCTCTTTTTGTGAAACTCTAATTTCTAAAATAGGTTTTTAGCTTTTTATCTTCTATTCTTCCACCTCACATATAGTAGATATTCCATAAAGTGTATGCGTAATGGTGTGTCTGCAAAATCAGAACTCCCTGCTTTGGTTACGGTCAACTCAATCCATTTTTAGTTCTGAGCCATTTTTAATAAGTGATACTTAATCAATATTTATCGAATGAGTTATTATATGGGCACCGGAATTTGAGTTTTCTGGTTTTCCACTGCCCCGAGTCTCACTGGTTTTGAGTTCTCAAAAAAGAATCTAGAGCAGCAAGACAGCGAGGACCTCTCTGCACCCACCCCACAGCAAAACTGGGAAAAATTATTTTCAAAAAATTATTTAAATCTCTGGAAGTGGTCCAAAACCCTAGTCAAAAGAAGGCAAATGAAGAAACATTTAAGAAAATTCACTGAAGGTCAATAACGTGAGAGTCTGTGGTATTTGAACCAAATACTTCCCTCCCTGCTTCCAGTCAGCTCAGTGAGAGGGACACTCCACTCCACAGTGGTGCAGCCTAGATACAGAGTTCCTCTCCCCCCAGCTCCCACTGGCTGGGTTACCTTCCTGGAAGGGAAAGGACGTCAGCATTTATCATCCTGTCCCTAGATGCCTGTTGCTGAGGCTACGTTCCCATCAAATACAGCAGAGAGGTGGGGGCTCCCTTGTTTAGCCCAGTCTTACCTACTCATGGGATGGAGGCTCTATTGTGGGCACAGCACCCCCAAGAATACTGGGGCCCTGACTGCTCCTGGAGAGGCAAGCCAGGAGACCTGGGACTACTGTCCCTCCCTACCAAGCACTGAGCTCCTAAAGTGGGGGTGTCATTCAGAGAGAGGTACATCATTGTCCCTGACCCCAGCACCAGAATTCAAAGAATGAGGCTGGATCCTTACCTCATGCCCCATACAAAAATTAACTCGAAATAGACCAGAGACCTAAATGAATGAGCTAAAAATATAAAACTACCAGAAGAAAACACTGGCAATGGATTCTTAGATATGACACCCAAAGCATAAGCAACAAAAGAAAAAGAAAAAACACAAATTGGACTTCATCAAGAAAGTGAAAACACAACCCACAGAACGGGAGAAAATATTTGCAAAGCATATATCTAATAAGGGACTCCTAGGTGATGTATATATATATATATATAATCTTATAACTCAGTAATAATAAAAAGATAAATAACCCAATTTTAATGTTGGGCAAAGAGTCTGAATAGACATTTCTTCAAAAGAA
Organism: Myotis daubentonii; assembly: GCF_963259705.1. NCBI lineage: Eukaryota > Metazoa > Chordata > Mammalia > Chiroptera > Vespertilionidae > Myotis > Myotis daubentonii. Next base: position 62,347,954 of record NC_081846.1, on the reverse strand, counting down.
GATGCACAGATGGCCAATAAGCCCATGAAAAAGATGCTTGACATCATTAGCCATCAGGCGAATGCAAACCAAAACCACAGTGAGATACCACTTTATACTCACCAGAGTGGCCATAATCAAAAAGTCAGTTAACAAGTGTTAATAAGGATATAGAGAACATGGAACTGAAATACACTGCTGATGGGACTGTAAAGTGGTATAGCGGATGTGAAAAACATTTTGGCAGTTCCTCAAAAAAATTAAATACAGAGTTACTATAGGACCCAGCAGTTCTACTCCTAGATATATATCCAAGATAAATTCCGGGAGTCAAGAACATGCACAGATATGTACAATTCTCTTGGAGGAAAGGAGATGATTAAAAAAATGCGAACAATACAACCCTCCACATGAAGGATTAAGATACTGAATGATGTAAATTAAATTCCAAATAATATTCAAATTCTAGTTTTTCTACCTGCTCTATGCCCAGTGAAGAACACAGGCTTTCAGAGATTCAAAGTTGGAATAGAACTTGAATGAATCTATACTAGTGGTTCGCAGCCAGGATAACATGTGGGACATAAAAGTCGAGACATCCAACGGTCAGGTTACATAGCATTTGCTTTTTCCTTAGTCCCCATATCCTCTTTTTCCGGGAGCCGGTCCATCCTTGCTGTTTCAAGGGACCTGGCATATATGGCATACTGTTCTTAATATGTTTGCTCACCTTCTTGGCACTATGTGTTTTAACCAAGGTCTCCTCTCTGAGAAAGGTTGTTTCCCCAGGTAGGGATTTTCCCCTGAAGTTAGGGAGGGAATGAAACCTCACTTTAACTACGAACAATCATGCTTAAGCTACATAATCTTTACTCCCTGGAATGGAGATAAGAAACGCCCTAACCTTTGGAATAGAGATTGATAGGATTAGAATCAACTGGTATAAATACAGATGCAACAAGACAGCAAGAGACAGAACTTAGAACACAGAACTTAGAAGAGAGCCAAGAAGACAGAACCTACACCGAACCTACAGACAGAAGAACTTCGCTGGAGAGAACATGGCAAAAGATCCTGGACTGAACCTGACTACAGAAATTGGCAAGAGAACCTGACTAGAACCTGGTGACTGAACCTGGCTGGAGAACCTGGACAGAACCTGGCTGGAGAACCTAGCGAGGGAACATGGCTACAGAACCTGGCTGGAGATCCTAACCAGAACTTCGCTGGAGATCCTAACCAGAACTTCACTGGAGATCCAGACCAGAACTTCAGTGCAGATCCTGAACAGAACTTGGCTAGAGACCCTGACAAGAGAACCCGGCTATGATGATCAACTGAACGCTGTCTCCGTGTCCTTCCTTCTTCGCCGACTCCGTCCACACCTTTGGGGACCCCTGGACCTGCTGGGGTTGGACCCCAGCGCTCTTTCAATGTCTGGTACTACTGTTACCTGCCCAAGTATCTGACTACGACCTTTCAACCTTCTAGGTGTTGCCTTTATGGAGTGTTTTTCATAACCACTTGCCCCTCCTCCAACCCACAGCAAGGGTCAGTGATGTACAGTTTCAAGCCACAAGTCAGAAAGAAATGTTCAGGGTGCTTCTGCCTCTGCTGCAGTCCTGGGCTCAGGTGCAGAAATGAGCATTTTGTTCTGGAAAGCAGCCATGGGGATTGTCTGATGAGCAGGAGATGCTAAGATTTTTTTCCTTTTTAACAGAGCCATTGGTCTTTTTGCCACTTAAACAGGACTCTAGCCCCCTTGTCTCTTGATAGTTAAAATAATGCCATATCCCCTGGATTCTAGGACAACTTGATGTTTAAGAAGCATCATCGATTGAATAGACAAATGGGAATAAAATGAAGCCTTACAATACATGCTGATCCATTGTAAAATACATCCTGATTTCACACAGGTTAAATGGAATGATAATGATAAGCACAAGGATAAGAAAGGGTGAAAGAAAACTCATGTTTACTGAAAGCCAGGCATTGTGAGGTGCTATGCGCTCTCTGCTAAGTTCATCTTAATTCTTCACTAGAGGCCCAATGCACGAAATTCGTGCAAGAGTAGGCCTTCCTTCCCCCGGCTGCCAGCACCGGCTTCCCTCTGGCACCCAGGACCCGGGCTTCCCACCACCTGGGACCCAGGACCCAGGCTTCCCTCACAGCCCCAGCTTCCTCTAGAAGGATATCCAGTATAATTCACAGATTACACTTTTATTATTATAGATTCCACAAACATTTCCTGTGCCTAAGCTAGGGCCTTGGAATACACCAGTGAATAAAGCAGTTCCAAGTTTTAAAAGATTTTACAGACCTAGTTGGGTTAGAATGCTTTCAGATACAAATAGGAAAACCCTACCAAAAGTAGTCTAGACAAATAGAGGTAACAGATAAAGGGTTATTTTTTCACATAAGAAGGCCAGCGGAAGATAACCTGGAACTGGTACAGCCACTTAGAGGTGTCATCTAGGAGCCAGGTACTCTGAATCTTCCTGAACCTTCGTAACTTTCTTCCCCATGGTCACAACATGATCGCTTTAGCTCCTGACATTGCACCTGCCTTCTAAGCCAGAAGAAGGGGAGCAAAAAACCTTTTCCTTCCAAGTTTTTTCTTTCTTCCTAGGAAGCCCTCCTCAGAAACTATGACCAAAATCATGTCATGTGGCCACCTGGGCTGCAAAGGAGTCTCAGAAGACAAGTGCCATTAACTTGTTTGCTGATTTCCATATGAAGGCTGCAAATGCATATTGAATGGGCCAAACTATAGCATCTGAGACAGAGCCAGAGCCTTTTGACACAAAGACAGGTCATCCCAGTTTAACATGACAACCCCTATAACACAGTCACAAGGTGCTACAGACATACAGCATGGTCTGTGGCCAGAATCAGGGAAATTTGAGCCAAAACTTGAAAGACAATTTGTTAGATGGGTAAAAGAATTTCAGAGAAAAATAACAGGGCCAAACACAGGTGTGAAAAAGCAAAATTGGCATCTGAGGAATTTGGGGTTTGAGGGTTGGAATCTAGCGTGTATACAGGAAAGTGGAAGAAGGGGTTAGCAGGGCCGCCAACAGTGAGATCGTGAAGATCCTAATATGTGATTCTGAAGAGTCTGGTGCTTATCCAGAAGAATCCCATGCTCAGGCTGTGCTCTTAGCAACTCTAATTTTTGAAGAAACCAGGCTGTGTAGGCCCTGGGTCCCTAAGCTTCGACTCAAAACTACTTTCCTAGTTCAAAACAGCCTCAACCAGTTGTCACCTGGTGTTTTCCTCAGCAGTGCTTTGAGTTTTGCTTTTTTCTAGTTACAAAACACAGAATTCTGTGAGCTTCCTTAAGTTCTTGCTTTCTCCACCTGACCCCTCCTCCTCACAGAATCTCAGAGAGAGCCCATCTGTTTACATCAAGCTCTGGTCTCACCTGCGTGACGGGGCTAATTGTACTGCAAGGTACACATTACACAGATCCAGCCACCCTTATGCTCTTCCTACATGAGTATTCTCACATCTGAAGGCATTTTCTACCTGGGGAAGCCCTTTGGGACCCCATTCATCTCAGTGTTTTGTGGGAAAGGAAGCTGTCACTGGAGATAACTTGACAACCTTATCACACAAATTATTTCTAGGTAATAGTCCCTCTAGTATAGTGAGGAAAAGCACATGCTTGTGCAAGAGACAGAGCCTGGTTTAGAATCCCAGCTTTGCCACTTACTAGCTTGTGAAGATTAATCCCTTTGTCTGCCTCTCTTCCTAACAAGTGTTACGAGAATTCAATGACAATGTACATGAAAATGGTTTTCAATCAAGGCAAAGTGCAATGCCTACCATTACACAACTAGTGAGTGTATGGCGAAGCCACAAATACAGCTCAGGCGTGGAAACTCAAGTTCTTAGCATCCCCAGCATATAATAATGTTATTGACTCCATTAACAAATGCTAATAAATCTTTTAATTTTTTCATGTTTCAAAATAGAAGAGACAGGAGCAGTTTGAAACTTTTATTCCCATCTCCACTTGTAGGGTCTCTGTCTCTCTTAAGGAGGTTTCTAAAAGAAGGTCTCACTCAGCCCTAACTGGTTTGGCTCAGTGGATAGAGCATCGGCCTGCGGACTCAAGGGTCCCGGGTTCGATTCCCGTCAAGGGCATGTACCTTGGTTGCGGGCACATCCCCAGTGGGTAGTGTGCAGGAGGCAGCTGATCGATGTTTCTCTCTCATGATGTTTCTAACTCTCTATCCTTCTCCCTTCCTCTCTGTAAAAAATCAATAAAATATATTTAAAAATAAATAAATAATAAAAGAAGGTCTCAGTTTTAACAATTAGGTCAGCTGTAAATATATTAATTCTAGCCTTTATTGACTGAAAACGATGGTATGCTTATACCAGAGAATCTTAACAAGAGCTTATTTGACCCTGGCAGAGTGACAGAGCAATTCGACTTTGAATTTACCACACTGGCAACACAGTGGGCAGGACTATCTCTGTGATTGATACTGTATAAAGGAACCCTCTATATTCACTCCAATCTTCTCCCCTGCCTTCTCTCCATACATTTAGAGGCTGGGAAACAAAATATTCACTTTCCCAGACTCACTTGCCTCTTAAGTGAGTAGCCTTTTGACCCAGTTTTGACCAATGATTCACAGGTGAAAATCCTAGGGGGGTTCCCAGGAAAGAAATATGGTAAGTTTATTTTTGGCTGGCATTTTAAGTCCCGTTTTTCTTTTTAGACAATGCACTTTTCACAATACTTGTCTGAAGTTACTTGGAGGGGGAAAATATATGACAGCTAAAAACTGTCTCTACATTGACATCTTAACACATTCGTTCATGTGATATCTGTTCACCACTGGGAGCTCTATCCTAACAAGATAGCACTGACACCCCTTGAGGTGTGTGACACAGTGATCAGGTGAGGACAAGGCTGTCACCCCTTAGGACTGCCAACTATATAGCTATAGGGTTGATCTGTCATAGTTGTACAACTTAGGTCCTAGAACTGACTACCCGTAGGGTGTGTTATAGCAGTGTCAGAGAGTGGCTGGTCAAAGAACAGTCTTAGTTGGGTAACTACCTCATGCAAAACAATGAAGCTGGACTCCTACCTCACACCATGTACACGATTTAACTCAAAATGGGTCACAGACCTAACTATAAGAGCTAAAACCATAAACATCTTAGAATAGAAAATTTTCATGACCCTGGATTTGGCAATGGACTCTTAGATATGATACCAAAAGCATAAGCAACAAAAGAAAAAATAAACTGGATTTCATCAAAATTAAAACTTCTGTGAATCAAAGATCATCATTAAAAAGAGAAAAGACAACCTACAGAATGAGAGAAAATATCTGCAAATCGTTTATCTAGTAAGGGTCTAGTATCCAGAATATATAAATAACTATTACAACCCAACAACAAAAAGACAACCCAATTAAAAAATAGGCAAAAGACTTAGACATTTCTCCAAACAAGTTATACAAATGGCCAACAAGCACGTGAAAAGATGCTCAACATCATTAGCCGTTAGAGAAATGCAAACTAAAACCACAATGAAGTACTTCAACATCTGCTAGAATGGCTATAATTTTTAAAAACAGGAAATAAACCTTGGTGAGGATGTAGGGACATTGGAACATTAATCGTTAGTGGGAATGTAAAATTTTTCAGCTGTGTTAAGTTTGGCAGTTCCTCAAAAAATCAAACAGAATTACCATGTATCTCAAAGAACTGGAAATTGGTACTGAAATACAGGTGCACACACATCCATAGCAGCACTATTCACAATAGCCAAAAGGTGGGAACAGCCCAAGGACCACCAACACATGAACAACACAGACCACAGTATATGTATGTGAATCTCACATACAGTGGTCTATGTGGAAATGAACCTCACAAACATTATGCTAAGCGAAAAAAGACACAAAGTTCTAATTTTGGAACTAGAGGTGGTGTTTGTACAACATTGTGAATGTTCTAAATGCCACTGAATCATGTTCACTTTAAAATGGCTAATTATATTATACCTTGGCCAGTGTGGCTCAGTTGGTTGGAGCATCATCCTGTGCACCAAAAGGTTACAGGTTCGATTTCTGGTCAGGGCACATAACTAGGTTGTGGGTTCAATATCTAGTGGGCACATGTACAGGAGGCAACTGATTGATGTTTCTCTCACATGGCTGTTTCTCTCCCCTTTCCTCTCTCTTTAAAATCAGTAAAACATATCCTCAGATGAGGATAAATAAATGAATAAATGAAAGAACAAATAAATAGGCTAATTATATGTATCATCTCATTCTTAAACAATGATAGCTGGCTCCTTTGACCAAAGTGTCATCAGTAAAGGTCACTGATTCACTATAACGGTACCGGGAAGCCTTTATTTTACTCTTTAGGATATTAAGTGGTGTAAAATAAGAACAAAACCAAACTCTATTCTTCGGTATTATTTGTGGGGAATATTCATCCAGTTTTGTGTCTTCTGTTCCTCTGTCTTTGAACATCTCCCTTCCAACACCCACTACTCAAGATGGGCAGAAGAGTGGACAGTAAATGTATAAATTATTTGTTAACACCTCTGGCATAAAGAAATCAATTATTGAAATGCAGATGTGGTGTTTAAAAAAATCAGTAAAATGGGATTGTGGAATTAACTGGGAGTTTGGTTTCATTTATCCAGGCCATTTCATTCTAGTTTAGAAAACATAAAAACTGCTATTGGACTAGACATTTGTCTCAGAAGTCTTGTGACAATTTTAGCCAATCTTATAAGTTTGGAATGCTTGGCACTCAATTTCGCTGCATATTTTATCTATGTTTATTAGTTTCCTAGGATGCCCTAACAAAGTACTTCAAACTGTGACTTAAACAACATAAATTTCTTCCCTCTCAGTTCTAAAGGCTAGAAATTAGAAATGAAGGTGTCAGCAGGACCAATTTCCCTCTAGGCCAGTGATGGTGAACCTTTTGAGCTCGGCGTGTCAGCATTTTGAAAAACCCTAACTTAATTCTGGTGCCATGTCACATATAGAAATTTTTTGATGTTTCCAACCATAGTAAAACAAAGATTTATATTTTTGATATTTATTTTATACATTTAAGTGCCATTTAACAAAGAAAAATCAACCAAAAAAAACCGAGTTCGCGTGTCACCTCTGACACGCGTGTCATAGGTTCGCCATCACTGCTCTAGGCTCTGGGGAAGGCTCCTTGCTTCCTCCAACTTCTAGTGGCTGCAGGCAGTACTTGATTTGTGGCAGCGAAACTCCAATTTCTGCCTCCATCTTCACATGCCTTGCTCACTGTGTCTCTGTGTCTTCTCTTCTTATAAGGACATCAGTCATTGGATTTAGGATCTACCTAAATCCAGGATGTCACCCCAAAACCTTTAACTAATTATATACTACAAAGACTTTTTCCAAATAAGGTCAAGTTCTGACATTCTGGGTTAACATGAATTTTGGGGGGACACTATTCATCCCATTACACTATGTCAGCAACATAATTTCTTTTTGACACAGTAAGGCTTTTTTAAAAGTCTAATTCCAATTTAGCTTGGTAATATTAGAATTAAATCTTCTGGGGAAACTTTAAAAAATAAATTTTTAATCTTCAAAAGAAAATAAATTTTTAAAAATCAAACCCTTAGAACTGGGTCCTCCCCTTTATTGACTAAAACTGATGGAAGCAAATGAGGAAAATGTCTTTTGATAGAAACTTAGTATGACAAATAGATCGGTGCTCTATTCTTTATAATTTGTTACTTACAAAAATAACTTCAATAAATTCTCTCCTGGAAGTCAGGAGACTTGACACATACAATTTTTACTATGAAAAACTTTTTAAAAAGTCCCCAAGCCATAATTTTTTTAACATTTAAAATTAATTTGTTAACAATCTGGAAGGTGAAATTTTATAACCAAACATCTTCAAAATGTACAGTGAAATCTATGTGGTCAAAAATCAACTACTGGAAATTGCATATGATGACAATGTATCTTTCAATTATCATAATTGATAATTATAACCATTTCATGTTCAAGTAACTTTATAAATAAATCATCAAATTAAAAGACAATGTTGGTAGACTACATTTTCCACACTATAAGAACATACCCAGCCCTAGCCAGTTTGGCTCTGTAGATAGAATGTCAGCTCATGGACTGAAGGGCCGCAGGTTCGATTCCAGTCAAGGGCACGTATCTTGGTTGAAGGCTCGATCTTCCATTGTTGGGCATGTGCAGGAGGCAACCAATCAATGTTTCTGTTTCTCCCTCTCCCTTCCACTCTCTCTAAAAATCAATGCAAAGAATATCCTCAGGTGAGGATTAACAACAACAAAAAACCATATCCCGCTTCATATATTTTAACACCCAGGAGAAAGTTTTCTAGATTAATGAAAATTGCAATTTCAGGAATTCTTTCTGATGTGCCAAGACTTCATGTGAAATAGCAGAAGTTATTTTTATTTTTTATATCAAAACAGTAAGTATGAATCCAATGTAGAAATCTGATGTTAGACAGTTCCTTTGGCAGAAAACATTTAATTATAAACAGGTTTTAAAATAAATACAATCCCTAAGATCATAGAAAAGAAAAATAACAACCTGTATTTCTCAACACTAAAAAGATCTCAGTACACCAATTTAATAACATTTTCATACTATCAACAACCTGCAACACAAACTTCATTACAATATGGCAAAAATAAAATTATTTTAAGAGGGAGAAGAAACTTCTGAATGTATAAAATTTCACAGATAAGTGCCAATATTCACTATTTATATACATGTTGCATGTTACATTATTCCAAAACTACTCAATTGGCTGATCTCGATTTAGTGGGTGTGCAATATTTATACTAGTTCAACTTCTGAAGAATTCAGCTTTTACAATTCCAATGACAATTATACATAAAATATTTACACAAATATTAAAATAGCTGTTTATTAAATATTGTTTGGGAGAAAAAAAAGACTTTCCATATATATATGCAAACATTAACTGTTATCAAGAGCAGCTTTGTAAATGTTTTTTGTGTTTTGCATTCTTTAAAGAATAGATTTGTTTCCAAAAGGTAAGGTGCCATTTTAGAATTTTTTATAAGTATATAATTTAATTCACATGGAAGGAAAAGAAACACTGGATGAAAAACAGAACATACTGCTTGTTTTTCCCTTTAAGTGTAGGCCAAGTGGTATATGGACCATGTTGTTCTAGGATACTATTTCCTTGAAAAAGGAATATACTTAGAATCAAATTTCTTTAAACAGTATATGATAAAAATTTGTAGAGCACTATTTCACATGGATTCTTAGTAGAATGATTAAGGGGTTTCTTTAAAAAGTAATACAGAAATCTTGCTTCCATACAATTAACTTTTTAAAACTAAACGTACATTTATTGTTTTTCCCAGTCTAAATATTATATATCTGAAGGCATATGTATTTGCATTTTCTATTTTGTGTTATCTAAAAAATTGGTAGATGACGCAATAGTGTGGGAATTTTTAGAAAACAATCCCTATTGAGTCACTACCCAATTCCTACAGTGGGATCTGTTAGTACTATAAGCTCATTTAAAATGTAGATTTCAGAAAAACTGTCTTGATAGCTTCCCTATCAATCCACTGCCTGCTGTTATCCCATAGGCTCAGAAAGAAATGGCCCAATTTTTCGACAGCCTGGCACAGCAATGGTACTTGAATCGCCTGTGAAGCAGCAATGTATCAACAAAAACACACTTATCATCCATGGTTGGCATCCATCACATCCAACTATTGGGAATGTCTCATGGCTCAAATTCACATTATGGTAAAAAGGAAATGTAGCATCTCTTCACACCCACTGCATGAAGGAAACACAGGGACCACATCTCATCCCAGAATGGCCAGTCATTTGAAAAGGTCAGTACAGTGGCAATTCTAAATTTCAGGGACCCTTGCAGGAAAAGAAATGTTTTCCAGGGAATGGAAATGTTTTCTGGGGCACTCCTTAGCCCACTACTGGCATGACTAGGGGACTAGCTAAATGCTTTATCACACCTCTGCATTTACATGGTCTTCACTTTTAATAACAGAAAACACTTGGTTCCTTCCAAATTTCTCTTGCTACTGTAGACAATGATATGCTAATTATTACTCAACATAACACTGAGAGCAAAACTGACAGTACTGCAAATACAACTGCAATTTAAGGTGCCAAAAGGAAATATGTTGGCAAGATAAATGCTTGCACAATAAGATATTTGCCTTTAAAAATAATGGTGTGTGGGAAACTGAAAAAAAATATGCAGACAAAATATATTTAAAGGTTTCGGTGCTCTCCCAATTAACATGACATTTTAGGGATAAAGGATGGTTTCTTTATAAAACGTAAACATATCATGCTGTTTAATGTCATAAGGCTACTTATTGGGTATCCAGATTTGTGTAGAGAAATTTGAAATTAAGACAAAACTAATTGGAAGCTGCCTCTGTTGAAAAGTTTGACTTCAAACAAACTGGACTGATAAAAACCCTTTTATGGCCTAGTAGAGTAAGAGTTTTTGTGCTTTATTCATGGTCCATCCTCAGAAAAAAATTTTTTTTCCTCTTAATATTTTCAGATTAGAGTTATAATGGTCGAATAATACACATAGAAAGGCTTTCAAGAAAACGTCTGGCTTGTTTCTAAAGGAGAGGCTGCTGGTGGTAATTTGTTTGCTGCTGGGCCATGGCGTGCGCTGGAACTGCCATGGGGAAGCCTGCCAGCTGTGGCAGACTGGCCGCAGTGTTCTGGTAAGACGACAGGTCCACAGACATCCCCATCTGCTGCGTGTAAGCAGCTGTGCCAGCAGCTGATGGAAGGGCAGAGCTCTGGTTCATATAAGTAGGATTGGAAACAGGGTCTTGTCCAGGACTACAAACAAGATTTTAAAAAGAAAACCATGTTTACTTTGCATAGTCTAGGTTATGGTCAGAAATCAATCATCCTGAGAAAATAAAAATGCCTTTTCTATCTTTTCAAGTTTATTACCTCTGCTATTCCAATTGTGATTTACTCACTCTACCTATCTAGCACTGTTAACCCTCTGTACGCTATAAGACACAAGTGGCAGACCTTCCCCACATGCCATGCGCATCTATAGCCGCAAATCTCGCATATCAACTCTGGTCGCCCAATTTTATAAGTACCGCGCGCTAACCGATTGCACCACTGGAGCTCTGTTTGCCCAATTTTAAAATCAGACTTGTGTGACATCTCTAGGTTTGTAAAGAAAATTATGGTAACTTAAATTTGTAAATATTCCAGCGCATATGGAAGAAATTCCAATATCAACATATAGGGCTGCCACTCAGACACGCAAGAGAAACACTGTGACACTTGAGAGTTTTTTTTGTTCATTGAGATTTGTGTTATCATGAATTTCACGCCTAAATGGTAAACATGGTGTGCATTCTTCATTATTTTTTTACAGATTTTGTCTTTGGAACATCAACAAAATTTAGTGTTTTCGAGGCTTTTCATGTTGACAGTTTATTTTCATTTTGCGCTCGCTTTTGTTGATATTTCCGTAGAACTGAAAATTGTCATTATTTTATTATTGAATTTATTGTTGTAATATATTGCGCAAATGAAATTCAACCCCCATAAATGGCATCAGATGAAGAAATGATCGAACCATGCACCTCGCAAGAAGATGACATCCTTCATTCAACTCGAGTCAGATGATTAATTAAATTCAAAATATCATGGTGTGTGGGGATGGTTTCCATTTTGGACACGTGGCAGTTAACTGGTTAATGTAATTTTTCTATTTGGTAAGAAGAAAGTACTCAAAAAGTAAAAAATATAAGATAACAAGGTCCATTTAATCTGAAATAATTTAAAAATCTTTTGGGGAGCTACAGACTGTTTCCGACAGCAGAATCCTGGGCAGCTTCAATGGGAACAAACCCCCGCCGCCCCCCGCCCCCCCGCCCCCGCTCCGCTCAAGTACACCTTTAGCCCATGTTCTTTCTCCCTTCCTCATCTCTCCATTCAGCACGAAGGAGCCCACCTGTTTTCCTCACATATTCTTTCCTCTTTCCTTTGGCAGAGCACTTTCAAAGCTGCCCGATTGTCAGCCTAATCTAAATCCCTACATAAAATTAATGAAGGCAGAGAAAATGGTGTACTCTACATAGGAACCTGCATCTACCTGCAAGATAGTTCTGACCTATAGTTTACTTATTAACACTATTAAAAGAAAACTAAGTTGAAAAATCACACTAAATTACAGGACTTCTGTTTATTCCTGTAACTACATACATTTATCTTAAAAGATACGTAATTTTAAATTACACCAAATACACTGCTCACAGTATAGAAGGATTAATGTTTACACTACCTGTTTCTTCTCTATAATTCTTAGTGTTACCCAAGATAACAAAATTTTGCATTTTAATCCAACACCAATATGAACAAGTTTATTTAATTTCCAGATAGCTAAAATGTATACTTATGGAATTTAAGAGTAGGGAGAGACCTCAGAGATCATCTACACATGATTATATGGAGTGCACATTCGGTGTGGCTAAGCAAAGTTAATAGAAGGCAAGATTTAAATATGATTTTCAGAATAGAAGTGTTATCATAAAAAATTAGACCACAAATTCCCCAACTCAAACACACTTCTTTAAGAGTCAAAATAACAGGTTCCTGAGGTTAGGCATGCATACTGGTAAATATGTCTGGGACTACTTTGCTAGTCTGATTACAGCACCATGCTATGGTGTATATATATGCTAAAGTATATCATGGGCTTGGTCCCTGTGGACAGTTAGCTTTATTTTGTTCCAGGACCCAGACTATAAGCCATGGGCAACCATCTGAGTGTGGGTAATAAAGCTAAGGGCAGCATCATTCTGACTTCATGAAATTATGAATGGGCAGTTCTATAACTTTATCTCAACAGTAAAAGATAGCACTATTATTACAAGGAGAAGGGTCTACTTATTCTCCTTCTGAAAGTCTGTGAAAATGTAATGCACCCAATTATACAATTAACACAGCTCCCAAAACTTACCTCATATACGGAGCCTGCGCAGGCTGCGTTGTCACTGAGGAATTCACATTTGGAGGCAGAGATCTCAGTGGACCAATCTGATCTGGTCCGAGGCTGTAGCTTTGGGCAGCAGTAACTTGGTGAATGCTTTGACCCATATAATTTCCACCATGTGATTGAATTGGGTATGTCTATTATCAAAGAGAAAAATTGACTCACTGAACTCCCAAACATCTATCTAACAATATATTTAAAGACTTAAATGAAATAAAATGTTCTTGGTTTTACCAATCCATTCACCCCAGTATAGAAAGTGGAGTGCCAATCTATGGGAATTTATGATTTTCTTGGTTGTTCTTTTATTATGCGGGGGGTTGAAAGGAAAGGAGGTGGTGTGTTTTTAAGTAGCAAATTGAAATCCATCCAGGTTGCCTATTACTCCAAAAAGTGTCCTGCTGTAGTGCCACAGAAAACTAAATACTCCCGTGAAGGACAACCACCAGAAAGATGACCTTCTTCACCTGCACCCCCGGATGACTTAATTCAGCTCCTTCCTAAGAATGACACTTAGGAGAATATGTTGAGGAATGAGACTATGTAGAAGAATAACGGCATCAGGGCAGGGTCCTCCCTGGCAATATGTCCTTACTTCCTGCCTCTAAGACAGGACAAAAGTAAAGAGTAATTTTGTGGATAAAGGAGATGTATATTTATGAAATAGCAAAACGGTCTAAGTCCCTTTGGTTATTTATATGTAACCTACTTAATTTTCAGAGTAACATCTTAAGTACAGGATCTAACATCTGTCTATTAATTGCAGAATTCAAAACAATGTACATGTTTAATAAATATAATATAGCAACTATCATCACTCCAGTTTTAAACTATTTTTAAGCAAAAATTATTGAAATGAAAATTCAGAATGCTAGAAATGCCAAATCAATACATTAAGTGCAATCCTTCACTTCCTCGGCAGACTTGTAACAACTCACTGACGACAGACTGAGACTGCGAATGGACCTCTTGTGCAGTTAGGGTTTCTCACCAGAATTAATGGTGTGTCAAACCAGGTTTTCCTAGTATGGACACTTTTCTTCAAGATAGAATAGGAACTTTGACTATTTCAAATGCTGTTATGAATGAATAGTCCAGAAGTAAAGAATCAAAGTGATAGAAATCTAACTTTTTAAATAATTGAGTTGTGTGTAGCAAAGTACAGGTTGTAAATCGTATGCAACTAAACACAAAAACCTGACATAAGAATGACAACCCTTTCCAGACATACAAAGAAGCAAATATAATATAATTCTTTTAATATAAATGGTAGACATTTCTATTTTGTTCCATTTTCACAGCAGCAGCAAATAGCTCTGAAAAGAGAAGCAATATTGAATACACTCCAGATGTCTTCTGCACCCAGAAATCCTTTCTACTTTCATTGTAATGACTCTTCCATCGTTTTCAAAAGTTAAGGGCATAGCATATTTGATAAAGGCATCTTGTTTGATGTGACAGTTACCATAGTAACTATTCTTTTTCTACTTAACAATTATGTTATCTCAAGTCATCTAGATTACGCATCCACATTCTCTTCTCTTTTTGGCCTCTCCTTCACACCATCCTTTACATACCAGTTTTCATAAATTAACACGAATTCTGTTCATCAAAGCTCATTCTGAATTCAATTGCTAACTGGCTGAAATTTGAAAAAGGCTTCAGAATACTGGAAACTGATAAATAAGTATTCACTTCAGCTGGGAAGCATACGTAAGGTGTAAAGTCCTGCGAAAAGATGCTTTTCATGTATAGCTTACTGAACCTGCATCAATAAGCCGGCATCATATCCTCATGATACATGAAATTTTACCAATTTAAGTCATGCATCTAAGAAAACATAAAACATGATCTGAACTACAAAAGTAGTTCATTAACTAAACCTTTTAATAATCACACAAGTCAAAGAAATCTTGACAGAAATGTTAAATCTTGCTTGTTGAGCAATAGGAACAGCATCAGTACCTCATGTGGAAGACTTCTGATATGTTACACAGTGTCCTAAAATCTAAGGATCTATACTCTATACTTACAAAAAGGACTTACATATACTTTAAAGATTTATGCTTTATATTTACAAAGCATAAAAAGAACCAAAAGTCCTCTCATATATTTAGTAGTCTCTTTATTTTGTTAAAAATGAACGAAAATGTATTTGTGAAATATCAGTATCTAATTTGTCCTGGTGAGCACTAATTATTTAGCCAATATTTTTTGACTATCAAAAATGAGTTTTATAATTTTATTCATGAACCATAGAAAATTTAATACCATGCTTTAAAACTTTAAACTATTTTTTTAATTTTAAAAATATTCTAAAAAAACATGCTCACCTGCATTGGAACCCCAGCTGATGAAGGTGGGTAATGTGCTGGAGGATGGAGCTTTGAATAAACTGAATACACTGGTGCTTCATTCACCAATTTGTTATAGAGTTCCAGAGCTTCTAAGACTTTTACATTCAACTCAGACAATTCTGAATGCTTCCTGATATAGAAGAAAAGCACTTTAATACTCTTCATAGTTTTTAAGCATATATTTAGCAACACAAATTATTTTTTAATGTAGCACATTTTTTCAAAATATATTTTTACTGATTTCAGAGAGGAAGGAAGAGGGAGAAAAACATCAATGATATGAGAGAATCACTGATCAGCTGCCCCCTACGCACCGCCCACTAGGGATCGAGCCCCCAGTCCGGGCATGTACCCTGACCAGGAATCAAACTGTGACCTCCTGGTTCATAGGCTGACGTTCCAACACTGAGCTACGCCAGTTAGGCAAATATAGCACATTTTCTATTCATATTTTAAATAGTTCTTTATATACAGGGTGGGGCAAAAGTAGGTTTATAGTTATGAGTATGCAAAACACAGAACTTATTCTTATATTATTTGCCATACGAGAAACTGTAAACCTACTTTTGCCCCACCTTGTACAATCCTACTTGCCCTAAACCAGGAATCCAACCCTCCAGCACAGATACACACCAGCCTGAGGGAGCTAATTTTTCTTACTACTACATTTCCTTCAAAATTTTTATGTATCATTAGTGGAAAGTTGCTGTAGAAATTTAATGAAACTGAACATCCTATCGAATAAAAGACAAAAAGGGTAATTGGCCCTAGCCAGTTTGGCTCAGTGGATAGAGTGTTGGCCTGCGGACTGAAGGGTCCCGGGTTCAATTCCGGTCAAGGGCATGTACCTTGGTTGCGGGCACATCCCCAGTGGGAGGTGTGCAGGAGGCAGCTGAAAAACAGGAGGAGGAATTATTTAATTCTTATAATAACTAGCTAATGTGACTTCATAAAACTAGTCCTTTCCACACCTCATAAAATGCAATCAAATCATAATTTTGGTGCTAGGAGAATTTTGTTCCATGTGTTAGAGATTTCTGTTGGAAACTCAATTACAAAGAAAAAAAAATTCTCAATTTCGGAAAGAGTCCAGGCCTTAATTAAAAATCTTAGTAGAAGAAAGAACTCAGGCAAGACCCAGAGTCTGCTATGAAATACAATATGACTGAAATAAAAACACAGTCACAAACAAAATCATGCATATTTCCATTTGCTTATATTCATGAAAGGATCAACTGAAAAAATTTTTTAATAATTATCCCTGAAAATGAAAATGATGTTATATAAACTAGTCTCTACTGCTTTTATTTGTTGATTTCTTTTGAGAAAGTGAGTGAAACGAGATATCTTATTATGTAAAAACAAACCCAAATAAGAGAATATATTTTCAATTTGCCCAAGGAACTCCAGAGAAAATCCTTCTGACTTAGTACCCGTCTGTCCCGCTGGGAGGAATAAACAACTCCCTTTGCAACTGACAAGTTCATAGAAGTTACATGGTCACTTTATCAGGCATCCATCCAGCCTGTTTATTAAAACACATTGTATGCGGGAAACGTATTTATACATTTTACGTATTTATACGTTCTACCAGTGTAGTAGAGCACGGGACACGTATTAATACGTTTCTTATAGACTAGCAGTAGAATGCGGGTAACGTATAAATACGTAAACTAAAGTTATCGTAATTTTACTGAACGTTGCCATTTGCGCAAAAATGGCTCGCGCCACCTGTTAGCGCGCGATAAAAACTACCCACAAACAATGTGTTAAAAGTAGCTCTTTTTCATATATACGCAAGAGGCCTAAGAGACAAGGGGCAGAGGCCAGCAAACAGACAGACACAGGGCTCGCAAATAAATGAGCTGGCCTGAGACCTATCAAGACTTATCACCTATCCTCTTTAAGAATGTTATACCTGAAACAAACAAAATATGCTGTTTCCTCTCTTGCATGTGTGACTGTATGAGGTAGGTCATACTTTCAGAAGTATCAGTTGTAAACCACACAGGAAGCTTCAGACATTAGTGTCCATGCTAACAGAAGTATGGCTAAGAATTAACCACAGGCTCCTTTTCCAGTTTGATCATTCATTGACCATTAACACCCCTGCACCGAAACCAAAGTAGCAGATGTTTAAATAGATAGTTAATGCTTTCCTCAAAATAAGAACAATAAAATGTGATGAGAATACCACTATCATTCCATTAAGTGCAACAGGGATGTATTTTTCATTTCTGTAGGAAATACAAAGAATTTATTACAAAAGCCCGACGGAACGAAGACTATAATCTCCAGTGACTAGAAAAACTTGCTGCTACTACCCTTCTCTGGTGAAGGCAGTAAGTAAAGTAGTCCCTGTTCTTGTGAGGCTTTATATAGCAGTTCAATAAACAGAATCTAAAAAGGGATGACTATGAAACACTAACGCCTTATTATCCTTATCTTCCCTTCACTATTCTCCCTCAGATAGAAAGCTCTGAGGAACAGAAGGGGCTAAAAATAAATAAAAAGATCAATACCCTGATAGCCTATCTTTCCGTGCTGCTGCTATTTCTAAGAGTAAGAGTAAGAGTAGCCGGGGTAATGAATTTAAAAACACAACAGAAATACAAGGAAGCAAAATAAAAGAAGGTATGTTCATTGGATTTAGCTTCACAAATAAAAGGGAAATTTCATTTGAAAGTTTTACAAATACTAATTCTCATCACATAACAAGACAATGCCTGGCTAAGATCCCTGTTCTCATTTTGCACTCTATACAAATTTATTCTTCATTATTTATTATCCTGCAATTCCAGCCCAAGTAAGAAAATGAAGACTGGCACCATAAGAGCAAGAGTCCATGCTTCTACAGATACTCTGTTGCCATGAAAAAAAATTTTTTTTTACCAAAATAAAAAGTAGCACTTTGCTACTAGTTGGTAAGAGTTTCAGAAACTGAGAAATAATTTCAATAGATTGACCAGACTGACCACAAAGAATCTCACCTATCAATCTCTTCAAGTTTTTCATCGATCATTGGACCCATCTGTTGGCAGATACCTGTAAATATAAACGTATTTTAAAATCTTTAAACTTAAACCAGTTTAAGTAAATTTAAACAATGTTTAACAACAGAGCACCACTATGCAACACCATGCATAATACAAAGAGAATGCTAAAGGAAGGACTATATAAGACCTAATTTTAATACTATTCAGCACCAATATTAATATCATGTGACCAAAGGCAAAGTAAAAAAAACCCAGAAATTCCACTGTGTTCTCTAAAAGTACGAAGTTTTACAGGCTGTGAAATTTGGAGTTATCTCAAAATCTTAAAAATACCTAGGAAACTATCATTAGCTAAGTAAAATAAACTTGAGTCAGTGTATAAAATATGTAATTATGAACAGATGAAATAGGAACATTTTTCATTTATTTAAGCCATTTCACAATTAAACGTGTATTTCCAAATTAAACACTGATATAATGACCACAATATTCCATAGTCATAACTAGACTTTCTTCTATTGAAAGATTTAAGATTTATCCATTGGTAAAGATTTTTCCCTCAAAGAACTTTTTTAAAAGGCATAAAAACGGCGAAACCGGTTTGGCTCAGTGGATAGAGCGTCGGCTTGCGGACTGAAAGGTCCCAGGTTCGATTCCGGTCAAGGGCATGTACCTGGGTTGCGGGCACATCCACAGTGGGGAGTGTGCAGGAGGCAGCTGATCGATGTTACTCTCTCATTGATGTTTCTAACTCTCTCTCTCTCTCCCTTCCTCTCTGTAAAAAAATCAATAAAATATATTTTTTAAAAAAAAGGGCATAAAAACATTTGCTTGGTTTCAATTCCTTGAGGATTATAAAGACATCAGTATGCATCAAATGACTACATTACGAAGTTAACACAGATCATGTATAATTTTGACCTTTAAAATTATACAAGAGAATAAAAACAGGAATAAGAATTTTTAATATTTTGACTCAATTAAGTTATTAATAGGCTGTTATTTCTTATTCTGTCCTTTTTTAGGCTGCCAATCTCTTCGGCCAATTTCATTAGTGGGCTTACAGAAACACAAAGACTTTCTTCTGGAAGAGGATAGGCAGATTTATAACAACAATCTCCAAGTAATATGTTTACTGTGTAACTAACTATACTATTCTGTTTCCTGCCACAGATTTCTAATCCCTACAAGCAAACACAAGGCAGAAGAAATTTAAGATGTTATAAACCACTAAAACATTAGAGGACAGTAAAGTAATCCCTCATATTCACTAAGTACCTTCTAAGTCCAAGAGGTCCTGGGAGTCTGGTTTGGAATCAGTTGGATCTATACTCTGGAGTACCTGCAGGGCTCTATCCATCTTATCCTAAAAAATAATAGGATACTTTAAAAACTTACTAGAGTTTTCATTTCAATGAACATAGAAATTACTCTTTCCAAGCATTTTCAAGGACAGTGCATTTTAAAAGTCGTGATAATTTAACTATTAAACAAAAGAAGGGCTCTACCTCATCTATATAAACAGGCTCAGGCTCTGATATCTTAATTTCTTCTTCTTCATCATCAATTACATTCAATTTGTCCACAGCTGCTATGAAAACAAAGTAAACTTTAAGTTCCTCAACATTTACTACGGTCTTTTAGTCATTCGTTTCTAAGCAGTCTGTATTTATCAATAAGAAAAAAAGGTAATCCTTGAAATAGTACAATCATTGCATTTCATACGTTATTACATATGTTCAATTATTGATGCCACAAATATTTAGCTCTTACTATGTGCCAGGCATTGTTCTAGGCATTGGAAATACACCAGTGAGTGAAACAGACAAGAATACCTGCCCTGATGGCACTTCATTCTAGTGGAACAAGCAAGCAATATTAATGGGAACGATCATAACAGGCATTTTCTGGAAAATGGGTATTACCACTAGAGTGAATAAATATAGAAGAGTAGGGTATTCATTTCTGGAAGGCTGATCAAAAATTGAATCATTTTTTCCCATTAGAAATAATGTAAAATGAATTAATCCATTCCAGACCTCTAAATGATTTCCTGTTTTAACCTTTCTTATATATAGCACATGTCTAATGTACTGTTTAATCTATAAACACTTTAAAAATAAAAAGGACATGAAATGTAAATGAAAATTTAAAAGTGAAATGAACAGTAAAAGAAAAAATTTAATAATAAGCAGCAAAAAAGATGAAAATATTCACAGCACAATTTTCTGAGATATTAACAACATGAGTTTTAGCAGTAAACTGACTCATACTTGCTCATTCTCTTCTTTGTCGCCTGTGCGACACCTGACTTTCTACACTCTTTCCTTGCTATAAAAAAAGTATTTCCTATATGAACAAAAATAGACTTGACCGCAACTTAACTTTAATAATTAAAGCAGCACAATACAAAACGAAAAAAACCTCTCATATAGAGAAGGTTGAAAAATAATTTATATATATACCCTCAAACTATTTAAATGTTAATTGAGTGTTGTTATCATATACTATCTATATATATATAAAAGCCCAGCAACCATTATGGTGGAACAACCAGTCACTATGATGCGCACTGAACACAAGGGGGCAGACACTCAATGCAGGTGCTGCCCCCTGCTGGTCAGTGCGCTCCCACAGCGGGAGCACCACTCAGCCAGAAGCTGGGCTCACGGCTGGCAAGTGCAGCAGCGGTGGTGGGAGCCTCTCTTGCCTCCACGGCAGCGCTAAGGAGCGGCAAGCCAAGCAGTAAGGAGCGAGCAGGCATGCAGTAAGGAGCAAGCAGACAGGCAGTTAGGAGCGAGGGATCCAGACTGTGAGAGTTGGACATTCCCCCGAGGGGTCCCGGATTGCGAGAGGGCACAGGCCAGGCTGAGAGGCATCCCCCCCCCTCCCCCGGTGTATGAATTTCATGCATTGGGCCTCCAGTATTTTAATAAGCAAACTTTGGTAAAAAGAAAATTACAATAAAACTCTGTATAATCAAAGGATCTTTAAGTCCCCTCAATTAGCCACTTCTTTAAAATATTTGCCTAACTTTCAAATATGTCCTAAGAAGCAGAGTTTAGCATAACACAAAAATATAATGAAAACCCAGAATATTTTTTACTTTTAAAACTGCATCTCAATCTCTTCAGCCTATGCCAAGGAGAAATTGCTGTATTGGATCCCGTGAGCATGATTCTATCAGGTTATTAAAAATGGTACCTCCAATTTTCATATCTATTTACAGTCAGACCAGAGGAATAAAAAGTATAAATAGCGGTAAAGTACTTGCTCTAGAATTGGTAAGGATTGGCACCAACATGTCCTGTAATGAATCAGTATAAGGACAGATTGGCTGACTTTAGAATCCCAGCTCTATCACCTACTAGCCACATAAGCCCTCAGCCTCAGTTTCCTTATCTGTAAAATGGGTTAACAAAATTACCCATCTCACAGACTTGTGAGGATTAAATAGTGTACGCAGAGGGCTTAGCAAAATGCCTGATACATGACTGCTCAAACAGCCCTGAGCTCTTTTATTTCTGATCACCATCATCATTAGTATTATTATTAGCTGTTCTTTACACTCAGCTCCCCTCACCTCCCTGCCTGCATCACAAATGGAAGCTTTCTCTGCAAGGTTGACAGCAGCTGAGGGAAACCTATCATCTTGCTAACATTATTATTGTCTGGAGTATCCTAGGATCAAATTAAGGTGGGGAAAAGCCTATCCTAACCCCCGTAACCACAGTTGGCACTTGTCAACCAGCCCCTAGCCCAGTGATGGCGAACCTTTTGAGCTCGGCGTGTCAGCATTTTGAAAAACCCTAACTTAACTCTGGTGCCGTGTCACATATAGAAATTTTTTGATATTTACAACCATAGTAAAACAAAGACTTATATTTTTGATACTTATTTTATATATTTAAATGCCATTTAACAAAGAAAAATCAACCAAAAAAATGAGTTCGCATGTCACCTCTGACACGCATGTCATAGGTTCGCCATCACTGCCCTAGCCCCACTGCCCCTTCTTCAATACTGTGGTTCAATGATGAATAAAACCAGTATCCTTTGTATTGAACCGACACAAACTGCCTCTTAAATCACAAATAGGTTGATTTAAATATTTACTTGGGCACAAATTATTTTAGGCATTATATGTCGCTACATATGTTAACTCTCAGAAGATTTAAAACACCATGATAAAGAAATAATTCTTGGAATTGACATGGATAAGTTAACCCCTTAAAAATGGTAAGAAGTAGGTTAAATTGTATTGCCTATAAATGTTTTAAAACAAGAGTTAAATGCCAATTTACTTTATATTCAAAACTGAAGCATAAAAATCAAATGAAAAAAACTTGAATCAATTTAACCTTCCCTAAGATTTAACTTACCTGCCTCCGACTCCATGTTTAAATTAGCTGTTACAAAATTAGATGGGAAGAGTCCTATTCCTCTATGATTTTCTCCTTTCCACCAGTTGGCATCACTAAAAATATAGTGCAAAAATGTCATTTTTCCTATACATTTCAATGCATTTGTGTCAAGATGAATTATAATAAAATTTAAATTTAGCCTCCTTTGAAAAATACTAGTTCACATACAACTATATTTAAAAGTAGGTCTTAAATTTAATAAAAGATATAGAAAAGCACAAATAAAACAAATCCATATTCTCATACTTACATTTAGAATTAGCAATTGTTCACATACAATTCCAGGCTTTTAAAATAATAAAAAGATTATAGATAACACTGAAGTCCCCTTTATCAACAACCCACATCTATCCTACCACACCACCACCATAAAGCTGCTATTGTAGCCTTCTTGTCAGTGTATTTTTTATAGATTTACAAATATCTTTAAGCCAACTCTATATAGTTATAGATCTTTTCAATTATATTTTAATACTTTCAGATTTTTTTCAGATGTTTATCCTTTTTAAAGTTCTATCATACGAATATGGCATATTTGATTTATCCATTCCCTTACAGATGGACATTTAGGAATTCCAATATTACACCATTACAAAGATTGAGGCAATGATCACTCTAGATTCGGGGACACACCTGCAACACTTCTCTCTAGGCTTATACACAAACATGAACTTACTGGGCCATCCTATATAATAAAGCCCTAATATGCAAATCGACCGAACTGCGGAACAACCAGTGGCTATGACGCACACTGACCACCAGGGGGCAGACACTCAACGCAGGACGCTTCTGTATTGTCTGCCCCCCACCCCAAGAGGTAGGCGACCAGTGACGGCAATAGGGGGTTGGGGCCAGCCAGTGGGCGGCGCCAGGATGCCAGCCAAGGCGGGTGCCAGCGGGGGCCCCCTGATTGCCCTGTCTGCTGGTCGCCCCACAGATTGGCCCTGATCGCCAGCCAGGCCTAGAGACCTTACCCTATATATTGGGAACAGTCTCTTAGATTTAAAAATTAAAACCTGGCAAGGCTAACACTAAAAAAACAGGATGATGCAGCAATGATCTGCATGGACTCTGGTTTGCACATTTTGAGGTCAGCCCTTATAACTGTATGACAAAGCTAATTACTTAACTTCTCTCTGCTTCAGTTTTTCCACCCATTAGATGGGGAAAATGGTACTACTGCCTCAGAAGGATCATGTTATATACTACTTTTTATAATCAGGGCAAAAAGATGTAGCTACCCATACAACAGCAAGATGCCTTTCACCTGTATGAACAGTCTGGTCACTGGTGCATGCAGCATCCCGGATTGCAAAAGGGATGTCCGACTGCTGATTTAGGCCCAATCCCCTAAACCGGCAGTAAGACACCCCCCGAGGGCACAGGCCAGCTTGAGGGACGACCCCCTCCCATACACGAATTTCATGCACTGGGCCTCTAGTAGATATAAGCATTTCCCATTTTATTAGATAGTGCCAAATATTTCCTAAAGGGGTTATGGCAATTCACACTCTTTCCCTAAGTAGCATGTGAGAAAGTCATTTCCCCTCGTGCACATTAACTATCCAAGCAACATGATACCATTCAGGAGAGAAATCACATCTGCTGTGCTCATCTGCACTTCCCCAGTATTCATGTGTGCTTGCTGGCCATTCAGAGTATACAAACTGCTCAATCAGGTCTCCTGTCCATTTCTGCCCCCACTGGGTTTTCGCATTTTTTTCATGCATCTGTAGTTCTTTCTGTATTCTGGATAGCTATTGTCTGAACTTCATTATGAAAATACCTTCTCTCAAACTGTCACTTGTCTATTAACAAACGTGTATGGTTTCTTTTATTCCACTGTGTTTTTTGTTCCATGTTATCAAATTTAACAATCTTTTTATGGATTACACTTTTATTTGAAAGAAATCTTTATCCTTAAATTCCTAAATCTCTTCTATATACTTGTACTTAATAGTTTTCTTTTTTATCTCTCTCTTTAATTCATCTGGAATGAAATTTTAAGTCCTGTGTGAAGCTGAATGAAATTTTATTTATACCATATAAAGAACCATTCACACCAGCAAAACTTACTGAAAAATATCTTTTTTACTGATTTATGATATCCTATCTTTCAAACAGCAAGCTGCTATCTATTCATGAACCTGTTTCTGGATTCTATTCTGTTGCAATAGTCTATATTTACTTACTACACCTTATTAATATGCCTTGGTACCTGGCAGGGAAAGGACCCTCTCATACGTTCACATTTCTATATTAATATTAAAATGTTTCAAGTTCTCTATAAAAAGTTGTTGGGATTTTAATTGGAAATGCACTGAATTTATGCATTCATATGGGAAAAATGAAATGTACAATATTAAGGTTTCTTCACCATGAACTCAGTAAATGTTGTATGTATTTCTATTTCTTTAAAAGAATTTTATATAATTTTGTCCATAAAGGCCTTATACATCTTTGTTAGGTTTATTTATTCCGAGGTCATTATAATTTTTGTTACTGTTGAGAGTGGCATCTTTTTCTATTATACTTTCTAAATAGTTGTGATTATAGTAAAGCATACCATTGATTTTATATGTTGAGCTTGTAGCCAACAACCTTAATGAACTCTTATCAGTTTTAATAGTTTGTCCACCAAGTCTCTTGGACGTTCTATATGGACAATCATAAAATCTGAAAATAATGGTAAGTTTATCTATTCCTATTCAAAAATTTTACTTATTGAGCGGGCATTCTTAAAGATGAAACTTAAGGATAAATTAACTTCTATGATTCTGCAACTTTATTTCATTTAAAAAGTACAACAAAGAGAATTTACTAAGTCATAATTCACATGCTGGCACCAAGATGGAACTTCTAATTTACAGGTCAAGGCCGAGGAAGGGTTAAAGGCTTCCCAGAGGATATAAAATCTGATATGGCTTTTGACGTTTCAGTACGCACTCACCAGAAGGAAAAGGAAATGAGGGCTGAGGAAATAAAAATGCCCTTCGCCATTCTGGTTAAGCAAGAAAATTAAAGACCAAAGAAATAAAATACACTGAGGTAAACAAAGTCATTTTGTCTCATTTTAGGGCTCAAAATAAACCTAAACCTAGCCTCTCTTTTAAGATACTGACTTCCTAACTAAAACAATTTATTTGTTATAGCTTATTAATATGCCTTGATACCTGGCAGGGAAAAGATCCTCTCATACCTTTAACGACAATGGCTGAAGATAAATGAAGCCTTTTATGGATATGATAATCATGTGAGAAAAGTGCTATTTCTGCCACAAACATACAAATAGTAAACCTGGAAACTTAGTAATCATGTGGGGGTCTTTTCTTAAAATTACCTGTTTTACTTTTTAATTTGGGAACAATCTTTCTAAACTTTGGAATCCCTTGCAAACCTTCCTTGCAAGTAAAGTTCCTTTTCTTTTCTAAATGCGCTTGCTTCCTTTGACAGGGCTTTCCAGGCAGAGAGAACCAAATGTACAATGCCACAAAAGTCTAATCACAACATGGCATTTTTGGAACTGCAAGAATTCCACTTATTTGAAATGGTATATACAGAACAAACAAGGAGTGGTGAGATAAAGCTAAAAATGGAAAAAGTAAAAAAGCCTTTTGGTACACTGTTAATAAGAAATTGTGCCTTTTCTATCAGTTCCATGTTTCTTCAATTGAAGTCCAAGAATGCTGTATTTTCAAGGGACTTTTTCAAGTTCTACATGTGAAATTCTTTATTTTATGTTTTCATTTCCACAGCAATATAAATATAATGAATACAGTCATATTCTGAATCATCTAGAACAGGGGTCCTCAAACATTTTAAACAGGGGGCCAGTTCACTGTCCCTCAGACCGTTGGAGGGCCGGACTATAGTTTAAAAAAAACTATGAACAAATTCCTACGCACACTGCACATATCTTATTTTGAAGTAAAAAACCAAAACGGGAACAAATACAATATTTGTATTTGCATGTGGCCCGCGGGCCGTAATTTGAGGACCCCTGATCTAGAATATAGATTCTAGATGACCTGATTTTAACCTAAGACTACTACTTAACTTTAGTTTGCCTTTCTTTAAAATCTTGCAGTGGTAACCAATCACCCAGAATGACAACATTTAACCTATACATGCTGATAACTATGTCTATGGCAATTTTAAGACTAGAATATTCTGTCTTCAAAACAAGGGCAATCAACTTACACATCCCATCACATTCATGTTGAATTCTCTTAGCAGTTACAAAGAAAAAAAAAAGTTCTTTTTTGCAGTGATAAGTCTCAACTGAAAATCGTTTTGTAAGAGTCTAAATAATTTAATGAATTTGTGCTTTAATTAGACATCAGTAAAAATAACATGTGCAGCACAATAACATAACCCTTTACTCAGTGCAAGCTTGTAGACTATAATAGGTATACAAACACCAAAGAATGTCAAGAGACAGAATATTTATGAAGGACTCACACAGTTACAAAAGAAAAACTCAGAGATTCGGTTATCACAGCACAGGGTAATACAGACATTCTGGAGATAGCGATGAAGTACCTGTGCTTTACCTACCTTGTGAGCCAGCAATTTATTTTAGAAAAAATTTTATTACATAAAAGTAATGCTCAAAATTTGAATCTCAGAGTAAAAACTACTCCTTTTTAGATTTGTTTTTATTTATGTCTTTAATTTTATAATTATATGAGAGGCCTGGTGCACGAAATCATGCACCAGTGGGGTCCCTCGGACTGGCCTGTGGGATCGGGCCGAAACTGGTTCTCTGATATCCCCTGAGAGGTCCCAGATTGTGAGAAGGTGCAGGCCAGGCCGAGGGACACCACCAGTGCACGATCGGGGCCGGGGAGAGACACGGGAGGTTGGCTAGCCTGGGAGGGACTGTGGGGAGAGCTCCAGGGCGTGTCCAGTCCAACTGGCTCAGACCCCAGCAGGAAGCTCACCTACTGGTCCGAGTGTCTTCCCCCTGGAGGTCAGTGTACATCATAGCAATTGATCAGCCAGTCAACTGTCTGCCCCCTGGTGGTCAGTGCATGTCATAGCGAGTGATTGAGCGGCCTTACCATATCATTAGCATATTATGCTTTGATTGGTTGAACGGCCGACTGGACAATCGGACACTTAGCATATTAGGCTTTTATTATATAGGATAAGAGTTTCAGAAGTGTAAACCTAGGTTCTTTTGTAAATATTCTCACTAAAACAACACTCAGAAGCCTGACCTTTCAGACTGTCACCATTCAGAGCCCACACTATCTCTTCACCTTCACATCTATTTACTCTCCTTCAGGGATGATGTGCTTGATTCCAAAGGGTTATTTTTAAAAAAGGAAAAAACTTCTGTGAACACAGTGTTATCTTGACTGCCTGAGACCTTTGTTTTCCTATTCTCAGTTATTGCAATATTTTTCTGTCCTTTCAAAATCAAAGTTCATCTGAAATGGACTCTGGATAAGCCTTCTTTCCCAGATGCTTGCATCACATGCAAATCTGTTCTCTTCTGGACCCCAACACTGCCTCTTTTATGGCATTCACATAGAATTCCATACAATTACATGCATAGCAATTTTATTTATTTAGGTTTTTAAATGTTTTTTATTTATGCCCGGCTGGCATGGCTCAGTGGTTGAGCATTGACCTATGAACCAGGAGGTCATTGTTCAATTCTGGCTCAGGGCACATGCCCAGGTTTCGGGTTTGGTCCCCAGTGCAGAGTGTGCAGGAGACAGCCAATCAATGATTCTCTCTCATCACCGAGAATCTATCTCTCTCTCCCTCTCCCTCTCCCTTCCTTTCTGAAATCAAGAAAAATACAAAATAAAATATTTATTTATTTTAGAGGGAGAGGGATAGAAACATAGAGAGAGAAACATTTATCAGCTGCCTCCTACAAGCCCTCTACTGTGGACTGGGCCACAACCCGGGCATGTGCCCTGACCGGGAATAGAATCTGTGACCTTTTGGTTCATGGGTCAACTCTCAACCACTGACCCACACCAGCCAGACCTGTATAGTAATTTTAACTCCCTTACTTTATTCTAGGTTTTAGAAGATAGAACTGTGTCCTCATTTTAAGAATTAGGGAGGAGCGGAGCATAGCTTTTGGTTGCTTTGACCAAAGGTAATATAGCTTTATGTCTTCCTAAAATTGACTTGCCAGTAATTTTTGTATACAAAATCCCCAATGTAAATGCATTTAGATAACTGAATATTTATGTTTCCCAACTGTGATACTCACTTAATACATCTTTTTTGCAAGATATAAAGTAAAAATCAAATTTAACAAAACAACAAGAAAAATCATATTATCTCGTCTAACTTTTATAAGTTTTATTTTAGGAAAAACAATTAAGATATGAACAGGTCCTATGATATACTGAAGTCAAAGAGCTGAGTATCCAGGGTTCTAAAGTAAGGATATGATCCTGAACTTCAAAATATTCCAGAAATAATGACTGAAAACATACCTGTCATCCAAAACAATAATAATTTCACCACGTTTAAAGGTGAGTTCATTGTCCTCAACGGCTTCAAAATCATATAAAGCTCTCACTTTCCTTGCAACTTTATTATTTAACTGAACTTCTGCAGATGGATATAAGGATTTTGTTTCCGTATGCTGCTGCTTCTGCTCTTGCAATGATAATTCAATAGCTAGTTTGAAAAATTAAAATGAAAAAGGTAGCCAGAATTAGTTCTGATTTTTCGAAGTTTAAAAAGAAATATTAGATAACGTAATATTTAGTAAGAATAAAGCAAGTCAGTATTTTGTTTAATTAAACACTAAGCAGTTAACTTTCTTGAGGGGCAGAGAATCATGACATTTTTTAAAATAAGGTTTTTGCTCATTCCTGATTATAACAGTCTGTCATATACAGCAGCTATTATTTTTATAGCGAACAGATTGTGACATTATAAAATGGGTAGCTTTCCATATAGGACAAGCCGTGCACATATATTTCTGTGCTTGACTCATAACTTTGGCATTAAAGAAAAGGTGAAATGTGAGCTCTCCAAAGGTAGGACATTAAACACATATTACTGACAAAGATAATGAATTAAATTAATCTTATCACGTCAATTGTTTTCCTTACTTTTCAGACTCTATTAGTGTCTAGAAATAATGACTAGACACTAGTCATTTGAAAATCCTAAAATACTAAAAGTATACCCAGTTTTATTATAATATTTATTTCAATAAAGTGTTCTGGCCAGGATGTTCCCAGTAATACCAAATTACACGTTTGATGACTTACCTTTAGCTATGTCTTCATCTTCTTTGTTTTTGTTCGATGACGTACCATTCTTGGCAGCAGTTGAGACAATCTGTAAATGTACAACTAAAATAACACAACTATCCTTTCAAAGAAAACACAAGCTCTATAATTACTCACACATGCTAATTTAAAATAAAACTGATATTAACTGAGTTTCATTTAAAAGTGAAGTTTTTTATGCTAACTTTAAGTAGTTGTTTCCAAATACTAAAATAAAAGATCAGAATTTTCATGAAAACATTATAAACTCAAAAGACACAACTGGCTTATACCCCACATAAGTCTTAGTAGCTGACACAGAACTTGGCATACAGAAAGCGCATGAATAATAATCTTTCCCGATTGCACTTTCTGATCTAAATAATCCAAGGTCCCTTACTCAGTGAGAGGCGCTGTATCACTATCGGCGGAGAGCTACCAGAGAAGGAAGTGGCAGCAAGAAGCCATGCAAATTACTGAGGAGGAGGAAGGACAAAGACAAGGAGTGCAGTTCTAGGAATGCTTGCTAAGCCCCCTTTTACTACTCATTGTGCAGCTCTTCAGGCATAGCAGAGGACTAAAGAAGGTCATGCTTAAACTTAAAGGTATGAAAGACACATATGTCCAGGATTCTGAATCATCAACCAGTTGGTTAACACAGATTTTTTTAAGAATGACATGCAGAAAGGACAGAGCAGGAAAATGCTTGCTTTTTTTTTTACTTATAAGACTTCTGTTCTAAAAATGTACCTTGAATCCTTAGACCTGGTCATCTATAAAGATTCTTTTTGTCTCTTTAGTCTACAGTCTAATATATATATATATATATATATATATATATATATATATATATATATATATATATATATATATATATATATTTTCCCCTTCTTAGTCTCTTTCCCTAGCACATATCATAGCATGATTAAAACAGATCTTGCCCAGATTTTACATAAAATACATACCCTCAAAATAGTATAGGGTCAACCATGGGTTTGAATAAAGCTCTTACCTGAGAACTTGTTGAAGGAAAAGTAATTCCTTCTTCTTTCATAGATTTAATAGTTGCAGATATCAGACTAAACTGAGGGTCCTTTTGAAATTCTTCTGACCACTCCACCATTAAAGATTTCAATTTTTCACATACTTTAGGATGAGCCTTTAAAAAAAGGCAAAGAAAAAACAATTGTGGTTAAAATTAGTACGTGAATTATTTAACAACAAAGAGAATTATCACCGAAATTTTCTTTGCTTAAACATCAACAAAAGGCCAACAATATCTAGCCTGGATGAGTACTTGATAGATATTTACATTTTAAGATACAGTTATTTCTTGAGAAATTACCCTTTTTGAACATCAATTTCTAAGCCTTACTGTAATGACAACAAATCTTTTATATTCAGAGATCAGTTTTCCTATGTTTTCTTAACATTAACATTTTTATGCCAACCAAACAAAAATCTGGTGCTTCAAGAGTTTCCATTTCAAAGAAATCAGTAACACCAACCCTGTAGGGAAGACCCCCTCCATCCTGCTCTAAACTAAAAGCCCCCTTTGCTCTCCATCTCTAATGGGAATCGTACAGACAGACGGTGGTTCATCTGGACTCTAGTAACAGAAACCTGAACCTGAACCTCAGCTATGCTACTTACTATCTGGCACGACTTTGGACAAGTTACTTAATTTCTAACCCTCAGTTTCTGCATCTATAAAATAAGAATGACAAGAGAAGCTAACTCCTAAGTGTTGTCAACACATTAAACAAGAGTATATGTAAAATGCTTAAAGCAGCGGCTGCCAACTAACCATCGGTGAAGACCACCAGCTATTATCATTAGCATTATGCTTTGGGAAAGAAAACAGTTTTTGGTGCTACAAGTGAAAACAACAAATTTTAGAACAGTATTTCATTACAAATTTATCTAAAATTGATTTTATTTACAATACTTTATTAATGCTCATATAGTTAAAATGACATAGAGTACATACATATTTTAATAACTTAAATATCTTTTAAAAATTTACCTTATTTTTTATCACAGCACGTACTTCTGTTGCAAAATCACGGGAACATACTTCTAAATGAAATATTTTTCCACAGTTTGCCACACAAGCCTCAAGAAGCTGTAATTAAAATAAAAATCAATATAAATATGTTGAGATAGTATCTTAATAAAATATACATTTAAAATTTTGATAAAATAATAACGACTTTTACTTACAGTTAATGCCTGCAGAGCAACATGAGGAACCTTATGATTTACCCTTTTCATTATGGCTTTTAGGCAATCTTTTGCTCTAAGAAAAAAATGAAGGGTAAGTATTTATTCAGAATTTCAAATCAAACATTAAAAATATGAGGTATACTACTACCAAAAAACTTTAAATTTAAAAATAAAATCCTGCAAACTTTACTTTACTTCATTATGGGAATAAATCTATAAAACGACTCTACACAATCTTATGTTCATAGACTTGTAGAAGTTAAAAAAAAATAAAAGCTTGTTGCAAAAGTTACATATTCCAAAACCAAGAGCCAAATCATTTCAAAAAAGGTCCGTCAACACAAGAGAACTATTATCATATAAAAATATATTTTCATTTGTTCAAGACAGACTTAGCTTTCAGACAGCAAATTCTTATGTTCAAAAGTGAGCAAGATAAACAGTCTTTAAGGTTTCAGTGTAAACATGCATGAATGGACCCTGAAAAACGTAATATTAAAACATGCTTTCATCAGTCTTCTAAACTTCTAAAGTATAATTCAGCTTAATTGCTACATCTCCCCAAAAGTACCCTTTTTTATATTCACTTTTTTCATTATGATGTTATTCACCTATTCATTACTGAAAGATTTTTCAGCATATTACCTATTACATTTATCTACTTCATTATTAAAAGACTCCCATACATGTCTAAGTTACAAGAGAAATTCCTGAACAACTAGTCAATGCATTGTTAATATGTCTCTACTGTGTCACGGATTTATGTATTTTAATTTATCTCAGGTTTTCAGTTGAACTCTTTTCCATTTGTTCTTTAAGGATAAGGTCTATCCCATAAATCCTGCCACCATGATCACTTTATTTTTATTCCCCCCAAAATAAATAGTAAAACCCCATTTTCTTTTCTAAGTTACACCAAGAAAAGAGACACAGGTTACTAAGTCCCTAGACATTTACTGAGCATGATGGGCATCTTACCCATTAGGAGTGCTTCCAACTTTGTCACATATGTCCATAATAAGACTCCAATCTTCCGTAGTGTTGTACTCATTTGTGGCTTTTTCTATAAGATATCAGCACACACAAAAATTAGGACATATGTTATGTAACATAAAATACTAAGAAAGGCATAGAATAAGCCCTGCCTTTGCTTTTGCTAAATATAAAAGAACTATGAAAAAAACTTCAGAAGATATGGTATTTTTACTAATTTTAATTTTAAATAATGTTGTAAGGTGCACCAATAAAGTGTCTTCTAAATATCCTATCTAATAAAAGAGAAAGATGGTAATTGGCATACGACCGCTACCCTTCCCATTGGCTAATCAGGGAGATATGCAAATTAACTCCCAGCCAAGATGGCGGCCGGCAGCCAGGCAGCTTGAAACTAACATGAGGCTTGCTTGCTTCAGTGATGGAGGACTCCAACATTCCCCACCTGACTTGCCGGCCTCTCAGCTGCAACTCTAAGCAACTATGTTGCAAATATAGAAGCTAAAAAACCCCCAGAAACCTGCTTTACTCAGCCGAGCTTCAGCCAGCCGGACCGCAACATTGTATCAAATACAGACGGTAAACAAAGGCCAGAAATCTGTTTTCAGCAGCCGAGGCCTCAGAGCTAAAGCTGGCCCAGAATAAAAAAAAAAAAAAAGAAAAAAAGGAGCAGTTGGGAGCTTCAGTCACCCATCAGGCTGAAAACGGCCCTCAGCCCCTCAGCCAGACTGGCCAGGCACCCCAGTGGGGACCCCCACCCTGAAGGGTGTGTGACCAGCTGCAAACAGCCATCATCCCCTCACCCAGGCTGGCCAGGCACCCCAGTGGGGACCCCCACCCTGATCCAGGACACCCTTCAGGGCAAACCAGCCAGCCCCACCCATGCACCAGGCCTCTATTCTATATAGTAAAAGGGTAATATGCCTCCCGGCACCCGGATCAGCGGAGCCGCGAGGTCTCCCAGCACTGGAATCAGCGTGACAGGGGGCAGCACCCAAAACCTCTGATCACCCTGCAGCTCTGTGTGTGACAGGGTGCAGCGCCCCAACCCCCTGATCCGCCCTGCTCTGTGTGTGATGGGGGATGGTGCCCCAAACCCCCTGATAGGCCCTGCTCTGTGAGTGACAGTGGGGAGCTCCTCACCCGCCTCATCAGCCCTGCTCTGTGTGTGACAGGGTACGGAGCCCCAACCCCCCTGATGGGCCCTGCTCTGTGCATGACAGGGGGCAGCGCCCCAACCCCCTGATCCGCCCTCTTCTGTGCGTGACAGGGGGTGGCGCCGCAACTTCCCTATCGACCCTGCCTTGAGTGTGACAGGGGGCGGTGCCCCAACCCCCCAATTGGCCGTACCCTGAGCGTGACTAGGGGTGGCATCGCAACCTCCAGATCCGCCCTGCTCTATGCATGACAGGGGCGGCGCCCCAACTCCCCAATCGGCCCTGCTCTGAGCCCAACCAGGGGCTGCACCTAGGGATTGGGCCTGCCCTCTGCCACCCGGGAGCAGGCCTAAGCCAGCAAGTCGTTATCTCCCAAGGGGTCCCAGACTGCGAGAGGGCACAGGCCGGGCTGAGGGACCCCCTCTCCCCCCCGAGTGCACAAATTTTTGTGCACCGGGCCTCTAGTCTATATATAAAAGGCTAAGTGACCATCTGACTGTCCGACCAGCCAGTACCTATGATGCGCACTGACCACCAGGAAGCAGATGCTCAACGCAGGAGCTGCTGAGCTGTGGTGACTTAGCAGCTGCGGTTCTCAGTATGTCAGAGAACCGGTTTTAGCCCAATCCCCACAGGCCAGGCTGAAGGACTTCACCTGCCAGAGGGACCCCCGCTCACTCCGCAGACGGCCTTCGAGCCAAGGTGCCACCCCAAGAATTCTAATTTCCTTTCAATGTGCATGAATCCGTGCACCAGGCCACTAGTAGTTAATAATAATAACATTTACATGAACTTTTTAAACAGCTTTACTGAAATATAATTCACATTCTAATAAAATTTGCCCATGTAAAGTGTGAATAAATTTATATTCACAATTTGATGTTTTTAGTATAATTAGAGACTTGTGAAACTATCACCACTATCTAATTTTAGAACATTTTCATTACCCTAAAAAGAAATCCATACCCATTGGCAGTCACAGTATAGTCTCGCCCCATCCTCTCCACCCTAGTCCACTAATCTACTTTGTATCTCTATAGGTTCCTATTCTGGATTTTTCATATAAATAAAATCATGCAGCATATGGTTTTTACTGACTGCCTTCTTTAATTTAGCACAATGTTTTTAAGATTCACCCATGTTGAAGAATGTATCAGTACTTTACTTCGTTTTATTGCTGAATATTATTCCATTGTATAGATAATACCTTATTTTATTTCACCACCAGTTGGTGAACATTCCTGTATTTTTTTTTTAACTTCTTGGTTAATATAAATAAGGCAATGCTGCTATGAATGCTTGTGTACAAATTTTTGTGTGGATGCATGCTTTTATACCTCTTTGATATATACCTAGGAGAATTGCTGAATCTCACAGTAACTCTATTTAATTTTATTAGGATGTGGCAGTTTTTCAAAGCATCTGTACCATTTATTTTCCTACTAGCAATATGTGAATGTTTCATATATAGTTTTAAAACACTCCAAAAATATACTATATTGCCCTCACTGGTGTGGCTCAGTTGGTTTAGTGTCATCCCATGCATCAAAAGGTTGCCAACTTCATGCTCACCTTTTCTCTTTGCTTATGGTGGAGTTTTATTTGTGCTGAACAAATCAATAACTCTTTTCTTTTAATAGTATCTTTCACCATTGTTTTCAACTACCTGAAGATTAAATATTTACCTATATCAGTGGTTCTCAACCTTCGAGCCCTTTAAATACAGTTCCTCATGTTGTGACCCAACCATAAAATTATTTTCGTTGCTACTTCATAACTGTAATGTTGCTACTGTTATGAATCCTCATGTAAATATCTGATATGCAGGATGGTCTTAGGCGACCCCTGTGAAAGGGTCGTTCGACCACCAAAGGGGTCGCGACCCACTGGTTGAGAACCGCTGACCTATATTCTCTTGTGTATATATACTGTTTCTCTTTTATGGGTAAATCTTTAGTCTACTCAGAAATTTCATTTAGCATATGGTGTGATAGGCACAGATAGAAAAATATTCTTACACAATATCTGAAGTAGATCCAGCATCTAAGAAACTATCCTTTCCTCTTTATTTGAGAAACCAGAATCATTTATTATCAAATCTTAACACACAATTTGGCCATGTGAAACACAATTAAATGTGAAACCTATGCAATACCCTCCAAAACCCTTCTAATAATTTCAAAAATATCTAAACAGAATATTTTTATTTGACTAATTATATAGAAAATTAAAAGCCCT
The DNA here is from genome assembly GCF_963259705.1 of Myotis daubentonii. NCBI lineage: Eukaryota > Metazoa > Chordata > Mammalia > Chiroptera > Vespertilionidae > Myotis > Myotis daubentonii. The sequence continues at coordinate 62,311,245 of NC_081846.1, read as the reverse complement.
GATTTGAATACCCTATCCAGCAGAGTATTACTCTCTACACATGTAGGGCTCATGATTACTCTTTGTGAAAAGTATAAAATCTGAAGATTTTATAATAGCCTGCCAAAAAGAATTCCATTTTTCAAGTGAACAAAATAGCAGTTAAGTTATGTACTTAGGAGCATTTTCAACTCCTGGAAAAATTTTAAATATTATAATTAAGGAAACATTCTTTGATAGCATGTCACTTTGCCCAGTGTTGGAGCCATATCTCACATTATCCTATGTCAAATGCATAGAAAGTAAGGAGTTAAATGAGCTCTCCTGGGGCCTGTCTGCTAAATTTCCAGGGTTTCGTGGGTGTAAGTCATAGCATTTCATCACCAGGTTTTGATTACTACCTATAGAGAGCTTCATCTACCCAGTGAAACATTTCAGAAAGACTCTAATAATATCATAAAAGAAACAGTCCATAAATAAGGCTCCCCTTCCACAGAGTCCATTATGTTCAACATATAGCTTTAAAAAGAATTCAAGTCTACTCATAAAACTTTTAATAAAATAGGCTCTATCAGTAATAAAAAAAATTAACCATATAAAATAAGAATGCCCACAAGAGATCTTTAAAGCTCCTCCAACTATGTTTGGAAATAAGAACTCATGACTGATCTGCTTCCAACCATGACAAAATATCTGGTACCAGATTTGCTATTCTACCAAAAACAAGTATAAAACAGGCCAAAATATATGAGGCAACTGTGTTCAGAAAATGAATAATAGTGTAGGTCGAGATCTTTCAGGGGAAGGAAATATGAAATGAACCTCACGATGGCCCCAGATTTCTGCCTGGGAAGACTTTCCTGTCCCAACATAAGGAAAACCAGCCCTAGTAGAGCAACTCAGAGACAGAGACCAGATTTCTGAACACATGCTTCTTGTTAATCAACACCCCTCCCAGTGCGCGCGCGCGCACATAGGCACACAGACAGACACACACACAATTGAGACGCAAGATGAAGTCTAGGAGAGATCACCTACTATGGGGCTGAAAGGTAGTGCAATGCTGGAGTTTTTGGAATTTCTGCCTGTTATGAACTCAATGTCTGTGTCCCCACAAAATTCATCTGTAATTACCTGCCAGTGTAGCAGTATTTGGAGACTGGGCCTCTAGCAAAGTGATTAAGGTAAAATGAGATCGTAAGAATGGGGCCCTAATCCAGCAGGATTAAGTGTCCTTAGAAGAGATACTAGAAAGCGCGCTCTCTCTCTCTCTCTCTCCTCACACACAGAAAGAGATCATGTGAGCACACAGTGAGATGGCGGCCATCTGCATCCCAAGGGGAGAGTCCTCACTAGAAACCAACCCTCTTGGGACTTTGATCTTGGACTTCCAGTCTCCAGAACTGTGAGAAAATACATTTTGGTTGTTTAAGTCATCTAATATATGGTATTAAGTTATGGCAGGCCGAACAGACTAACACTCCAGCCAACTAGAGTAGAGAGAACAATTCCGACATTCAGTTGAAACCCCCAAAACACCACATTTTAGGAGTAAAGGTCCCTAGAATTTAGTTCAATATCAAAATAGGTCTGCCTCATAAAGAAAACAAAACCTGACAAAAACCTAAAAGATCCTCCAATGATATTAACTACCTGACAGAACAAAACTCAACACTTTTTAAAAGAAGACAACTAGCCACTTCCTTAAAAGAATAACTACAATGACCAGTATAAAGTAAAAAAAAATGCCCTAACTGGTTTGGCTCAGTGGATAGAGCGTCGGCCTGTGGACTGAAGGGTACCAGATTCGATTCCGATCAAGGGCATGTACCTTGGTTGCAGGCACATCCCCAGTAGGGGGTGTGCAGGAGGCAGCTGATCAATGTTTCTCTCTCATTGATGTTTTAATTCTCTATCCCTCTACTTTCCTCTCTGTAAAAAAAATCAATAAAATATATTTTTTTTAAAAAAAGAAATGGTATTGAAAGGACAGCATCTCAACTAAAATTATTCACTGGATAAGCTTAAAAGCAGATTGAAAATTACAGAAACAGTGAACATGAAGAAAGGTCAATAAAAGTAACCAAATTTGCCAAACCGGTTTGGCTCAGTGGATAGAGCCTCCGCCTGTGGACTGAAAGGTCCCAGGTTTGGTTCCGGTCAAGGGCATGTACCTTGGTTGTGGGCACATCCCCAGTAGGAGGTGTGCAGGAGGCAGCAGATCGATGTTTCTGTCTATCCCTCTCCCTTCCTCTCTGTAAAAAATCAATAAAATACATTAAAAAAAAAAAGTAAACAAATTTGAAGAACAGAGAAATAAAGATTAAGAAACTTATTTGTTTTTTAAAACTTTCTCTAACAAAATACTGCAAATTAAATAGTTTAAAATACCACCTGTTACTAATTCATAATTCTGTAGTTCAAAATCTAAGCAGGCTTGCCTAGGTTCCATGATCAAGATATTCAAGGCTTGTTGTTGGGAGATTGATGTTATTTAACTAAAACATGGTAACTAAATTCATGCACATTGGAACTATGTAAAGTGAGTAAACTAAGGCAGAGTTTAAATCTTTTTTCAAATGTACATGGAACTACCAAAAACTAGAAATAATTTAGGATAATATACACAATATATTCTCTGAGTACAATATGTTTTTATCAGATCAAATGTAAAACCCAATCACATGGAAATTAATCATGTAACCAAGACTATGATAGGAAGGCTGGGTGAAAAAGGTGAAGGGATTGAGCCAAAAAAAACCCACAAAGATTATAATAGAAGCCAACATAAAATTTTATTATAATTAGGCTACAACACATTAATACCTTGAGGGAAAATTATTTTTAATGTGTTAATAAGAAAACAATTATTTTTATACCTTAAAATTATAGAATAGAAAAAAACTGGCAAAAGAATTTCTTTAGAGCAGAAATAAACTAGGAAATGGAAAGCAAGTAAATGAGTAGAATTCATTTTGGTATTACACGGAAACCACAGCTGCCAGTTTCTACTAAAGATATAAAAATGTTCTTTCTTTGGACCAATTCATTATAAACTGAAAAATTATTTGAGAAATGTAAGAGTTTGCGAGTTGTCAGTTATCAAAAAAAATTCAGTAATGAACAATTTTTAATTCTATATGCTATCTTTTTAAAATTATATACTAGGTGTACTGGTAAATAATGTGGATTTTTTTTCAGTAGCTGGAGTTGATATATATGCAATTTGATATGTATGCTATTTTGTTGTATTGACAACAAGCTTCAAAATTTCGTATGTCAAATTTTCTGAAGGTGTTAACATCATCGGTATTTTTACGCTTAAAAATGTCTAATTTCGTGCCAAAAAAAAGAGCATTTGCAGGAAGTTTTAATTCATTTATTTTGAAGTGCTGCTGAAAGTTATCGTATACTTCAAGAAGCTTATGGTAAACATGCTCCATCTCAATATACTTGTGAATGCTGGTTTAAACGCTTTAAAAGTGATGATTTCTATGTGAAAGGCAAAGAACGTCCAGGTCAATTTGAACCACGCTTTGATGGTAAAACGACCAGAATGGACCAGAAGACACGGCAAAGTAATTTTGCTTCAGATAACGCACCCTCACACACTTCAAAACCAGTTAAAGACACGTTAAAGGATCTTGTCTGGGAATTATTAACCCACCCGCCGTATTCACCAGACCTTGCTCCTTCAGATTACCACTTGTTCTGATCGATGGTACACGCACTTTCTGAGCAGCACTTCAAAACGTAAGAAAAAAGTGGAAAATTGGGTATCTGAATGGTTTGCCTCAAAGCAAGAAAAGTTCTATTGGGACAGTATCCACAAATTACCTGAAAGATGGGGGAAATGTGTAGCTAGCAATGGGCATTACTTTGAATAAAGCACTTTTGATGTTTCTCTTGAAATTATCATGTTTTCTTTTATTACAAAATCCGCATTATTAACCGGTACACCTAGTATATATAAAAGCCAAGCGACCAGAATAACTGGAACGACTGGTCGCTATGACAAGCACTCGGCAGGGCCAGCCGGCCAACCTCCTGCAGCCCCGATTGGGGTGGGCAGGCTGGAACCCACCCATGCACGAATTCGTGCACCGGGCCTCTAGTACTAAATAATAGGGGTATTGTATATAACAAAATTTTTAAATCCTTCATCATTTCCCTTCATGCTTTCAAAAGAGACCTACTAAATCTATCTTCTGAGGTTCATTAAAAGTCAGTCAGAACTGTAACTACTTCCCAGGACCTTCAATTTTCGACATTCCTTAACTAGAGGAGACTAAAGAAAGTCCTCTTTGAATGGAACAGTAATAGCTGTCACAAATAGGTCTCAATAGTAAAAAATGTTAGAGGTGTTGTGTCATAGGAACAGAGAGGTGCTTGTCCCTTAAGCATAGCATATTTCCATTAAGAAAATAACATAAGAATAGTCTAGAAGATGGAAGCAATATTTATTACTACACAAGAAGGACTGAAGATGCCAATAGGCTAGGGTGAAGTTCAGTCCTATAAAGAAAACATATGTTTGGACAATACCAAAATTTCTCAGGTTTCTAGGAACAATATTCTCACCAATGTTACTATTTGAAATAGGAAAAAGACTGAAAGCTAATACACTTTTTAAAAATTTTGTTAATAAATGAAAACGTAAAAAAACACCCTCCCTCCCCCTGAAAAAAAAAACACCCAAGGTAGGGGAGGGAGGTTAGATTTGAGTATACATGGCAAGCAAAAAGGGGAACAAAACACAGGAGAAAAAGAAATGATATACTTTAAGTTTTGTTTTGATATCTGGGTGATAGATGGCTAGAACTATCAGCTGTCAAATGACCAGTGTTTGATACTCCACATGACATACTATAAATAAAATGTACTCTTTTAACATTAAGAACATCTCTGGGGTCCTTTCATTTAAACAAACAAAGGCAGTACAAAGACACATCCATGTAAGTACACTGCTATAGTATTATTATACTGTACATTCACTTGTGGAAAATCATCCTCTCGCCCACTTACCGTACTTTCAAACAATAATCTAAATAAGTTTTCTAGTAGAATTAAAGAATAAAAATGTGTATTTTAAGTGTCAACATGATCAGTTCATAAGAAACAAAAGTATAAATTACAATGTCTTTTCTCTTAAATCCTAAAAGAGCCTAAAATAAATTCCCTTTTATGATTTGACCAAATGATCAAAAAACAAAGGCCCAAAACAGGTAAGACTATCAAAGTGAAGAAAAACAAGACTGGGGACTTGCCCTACCACATATAAAGGTCACTGAGATTAGACTGTGGTATTGGTGCCTGATAGCTAAAGAGAACAGCGTGGAACAGAAAGCACAGACACAGGCCTCGTGAAAGGAGATGTACTGTATGAAGGAGAGGGTTCTCCAAAATAGTGGGGAAAGGATAGACAATTCAGTAAATGGTGATTAAACAAATTGATTATTGTCTATTGTCAATTGACTATCCAATTAATCCTTCCTGGGAACTTACACTAAGATTGAGTCTAGGTGCATTGAAGACCTGTGAAAATCAAAACTTTAATAAAACTTTCAGAAGAAAACATGACAAAAATCCTTATAAACTCAGGGTACAGAAAGCTTTCTTAAACAAGAAATATAAAATCAAGGGCGAAGCCTTGGCCAGAATAGCTCAGTTGGTTAGAGCATTGACCCAATACACCAAAGTTGCGGGTTCGATCTCTGATCAGGGTACATATAAGAATCAACCAGTGAATGCACAAATCAGTGGAACAACAAATCGATGTACTGGTATTTCTCTCTCTCTTGCTCCCTCCCTCTCTTCCTCTCTCTAAAATCAATCAATCAAACAATACATTCTTTTTAAAGCAGGGAAGAAAAATAACTAAATTAAAACTTAATTTTCTTAACAATAAAAGACATCCGAAACAAGTACAAAGAAGCAACAAACTGGGATCTATATTTGCAATTCTCATAACCAATAAAAGGTTAGTAGAGAATTATATGGAACCCTAAAAAAAAAAAAAAATCCTACAGAATAAGTAAAAGTAATGAGAAGGCAATTTATAAAAATACAAATGGAATGACCAAGAAATATATGATGTTCAATTTCACTAGCAATGAAGTTAAAATAAAATGAAAACAATGCCCTATTTCACATCCATCAAACTGGCATAAATTTAAAATCTGACAATACCCAGTGTTAATGAGAATGTGGAACAATAGGGACTCATTCCACCACTCGTGGGAGTAAAATCTCCCACAAACACTTAGATGGGTAATTCTGCTATCTAATATTTTGCAACTCTGCACTATCCACACTTTTTTTTTTTTAATATATTTTATTGATTTTTCACAGAGAGGAAGGGAGAGAGATAGAGAGTTAGAAACATCGATGAGAGAGAAACATCGATCAGCTGCCTCCTGCACACTCCCCTCTGGAGATGTGCCCGCAACCAAGGTACATGCCCTTGACCGGAAATCGAACCTGGGACCCCTCAGTCCACAGGCTGACGCTCTATCCACTGAGCCAAACCGGTTACGGCTATCCACACTTTTAAAAGGAATTCCTCTTCAAGATACAATCCCTGGAGAATCTCTCAGTCATGTGAATAAGAAAATCATGGATAAGAACTTTTACTGCAATGTTGACTGTAATAACAAAAAACTGGGGAGAAAAACTTCATGTCCATTAATGGGAGACTGAATAAAAAATGTGGTATAAGCATACAGTGGAATATCACATAGCTCTTAAAATTAATGAACTAAAGCCAGGAATATCACAAAAAAATGCTGGATGACAAGCTGCAAATGAAATGCACAGAATGATACTTTTTATGAAGTTTAAAAACATATAAAGCAATACATGTAGTATACTGGTATGCACAGTACATACAGTTGACCCTCGAACAACAATGGGTTTGATTTGCATGGTCCCACTTATATGCAAATTGTTTTCCATAGACAATTTGAAAAAAATTTCTGATGAACCAGAGCCTAAAACAGATGACATAAACTTTTGGTGTTGATAATCCAATACAATACTGTAAATGTATTTTCGCTTATGATTTTCTTTTTTTTAAATATATTTTTATTATTTCAGAGAGGAAGGGAGAGGTAGAGAGGTTGTTAGTAGTTAAGTTTTAGGGGAGTCATATGAAGATTTTTTTACTGTCCAGAGGGTTGGTTTCCCTAACCCCCATGTTGTTCAAGAGTTATTTTATAATATAACTGTATATTATAATATAACTGTATAATATAACTGTATATTATAAAGCTAGAGTTTATAGCTTTTTGTAGAGTTTTTTTATAGGAACACTACAAAAAACTCTGAGAAGGGAAGCAAAAGAATAGGATGGAACCTCACTGTGTTCAAGAATTGACATAAGTACATAGATGTTATAAATTTGAACATATTTGTATTACTGAAGTACAATCAATATCTACTTTTATATTAGGGTTTCTTGTAAATATAAAATTCCCAAGTTAACTCATTTTCAAGTTCTAATATAACACAAACCAAAGACACAACAATACACGCATTCAAATTTCCCTTTTAAGATATAAGTTCACACTTCAATCCACTGTCAGAATTTTATAGAGGTAGAATTTGAGGTCAGCTTTGTGGGACACAAGTAGGTGTATCTTTAAGGAAGGAGATACCAAGGTTGTTAAAAAAAAAAAAAAAAAAAAAAGCAAAAGCCTATTAGTGAATAGTAAATGGCAAAGGCAGAACCTTGCAAGAAAGATTGCCTGGACTAAGAAGAAAAAGATAAGCAAATAGAACTGGAGTTAGGGAGCAAAACAGACAAGTCACGAGTCAGGAACCAATGCAGTGAGATGGAAAAATTAGTACAGAATATAAGGAAATGACATTCCTTTTAACACTAACCACTAAATCGTCCTACTGTGGCTCTGTCCGCATGTTTCATTTTTCCCTTAAAATCTTTTAAGATGGCTGCACCAACCAAAAACCCTATGTTCCCTTTAAGATGCTGGACTGGAGTGTGTGTATATTTTTGTTTTTGCCTCAGCACAGCTTCAAGGGAATTTTATTAAAACAAAAAATAAATCCAGATTTGAATAAATCCAACAAATATTTAAAGAGCTCTCATGCTACCATTCCTAGCATACCAATCAGGATTTGTACATTCTGACTCTGAAAAAAATAGGAATTTCCTGGCCTTTGGCCTGCTTCCATTTGACAAGTCATATTCTATCATCAACTTATGACTCACTACAGCTCTTCCTCTGAATCTGAGAAAAGGGTTTCTTCATGACATGAATGATGTCAGAAAGACTGCTCACCCTCTGGTGAGACTCAATACGAATCAAAGAAACGTAGGTTCATCTTTAAAGGCCCTTAATTACAAAATGACCATACCATAAGGTAAGGTTACTTCTTGTAGGTAGAAATACTGTCAGAAAAGGGGGAGTGGGAAGAGAGGACAGTGTCAATATCTTTACAAACAAAAAGTCTGCCTGGAGGTCTTAGTCTTCTCTTCAAAGATGACTGCTTTAAGTAAAGGGAAGTATGTAAACAAAGCATGTCATGTTATCTCTAGTACTATGATAATCACACTACATGACAACTGCCTTTCTATGTGTATATGTGTCCTCCATTAGACTGAGTTTCCTGAAGGCAGTAATCCAGTCTGTCTATTAAATTTTTGTGTCCCCAGAATTTAATACAATGTCTGACATACAGTAATCATTCAATACATGTTTATTGAATGAAAGGTGAACAAAGATATGACCAAAAAAAAAGAAAAAATGGTAAAAATCTGACTGAATCAAAGAGAGTAAGTGAAAAAGACAATGCATTATGGCAAAGAAACACTTCTGTAGACATCTCAAGTTAAATAATGACTTGCTTGTAACACTTAACCCAGTGGTTCTCAACCTTCTGTCCCTTTAAATACAGTTCCTCATGTTGTGACCCAACCATAAAATTATTTTCATTGCTACTTCATAACTGTAATGTTGCTACTGTTATGAATCCTCATGTAAATATCTGATATGCAGGATGGTCTTAGGCGACCCCTGTGAAAGGGTCGTTCGACCGCCAAAGGGGTCGTGACCCACAGGGTGAGAACCACTGGAGAAGTTACAGATGGATCTCAATTAAATTTGCTCCTTCACCTTTAAAAAGTCTTTTGGATACTGACAATCACACTTGAGTTAATAAGTACTTAAGGTTTGGTTAATGGCAATGTCCATGAAATAATCTATACACAGCTGTATTTTTATGTCTGCACAGCAGTGCCTCTTACTACATTGGTACTAAACTGTGAAAACAACTCAACCCACTTCTAGAAGTTTTCAATCAGAAAACAGTGGGCTTCCAGAAAAGATTTCCCTTGAAGAAAGAGTTCCACAGTTTTAAAATTAGAAAATCATTTGTCTTATTCTAGTTTCCCCATTCTGTTTTATTTCACTAGCACACAATGAAAGTCTTCACACCAGCAATCTATATATATAAAAGGCTAAGTGTCCATCCAACCGGTAGCTATGATGCACACTGACCACCAGGGAGCAGAGAGTCAACACAGGATCTGCCATGATACACACTGGCCATTTACAGACCGGGCGCTGACAAACCAACACTCAGCTTCCCCCAAGTGGGACACAGGCCCCGCCACCACCCCAGATTCACCCCACCAAATCGCAGCCAACGCTGCCAAGACCCCATGGCGCAAAATGCAGCCCACAGCCCAGCCCGAAACAGTTGCTGTGGCACCAGATAATGACATCACATAGCAACGCCCGGCTTCCTCTCCCTAGTGACTAGCCTCCTGGGAATTTCTTCAGCCCAGGAATATGACTTGCTTTATAGCCAGGTGGAAACATTTTACACTTTAACTAAATGTTTGTGAAATGTTTTCAAGTGTCTCATCTCATTTGATTCTCACAGAAGTCCTGGGATAGGTAGATAGGAGACTCGGCAGAATCCTATTTTCTTTTCATTAGCTGGAAAACAGAGATTTAGAAAGTTTAGAAACTTGACCCGACTGAAAAGAAGAAAGAAATGGTGGAACTTGAAAATGACTTCAGGTTTTCTCACTGCACAGAATATAGTCAAACACTGCTACAGTTAAATATTTTACCCTTTGTTCTCCCTGTATGAACTACATTAATAATCTGCCTCGTGTTAATATTTACTGCTGTGTTGCTGACAATTACCTGAAAGAGAAGTTGGGGTGCCTCACTGGGCTGGAAAAAGTTTAGCTAAATCAGAAAGCAGGACTAGTTAAGCAAGTTTATTCTATATCTAAACAAGGCTAAGTTGACTCACGCATGCACAATACATATAAAGCTCTCGCTGGCACCAATCGCACATGTCAATCTGTCATTGTCGGTTATGAATTTGGCTGACAGTTCTATTATAGGGAAAGGGTGAATAGCGATATTTAAATATTTCTCCTAATTAATTTCCTTTCAATGTGCACGAATGCGTGCACCGGGCCACTAGCCACTAGTAAGCAATACGAGTTTCAGTGCAATAAAGGAAGACATCATTAGCAAAGGCTGCTTCCTAAACTTATGACAGTCACGTGTATTAAACTACCAAGGAAAAAAGTTGAATAAAATTATGGAAATACAGCCCTAACTGGTTTGGCTCAGTGGATAGAGCCTCCGACTGAAGGGTCCCAGGTTTGATTCCAGTCAAGGGCATGTACCTTGGTTGCGGGCACATCCCCAATAGGGGTCGTGCAGGAGGCAGCTGATCGATGTTTCTAACTCTCAATCCCTCCCCTTCCTCTCTGTAAAAAATCAATAAAATATATTTTAAAAAATTATGTAAATACATATTTGAAGACTATCTAGGATCAAGATATAAAAACGTTTAGATCTATGGGAATGAAAGTGACTTAAAATGTACATTGTATTTGACTTTTGAACACACTTTTGGAATCACATTAATATATCCAAACAGGGTACTTTTTGGTGTCTTCACAGTAAGAAAATTGTAACTTATGAAACAGGTGGCTCAGGGCTGTGATGTGAAGTACCTGTGTGATCCTGGTAATGTTTAGCCACTCGTTTTTCATTCCACCAAGTCCTAAAGCTCTATCTAGGGTTCTGTTAACTAATCTTACTTGGCCTATTTGTTTTTACTTTGATTCTAGCGCCCCAAATAAAAATAAATAAATAAGTTCTCTTACCCCGTCCATCTTTTTCTCACTTCATGGTCACTGAGCCCAAAGCGCTCCTACAACCCCAGCCAATAAATGCTAGCTGTTCTGGGCGGTTTTGAAACCCTGGGGTTTTCCTTTTCATACCCCAAGACAACATTTCGTAGCACTGGCGCCCGCCAGGGACAGGGCGTAACACTGCCAAAGGCGGTAAACAAATGCTGAAGCCCCGCTCTCAGGGCCGGGGTGCATTCGTGTAGGTGCGAGGGGAATAGATTCTTCCCGCTGAATGGGTCAAGTCAAGGCCTCTAGTGCTGGGCTGCCCTGGACCGCGGGGTCTCCGCATCTGCATCGCCCCCTAAAAGGGCGAGAGGTGCTAACCGGTTCTCCAGGGAGCAAGGAGTCTGCACCGTCAGCTCCCCGACTGCTCCCTCGTCCCCGCGGCCAGCAAGTCCCAGGTCCTTCTTCCCCATTCCTGCGCCTGGCGAGGGGAAAGGCCTCCCCCGGGGTCCCCAGCCTCAGGTGGGCGGGAAGCCCTCCCCCGGCCGCCAGCGATCGGGCGAAGAGACCCTCCGGGCGGCGACGCCCCCTTCTCTCACTCGGCTTTGGCTTCCCAATCCCCGGAGTCGCCACCGCCCACTTTCTACCGCGACTAGCAACAGCCCCGGCCCGGAACCAGCACTTACCCACGTCCTGCTCGAAGGGGTTGGCGGCGAAGAGAGGCATCTCGCCCACACCCGCGCCCTGGTCGCTACGGTCTGGCTGAAACGGGCAGCTGCTCGGGGCTAGAGGACCGGCGGCCGCAGCTTCCTAGACGGCTCCGCTCCGACCGACACCTCCTACTTCCGCCGTCGCACCTGCCTGAGTCCCGCCTGATCCGCCAGCTGCGGGTCCGCGCTCCGCCCCCGGTTCCGCCCCTGGGACGAGGTCCCGGCAGCCGTGAGCATCCTCTCAGCGGCCCTGTCGCCGCTGCCCGCCAGGAGGAGGAGGCAGCCCTTGTTACAGGCCCCCGTAGCCATCAGGCGTTCTCCGTGGACACCTTTCCATCGCTAGGACCCCGGCAAGCCACGGAGCGGGGTCCTTCGAGGGCCGGAAGTTGTCGCGCTTACTACTGGGCGACAAAAGAGGCCCTTAGTTACAGTGCTAGGGCCGTCGCTCTAGGGGACGGTTGTCCGGGGTTTTCTGTGCGAGGCTGCGGGTTCAAACGGCTAAGTAGTTGGTTCCTGAGCGGCAGCCTGGTTCCTGCCGGCAGCCGTGGACCCGCGGTTGCGGTCGCGTCACAGTCCTGTTGCCCTGGAAACTGATGGAGCCTTGGCCTAGAGGCGGCTTTGAGAACGGACAAGGGGTTTGGTTCTTCTCTTGGAGGGCTAATGGCGGTGCACTCTCCCGGTGCCTGAACCTCGCCGGAATAACCACTCTGGGAATAACTTTGACTCTGGGGACTCCTAACGTTTTACTTCCATCGTAAAAAGGCGCCCTGAAAATACTGCTGGACTCTGGGAGTCCAGAGAGGAGCGAGGCACACCCCCTGCCCTCAGGTTGCTGACAGGAGCATAGACATGACAGTATATGACAGTCCTGATAAACAGTAGCCCCCCCTTATCCGAGGGGGGTGCAGCCCTAGACCCCCCACCCCCCATTGGGTGCCTGAAACCTTGGGTATTACCTGTTTTTTCTATACATACATATCTAGGATAAAATTTAATAAGCACAATAAGAAATTATTAACAATAACTAATGAAATTGAAGTTATACTTTAATGAAAGTTGTGTGAATGAGTCTGTGTCCATTATTAAGTAAAATAAGTGTTACATGAACACACGCACCGCAATAACACAAGCTGATCTAAATAGGGGGATATGCTGGACAAAGGGGCGACTCAAGCCCCAACCAGCTGGAGCAGGATGGCTGGAGATGGCATCATGCTACGCAGAATGGCTCGCAATGTAAAACTTAGGAGTTATTTCTGAAGTTTTCCATTTAATATTTTCGGACCATGGTTGACCACGAATAATTGCAGCCATAGAAAGAAAAACTGCAGGTAAGGGTGGACTACTGCATAGTTGGGGTCACAAACTCAAATTCCCTTAGGATCCAGCCAGGACCTAAGTAAATGTAAAAGTGCAAGCACCCTCTCACCCAGATACTCCCTCTCCTTAACCCTGCTTTATTTTTCCATAGCATTTATCACTTCCTACTATATCATTTATTTATTTTCTGTTTCTCCTCTTGTGAACATAAATGCTATGGCCGGTTTTGTTCATTGCTGTATCCCCAGCATCTAAAACTGTCGGGCAAGCAATAGGTGCTCAGTAACACTTTCCAAATGCAGCCACGACCATCTAACCAAACAGCTTGTCTCTGACGATGGTAACTACTAATAAACTTTTGCCATTTATTGAAGTGTGGGCCCTACTAGAGTTTCCAATTTTAAAATGATTTTTAAGTGCTAAGAATTACTTCAACATTTTAATAATGGATCAAGCAAAACCATCTTACAACCTCTGGTACAAAGACTTGGTATGTAGAAGAGGAAATCTTGACACCTGGCATAGATCAGGGAAGTGGTTGCATTTTATGCTATAAAGATAGGTGCACGTAGGAATCATTTGCAGGTGAAAGGAGCTGGTTTTAAAAATAGCATTGAAACCAGGATGTCAAAATATGTTTGGAGACTTTCTGGATGGATTTGACTAGGATTAAGGCTAGTGTTGGAATGGAAAACAAGGCTAGATCGAGATAAGAGGAGACAGATTGGAAAGAGCTTTAAGAGCAAGCTAATTTTTAACAAAAGTTTAGCATACAAGGCACTAGATTGTCATTTAAAGATTTTGAGCCGCAGAATAGTTTTCTAAAAAGAGTTTCGAGATACTAATCTGGCATCACTGTTATGATGTAGAGTCTACATTGCAGACGAAGAAGCAGACCCAGGCAGGACCGTCGAGGAGGCTGTTGCTTCACATGGAAGCCATGGAAGACGTCATGTAGAGGAGCTTGTATCGAGATAAGAGCAAAGGGCTGAGGATTAGTCTTTGGAAAACATTCACATTTTAAAGAGACTCCTTTTGCTCTGGCTTGCAAAGAAATGCAACTTTTACATCTTTCTGTTACACAACCTCTTTTGAGCCCCTGTCTCCTTGATAACAGAAAATAATCTTGTTAAATTCAGCACAAGCGAACACACACACACACACACACACACACACACACACACACCAATTATACTGAAATACCACTTTTATGATTTTGTTCCCTTACTCAAGAACCTATTGGATTTTGCCTGCCATGAATAGTTTGATCTGGGATGTTATTGTTTTGGTAAATAGCTCATTTTTCCCTGCCCAGTAACCTTGTTTCCCATGGCTTGACGCATCAGTTTTTGAAGTCAGATGAAATTTCAAATCACAGCCCTGCCACTGACTGTGACTTTGGGAAAATATTTAATAGGAACCTCAGTTTTCTTGCCTCTAAGTATATACTTTATAAATTTGCAATGCAGATTAAATAGGATCATGGAAGCTTTTTATATAGTAAGTGCTCAGTAGTGCTTATTATAGCACGAAAGAACTTTTTTGCAGTGATAGGTGTGTTTTACATTTGCACTTCTTGCCACCTGTGGCTATTGGTCACTTGAAATCTGGCTGGTGAAAATAAAGGACTGAGCCCTGGCCAGTGTGGCTCGGTTGGAGCATCCTCCTGTGCACCAGAGGGTCTCTGGTTAGATTCCTGGTCAGGGCACATATCCAGGTTGTGGGTTCGATCCTGGTCAGCACCTCTGTGCTGGGGAGTGTACAGGAGGCAATGGTTCATGTTTCTCACATTGAAGTTTTCTCCCCCTTCTCTCCCTCCTCCCCCCGTACCACCCCCCCCCCATCTCCTTCTCTCTCTCAAATCAACAAAAACATGTCCTTGTGTGAGGATAAAAACATTTTTACAAAAGAAAATAACTGATTTTTAAATTTTATTTTATGTTAGCTAATTTAAACTAAGCCACATGTAGCTAGTGGCTAGCATATTGCCACAGCACTAGACAACATTGTAAAAATCAATTGGAGGAGAAATAGAAGTGCCTTTTGTTTGTATTACTTGTGCCTTACAATATTTCCCTTTCCAAACATACATGCTTTCCTCTTCCACCTATCTTCGTCTTGTACTTTTTGTCTTTCACATCTGGAAATTTAAGATTCAATGCAACACCCATATTCTCCTATAGCATTCTTCAGTTGGTCCCAATCCACATCTTCCATGTCTCAGAACCTTTTATTGAACAGATGGTCAACATTGCACTACTTGGGATGTAATATTCCTCTGAGCTGGCTGTGTGATTGTTGTAACTCCCCAAGAGCACAGCATAAGGATCTGTGTGGTTTTTAAATTCTGTGCCTCTCCCGAGCATTTAGCCCAAGCATGTCAAACTCTCGGCCGGCGGGCCACATGCCTGACATGCTTGACTTAGACTATTACTTAGAATACTGTAAACACTACATTATGGACTGAAGATTTTTGTCCCCCCAAAACTCATATGCTGAAATAAAACCCTCAATGTGATGGTATTTGGAGGTGGAGCCACTGGGAGGTAATTATGTCATGAGAGTGGAGTCCTCATTAATGGGATTAGTGTCTATAAGAAGAGGCCAGAGCTAGCTCACTCTCTCTCTCTGCCACATGAAGGTACAGGAAGCTGGTAGCCTGTAACCCAGAAGAGGATCTCACCAGACCCGACGATGTTGGCACCTTGATCTCAGACTTCCAGCCTCCAGAACAGTGAGACACAAATTTCTGTTGTTTATGACCATCCAGTCTGTGGTACTTGGTTATAGCAATAGGAACCAGGACACACTGAATAATCCCGTGTTGGATTGATTACGTGTCCTTTACCTCTCTGAGTCATTCCTCGTGCCTTGCAATCCCCACCCCCATTCCAATGCTGGCTGAAAAGAACAAAGTGCCCAAATAAAATACTTATTACCTTTTCTACCTTTGTGTCATTTTATCTTCCCTGCTCTTGCACAATGAATAAAAGCATTTTTTAAGTACATCACACTTTTCATGTTTCATTTAGTAAACATTGGGTGCTTACTATTTACAAAACACTAGTAGTAGGGGCATGATTTGATGATGGGGGGGGTGAAAGTTGTATAATAGCTGCCCTTTAATGAGTTATATTCAGATGTAGAGAGTGATTTAGGAAAATGATTAATGGAAGATTAGGAAAAAGGGAAATACCAAGTGCTAACCGAATAAAGATCAATGGTATGTACCATTTAAAATATTTTAGTTGAGGATAATTAGCCTAACACATTGGGTGTTAGAAATGCTTCTGATTGTAATGAAATCTTATCTCAAAGTAAACTCTCAAAAAATGAGTAGATTGAAACTAAAAGAGAAACTATGTGTGGACAATCTAAAAAAAAAATCAATTTGGAAATCAGCTTATGAAAAAGATAATATGGAAAAATAAAGGATAAACAGAAATAATAACATTAAGGGTTTATGTTGTAGAAGAAAGGAGTACAACTTCAGGAAATTGTATATGTACACACGTGTATGTGTTTTAAAGAAAATTACTGAGATGAAAGTTATCTTAAAATCCCACAGCTAAAGAGCTCTAGCTTCACAGGACTCCTAGCAGAATCAGTTGATTCTATTTAGTAACTCTGTTTACTGGAAATACAATTGAAAAGTGGTGTAATATAATTACAATAAAGTTAGCTTAATATTTATAATTTATTTAGATCTGTAGAATTACTTATTTTTCCCTTTATCACCATCATTGCCATGCTCTTCACAGTAGGTGGCGATATTGCTTCACTCCTGGACTCAATTTGCATGGCCTTAAGTAGGAAACATAGAGGCAAACTTTGAAATAAATTTCAGGAACCTAATTTGGACAAAATTAAAAACATTGTCCTTTCTATCTACCTTAAAAAGTCATATAAATAATGCCTCATTGTAACATACCAAGTTTTACATATTCTACATTAATAAAAAGTATTTGTTAAGCAATAAAAAAAAAAGAAGAAAAAAAAGAAAAAGTATTTGTTGATTGATTCATTTTGCCAATGAATATCAACATAAACCAGCATGTGCTGTTTTAAAATTAATACTCACTTTTGATCACGAGAATTTAATAAATTGTCTCCTTTTAAGTTTTGATATAAAGGTAGTGTTTATTTATAATTAATTTCTTGTGTGCTGGTCATTCAACAGTGCTTATTATGCCTGTGATGACCAGAACTCCATAAATCTCTGCAAAGGGACAGCCAGAAGAGCAGTTTTCTGGACAGGGCACTAAGGCAAAATCTCAACACACATTTGAGATTTAAAATACTGTTTTAAGGCAATGGATAGCCATATTTACACATGCTATGGAGTAGTCATTTTTAGTTCTCCTAAAATTTACCTCTTGTAGCTTTAAAGGGTACAGCCTAATTTTAGTATTCAGAATTTATTCAATATTTGTACTCAGCTATATCCTTCTCAGATCTTATCTTTTAAAATATTTATTTTTTTCTAAAATACAGAATAATTATTTTTTTAAAAAATAACTGTCTTTGCCCTAGCCAGTTTGGCTCAGTGGATAGAGCATCGTTCCGCAGATGGAAGGCTCCCAGATTTGATTCAGGTCAAGGGCATGTACCTCAATTGCAGGCTCGGTCCCAGTCTCTAGCCTGGGTTGGCATGTGTGTGGGAGGCAACCAATGGATGTATCCCTCTCACATCGATGTTTCTCTCTCTGTGCCTCTCCCCCTCGTCCCTTCCACTCTTTCTAAAAATCAGTGTGAAAAATACCCTCAGGTGAGGATTAACAAAACAAAAATAAATTAATTAAATAATTGTCTTTATCTCCTGTCCAGTTTGGGTCCCCTTTTTTGATCCGTTCCATAAACACTGCAGTCTTACTAGAAGTGAAACATTCCAAGTAGTGATGGAACGTGGTTTTATACCAGGTAGTATTATATTTCCATTTTTGGTTTCCAATAATTTCTTGAAGATACTGAGAATGGACTAATTAATTCCTTTAGGAAACCAACTTCAAAATTCTAAGATTCCTTTCTTGGGCATAATTAATACATGCCGTCTAACCCAGTAGTCATACAGCTTATGTTGGTTTCCTCCAAATGTCTAATATTCTTAACATGGGTTGAAGTTTGTAGATTTTTTTCTAGCTAAGAGCAATTCTCAATTTAAAAAAAAAACACTTTAAAGATTTATACAAAAAATAAGAAACCACATTTTTTGCAGGAATTAATCATATTTTCTGCGAGTATGTTGATATTTTAAATAAGATATTTTATAGGTCTCAGATTAAATATTGAAGATGAGATGTCCTTAAAAAGCATTGTTTTGTTTATACCAAAAAAGCTATATGTAATATCAAATAATGCCTCTCTAAAGTACCAAAAGCTGTGACTTAGTGTTCTTGTCGTACCGGCTCCTGGCTTGTGGATGTGTAAGCAAGTGTTGGTTGAAGAAATGAATGCACCTGATCAATCTCAGTGTTCTCAACTACGCGATTCCATCCCCAGGCAGGCTTCCGGTGCCCTATTGGAAGCCCCCATGCTATCCTCAAGCCCCAGGAGCAGCGGCTCTCAACCTGTGGGTCACCACCTCTTTGAGGGTTGAACGACCCTTTCACATGGGTCTCCTAAGACCATCAGAAAACACATAGATAATTACATATCGTTTTTGTGATTAATCACTATGCTTTATGTTCAATTTGTAACAATGAAATTGGGGGTCACCACACCATGAGGAGCTGTATTAAAGGGTCGCGGCATTAGGAAGGCTGAGAACCACTGCCCATGAGGAACCTTTCTAGGCGTCTTTCTCCTGTTTTCTCTTGTTCTGCTCAGTGTCTCTGATTCCTAACCTGCTCATCATTCCCTACATCTCCTCTCTGCTGTGACCCTTCTAATTGGTGCTTCGGTTTGCAAAAAACAAATTCAATATTCTCACCAGTTTGACTTTCCACCAGGCTTGTCCTAGCTTTGCTGTCAGGCCTGTGTTTCCTATCTTCCTGGACATCAAATTCTGTTACCTTCACATTGACCCAGCCCTGGCTCACCAAGCCCCCACTTGGGAAACTCAGGAAAATGTGAAAATGCAAAAATGAACTAGAATACTGTATACAATGTAGATCATTAACGACTTCAGTAGCGGAAGTAATTGCACCAGAAATAAAAGGGAAATTATAAAGATGTTGGGCCTAATTGTTAAAAGAATAAGGGAGCCCAGCCAGCATGGCTCAGTGGTTGAGTGTCAACCTATGAACCAGGAGGTCACGGTTTGATTCCGAGGTTAGGGCACATCCCTGGATTGTGGGCTCGATCCTCAATTGGAACATGCAGGAGGCAGCCAATCAAGGATTCTCTCTCATCATTGATATTTCTATCTCTTTCTCCTCCCCTCCTCTCTGAAATCAATAAAGATACATTTAAAAAAAAAAAGGATATGGGAAAAAGTGGGAATTATCAACATAATAAAGGAGGGCACATCCACGCAATGACTATAAGGAAAGATCAGGGGCAAGAATTACCAGGAGTCTTTTTTTTTTTTTTTTTTTTTAGTTTTAGGAGGGAGGGGGACATTGTACTATTTCTATTTATTAAAGTGAATAATAAATTAACTTAAACGTGATTGGATACTAAGTGTAATGACCATAATTAGCAAGTGATACTGCTGAACTGCAGGACAAGAAAATGTAGTGGTGGATCACTCTCCACAGCACGGTATTTAGGATTTTTTTAAATAATATTTTTTAGATAGAGAAGACATTCAGAAGCAATGCAGAAAACATTTACTTGCTTTTCTATAAAACTAGTCCGATAACTGTGGACATATATTTTATGGTTCTAGTTATATGGTACCTGAAGAAGACTATAATAACTTTCAAAACAATCCAGAAAGCCATCATCAAAGTGATAAATTATATTGAGCCTATTATCTGAAAACCAGCCAAGTGATTAAAAAAGATAGATGTTAAAATGTGTAATCAGAGTTTATAAACTGTAGCTTACATATATGGCATTATTTTTCAAGACACTGTCACATTATTTCATTTGCTTATAAAAAATTAATAAAAATGAAGCATTGTAATCTTCATTTAAAAAATATACAGCATATAATACTATGAAGGGAATTGATAAAGTGATAATAGACCTCTTAACTGAATATTAATGTATTATAAGTGAAGATTTTTTTTGTAGATGTAAGAGGTACATTTAAGACAACGAGCATAACGGGCATCAAATGACCATTGCTAGGCAATAAACTTGAGACCTTTTTTTTTTTTTTATAATCTCAGTATGGTAAAGTCCTCAAAGTTAAGTGGTTCTACAAAAGACTAAGATCAATTTGGAGATGATATGTTCAAAATGAATTCTTAGAAGAAAATAGAGGATAATATTCTTCCATAAAACATCCCCATGGTCCAAGAGTGACATTTTAGATGCTAAAAACAGCTATCACATGAATCCAAATAAATTGCTGTATTTTTCTAAATACTTTGTATGGGAGTCTTAACCCACTACCAAGTTACTGTTTTAGGACTAAACTTTAGTCATAAGGTTAAGATCTTCCATATTCCACTTAAAATGAAATAATCTTTGCTTCCCAATTCATTAGTGCATTAGCAGCATCCAGGCATAGCAGTTATTAGAGAAATGGGAAAATGAAACCCTAAGTGTAATTAGTGAATGATTTTATCAGTCCTACACTCAACACATGTGTTCCCTTTTCTTGCCCCCACTAGAAAATAAAATGTTTACGCTCTTTGTATTCGCAAAGGGATCTGGAGGTATAAACAGAGAAAATGAAAAATACAGCTTTTTCTTTAGCTAGTCTCCAGAGGCCTGTTAAGTTGTTGTTGTATATTGACTTCATCTAGCCTCACTGTCATACAAATTCGGCTGTGATACTGAGTCAAAGCTAAAGAAAGGAAACTATCGTTCCTAAATACACCATCATCGTAATCTTGTGGTTGACATTGTTTTTAGTTATATGGCATTTATGAGGTGTTAATATTTGTTTCATAGCAATCTTTCAAATAGGACTCACTAGCTAAATCAAAGAAGGATTGCCCCTCTAAGCAGCAGCTAATTCTTAAAAACAGCAAATAGCTTGCCTTTGAGCGCAAGTATACCTTTGATATTCTTGTATCAAACCAACAAATCTTGTGTCCATACCCTCTTCTGCTTCCTTTTGTCAGGCTCCTGAAGTCCAGGTCACTACCCCCCTGCGCTAGGGCCAGGTCTCAGATAACTAGCGATAACACCTGTAGCCCAGAGCCCACAGAAATTATTCAAACTCCCTGTTCCTAAACAGGCTTGGCTGTTTACCCTGCCGCATGCATTCCTTCCCAGGAAAACCACACCTAGGCTTTTGCCCATACGTTCCCACACTTGTTCTGCCTCCTGCCTGACACTGGTGCTTCCTGCAGCTCTGCATGGCCTGGCGGGCCCCTCCTCCTGGGAACTGTAAGTCACCAACTGTCTTTTTAATTGCAGTTATCTCCTGATCTGTTCGCCTCACCATCCCTAAATAAAACCAAACTCCAGGGCACATTTTAAAAACAAAAGATGCAGAATGCAAAGGGTGAGTAAAGAAGCTGATCTCGGAGTGAAGTCCAAGGGACTCCGTGCCTGAGACCCTACAAGGAGTCTGAGAGATCAAAATCATCTCAGAGTGCAATGGCCCAGCGGAGTTTCATGTGGCGTTGGGCTGCTCATTGTAGCTGGTCTTTGGGACTACCACTTATCGAATATTGGTATTGTATCATAGAAGAATACCAACAGTTTTCTGGAAAGCTTTTAAATACATCTCCCTTTTCCAACTACAGAGCTGCGAGAGGCCAGGTTTTCTTTATATACTTGAACTAGAAAAACATATTGAATGTAGAAACAGATATCCGAATGCAGCTGTCTTCAATTAAGCCAATGCTTAAAGAGACTGGAAAAAGTGAGAGTAATATTCTTCTCACTGTTTGTTTAACTTAGAAAATGCATTTATTTTTCACAAAACTACTCGTTATAATAACATAATATGCTTATTATTGTTATTTTAAAATGAATCAATCAGTAAATCTTTTCAGTATTTCTCAGTTTTAATTTAAAATACGATAAATGTCAATAAATAGAGCCTACGCTTAAGAATGAAAAAGGGTTATGAGACCAAAATTTTGAGAACCACTGGCGTAAAAGAACGGCAACAGGCAAAACTGGAAAAGCAATGAAAGCCACGCTGTGAAACAACTTGGATTGCAGGCTACAATAGGGAATTTTTTCATAGCGGTAGTGAAGTTTTGAGCGGAGAGATAATGAAAGAAAATCTTTAGGAAGAGAACTCTGGTGTGTGTGCTTATGAATGTAGGATGGTCTGAAAAGGTGCATGTGTCTGTTTGGTGTGTTTATGTGGAGAGGGAGGCAGTTTCTGAGGCAGAGAAACCAGGCAGGAAGCTCATGGAAAATCCTAGACACATACCCGGCCGGTGTGGCTCTGTGGTTGAGCATCAACCTATGAACCAGGAGGTCACGTTCGATTCCCAGTCTGGGCACATGCTCTGGTTGCAGGCTCAATCCTGGGTAGGGGGTGTGCAGGAGGCAGCCAATCAATGATTCTCTCATCACTGATATTGCTAGCTCTCTCTCCCTCTCCCTTTCTCTCTGAAATCAATAAAAATATATTTATTAAACAAAAAGAAAATCCTACACACAGGGTAATCAAGGTCTTAATAAGGAATATAGCAAAGGAATGAAAATAATAGCTAGAATTTGCTACAACATATTGCGTGCTTACTATATGCAAGGCACTGTGCAAAACACTTGGTATGGATTATCTGATTGTCTTCTCAGCAGTTTTCCAGTAGTTAACTTTACAACTTACACTTTAAAAGATGAGAATACTGCTGAACCGGTTTGGCTCAGTGGATAGAGTGTCGGCCTGCGGACTGCAGGGTCCCAGGTTTGATTCCGGTCAGAGGCTTGTATCTTGGTTGCAGGCACATCCCCACTGGGAGGTGTGCAGGAGCAGCTGATTGATCTCTCTCATCGATGTTTCTAACTCTCTATCCCTCTCCCTTCTTCTCTGTAAAAAATCAATAAAATATATTTTAAAAAATTAAAAGATGAGAATACTGCAGTACAAAGACAACCAATGAGGGGTGGAGCTGAGGTTGGAACCATGCAGTCTGACTACAGAGCTCGAGTAGAAGAATCGACTTAGCCTAAAGGAAGAATCTTTTCAGGCATTGGGTGAGTGGGACAGAGGCCGTCAGGGTCCTCCCTGACCCCTTCCTGGGCAGTGGATCCCTCCCCAGCCACCATGAATATTGGCTGCTGCTGGCTCACAGCTGCACCCTTCCGGGGAGGATTGCCCTTGGCTGACAGGAGATGATTAGGAGGCCTGGGGAGCTGCTGGCGGTGGCTCAGCCAGTCCGCTGCATAGAGAGGTGCAGGAAGGCCTCGGTGGCCAGTGTTTTACTCTTGCTCTGAGCTCTTTCAATAAACCAATTGTACATGAATCTGTGTCTTAGACTCTGCTTCTAGGAACTTACCTGCAACACGGATGAAATTCATTTTAAAATACCTTTTGGAATTCTATTCTTGTTGTGGGTCTCAGACATTACAGCTGTCTCTAAAATGGATCTACTAGTATAATACAGTCTCTCGTTAGTTTGACTTTTTTTTTTTTTTTTTACATCCAGATACCAGGAGAAACCCATTAAGCATTAGGACCTAAGACACATTCTTTCCAAATCACAACTCCAATTCAGTGGTATTCAACCTTCCTAATGCCATGACTCTTTAATACAGTTCCTCATGTTGTGGTGACCCCCAACCATAAAATTATTTTCGTTGCTACTTCATAACTGTAATTTTGCTACTGTTATGAATGGTAATGTAAATATATGATAAGTGGGATGTATTTTCATTGTTCTCAACCCACTGGTTGAGAACCGCTGAATTAGATCCTTCAGTGCTAATCAAGCTTTTATGGGCACTCCACTCTCCCCTTTGAACATGGTTCTCAACCTTGGCTGCACATTAGAATCATCTGGGAATCTTTTTAAAATCCTGATTTCTGGGCCTCATCCTCCGGAAATTCTGTTTCTTTGTTACTAATGTTATGGCCCCACCCCATAACAAAGAAACAGAATTTCTGGAGGATGAGGCCCAGAAATCAGGATTGTAAAAAGATTCCCAGGTGATTCTAATGTGCAGCCAAGGTTGAGAACCACTGCCTTAGAAGAATCACTGTAAGGACTAGAACCTCCATGCTTCATACCCCACCAGCACCTAGCATGGTGCTCTATACTTTGGAGAGATACACTACCTGTATGAAATAAAAATAAAACAATCTCAGAATGTATTAAACCAGTTTGCTGTCATCGTTATGGGGAAGAGTATCTTTCTGAGACTCTAATACAAGCATACCTCAGAGCTACTGTGGGTTTGGTTCCAAACCACCATAACCAAGTGAGTATGGCAATAAAGGAAGTTGTAATCATTTTGCTGGGGGAAGATCGTGCCTTTAGTTTATAAAAAACACAACACCTGTGAAGTACAATAAAGCGAGAGCCGCCTGTATAGTTATCTTTCATGCGCATGGAACTCACCTGGTGGAGCTGACAAAAAAAGCACAATGACAGGATCTCTCTATTCTCCTTGTGATTTTCATTCTCTAGGGCTGCAGTAGGATTAGGAATTTGCCTTTTTAGCAACACCACCGATTTTAATGCAGGGTGCCATTAGGCCACATTTTGAGAAACACCACTTTAAAAATATTTAAACATGACATAAAGCTGCCCATTAAAACACACACGCACACACACACACACACAGAAGATTTGAGAACTAAAGGGCACAACCTCCTTTCACAAACATGAACATTATTTCTTACACGTTAACTATCATTACAAGAAGTACAGGCCAATTTAAGAATCTTGGAACATTTTCAGACTTGCCAAGTCTTACTGTGATTACTTCCTCAGTAAACATGGGAGCAGTGAAAAGCATAATGTTTCTGACAAGTCTAGTGTTTATATGTGTTCTACATCCTATCCAGTGTATCATTAGGTGCCTTCTAACATGCCATCTGTACTCTTCGGGGCCTTGGTTTTCCCTCCGCACATTAACCACAGTGATTTGTACAGCCTTCCGGCAATTCGCCCTTCCATCCTTCAAAACAAAAATGCAGTAATGAATGCTTGTGAAGTGTCTCTGAGGTAAATGACCTCTGCCTCCTAGAAAGCTCTGCTAAAGTGATGTCTGCTCTGGGAAATGGTTGCTGCAACATTATTAATTTGTTGATGACCGTGATGGCCATGAACAAGCCAGAAGTTCTGAGCTGTCTCAGAGGGGTTAGTTCTCCAGGCTGGGGGTCAGTGGTTTACACTAAGCCGCTGTGAGGGACACCTGAAGAGCTTGTGACAGAATGATGCCCAGTTTAGTCATAGTCTTGCCTTTAGGAGCAGCCCTAAGAAGCGTGTGAACACAGTGGCCAGCTTGGCCTTGCAACAAGGAATGGGCAGACGTACTGTGACTCTCTCATCAATGAACGTGTAATGCCAGGGCGTGCTTTTCTCCCCGCAATTGTCACTATATTTTAAGTGTCTTTTTAGCTAACATTTCCTCCTAAAACATGCCTTGGTAACTTAGGGTGTGGAAAAGTTTCTTTCCAGCAGAGAGGAGTAAACTCCTAATAGATGGAAACTCCGACCAGATAAAATATAAAAACTAACTCCCTGAGATCTCTGCAGAGTGAACAAAAGGCAGCACATTTTGGAGAGAGGTTAAAATTTGGAAGACATGATCAGCATGGGATGAATTTCCTGTTTGTTTTTTGTTTGGTTGGTGTTTGGTGTTGTTTTCACGGCTTGGTTCTAGGGGTAGACTGCAGATGAGCCATGTGTGAGCAGCTCAAATTCTGAAGGAGAGGCAGCCATCTTTCTGTCCTGAGCAGCCAGGGACAGAACTTGGGGTAAAAAGAGCTTCCAGAGAGTGAGACAGAATCCTTGAAAAGAGAGAGCCTAAGAAGGAGAATCCCAAATTCTTATGTACAAATTCTGCCCAACGCTGGCCTCTGAGCAGCACATACATAAGGCAGACTGTAAGCAGCTCTCCTAAAATGAAAGATCTGACCTGAGATTTAAGCCTCCACCCATTATAGGCAAGACAGAGCTTGCAGTTTAAGTCTAACCAATTAGAATCCTGCTTAAACAAAATGTCAACTCTCTTTGGAGAAATATGAAAGAATACAGACTCCAGAATCGACAACACAACAATTACCACATCAGGATACAATCCAAATTTTCTTGACTTTCAAAGAATTGGGGAAATACAACCTAAACAACAATGAGGAAGTCCAATCCCAGATGATCCAGATGTTGGAAATATCAAAGACTTCAAAGCAGCTATCGCAATTATGCTCAGTGAGGTAAGGAAAAATATGATTATAGTGAAGAAACAGGAAATCCCAGCAGAGAAATAGAAACTATAAGATGAAGAAAATGGAAATTCTAGAACTGAAGAATTCAATATCTGAAATAAAAATTCCACTGGACAAACTTAATAGCAGAATGGAGATGAAAGAGGGAAGAGTCAGAGACTTGAAGACAGGCCGGTGGAAATTATTTAGTCTGAGGAACAGAGAGGGAAAATGGTTAAACATAAAAAGAACAGAACCACAGGGATCTGTGGAACCATAGCAAGCAGTCAAGATTACATGTAATTCATAAATAATAGTTGAACAAATTAAAGGGAAAAGTTTACAAGCCAATATCATTTATGAATTGAAATGCAAAAATCCTAAACAAACCATTAGCAAATCATATTCAGTTTTAAAAAATGCAGATAATCACAAAATTGGGTTTACCTCCAGGAATACAAAACTTAATTACCACTTTAATAATATAAAGGAGACAAATCATATTATTATCTCCATAAATGGAGAAAATGCATTTGATAAAGCATAATTTATCTACAATAATAAAAGCATAATATGCTAATTAGAACAGATGTCCTTCCGGACGACCTTCCAGATGAAGCTGGGGTTGAAAGGGAAGCCCGGGTCCCAGGTGCCAGAGGGAAGCTCAGGTCCCAGCAGGTGGGGGAAGGGAGGCCTACTCTTGCATGAATTTTGTACATCGGGCCTCTAGTTTGTAAAAAAACTCTTAGAAAACTAAGAATAGAATCTTCTAAATTTGACAATGGGTAGGTACAAAATAAAATATCAAATTTCATTCATAAAACAGTGAAAGCTTACTCTTTTTTTTCATTTAATCCTTAATCCTTTCTCTTTTTTTAAATTTTGTTTTATTGCTTAAAGTATTACAAAGAGTATTACATACGTCGCCTTTTTTTCCCCCTTGATCTTCCCCCAGCCTCCCCTATCCCCCAGTGTCTTGTGTCCATTGGTTATGCTTATATGCATGCATACAAGTCCTTCGGTTGATCTCTTACCCACCACCCCCCCAAACCACCCCAGCCTTCCCGCTGTAGTTTGACAGTCTGTTCGATGCTGCTCTGCCTCTGTATCTATTTTTGTTCATCAGTTTATAATGGTCTTTATTATCCATAAATGAGTGAGTTCATGTGGTATTTTTCTTTCATTGACAGGCTTATTTCACTTAGCATAATGCTCTCCAGTTCCATCCATGCTGTTGCAAATGGTAAGAATTCCTTCTTTTTTACAGCAGCTTAGTATTCCATTGTGTAGATGTACCACAGTTCTCTAATCCACTCATCTGCTGATGGGCACTTAGGCTGTTTCCAAATCTTAGCTATGGTAAATTGTGCTGCTATGAACATATGGGTGCATATATCCTTTCTGATTGGTGTTTCTGGTTTCTTGGGATATATTCCTAGAAGTGGGATCACAGGGTCAAATGGGAGTTCCATTTTTAATTTTTGAGGAAACTCCATGTTGTTCTCCACAGTGGCTGCACCAGTCTAAATTCCCACCAGCAGTGCACGAGTGTTCCTTTTTCTCCGCATCCTCTCCAGCACTTGTCGTTTGTTGATTTGTTGATGATAGCCAGTCTGACAGGTGTGAGATGGTACCTCATTGTTATTTTGATTTGCATCTCTTGGATGATTAGTGACTTTGAACATGTTTTCATACGTCTCTTGGCTTTCTGAATGTCCTCTTGAAAAGTATCTACTTAGGTCCTTTGTTCATTTTTTGATTGGATTGTTTATCTTCCTTTTGTTAAGTTGCATGAGTTCCCTATAAATGTTGGAGATTAAACCCTTATTGGTGATAACATTGGCAAAATGTTCTCCCATGCAGTGGGCTGAAAGCTTACTCTTGGCATTAATTAAATGGCAAGGGTAGCCACAGCAACTTTTTCCATCCACTAGTGTAGTGGATGTCCTAAGCAAAGCAGAAAGGCAGATAGAAAAGGAATAGAGATGAAAAGGAAGAAATAGAAAGTCCATTATTTTGCAGGTGATATAGTCATCCACATAAAAAAACAAAAGTAATGTATGAATTATTAGAATTAATATTTAAAATTTAGCAAAGTTGCTAACATCAATGTTAATACATTATATTTCTATAAACCATCAACAAATGGTTCAAAAATGAAAAACTTAAAAGATAACATTTGTAACAGCATCATAAATATAAGTACCCAGAAATAAATTAAGAATAGTTATAAAATCTTTAAGATAAACTTATAAAATTTTATATAAAGACTTTTTTTTAAAAGTCCTACACTATTTGAGAGATGCCATGTTCATCGGTGAAAGATTCAATATTGCAAAGATTCCACTTTCCCCCAAATGGCTCTATGTAAGTTTAATGTAATTCCCATCAGTATCCCGGGGTGCTTTTTTATAGTTGAATTTAAACAAACTAATCCTAAAATTTAAATGGAAGAGAAAAGGTTAGTAATAATCAAGACCTACCCTGCCGGTGTGGCTCAGCGGTTGAGGTCAACCCATGATCCAAGAGGTCACTGGTTCAATTCCTTGTCAGGGCACGTGCCCTGGTTGAGGGCTCTGTCCCCGGTGGCGGTAAGAGGCAACCAGTCAATGTTTCTATCTCTTTCTCCCTCTCCCTTCCTCTGTCTCTAAAAAGTCAATAAAAACATATTTTTAAGAGTTGTTTAAAGATAAATGAATAAATAAACAAGATCTGTTTGAAGAAGTTGAATAAAGTGAAGCATCTTGGCCTACCCATAATAAAATTAATTTATAGTATTTAAAATGGTGTAGCATTTCCACAATGATAGGCAAGAAGAATAGTGGGCAGAATTGAGAGTCCAGATATGGATATTTTATGCTTGACTGAGATTATTAAATCTTGCAAATGAGCAAGGAAATATTGGCCTGCAATAAATGGTGCTGGTACAATTGGATAACCATGGGGAATGGGGTGAGGAATAGCACCCCTACTTCACATGATACATGCAAAAATAGTGATTACCTAATAGGAAAACAGTACAATCAGACTCTTAGAAGATAATACTGGATGATATCTTTATAGCTTATGATGGGGAAAGATTTCTTAAAACAGAGAATTATAAAAAATAATGAACCAACTACATTCAAGTTCAGAACTTTTGTTCATCAAAAGACGCCATTAAGAGAGTAAAAAGAAAACCCATAAACTGGGAGAAGATAATTGCAACACATATTACCAACAAATATTTTGTCCCAAATGTACAAAGGATTTCTGTAACTCAGTAAGAAAAATACAATAAAGAGATGGCAGAAATAACCAGAAATTTTGCTAAGACGAAGCAGAAATGGCTCACAAATATATGAAGAAAAGTTCAAACTTTTTTAGTAATTGTGGACATTCAAAATGAAACCAGAGCATGAAACCACATGATGGATTGCAAAATGCAGATCACTAACCTAATTTATTTCCTTCCCAGATCCACTGCTTGTGATTCTACCACTTTGATTTTCATTAGAAATTTAACATTGTCTTCAATTTCCTTCCTCATAAGTAAGTAGGAAGAAACTCACTTCACAACAAGCTACTTTTCCAGTCTTTACCCTGCTCTTAATTGCTTCATGGAAGAAAAACGTTGCCATGCACCATGGTGACTTTTTTTTCTTTTTCCTTTTAACCTGTCTCTGTGATATATTCATTTCTAGGCTGATGGTATTTTCTTTTTACTTTTTATTTTTATTGTTGACAGTATTACAGATGTCCCCCATTCCCCTCTTGCCCCTTTGATGGTATTTTCTTATTTAAGCACTTAACAGCTTAAATATCAAAATAAACATTTCATAAAATTAGGTTTATTGCTTAATTGTGATTCTTTTATTATGCTGGGCAACAAACTAATGACTTCTTAAGCAGAAATTTACATGCCGAGATTTTGCCTGAACTATGCTCCCCACATAAGTCTAAAGCCATATTTTTTCCTGGGAATATCTTATTTTCTGCATTAGGTTTGCATGATATATTCAGCTAGACTAACTATAGATAAGCAGCAAAATTACTAAAACACTTCCTATCACTAAAGTGTGTAGTCAATAAAGTAAATTAAGGCTCCTTTTTTTTTTTTTTTTTTTACAGAAATTACATTTACAGCACATCCTCAAATAACATCGTTTTATTTGGTATTGTTGCATTATACCATTGGTGAGATGCAGTAAGAATCTAACTCTTGTTTAGATTAATTAGCCTATGGCAAAGTTAGTTTTGTTTTATGTGATTCACTTAAAGTGTTAGACCATACCAATGAACCAATGACATAGGTAAGGACTTAATGTGTTCTCTTTCCTTAAGTGTAATCTCAAGTAAGTACAGTTTCTCTCACCTTATTTTTCCAGATTTTGCATTATTTAGACTAACTTTCAAGACATATTACATTTACCGTTATCACTTTCTGCACAAAACTTATTGATCTGTGGTACGTCAATATGAAAAAGGGCCTCCTTTTATCATCTAAATTTTTTTTATAACAGCTTAATTAAGATAGTAGAGTCCCAGTGCATGGAATCGTGCACCGGTGGGATCCCTTGGCCTGGCTTGCACTCTCTCGCAATTCTGGGACCACTCAGGGCAGCGGTTCTCAACCTGTGGGTCGAGACCCCTTTGGTGGTCAAATGACCCTTTCACAGCTGTCGCCTAAGACCATCCTGCATACCAGATATTTACATTACGATTCATAACAGTAGCAACATTACAGTTATGAAGTAGCAACGAAAATAATTTTATGGTTGGGTCACAACATGAGGAACTGTATTTAAAGGGCCAGAAGGTTGAGAATCATTGACTCAGGGGATGTCGTAGAGCCAGTTTCGGCCCGATCCCCACAGGCCAGATCGAGGGACCCCATGCACTGGGCCTCTAGTACTCATATAAGATCTTTGGTTAATCTCTTCCCGCCCTCCCCTCTCCTGCTTTCCCTCTGAGATTCATCAGTCTGTCCCATGTTTCCATGCCTGTGGTTTCCATTCCTGTGTTGAGCATTTGCCCCCTGGTGGTCAGTGCACATCATAGCTACCGGTTGGCCAGTCGACTGGTTGCTTAGGCTTTTATATATATAAACTAGAGGCCCGGTGCACAAAAATTTGTGCACTCAGGGGGGAGGAGGGGTCCCTCAGCCCGGCCTGTGCCCTCTCACAGTCTGGGACCCCTTGGGAGATAACGACCTGCTGGCTTAGGCCTGCTCCAGGGTGGCAGAGGGCAGGCCCAATCTCTAGGTGCAGCCCCTGGTCGGGCTCAGAGCAGGGCCGATTGGGGAGTGGGGCGTCGCTCCCTGTCATGCACAGAGCAGGGTGGATTGGGAGGTTGCGATGCCACCCTCAGTCACGCTCAGGGTAGGGCCGATTGGGGGGTTGGGGCACCGCCCCCTGTCACACTCAAGGCAGGGTCGATGGGGAGGTTGCGGCGCCACCCCCTGTCACGCACAGAGCAGGGCCAATCAGGGGGTTGGGGCGCCGCCACTCTCACACTCAGGGCAGGGCCAATGGGGAGGTTATGGCTCTACCCCGTCACACACAGAGCAGGGCTTGTGGGGGGGCGGGGGTTGGGGCACCGCACCCTGTCACACACAGAGCAGGGTGGATAGGGAGGTTGTGGCCCCGCCCCCTGTCACATACAGAGCCGCAGGGCGATCAGGGGGTTTGGGCACTGCCCCCCTGTCACACTGATCCCGGTGCTGGGAGGCCTCACGGCTCCGCTGATCCCGGTGCTGAGAGGCATATTACCCTTTTACTATAAAGGGTAGAGGCCTGGTGCACGGATGGGTGCCGGCTGGTTTGCCCTGAAGGGTGTCCTGGATCAGGGTGGGGATCCCCACTGGGGTGCCTGGCCAGCCTGGGTGAGGGGATGATGGTTGTTTGCAGGTGGTCACACACCCTTCAGGGTGGGGGTCCCCACTGGGGTGCCTGGCCAGCCTGGGTGAGGGGATGATGGCTGTTTGCAGCTGGTCACACACCCTTCAAGGTGGGGGTCCCCACTGGGGTGCCTGGCCAGTCTGGGTGAGGGGCTGAGGGCTGTTTTCAGGCTGGGGGTGACTGAAGCTCCCAACCGCTCCTTTTTTTTCTTTCTTTTTTCTTTTTTTTATTCTGGGCCAGCTTTAGCTTGAGGCTTGGCTCCAGCTCTTAGGCCCCCGCTGCTGAAAGTAGGTTTCTTGCCTTTGCTTACAATGTTGCGATCCCGATGGCTGAAGCCTGGCGGTATTCGTTACAATGTTTCATAAACTGCAGGCTCAGAGGCCTGCAGTCGCAGGCGGGGAACGTTGGAGTCCTCTGTCACTGAGGCAAGCAAGCCTCATGTTAGTTTCAAGCTGCCTGGCTGCCGGCCGCCATCTTGGCTGACAGTTAATTTGCATATCGCCCTGATTAGCCAATGAAAAGGGTAGCGGTCGTACACTAATTACCATGTTTCTCTTTTATTAGTGTAGATACATAAAATTAACTACTTAAAGTGTAAGGTCAATGGTTTTTAGTATATCACAGATATACTAAACCATCACTATAATTTTAGAACATTTTCATCATCCTATAAAGAAATCTTGTCCCTATTAGCTATTACCCCTCAATCTTCCTACCCCCTACACCAACTCCAGCCAACCACTAATCTACTTTCTGTTTCTATAGATTTGATTATTCTGAAATGAAATTATATGTGACTTCCTTCTTTCACTTAGCATAATCTTATCAAGGTTTATCTATGTTGTAACATGTATTAGTACTTATTTTTATGGCCAAAGAATGTTTTGTTGTGTGGATATATCACATTCTGTTTATCTAATTATCATTTGATGAGCATTTAGGCTGTTTTCACCTTTTGGCTATTATGAATAATGCTGCTATAAATAGTTATATACAAGTTTTTGTGTGGGCATATGTTTTCATTTTTGTTCGGTATATACCTAGAAGGAGATTGTTCCATGTTGAACTTTTTAAAAAATGTTTTTATTGATTACTAGAGGCCCAGTGCACAAAAATTTGTGCACTCGGGAGGGGTCCCTCAGCCCGGCCTGTGCCCTCTAGCAGTCTGGGACCCCTCAGGGGATGTCCACCTGCTGGCTCAGGCCTGCTCCCCAGGGGATTTGGCCTAAGCTGGCAGTCAGACATCCCTCTTGCAGCCTGGGAGCCCTCGGGGGATGCCCACTTGCCAGCAGGGAGCAGGTCTAAGCTGCAGTCGGACGTCCTTAGTGCTGCTGAGGAGGCGGGAGAGGCTCCCACCACCATTGCTGTACTGGCAGCCATCAGCCTGGCTTGTGACTGAGCAGAGCTCCCCCTGTGGGAGCACACTGACCACCAGGGGGCAGCTCCTGCATTGAGAATCTGCCCCCTGGTGGTCAGTGTGTGTCATAGTGACCAGTCATTCCCAGTTGTTGTACTGTTAGGGTCAATTTGCATATTACCCTTTTATTATATAGGATAAGAGAGAGGAAAGGAGAGAGAGAGAGAGAGAGAGAGAGAGAGAGAGAGAGAGACAGAAGAGAGAGAGAGAGAGAAACATCAATGTAAGAGAGAAACATCTGTCGGTTGCC
The DNA here is from genome assembly GCF_963259705.1 of Myotis daubentonii. NCBI lineage: Eukaryota > Metazoa > Chordata > Mammalia > Chiroptera > Vespertilionidae > Myotis > Myotis daubentonii. Next base: position 62,277,166 of record NC_081846.1, on the reverse strand, counting down.
TCATATGCAGCCTGACCGGGGATTGAACCCATAACCTGGGCATGTACCTTGACTGGGAATGAAACAGGTGACCTCTTGGAGTACAGGATGACACTCAACTGACTGAGCCACACTGGCCAGGGTGCTCCATGTTTAATTTTTGAGAAATTATCAGGCAGTTTTCCAAAGTCACTGTACCATTATACATTGTTGTCAGTAGCATATGAGGATTCTGATTTCTTCGTAGCTTTACCAACACTTCATTATTAGTCTTTTTTATTATAGCCATTCTAGTGGTTGTGAAGTGGTATCTCTTTGTGGTTTTGATTTGAATTTCTCTGATGATTAATGATGTTGAGCATCTTTTTATGTGCTTATTGGATATTTATCATCTTTAGAGACATATTTATTCAGATTCTTGGCCCATTTTTAAAAATTGGGTTATTTGGCTTTTTATTATTAAGTGGTAGGAATATTTTATATAGTCTAGATAAAAGTCCTTGTCCAATATATGAACTGCTAGTAATTTCTCTCATTCTATGAGTTGTTTTGTCACTTTCTTAATAATGTGGTTTGACACACAAATGCTCTTAATTTTGATGAAGTTATATTTATTGTGTTATGGTTGCTGCTCATGCTTTTGGTATTATATCTAAGACAACATTGCTAAATCAAAGGTCATGAAGATTAATTCTTATCTTTTTTCTAAGTTTTTATTATTTTATCTATTACATATATGTCTTTGATCTATTTTAAGTTTATTTATTTGTCAGAGAAATCCCTGTGTAAATCTATAATCAACTGAGGCTTTAATTTTATGAGGCAAACACCTGGGGCAAAGTTTATCCATCTCTAGCAGATAATTTTAACATAGAGGACGCAAAACATATAGATAGACACTACAAAATACCCAATACCACAGTGATTATGAGAACTGACATTTTACTTCCAATGAGTCCATTCTAGAGGAAAACCAAAGTTCTTGATTGGTACTAAATCAACTTGCATTCCTAAGTAACTGGGAGTCTCTAAGAAAATGTGTTAGGATGAGAATGAGGTGATGGTTAGCAGTCTTCAAATTTATATATTTATTTTTAGATGATTGTGTCTAAAATGCCTAACTACCAGATTAACTTCTACCCATAGTAATTAGAAGCTAAATTAAAGAAAACATCAAAGATCAAATAAAGACTTTTAGGACAACATCTAAGAAAAGCTGAAATTCCAAAAAGGTAAGCTTCTTATTTATAGTTACTTCTCCCTGGAAACACTTGCCATTTAAAGAAGAAAAACCAATAGTCTGATCAATATTTTTAATAACCTCTTGGAGGTAGGATGATAAAAGTAGGAGTCTAAGATCTACAAGGATCTGTAAGAGAGGAGTAGCCATGGTAAACCACTCCTCACGTTTGGGTTGGAATCTCAAAGAACTGAATCCTGGGAAAACTGGTGAACAGCATATAGATCAGTCCTCACAGGAACTAGGTTTCATATTATCTTAATCCCTAGAATTTGATTAAGGTTATTCAGGATTGCTATTATCCCAGGGTTTGGCAGAAGACAAATAAACTTATTATGCAGTATAGTAGTATTATTGTAGTCATCAAATTATTTTATAAGCATTTTCAAATACAGTGTCTAGCACATAATAAAAAATAACTCAGTACCACAAAATATATGATAACATAATATATTTAATAGAAATATAAATTATTTAGCAGAAATAATAGCAGAAATAGGTCCTCAGAGTCCATTATAGTTATCAGAAACAAACTTTAAAATAAATATGCATACCATGCTCAAGAAGATAAAAGATAAAATTGAAACTTTTGGGAGCTAGAGAAAATAAAATACTTGAAACTTGAAAATGTTATAAAACAGAATCCAAGAAATTAAAAATTAATAGCTGGAATTAAAACTCAGATTAGACACATTAAAACAAAAGCTATATTGAGAATGAAGCACAAAGAGTCAAAAGGTTAGAAGTTATAGGTGAAAGTGTAAGAGTCATAGAGGATAAAGTGTGAAAAGAAACATAGATATAATTGGATCCAAGCAGAAGAGAGAAACTAAGAAGAGATATATCTAAAGAGATAATAACTAATAATTGTCTTAAAGTTTATGAAGGATTAAGTTTAAAATTTAAGAATTTCTATAAACTCTAAACAGGATAAATCATAAGAAATCCACACCTAGGTTCATCATAGAACAATTTTTGAAAAGGAAAGATAAAGAAAAATAAATAAAAAATCCACCACGGATATAGAGGAAGCAGACAGATTACTATCAGAGGAGCAATAAAAGCCAACAACTAACTTCTCAACAGAAACAATGGAAGCCAGAAGACAATGGTAGGATAACTTCAAAGCACTGAAAGAAAATAACAACCAAACCAGAAATTCATGCACAGTGAAAATATTCTTCAGTAATGAAGGGGAGCTCAGTTGGAGTGGCTCAGTGAATTGAACGTCATCCCATAGACCAAGAGGTCTCGGGTTTGATTCCCAGTCAGGGCACATGCCTGGATTGCAAGCTTGATTCCCAGTAGAGGCGTGCAGGAGGCAGCCAATTGATGTGTCTCTCTCATCGACATTTCTATCTCTCCCTCTCTCTTCCTCTCTGAAATCAATAAAAATATATTTGAAAAAATATTGAAGAGATATTATTGGTGCTCTTGTTCCGGCATCAAGAAGGGTTCAGGAAATCTGGAGAAGGCTGTGCATAGATTAAATAGGAGTCCAGAGACAAAGCATAATTTTGAAAGGCATGTGGGGGTCAGAGGAGCTTGGTTTAAAGGAAACTAAGATCTAAGTTCTCAGTTCTCCTCGTCTCAGGACCCCATGCTTTTTATTCACACAACTTGTTCTGAGGCAAGGCAGAAATATACACTTTAAAGGGTTTACACAAGCATTGTCAGAATGGGGGAATTAGCATATGGCTGTTCAGGTGTTTGGCCAGTAGGAGGCAGTAACATGTAGATTAAGATGCCCTGAGCTTTCAGGCAACCAACAATCATCCCTTCTCAGGTTTGGGGAAATGCCCTCAGCCATTCCCAACAGGTGACTACATGTGTGACTCAACCCTGTTGAGTCCCCAAGTTCCATCAACCTTTTGATGAAACTCTTGCAATGATGACATGCTAGAATTGGCTTCCATCAGGATACAAAGACATTTTTCATACAAACAAAAACTGAGAGAATTAGTCACATGCATATCTACATTTAAGGGGATACTATAGTGTATTCTTTAGGTAGAAAAAAATGATACATATTGGGGATGTAGATAGCTGTGAAAGCAATGAGATTTAAACATTTGGGCAAATCTAAATGAGTATATACTGCATAAACAGTAATAATGACTTTTGGTCTTTAAAACATGGAGAGCCGAAACCGGTTTGGCTCAGTGGATATAGCGTCGGCCTGCGGACTGAAAGGTCCTGGGTTCAATTCCGGTCAAGGGCATGTACCTTGGTTGCGGGCACATCCCCAGTGGGGAGTGTGCAGGAGGCAGCTGGTCGATGTTTCTCTCTCATCGATGTTTCTAACTCTCTATCTCTCTCCTTTCCTCTCTGTAAAAACTCAATAAAATATATTTTAAAAAAAACATGGAGAAAAATAAAGAACGATAGTATTTTAGGGGGAATAAAATATTGTTAAAGTGTCCTAAGATTCTAGTGTTTTCTGGAAAGATGGTGAAAGTACAAATAAATATCAGATTTTGATAAATCACAAATCCTATATAATAAAACCCTAATATACAAATCGATCGAACAGCGGAACAACTGGTCATTATGATGCGCACTGACCACCAGGGGACAGACGGTCAACACAGGAACTTCCCCAGACTGAGAGGGAGACAACCGCTGGTGGCAACGATTAAGGGGTGGGGCCGGCCAGTGGGAAGTGCCAGGCCGCCAGCCAAGGCGGGTGCCAATGGGGGCCCCCCGATTGACCCACCCACCAGTCACCCTGCAGAGGGAGGTGACCAGCAATGGCAGTGGCGGGGGGCAGGGCCAGCCAGCGGGTGGCACCAGGCTGCCAGCCAAGGCGGGTTGCCTGCAGGGGGGGCCCCCAATCGCCCCACCCACTGGTCGCCCCACAGATGGCCCTGATCACCGGCCAGGCCTAGGGACCCTACCCTATATACTGGGACCAGTCTCTTAGATTTAAAAATTAAAACCTGGCAAGGCCTCTCTAACACTGAAAAAACAGGATGACATGCATGGACTTTGGCTTGCACATTTTGTGGTCAGCCCTGATTCTGACACTTATAACTGTGTGACAAAGCCAATTACTTAACTTCAGTTTTTCCATCCCTAAGATGGGGAAAATGGTACTACTGCCTCAGAAGGATCATGTTATGTACTACTTTTTATAATCAGGGCAAAAAAATGTAGCTGCCCATACAACAGCAAGATGCCTTTCACCTGTATGAAAAGTATGGTCACTGGTGTATGCAGCATCCCAGATTGTAAGAGGGATGTCCAACTGCCAGTTTAGGCCCGACATCCCCCGAGGGGTCCTGGATTGAGAGAGGACACAGGCCGGGCTGGGAGACCCCCACACCTCCGTGCATGAATTTCGTGCACCGGGCCTCTAGTGTCATAATAATTATGGTAACCACTAAAAGTCTAATAAAAAAGTAAATAATTTCCCAGGTAATCCTACATCAAGGATAAGGAGATTGAGTTCATCTAATAATTGAAAATTTTACTGAGCAAGAGAAATTTTAATGAAATACATATTTCAGAAGACACAGCCTTGTTTGGGGTAATCAAAATTTGAGTAACTGGCACTTATTTAAGGTTCTATCTTTCATTTATAGCTATTTTGCCTTTTTGTTATAATTTTTTTAAGAAGCCAATTGTTTCCCAAAGGATTTGTTTTAAAATGTTAACTTTTATTCATTTTATTCTTAACTCTAAATAAAATGGAATTAAACATGCAAGCTAACTGAATGTCAAGTAACCAGTTATATAGCCAGCTCATTTACACTGAATTAGTAATTTGCTCAAACAGTCTGCAATTTATGTTAATTAAGGAATGATTATCTTGTTATACATTTACAGAATGACATAAATCTCTCATTTGCTTCTCTATAAATGTGTTATTATTATCTTAAGTTTAAATTCTTTTCCACTATTAGCCTCTTAAATTAATTCCATATAAGGTTATCATTTTCATTATACTTTTATTGTACTGTAATTGGCAGAATCTTCAACTTAAAATTAAGTAATATTAAAAACACATAGGATTCTCTTGGCTTCAACAAGCCATATAATACTCTGCATAAAATGATATGACAACCACTAAGGCACATTTCTTTCTTAAACATATATTGGCTGTTATGCTTTATAAACTTCTATATCTTTTTAAATGTAATTATCATTTAATAAAATCTTTTAAATAAAAATCTTAATAACAAATATTTATGAAACATGTCATATTTTTTCCCATATTATAAAGATTAACTAGTGGCATGATGTGTGCATTTATTCTGAGTCTCTGACTAGCCAATTAATTTTATGTGCATAGTTTAAGCCCTCAATCATTGGTCAGAATGATCTGGGATAAAAAGGACTTTTTTTGCTTGTCTACATTTCCTACATTCACCAAGTAATTGTCAACTCTCTAAAATAAGTAAAGACCCAATTTCAGTTCCATCTTGGCCACTGACTTTCTTTGTCAACCAACTTCTCTAAGCTTTCCAGTTTTCCTCTTAGTAACCTGTCCTTTACTTTAAAGTATATTAGAGTAATTTGATCTCTTAGGGGAAAAGGATTTCTGAAAATTCAAGGTATTTTTATTATCCTTCATGGATTACTCATATCTAAAGTTTTTGGCTGAAAAATACCCCAAGCGTTTCCCTGCGCATATGGAGGGCCTCACCACAAATCTAGGCTATATGTGAAGCATGTGCAGAACCCACCAGCCTCTCTAAATACAGTGAGTATGTGGTGCTTGCCATCTTCTTGTTCATTGTTTCCTGAACTTGTTGCATATAAGAGGCTGCTTTCCAGTATTCTCTATTACCATTTGTTTCTGCTGTCATGGCACCTTTCCACCCAACATTTTGTTGTCTACTGTGAGTCAGAAAAGCATCTGCAATGGAGAACTTAGCTTATCGCACTTGGGGCTGACTTCAGGCTCAGCTGAAGTACCAAGGAAATTCTGGAAGATGCAAAGTCTAGACTGAGTAGTTGCTAACAGACTTCAAAGTGTTAGTTCTGTTTTGCCCAAAGACATAAGGGACTGCTACCTCCGCAATGAAGGGGTCTAGCTCTGTATAAGAGTTGAACTTAACAAAATAGGAGATAAACTAAATGTTAAAAATAGATTAGTTCAAATAATACCACTAAATTGGAGTATATGTAAACCACTAAAAATGTGAACTTTACAATCACTGTCAAAAGAATTTTGAAAGTAAAAACTGAACTTTTCTCAATTAAAAAGAGGATGTTGAAGGGTCAGATAAATAAATAAAGTCACCACCCAGTCAGTGTGGCTCAGTGGTTGAGTGTCAACCTATGAACCAGGAGGTCATGGTTCAATTCCAGTCAGGGCACATGTCCAGGTTGCAAGCTTGATCCTCAGTAGGGTGGGTACAGGAGGCAGCCAATCAATGATTCTCTCTCATCATTGATGTTTCTATCACTCTCTCACTCTCCTTTGCTCATTGAAATTAATGAAAACAAAAAAAAATCTTTCTAAAATAAATAAATAAAGCCACAAAAATAAATAAATAGATAAATAAAGTCACAGAAACAGAACTATAAATTATACAAATAAAGAAAAAAGCAGCACAGGTATCAGGCCTATGAAAAGGTCAGATTTGTGCCCTATGAGTGTATATGGCATGAAAAAAGTCCCAAAAGTGGGACTTTAACTTTGATTTTGATATTTAAGCTTAGAAAGTTCCAGGATAAGAAATATTAAAGGATCAAGCCTGGAAAAATCTATATATATAAAAGGCTAATATGCAAAATATCCATTTGGGAGTTTGACCCAGAGAATGGGAGTTTGATTGCTTGCTATGATGTGCGCTGACCATCAGGAGGTGGCACAGAACATGGTGGGCAAACAGCGGCAGCGGCGGCAGGATGCCGAGGGAGCGAGGGAAGGAGGAGATGGGGAGGTGGGGGAACCTGATTGGCCCTGATTGCCGGCTAGGCCTAGGGACCCTACCCATGCACAAATTCATGCACCGGGCCTCTCATCTACACTAATAAAAGAGAAAGATGCAAATTGACCATACCATCACGATGCCCACCAGCCAATCAGGAGTAAGTATGCAAATTAACCCAACAAAGATGGCAGGTTAATTTGCATACACAGGTGCCGAGCAGGTGGGGTGGGGCGGGACCTCGCGTCGTTGCCATGGTGACAATGCAGGTGTTCCACACAGCCCCAGCCACTCCGGGTCTCTGGGCAGCATAGAAAGGCAGCTCCGGGCGGGAGCAAAGGCGGAAAGGAGGCTCTGGACAGAGCGAAGGCGGTGCCGGCAGCCAGGGGAAGGAAGGCCCATTCTTGCATGAATCTTCGTGCATCGGGCCTCTAGTATTTTAATAATGACAATATAGAGGGATGAAGGGTTTGGGGAAATAGAAAACAGAATCAATTGGCATTATATAAAAAGATAAAGATATCAAAAGAGAAAAGAATGAAGGACAGAAAGGAGTATGCTGATGAAAAATGTGCTTTCATCTTAGTGATTTTGCTGTGTTATTACTGCTACGGTCTACATATAAAATGCTTTGAACAAGGATCAAGTCCTAGAATTTCATCTTCTATAATGTCTGTTTATGGAAGAAGGAGTTCGCTAAGTAAGCACGCAGGGTCAGTTTGAAGCACAAAGATATCATGATTCCTCAAAGGAGACACTTCTGTCTCAGAGAAAACAAAGCCCTGGGCTCCCCTGCTGGGATTACTATCCTAATTATCAGAGAACCATTGTTTCTTTCCGCTCCTGAGCATCAAATAGTCTGACCCCTTCAACTTCAAACCACCTCCCACCAGTGCTGAGAGCATTCGCTGCTGGCTCGTGCTCGCCTTCTCAAAAACCAAAGGCCCTTGGCTGAGAGCCAGTTCTTAGTATTACAGTCCTTGGAACATTTCCATCAGCTCTGAACTTACACACACACACACACACACACACACACACACACACTTTAAAAGCGTGGTTCACATTTGTTTTTAGCAATACTGTAAAGCAGAAATGTTCTAGTATTCCTTTTAATGTTAACTTCAGTCTCTGGCCACTGAAAAAGCCTCCTTATGATGGATTTTTAAAAATGGAGACTCTAAAGTAATATCTTTAAGGATAAGGAATCAAAAATGAGCTCATCTTCAAGCAAATTGTATTATTACAAAATACAGGAGTATAAGCCCTACTATTAGTCATATTTCCTCTGAACTAGATCTTCATTGTAAGATTCTATCAGATTTTAAATAATTTTAATAAATTCGTATGAGGTGTAATGCTTTAAGTGGGACCTTGGCTTTAAGTGGGACCCACCTCCATCTTTCTCCTTTCAAGAAAAATTAACCTCTCTTAAGAAAAAGAGTTAACAATTCTAGATATCTGCCCCCTGGGAATAGAATTGCATCCACCATTGGGAGATTTGCATTTTATACTTTTGATAAGTTATTTACCACCCACTTTGTTTTTCCTCTTCTTAGTACAGCTGTGTTCCCTCCACACCCAAATATGGCCTGAGTCCTGATCCACAAGAGTAAACTAACTTTATTACAGCCATTGTCTGGCCAACTCTTTCCTCCTCCACCATACTCCACCCTTCTCAGGGATCTTGGGTCTTGGCCGAAGAGGGGGGAGTAGCAAAGAGAGCTGAAAATCTGGAATCTCATATTTCTAGTACCAATGAAATGAACTGGCTGTTAATTAATTAAGGCCAGTCACATCTGTGGGCTTTGTAAAATAACGAGGTTAGACTCTGTCATCTAACATTTCTTCCCCTTCTAAATTCTGTGATTTTAATAATGCTTTCCAGTTCCACTGTTTCAGAAGGGGCCAATAATTCAAAAATCTGAAAGTTGTCTTTCTGAAAAGAGACCATGTAGCAAGAGAACTCTAATCTTATTTCTCACTCCTCACTCAATGAATGTTTATTGAACTACTATTGTCCAGGCACTATGCTGACTGGGCTATAATGTTGATTAATTGCACTCATATTGGTTCATTCTCAAACTGTGTTTATCGAGGTGAAGTTCACATAACAAGCCTGGCCGGCGTGGCTCCGTGGTTGAGCGTCAACCTATGAACCAGGAGGTAAGGGTTTGATTCCCAGTCAGGGCACATGCCTGGGCTGCCAGCTGGATCCCCAGTGTGGGGTGTGCAGGAGGCAGCTGATTAATGATTATTTTTCATCATTGATGTTTCTATCTCTCCCTTTCCCTTCCTCTCTGAAACCAATAAAAAATATATACTTTTAAAAGAAATTCACATAACAAAATTAACCATTTTAAAGTGAACAATTTATTGCCTTTAGTACATGTATCCACAGTGTTGTACAACCACTACATCTTAGTTGGGAAACATCTTCACCACCCCAGAAGGAAATCCAATGCCTGTTAAAGCATCAGTCCCTATTGTCCCCTCTCTCAACCCTTATTAATCACCAACTTGCTTTCTGTGCCTATGGATTTACCTATTCTGGATATTTTATACAAATGGGATCATACAGTATGTGACCTTTTTTTATCTGGCTTCTTTCTCTTAGCATAATGCTTTTGAGGTTTGCATATGTTGCAGCAGGTATCGGTATTTCATTCCTTTTTCTGGTTGAATAATATTCTATTGATGGGCATTTGGGCGGTTTCCATCTTTTGCTATTGTAAATAATGCTGTGAAGAGCATGTGTGTGCATCAAACAGCTTTTAATATCTAGTCAAATATGCCTCAAATATACAGTTTATGGCCAGGACTTTTATAAATACTTTTGGAAGCAGTTAACCATCTTCTTGAACTGGATTCAATCAAAGTCAATACATTGCCATCTAATCTCTAACATCTCTCATTTCTTTGTTCCTGGCTTTACTACTCAATAAATTGAGACAATATATGCAGTCTCTCCTAATCCTTGCTGTGTTCCTATAAATGTATAAGTATAAAACTAGAATCCAACAAATGTCTTTGTAATCAATGCCACATACAGTCATATAAACAAGGAGCTATTAACGTCAGGAGAAGAAAAGACTGTGTTTTATAAAATGTTTCCAATGGATCAATTACCTACTGGAAAGGGGAATAAGATGGAAATGCCAGCTACTGCTAATCAGATCAATTAGGGCAGCAAGGAAGTATTTTTCTTCTTTAAATCATAACTTATGGTAACCATTTCTTTTCTTAATTATATAACAATTTAATACAAACTAGGTTTTTTACTTTTACTTTGTTTTTCTGTTCAGAGGCCACATTGCAAAATCATTTGAACTAATGCTATAATTTTTAGATACAGCTTAATAAATACCTCATGGCAACTCCTGATCCACATATTCAAGACATCTATGGTTTTATTCCAGTTTCTTTGCTTAAGCAGTCTTTAATTATCCATGCACTGTTTTCATTCTTGGATCCATTGGCTCAATGTAAATTTGTAAGAACTAGAGTGGCAGGCAAAAACCAATCCTCACATTAACACACATATACATTCAATGCTCCTTTCTTAGTCCCTTCATCAAAGGAAAGATTTTGTTTTTGTATGGTTTACCACTTTAGAACTATTTATTTTTAATATCTTACCATAAGTTCTGACTTGAACTAGGTATAGGCTTAGAAATGATATAAAGAAATTTTGCAAAATCATTCTATTTTTCTAAAATAATAGACTTCATTATTTCTAGGGTGGTGGATTAATTTTTTCAGTCTAATAACAAGTTCATGCTCTCTTCACATACACAAAGTGCTGCAGCTGCCATTCATGCACTCCGTGGGGAAAAACAGCCAAATTAGTTCTTTAAGTTGAGTTCAATTACGACTTTAGGTCAGATGGACAGAAACGGAATGATCATCTAGGCATTAAATAGACTCTGACTATAGGTGTCACTTTAGTTTATGATAAATTACTGGCATACAGGTTTATGAATGGTTGTACTCATGAGAAGCCATGCATTAAATGTAATTTTAAATCACCTTAAATACATTAAGGGATGTCAATAACTTAAAAATCACCTTAAATACATTAAGGGATGTCAATAACTTAAAAAAAATCACTGTGGCGCCAGGCTGGTATGGCTCAGTGGTTGAGCATCGACCCATGCACCAGGAGGTCACTGGTTCGATTCCCAGTCAGGGCACATGTCAGGCTGTGGGCTCGATCACCAGCAGGAAGCCTGCAGGAGGGAGCCAATGAATGTTGATGTTTCTCTCTTATCGATGTTTCTATCTCTCCCCCCCTCTCTAAAATCAATGAAAACATTTTTTAAAAATCACTGTGGCATCTCTTATAAAGCAAATAATTGTCAAAACAATCCTATCTACCATTGCAACAACAACAACAACAAAATAAGGTACTTAGAAATAAACTTAGCCAAGGAGGTAAAAGATCTACACTCAGAAAACTATGGGACATTGAAAAAAGAAGTAGAGGAAGATATAAACAAGTGGAAGAATATACAGTGTTCATGGATTGGCAGAATCAACATCATTAAAATGGCCATACTACCCAAAGCAATCTATCTAATCTAATAAAAGAGAAACATGGTAATTGGCGTACGACCGCTACCCCTTCCCATTGGCTAATCAGCGAGATATGTAAATTAACTGTCAGCCAAGATGGCAGCCGGCAGCCAGGCAGCTTGAAACTAACATGAGGCTTGCTTGCTTCAGTGACGGAGGACTCCAACGTTCCCCGCCTGCCGCTGCAGGCCTCTGAGCTGGCAGTTTGAAACATTTTAACAAAAAAAGAACCCCAGAAACCAGCTTTCAGCGAGCTGGGATCTCAGAGCTGGAGTTATACATTGTTTCGATTACCTACTTTCAGCAGCGGAGGCCTAAGGGCTGGAGCCTCAGAGCTAAAGCTGGCCCAGAAAAGGAGCAGTTGGGAGTTTCTGTCACCCGCCTGCCTGAAAACAGCCCTCAGCCCCTCACCCAGACTGGCCAGGCACCCCAGTGGGGACCCCCACCCTGAAGGGTGTGTGACCAGCTGCAAACAGCCCTCAGCCCCTCACCCAGGCTGGCCTGGCACCCCAGTGGGGACCCCACCCTGATCCAGGACACGCTTCAGGGCAAACCAGCCAGCCCCACCCATGCACCAGGCCTCTATTCTATATAGTAAAAGGGTAATATGCCTCCCAGCACCGGGATCAGCGTGACAGGGGGCAGTGCCCAAACCCCCTGATCGCCCTGCAGCTCTGTGTGTGACAGGGGGTGGGGCCACAACCTCCCTGTCCGCCCTGCTCTGTTCGTGACGGGAAGGCGCCCCAACCTCCTGATCAGCCCTGCTCTGTGCCTGATATGGGGGAGCTCCCCAACCTCTGATCACCCTGCGGCTCTGTGTGTGACAGGGTGTGGCGCCCCAACCCCCCCACTCCCACGGGCCCTGCTCTGTGTGTGACCGGGTAGAGCCATAACCTCCCCATCGGCCCTGCCCTGAGTGTGAGAGTGGCGGCGCCCCAACCCCCTGATCGGCCCTACCCTGAGCGTGACTGGGGGTGGCATCGTAACCTCCTGATCCGCCCTGCTCTGTGCATGACAGGGGGCGGCGCCCCAACTCCCCAATCGGCCCTGCTCTTAGCCCGACCAGGGGCTGCACCTAGGGATTGGGCCTGCCCTCTGCCACCCAGGAGCAGGCCTAAGCCAGCAGGTCGTTATCTCCCGAGGAGTCCCAGACTGCGAGAGGGCACAGGCCAGGCTGAGGGACCCCTCCTCCCCCCCGAGTGCACAAATTTTTGTGCACCGGGCCTCAAGTAGATTTAATACAATCCCTACCAAAATACCAACAGCATTTTTCACAGATTTAGAAAAAATACTCCAAAAATTTACATAGACCTCAAAAAGACTCCAAATAGTTGCAGCAATCTTGAGAAAAAGAACAAGATTGGAGGGATCACAATACCAGATATCAAGTTATATTACAAAGCCACTGTAATCAAAACAGCCTGGCACTGACACAAGAACATGCATTTAGATCAATGGAACAGAACAGAGAACCCAGAAATCAACCCAAGCCATTACACTCAATTAATATTTGACAAAGGAGACAAGAGCATACAATGGAGTCAAGACAGTCTCTTCAATAAATAGTGTTGGGAAAATTGGACGGGTACATGCAAAAAAAAAAAAAAGAAAGAAAAGAAACTAGACCATCAACTTACACCATACACAAGAATAAACTAAAACTGGATAAAATACTTAAATGTAAGTCGTAAAATCATAAAAATTCTAGAAGAAACCACAGGCAGCAAAATCTCGGACATCTCTCGTAGCAAAAAAAAAAAAGTAAATTCTTTCTTAATTATTGATCTATTTTGCAAAGGTAGATTTTCACATTGGGTGTATTTCAAAAGCAAAGTGCTAAAATATCTTAAATAATAAAACTTCCCATTTACACGGGTCTTTAATTTCCAAACATTTTTCTCAGCAATGTTACCCAGTTGCTCTGTGTAACAAGTACAACTGCTGTTACTTACATGTGAGTTAAGTATCTTGGATCTTACTGCTCTGTGGCCTGAGAACCAGCATCACCTTCATCAAAGACCTATGTTAGGAACACAGAATAATGGGTCCCACACTAAAGCTACTGAATTAGAACCTTCATTAAGAGAAATCAAGTGGTTTGCTTTGGGTTTTTTAATGGTAAATCTAGGGCTAGAACTCCGATATTCTACTGCTCTGTAGCTCAGGAATTTGTCATCTGACTCTCCCGAATTATAATAAACACTAGAGGCCCAGTGCACAAAATCCATGCGGGTAGAGGGGTGTGGGGAGGGGGGTGCGGGGAGGTCCCTCAGCCCGGCCTGTGCCCTCTCACAGTCCAGGACTCCTCACTCCTTACTGCCCGCCTGCTCATTGCTCCTTACTGCTCAGTTCACTGCACCTTAGTGCTTCCACCATCGCCGCTGCGCTGGCCAGCTGTGAGCCTGGCTTCTGGCTGAGCGGTGCTCTCCCTGTGGGAGTGCACTGACCACTAGGGGGCAGCTCCTGAGCAGATTCTGCCCCCTGATGGTCAGTGTGCATCATAGCGACCAGTCATTCTGGTTGTTCCGCCATAACGGTCACTTAGGCTTTTATTATATAGATGACTGTGAGAGAATGCCCATCCAGAAAAAATCAATCTGGCATTTTATTGTGTCCATGATATGTCTTCAATTGCATCAAACAATAAAACATGTAGGATCCAGGAAACAAGGCCTTGCTGCAGACAGAGATTTGATAGGTCTGTGGAGGAAAAATCCCATCTGTTTTCTTTGTCAGATTGTCAGCATCAATTTTATTAGCACTGAGAACGATATAACTGATTTTGCTTTCTTTAACATAAAAGTAAAAGTAATGGGAATTAAACACTACACTAGAAGCTAAAATGCACAATAAATTTACCAAACAGCATACACAACATACTAGCATTTTCCATGGACAAATTAATATTTTTTACAAAAATAATGCTTTTCCCCCTTACCTTCTCGTTGCCATGAGTATACTATTAATGAGACCTACTTTTCTGAACAAAAATTACTTTCCCCTGCCCCCTTGCTCAGCAAGGTGCTTTTATGATAAGATTTTATCTGAAGAAAGTTCCTTTTAAAATGCAAATGTAAAAGAGTGGTGATATATTAATATGATAATAAATGGTAATTGGTTTTGCCAGGGTTTGTTTATCTGATTGGTACAGAACAAGGCCCTCTGTAAATGTACAAGTGTGGGCCGGGGGTGGGGGGGGGGGTGCGGGGGATGGAAGGAAGTGCTCAGAGAGGAAAGATGAAAGGTCCAGGGCAAACCTGGGGACGGTAATAAACAAGACAGACACTAAAATTCTAGACTGTTTTACACTTGCAGGGTGCTTTCCCTTGCTTGTTTCCTATGAGATCCTGGGGTTCATAGTGAAGAGGGGGAGATCTCTAAAAGGGCAGATGCCTGATCTGCAAACTTGGAGCCACCATCCCCTGGGGTTATGTCCAGTAGAACTCTTTCAGGGTGACTGCCTGGCTCACCAGCAACTGTGAGCCCAAGTTTGCACTCACAGAGGAAAGGCCTCCTTGAAGTGCAGCCCTGTAAGAATTCTTGATCTTCCTGCCCAAGCAGACTTTCTTAATTAACTCAGGACGTCAAATTCCCTAAGAGAATATCCATTTTGTTTTTTGTTTGTGCTTTTTTTTTTTTTTTAAGAAGAATGAATATTTTAAAGTCATCTCAGTCCTCTTTTGCTGTTTCCTTCTAGTTTACCCTAGAAAAGGAATTCCTGAGAAAAAGAAATTTTTAATACTGGAATGGATTAGAAGGGCGGTTGAGAAATCATCGTAACTGAGCTATTCAAAAATAAAATAGCATCTAAGTGCTTTGGGATGACTAGACTGTCTAAAGGCAGGACAGCGGACCCAAACGCTTTTGGTATTTCAGCTCAGCAACTCAAAGACATATAAAATGCTTTCCAAAAAAATTAGGCTTTAGTATAGGATTCCTAAACATTTCAGAATTTCCTAATAGTACAGGAGTTTTGTGCTTGAAATAGTAGTTTGGCTTGCAAGAGCTACAGTGTAAGAACACCTGGCAAAACGATAATATTCCTATTTAAGGCGATCCTGAGGTGTTATGTAGTATCAGAAATCAGTATTTGCTTTTGTGTATTTTTAAAAATCCAGTTACTCTTCATGTGTGCTTCCATGGTGCTTCATACATTATGATTATAAATTATATTGATATCCAAAGGAAAACGTCATATAATAAAGAACAATGAAAATCTTAGTGAATTATACAAAAATGAGAAAAAGTATTTTGAAATTTCTCTGTCCTTGAAGTCCTTCCTTTTTTCTTGCTTCCGACTGTAGATGCTCTAATTAAACTCTGGAGGGGGACTCCAGTTAATAAGTTACTCTTAAATTACAGAGTATGCAAATTCAGCAGAATCCGATCAAGGCCTTTTACACATTTTATAAATTTGAACCATTTATGAGATTCATCATGATTTCTGAGTTATATGAATTAAAATAGTAAATAACAATGTACTTATTTAATAAAGAGTGACATTCCTTTTTATTAAACTTAAGGTGCTTAAATGTTAAAAGACATTTCTTAAAATATTTTATAAAATATCATATCTACGTATTTTGTAGTTATATTTGATAACATATTTGGATAATGACATGATTTTAGTGATTAAAATATTAAAATGGATGAGATGAAAAGAAAAAAAATTTTAATGGATGAAATGATTCCATTTTTATATGAGTAAATAAATATTGGAAATTCTTGTTTGAGAATAAATTAATCAATTCAATTTATAGTGCCATATACAACTATGTAGATATATACATATAAAGATTTTTTGAAATTCTTGGTTTGCATGTGATTTTTTCATAACGCAGTCCCCAACAGGGAAAAATAAACATTATTTTTATATATACACAGTGTAAATAGATATATATTATACATTTGTATGTGTACTAGTATACATCCCCTCGCAGAGATATACGCACACTGGACATATGCCAAAGAAAAGGAAAATTAATAAGTCCATGATAACTGGATAAGTCTCCATCATTGCTTGCTTAAAATAGAATCTATTAATTAATTTTTTAAATAAAATAAATAAAACTATTTAATCCAAGAAACTTCTTGCTGAGTATAGATCTCTGATAAGTCTCTATAAAACTTGGGAATTCAAATTAGATAAAAAGTATTTATTAAGGAAGGCTACCAATTTGGGTATGTCTAGCATTTAACTTAAAGTCATAAAATAATTGTTTTGTACTTCAAAAGAAGTTCTACTTAGTGAATGTGCCAATTGAACTTTCTTGGCCTGTTATGACATTATCATCCACTTGCCTAACATACTTTTGGAAGTAGTAATTTTATAGATTCAGTTTTTATATTGGGTTAGGATTTTAAACAGTATCTTTTGACATCATAAACAGCTTTTTAAAAAAATATATATATTTTATTGATTTTTTACAGAGAGGAAGGGAGAAGGATAGAGAGTTAGAAACATCCATGAGAGAGAAACATCGATCAGCTGCCTCCTGCACGCCCCCTCCTGTGGATGTGCCCGCAACCAAAGTACATGCCCTTGACTGGAATCGAACCTGGGACTCTTCAGTCCACAGGCAGACGCTAGCCACTGAGCCAAACTGGTCAGGGCATAACCAGCTTTTTAAAAATCTGAAATACAGCCCTGACCGATTTGGCTCAGTGGATAGAGCGTCAGCCTGCGGACTGGAGGGTCCCAGGTTTGATTCCGGTCAAAGGCATGTACCTGGGTTGTGGGCACATCCCCAGTAGGGGGCATGCATGAAGTAGCTGATCGATGTTTCTCATCGATGTTACTAACTCTCTATCTCTCTCCCTTCCTCTCTGTAAAAAATCAATAAAATATATATATTTAAAAATCTGAAATACATAGAAAGTTAAAGTATCTATAACCTCACCATTTAAATTTTACCCCATCCCTATCTTCCTGCTCCCACCATTTAGCATACATTCAAAAAGAGCTCACTGTTAATAATTTAGTGTTACAAATTCCTTTTAATTTCTCCCCCTTTATACAGCTGTATCAATCAATCTGCACAGGTTTAAAAAAAATGGAACAGGCCATCCATATTTATCTGTAATATGCTACCCCGCCCCCCCTTATATGTATATCTGAACCTCTCTCCATATCATCATACATAGATTTCCTCACTTTCAATGACTGCACGCATTCCAGTGTATGGGTGTATCATAATCTATGTAGGTATTCCACATTTATATTTAAACTAGAGGCCCGGTGCATGAAATTTGTGCGGGGGGTTGTATCGCTCAACCCAGCCTGCACCCTCTCCAATCTAGGACCTCTCAAGGGATGTCTGACTGCCCGTTTAGGCCAGTGGGATTGGGCCTAAACGGGCAGTCGGATATCCCTCTCACAATCCAGGACTGCTGGCTTTCAACTGCTCACTTGCCTGCCTGCCTGATTGCCCCTAACTGCTTCTGCCTGCTAGCCTGATCACCCCCTAACCACTCCCCTGCCAGCCTGATCGACACCTAACTGCTCCCCTGCCGGCCCGATTGTCCCTAACTTCCCCCCCTTGCAGCCTGGTCACCCCTAACTGCCCTCCCTTGCCGGCCTGGTCACCCCCAACTGCCCTCCCCTGCAGGCCTTGTCCTTCCCAACTGCTTCCCCTGAAGGCCTGGTCCCCCCCAACTGCCCTCCCTTGCAGGCCTAGGTCCCCCCAACTGTCCTCCCCTGCTGGCCTGGTCCCCCCCAACTTCCCTCCCCTGCAGGCCTTGTCCCCCCCAACTGCCCTCCCCTGCAGGCCTTGTCCCCCCCAACTGCCCTCCCCTGCAGGCCTTGTCCCCCCCAACTGCCCTCCCCTGCAGGCCTTGTCCCTCCCAACTACCCTCACTTGCAGGCCTGGTCTCTCCCAACTGCCCCAAAGCTGTTGGCCTGATTGCCCCCAACTGCCCTCCCCTGCAGGTCTGGTCCCTCCCAACTGCCCTCCCCTGCTGGCCATCTTGTAGCAGGCATCTGTGTCCACATGGGAGCAACCATCTTGTGTGTTGGAGTGATGGTCAATTTGCATATTACCTCTTTATTATATAGGACTAGAGGCCTGATGCACGAAAACTTGTGCAAGAGTAGGCCTTCCTTCCCCCGGCTGCCAGCACAGGCTTCCCTCCGGCACCCAGGACCCAGGCTTCACTCTGGCCGCTGCCTGCAGGTGCCTGGGCCTGGGGCTGCTTTGCTCCGGCCCCAGCTTCGTCCGGAAGGACATCCAGAATGACGCCCAGAAGGACGTTCGGTCTAGTTAGCTTATTACCTTTTTATTATTATAGACTAGGGGCCCGGTGCATGAAATTCGTGCACTGGGTGTGTGTGTGGGGGGGGGGGAGTGTCCCTCAGCCCAGCCTGCCCCCTCTCACATACTGGGAGCCCTCAGGCGTTGACCCCCATCACCCTCCAATCGCAGGATCGGCCCCTTGCCCAGGCCTGATGCCTCTGGCTGAGGCGTCCGGCTCAGGCAGTGGGGACCCACAGCTGCAGCGGCCCCGCGATCATGGGCTTCGCTTTAGGCCCAGGCAAGGGACCCCTAGCTCCTGGGACTGCCAGCTTCGACCTTGCCCAGCTCCCATCGCTGGCTCCACCCCTACTTCCTGCTATCACTGGCCAGGGCGGCAAAGGCGCCTGATTCTCTGATCATGGCTGGGGGGCAGGGCAAAGGCGGCCCCAGGCTCTTAGCTCCCCCCTGGGTTTCCGATCACTGTCAGTGGCAGGGGGCTTCTTCCTGCTTTCCCTTTCGCCTCCCTGCATTGTGCCTACATATGCAAATTAACCGCCATCTTGTTGGCAGTTAACTGCCAATCTTAGTTGGCAGTTAATTTGCATATAGCCCTGATTAGCCAATGAAAAGGGTATCGTCGTACGCCAATTACCATTTTTCTCTTTTATTAGTGTTGATTGTTTTCAGGTATATGTTTTTCATTTATGCTAGTCAAAACACTATTTCAGAGAACATCATGTAGTTTCATGTGCTTGTGTAGCATTTATGTAAAATACATTTCTCCATAGACCAATTCTTGCTAAAGTCACCATAACTGGTATGATGTTAGAATCAATGGGACTTTTCTTTAGCATACTCTCAACCATCCTCTCTGCTCCTTAGAAGGCTCTCTGCTTTTTGTTTCTACAGCTTTTGCTGTTCCTTCTCAGTCTGTTTTGCCACCACCTCTTCCTCAGTGCAGCCTTTTCAAGCCCAGCCTACGCACTCTTCTCTTTACATATGACATTCTGTCCCTAAACAACCTCCTTCATCAATGACCAAGGCTTTCATTACCGTGTATACTGAAATGGCCTCTATATTTATATCTTTATCCTAGACTCTGTGGAGTCCAGAACCATGTTGATTGCAACACATTTTTACTTTTTATATTACCTTTTATTTGTTTTTCTATCCCATACCTCTCTTCACGATCCTAGACCCATAAATCCTACTGCCACAAACTCATTTTATCTAAAACCAAAGTCATAACTCCATCAAATTCAGTCCTCACCAGTTTTTCTATCTTAGTGAATGTTACTGCTATCTAAATAGTTGCACAGTAGAAACAACACATACAATTCATCACCAGCACAGTTTTACTTCCTACATATTTTTTCAATCTATCCACATCTCCCTATCTTCACTGCTAGTCTACTAATTCCTGTACCACCATCTCTCATCACTGTATATCTTCTGATTGAGTTATGCTGCCTATTCTTGTCCTACTCTAATCAAATTTCCATCTATAATCAGGTTGACCTCTCTCCCCCCTGGTTGCCTTGCAACCACACCAGTCTTCTTTCAATTTCTCCAATGTTCTCCCATGCTCCCTCCATCTGAAGAACATTTATGTTCGTTTACTTTGAGACTCTGGGGTTATATCAGTGAAAAGACAGATAAGGTTTCTGCTTCTAAAAGAGCTTCCATTCTAGAGGGGTAAAGTGTGAAAAGAGATTAAAAAACAAGCACAAAATAAGACAAGTAAGAGATACTGATTATGGCTCATATTTATACTAATAAGTTGAAGCTGATAGAAGAGAGAATGACTAACTGGCTCCTCCTTATTGGGCGGCAGCGAAGGCTGTCCTGAGGGGCCTCTCTTATAGTTGGGATTTGAATGAAAAGGTAATGAACCATGCAGAGATCATGGGGAAGAGATTTCCAGGCAAAGGGAATTCATGGGGAAGAGAATGCAAAGATTCTGACATGGGAGTGAGCTAGGCTTGTTGGACCAGCCAAGGGTAGATCCGGTGACAAATGAACAGATTGAGGAACTATTTGTACATGCTGTTCTCTCTCTCTGAAATATTTCCCCTCCTTTCTACCCAGTGTACTCCTATTCATTCTTTGATCTCCTTCTTGGGGAGGCCTTTCCTGACCTTGCAGATGTAATCGGGTCCCCCATGTATGTGCATCATGTACCTTTCCTTCATAGCATACATCACAGTTGTAGTTTAGTCACATTAATATCCTTGGTGATTTGACTAATTTGCCTCCTTTGTGAATACCTGCTCCATGAGGGTCAGGACCTATCTGTTTTGCTAGGCTTTCCTAGTTTCTAACACAGATGAAACACTCAAATATTTGCTAAAGTGTGATGATTGGATTAAAGAAATGCAACTTTTTTAAAAAGTTAAATTTGGGGTGACATTGGTTAATAACAGTACACACTTTTCAAATGTACAATTCTATAGCACATCATCTGTATATTGCATTGTGTGCTCACCATCCAAAATCTAGTCTCCCTTCACATCAGCTGTTTGATCCTCTTTACCTTTACCCTATCCACCTTTCCTTCCAGTAACCAGCATGCTGTTGTCTGTGTCTATGACTCTTTCTGCTTGTCCTACTTGTTCACTTGTTGCTGTCCATTTATATCCCACATTTGAATGAAATCTTGTCCCTCCCAATTTGACCCATTTTACTCAGCATGATATTCTCAAGATTCATCCATACTGTCCCAAATGGCAGTATTTCATCCTTTCTTATGGCTGAGCAGTATTCCACTGTATATATGAACCACATCTTCTTCATCCAATCATCCATTGAAGGACACCAAAGTTTCCATGTTTTGGCCACCAAGCACGATGCTGTAATAAACATAAGGGTACAAATACCCTTTATGAATAAATGTTTACAAAATATTCACATAGATACCCAGAAGAAGAGTCATCGAGTCATATGGTAGCTCTATTTTTAATTTTTTGAGAAATCGCCATGCTGTTTTCCACAGTGCTGTACCAGTTTACATTCCTACCAGACGCATATGAGGGTTCCATTTTCTCCACATCCTCACCAACACTTGTTTTATTATTTTCCTTATTGATAATAGCCATTTTAACAGGTGTGAGGTGGCATCTCATTGTGGTTTTGATTTGCATTTCAAAGGCACACACCTTCTAAATTTCAGTGGATGTTACCAAATTACATTTTCCAAAATCCATGCTGCTTTCCTTTCCATCAGTCCTGCACGGTAGCATTCTGCTTCATTTCACCACTCTCATAAATGGCTATTTGCATTTTTCTTTTTAAACACCTACATTTAAATTATATTAAACTCAGGTCCATACTGGACTTTTTAGGTGTGAATTAAATTTGTTTATTTTGGTAATGTCTTCCTCTCATCTAACTCCCCATTTAGTGTGACACACTGCATATCTCATTCTCTTATTTGGAAATTTCTGTGCTTACATATGCTATTTTGGCAGACATACTCTACACAAACAGAAGAGACTGGGCACCAGTGAAAGACAGGTGGGTCATGGGACTTCAAATGAGGAGATAAATTAAGAGGAATATCAGAGAAAGGAATGAGAGAGAATTAGAATAGAGCAGTCCTGTAAAAAGATTAGAGATGAGAGAAACTGATGGTGTAAAAGTTGTTGGACAAAGTGTACCTGAGGTCTTGACAGGTTCTTAAGAACTTGGTAGAGCCACTATTTCTTCAGTGGTCAGGTGACTTTAAGCAGAGACATGAAATAGAATTAGATTTGTTGGATAGTAAAAAACAAACAACCCCAAACACAGGGCCTAAATATAAAAAGGCCTGGATTGAAAGGATTGGACAAATATATCTATAACCAAGTTCCACTAAGATCTTACTTATTTGGCCGAAACCGGTTTGGCTCAGTGGATAGAGTGTTGGCCTGTGGACTGAAGAGTCCTGGGTTTGATTCCAGTCAAGGGCACATGCCCGGGTTGTGGGCTCGGTCCCCAGTATGGGGCATGCAGGAGGCAGCCGATCAATGATTCCCTCTCATCATTGATGCTTCTATCTCTCTCTCCCCTCTCCCTTCTGCTCTGAAATCAATACAAGTATGTTAAAAAAAAAAAAAAAAAGAAGGGCCATGGATGACACTAGGGGAGGGGCTTAACACTCCAGCCCAAAAGTACAAGGCGCAGGGGCCATAGGTAATGACAGTAGGAAGTACCAGCAAAAGCAGTTGTCATTACTTAGGAGCTGGGCATAAAGCCTGCATGATCATGGTTGTCCACTTATGGCAAAAAGGAATTGTGAGCAGGGATCCAAGATTCTGGACTAGGAACTCAATGCAGCAGCAGTCATTGAGTCTAGAACCCTAGCCTAAATATGGAGTTAATATTAGGTCCCCTCAGACTGGGGCAAGGGAAGGAATGAGAGGGCAGTGTATTTGAATCGGCTAAGGACTGAGACAGGCTGAAAGAAATTGTGGATCGCGCTATGAGGGAAGAAGGCAGAGGGGAATGAGGTAGATAGAGCCTAACAGTGGCAAAGCCCAGCCATTCAGTGTGGGCTGCCTGTTGAGCCTAAATTGCTTAGCTATTTTCCATCACTTCCACTTTCACTATGTCCTATAGCAATTTTACAATTAATTTCTCTATGTTTTTGGATTTAATAGTTTCCTGTGCTGACATATGCGTGGGAAGAAATGATTTTTTTTTAGGAACATTGGCTTCTAGAATGCAGAAACGGGGAGGGTATGATGGAGTACTAAAGGTATATTAAGTTCAGCTAGTGACTAACCGTTAGTCCATTGATTTCCCCTTTGCCTGGGAAGGATTTCCCCACACATTTTCTAGTGGATTGTCTAGGCTGGTTTTCAGTGCTTCATTTGGTGTGGATTTTTTTTTTCTTGGAAGAATATACCTCACCATTAAATAAATCTCATCATTAAATAAGGAGGAAGTCAGATAGGCTTCTTACATATTCCCATTTTTATTTCATTTCACCTCATTACTTGTAACTCGTGATAGTAAATAATTCCTCTCCCAGTAAGGAACTTTGAAATAATAACCATTGTATTTTCACAAAGCTCTGTAAAATTTTCTATTTTGTTCCAGTCCAATATTTTACCTGCAAGCTCTCTTGGTTCCAATTATTACAACCGATTTGAGTCAGCACAATGCACTTGAGTACACACTGTCTGTCCCACTTAGATGGATGTTTGGAAATGTCGCTAGTGCCTACAGGATAGAATAAAAAGCCCTTAGAATGTCTTTGGAATTATTGGTATTGTGAATGAGGAGAAAAGTCTGTATTCCACGTTTTCATACATGCTCAGAAATGAGATTGTTCTTGTGAATTTTGACCCTTTAAGAAATGCTAGCAGCAATGCAGCGGCAGCAATGACAACAAATCTTAACAATAATAAATCACCAATGGCTTCACCTGTCCTGCTCTTGTTCATGAAGACAAATATAACCTTCCTATCATACTTCCTATTCGAATGAAGCGAGTGTAATTTTCAGGGTATTTTGATAGCAACAAGAATATTTCACATGGGATAGCTAATTTTTAGAGAATTAAGAGACATTATCTTCCTATAGGGAAACAAAATCAGATCTCTAAAAATGATAACTTATTGTCAAAGCACAAAAGCTGGCCAATTGCCAAAGAAAGGCTTGTTGCTGCATAAGCAATTTAGTTGGCAATCCTTTCACTGTCTGCTGTGTGAGTTTGTGTCCAGATGGCCAAAATGCTGAGCAAATCCTTGAATCCCAGGTGGTGTTGAGATGCTGATTCTGCATGGGAGATTGTGGGTGGCCACCTACCTGCCCCAGCGGGTAGGCTCTTTAATCGAACCCTGGCAAGCCAGAGAATCATTGCCATGGATGTGGGAGGTGACTGATGATGCTGAGTCATGGGAGTCCTGTTATGGAACAAGACAGCGGGGTGAATGAACGTTTCCTTTTCCTGACCTGAGATGCTTCTCAAGCTGTGGTCTGAGGACCACCTGAATTGGGATCATTTGGGTGTCTGTTAAAACTGCTTAATGGGCTCCAACCTGGCTTATTCAATCAGCCTCTGGAGAGGAGTTCAGGATTCTTCATTTTTATTTATTATTATTATTTTTAAAATGTTTTTTATTGATTTTAGAGAGAGGGATAGAGAGATAGAAAATCGATGAGAGAGAAACATCAATAATTTGCTTCCTGCACACCCCCTACTGAGGATTGAGGCCATAACCTGGACATATGCCCTGACTAGGAATCGAACTGCTGACCACTTGGTGCATGGGTCAGCGCTCAGCCACTGAGTCACACAGGCCAGGAAGGAGTTTGCATTTTTAAATAAGATGCATTTTTAAAAAATATATTTTTATTGATTTCAGAGAGGAAGGGAGAGGGAGAGAGATAGAAACATCAATGATGAGAGAGAATCATTTATTGGCTGCCTCCTATATACTCCACACTGGGGATCTGGGAATTGAACTGTGACCTCCTGGTTCATAGGTCAATGCTCAACCACTGAGCCACTTCAGCTGGGCCTAAGATGCGTTTTTTTAAACAAGTTCTCTGGATTATTCTTCTGAGCAGTAAATTTGAGAACCATTAATTCAATACTAGTGGGATGTTACATAACACACAAACGTATTGCTTTATGGAATTTAAGGAGATCACAAAGGCCCATCTGTCCTTTGACACAGCTACATGCTGGCAGTAACTGAGAGGCTAACCACGTAGTTTTCTCTGACCCCTGGTGGTCTTTCCTAATTAGTGAATTCCCACAGGATTTAACATTTGTATAATGCAATTTATGGCAACTATACAATTGGGATTTTCCAGAACAGTTCCAATTTCATGTTATTTCATTATTTTCCATAAAAGTAGCCTGTTTAAATGAATTAATCTTGGATTTCTTCAGCAGAAAAATATTTTCATATTAGTCATGTATATGAAAAAAACTCATTTACTCCTGTCCTTTCCTGATCATTTAAACAGCATCAAGAATACTCTCTATGCACTTTCCTCCATTCTGGGGTGACACAGAGAGAAAACATCTAGTCAAATTCCTGCCTTTAAGCTTTTAAGAAGACTTGAAAAATACATAACAGAAGCAATAGTTTGAAAGCCAAAGCACTTTTGAGTTGTGTGAAATGGAGTCAGAAAGAAGTGTTGTTTTGTGGATTGTTTTTAATTCTAAAAACTTGATTTTGAATTTTAAGAGCCAAGTTTGAGAGAAAGAGAAAGAATAGTCTATATGAACATCCAGAGTAGCAAAGAAAGTGTCACGAGGATAAGAATAATCTCTTCATGAATAGAACAGGAAGTACATTTTTTTCCTTCTAGTGGTAGCAAAGAAGCTGAGTGACTATGACTAAGATTTGCTATGGATTGCCTTTGAGAAGAGGCCCAGTTTCCCAGGCCAAGTCCTGAAGTGTGGAGTGGAAATAGTTGGCTGAGAGTGAGAAACTCAGAATAAATTGGGCAAGAGTTGGAATCTTGGAGCAGAAGGACCATTACATGGCTTCCTAAGATATAGCCCAGGAGTTTGCAAACCTCACAGCAAAGCCCGCTGTGCCACATAAATGGCAAAGTAACTACGTGGATGGGCCTGAGGGCAGGCAGCTGACTTGGAGAGCCCCTGTGTTGGGTGGAGGATACAGAGTGACCTTGCTGGGCCCAGAAACCAAGAGAAGAAGGTTCCTAGCACCTTCAGACACTCAGGCCAATAAACAGATGAGTGAAACGAACAACTCGAGGGAGGCCCACAAAGATAAGCAGATTTCCTTCTCCCATGACAAGATATTACACATATGACGTGCATCTTAAGGTTTTAGATCACCCTCCAGGAGGTGGAAATGGAATGGAAAAAGTCTCAAGTTTGCCTGAGTGTTGTCAGACAAAAGACACTGAGTTTCAAACTAGAAGTCACTGTGGCATGTACTCAGTGAAATCTCAAATTTAGTACACCTGTGTGAGCCTTCATATGAACAAATTCACAGATTGATTAAAAATCCTTTGTCAGATCACATGTTCTGATTTTTTGGCCTGGAAAATATGGTCATCATATTTGTACCAGGCTGTTCTACCTTATATTTTCTTAGAATTGTTCTCCAGATAGTCTAGGCTTTCAGCTCTCCAACTAGTTCAAGAGCATGCCCTCTCTTCTCTCTCTTATACTTTCTACATCTCTGGACATATGGAAGGTATGGAATGAATGAGTGAATGGTCTACTCAAATATGCACAAAGTCTCAATTCCAATAAATAGCTGCCGAGGAAGCACACTAATGAATAAAACAAGAAGGAAAATAGAGTTGGGATTTTTCCCCCCATAACAACTTAGGTAGCCCTTAACGTGGGTATTTGTATAATGTACATGGTGAAATGAAAGTAGTTTTACAGTTGTTCATATCAAAAATAATACAATAATAAATAAATAATTTTACAAGAATAAACTCTGTTTCATGTGTTCACAACTGTAAACCCACTTTTTCCTCACCCTGTATAAGACACCTGCAGAAAAAGAAATCTTATGAAAGTATCACATCTCTTTTTTTCCTGCTTGGGCACTAGAATCTTGATAATGATGGCCAGCTAGGGACTACAAATCTACCTCTTGATCTAGAGCATTCTTTACATTGGAAATAAAAATATTATGCCTAGTAGAGAGTGGTTGAATACCCACCAGGAGGAAAAAGTATATATATTGCTATGCAATATATTCTCCTTTTTGTTATTGTTCATATCACTTATTTGTCATTTTGTTCTTGTAGTTTATGAGGCAGAGATAGCTGTCTATTACCAAATTTCCTGGGTTCTTAGCTAGACTACAAAATCCCTTGCAGTTAGATTTGGCCACTTGTCTATTTTCTAATCAATGAAATGTGATTGGAAGGGATGTTGCCTTTCCAAGCATGGTTCCTAAAAGACTTCCCTATCTAATACAATTCTACAATTTTTCCCAGTCTGGTTAAATCTAAGTGAACATGGAAGTCACATTGAAAATGGCAAAATTGGGGTCCTGAATTGCCACTTGGAGAAGAGTTGCCCACCACCAAGTAATACCCATTTTGGATGCTGAGTAAGCAAAAATTAAACTATTACAATAATTTGCTGAAACTTCAGGGATTTTTTGTTTCAGGAGCAGTAACTAATATACTTTACTTATAATTTCATACAATAGTCTATAAATATATAGTGAGATGTAAATTTCCCATAATAAGAAATTGGTGAAAACCCTTAGATGAATAGGTTCTTAAATTACTCAAACCTGAAACCTATATGTTCATGTTGACCAATGTCACTCCAATAAATAAATTAATAAATAAATCAATCAAGCAAAAATACACAAAACTACTCAAATCATTAAAAGTGTAATATAATCACTACTTTATATTAAGGACTTACTATATTCTAGGCATGGTAATAAGCATTTTGCATTTATCATCTCGTTTAATACTCATTTATGGTTCTGTACTTAGGTACTAAGATTACCCATTATAAACTCAGGAAGGTTGAGTTATTAGACCAAATCACACAGCTGATAAATGATAGTGACAAGATTCAAACCGGATGTGTGAGTCCAAACCTAAAGCTCTTGAACTCAGGGTAATATCCTGAATCTTTCTTTTGCTTGCTTTCTATTTCAGTGTGGTTTGTGCTGGGGCATTCTTTTCTTATTCAAAACTTTACTCCTTTTTGCATAATTTTCAGTTTCCATCTGCAATTGTGCCAAATTTATGTTATGTATTGGATTTAAATACACACACACACACACACACACACACACACACACACACACACGTGTGTGTGTGTTTAAATCAAAGATTCCCTGGAAATACCTTCCACAAGTTGCATAGTCTCCCAGGAATTACTCTATTTGTTGGTCAATCATGAAGGCCCTTGTTTTCTGACCAACAGATGGGAAAGGCAATTTTTTGGTTTGTTTGTTTGCTTTTGCTTCTTTTAGAAAAACAACTTCATTATTGGAATTCAAACTGAAAGTGGATCCCCCCATTGGGTAAAACATAGATGGCACTTAATTACAATTCCATCTGGAATCTTCCCTGGCTGTTGCAGTTTGGGGATAGTACTATCAACAGTTTTATACCCCATGTTGTGAAGGCTATTCCTATTGTCTGCTGCTATACACGACAACCCAAACAATCAATGATTTTTAAAATAACATTCTTATCTCTCTTATATCTGTTTGTTTAGTGGGCTCAGCTGGAGGATTCTAATTTGCAGTTTCTCATGCAGTTGAAGTTATATTTTGGCTGGGGCTGGAGTCATCTGAGGACTCTACTAGCTGTCTAACAGTGTTTCCACTTACGTCTGGTGTCTAGGCTGAAATGCTGTGAATAGCTGGGGGCTTCTTGGGCATGTCAGTCCACATGGCCCCTCCAGGAGCTTCATTACAGCAAGAAAGTCTCACAGTAGTCAGAGACCTTATATGGTAGCTGTTTTTCCCTGGTGTAAACATTCCTAGAGAACAAGGTGGAAGCTGCAAGCCTTCTTCTGACCTACTCTTGCAAGCCATGTGGCGTCACTTTCACTGCGTACTATTGATTCTGTGAGAACACACAGAACTCCAGAGGAGGGAGTACATAAGAGCATGTGTACTGCAGGGCACAGTTCATTGGGAGATCAGTTTTGGAGAACAGGTACCACACAGGCTAAACTTATACCTGTGTTCCCTTCAGGCCATCCCACCCAGAGAACGGAAAACATGCAAGGATATTGCTAAGATCTCTAATGCTAACAGAAGTAGCTTTCCAAGTTCTCTCACACCCTTTGGCTTGCTCCCAGATGTTCAAGTTTTCCTGCTTCTACTAGTAATGTTTCTTTCTTCCACCTGGTAACTTTAACTAGCAACTGCTTCTGCTGCTCTTCTCTCAGAATAAGACCTCATTATTATTGCTGAGGATCGACCTTGCTACTGCAATGATGTGAGGAGTATTACTACTCCTTAAGCATGATAGGTCTCTGATTTACTTGGGAGAGTCTTTCCATCAGCATTTGTTACAGATTTTTGATTAGTCTCCCCAAAGGGTAGCTTAGTTTTCTCAAAATCTTATGGATCTTTTCACCACTGTATGTTGGTCAAGTTCCTCCACGTCAAAGGGAATTTGAGTGGCGTCACTGAGAGACATCTCTCTACTCCCCAACATGAATCAGTGGCCTTCTGTTAACTACTTAACCCAATAGCTCTTTGATTAGAGATGCTACGTGACAGAATTACTGGGGGTGAGGAAGGCAGCTAATGTGCAGTTTTCATGATCCTAACTCATCATTCTGCAATGTGAGGCATTTTATGGGTCCAAACTGAGTTTGCTGAGTTCAAACTATGTAAGAATGAAGGCACAGCGATAGACAAACAGATGAAGATGAAAATGCCAGCTTTATTACTGATTTGCAGCTCTAGCTTTAGATCTGTGGCTAAAGAGACTGCTAACAACCCCACGCCTCCTCACCTTCCCTTGAGCAGAAATTTGCCTGCTACGTTTATCACATCATGGAAAAGAAACCAGAATTCGAGAATCACAAGGCCAGGCTGGCTCAGGAAATCCCAGAAGGGGCAAGCCCAGGCCAGCCAACTTGTCCTTCAAAACTCACCATTCAGATGAGTCATCTCTCTCAAGAGGTAGAGAAAGTAAGGGCGGGAAAGAGGCTGAAGGCATTTGTTTACTCATCTCTCCATGGGAAACAGGAAAATAGGGCAATGCATGTTTTTCCTTGAGTACTAGGAAATCCCCTTCCCTAGGGATATTGGGAAGGAAGCATAGAGCACTCTGACATTCGAAATCCTGTCCCTGCACAGGAGGCTGTTTGTGAACTGCAGTAGCTTGTCAGAGTTCCTGACCCAGGCACATACATAAGTACCCTCGCCCACCACTGAACTTTCTTCATACTGTTTCAAAAATACCATTATAGTTACCAAACAAAACCACATCTATATAAATGAAGTAGGAAGATAAGGATAAATAAAACTTGGAATTTAGGGAATTGATCCAGAGCCTGATTATACACAACTATGACCTAGTAATTCCATAAGTTTTGTCCTGTGATGTTTCATTAGAAGGGCTACTTGTTTTGGACAGTACAAATGAAGCAGGAATAAATACCATGGGTTTTATATACAGATATATAAATATGTGTGTGTGAATGTGTGTATAAATTGCTTGTTCATGGTAGAATATACATCTGTAAATACGATGTCTGTGACTTTCTAACATAAATATTTCATTGGTTTCTGCTATGAGTTTTGAAGCTGGAGGTTTGAACCCCTGTGTGTTGCCTTTGAGCTACCTCTTACATGTAATTTGCACATTAAACATGTATGTGTGCCTCTTTATAGCTCTATAGTTGTCACATCTACATAATGTATGTGCTGAAGAGACACAGAGCTTATTTTCCTTTTGAATTAAAATTTCAGAAATACGAATCCATCCTTAGAAGCAAGAACACTGATCAAAGGATGCAATGATGTTCATTAACACTGGGTGATGAAACGCCGTTTTAATTACAGTGAGCAGTCAGTTCTGGTGGTGGGCATGGGAACTATGCAATGAGCCTTACAAGTCGCAACTCCACCGAAGCCCTGTCTGACAAGCAGCCAGATCCTACCCTGGGTCTTCTGGAGTTGCTCAACATCCCAGGAATGTTGTACAAATTAGTTTCTAAGAAACATTTTTTTAAAGATCATGTGAGTAGATAAGGAGCAAAACAGAAGATCTTCACCACCCCATTGCATTTGATGTTTAATAAACACTTCAGTAGTGCATGTCTGGGATTTTTCTAGGTACTTGACACAAATTAGCTTATAGCAAACTGAAGATGAGAAACTCCTACTAGCCCCGTTTTAGAGGAGGGAAATAGAGGCACAGAAAAGGTAAGTAGGTTGCCTAAGGTCAGCCAACTAACGCTTGAACTCAGGCAAGGCTGGTGGGACAGCTCATGCACTTCATTACTCCACCTTGCTCCCTGCAGCCTGAGCACACGGTACCTGACACTATCCCGCTGCTCAGTTAACCTACAGCAAATTGTTTCATACTACTGGGCTTCAAAGTCGCCTTCTTTAAAAGGTGATAGATTTATAGCTCCTCTTTACAAAACACATCTTAATGGTAAGGTGAGAACAAACGAAATGGACTTTGAACTTCTCAGAGTTTTTGCCCTGACTCCAGATATAGGATTTTAAATGTCTGTATTTTTTAATACTTTAAGGTGAATTTATAAATTATTGAAAATTTATAAATAAATGCCTGGCCTTGTTATGCTATTCCAATTGTAGCAAATAAGATTTGAGGCAAATTGAATGAGGTGATGGATGTAGCATGAAAGGGCTTTGATAGAGAAAGTTTCCAAACTCGAAGCTCTGACTTCCCCAGCCTATTATTAAGCCTGGTGAATTGCTTTCTCCAGGTTCCATCAGATGCCTTCTCAGTAGTCTAGCTCCTGAAATGAATCCATCTTCTCAGTTGTGTTCCCACGTCCATCCAGACTTTAAACTATGGCCACAATTACTAACACTAATTGGTAGGCTCAGCAGAGAGGCTGAGCGCTGAATGAGCACCGGGCACCAAAGTAGGTTCTCGGCTTAGAACTGTGTGAATGAAAAGGGTGGGAAAGGTCAGCTTGCTGCCTGCCTGCACTGAATCTCTGTGGAAGAAAGGACTGCAGTCTGGCATACCTCCCGGCAAACATAATTTAAAAGAAATCCCACTAGGCAAAATTTTGTCTTTGGCATTTACCAGATACCAGATTATATAGATTCTAGTTATAGAGAAACACACAGGAAAAAAACAAACAACCAATTCCATAATCTCTAGGCCAAAATGAGATTGTGTTTACACCGTGGCTTTAAGTCCCATGCGCTTTGCCTGAGGAGCCCTGGCCCTGTGACATTGCTCCGCTTGGAGCTTTTATAATGCCTGAACCTCGCCAGCAACTCACTCCAGGATCCTGGGGAGGTCCAGCAGGCATGGTTCTAGGGTATTCTGTACCCACAGTGCCAAAGAAATAAGGACAGGAAGGGCAGGAGCAAGACTCTCCAGATCTGAATAATCAGAGAAGATGCTCTCAACTGCTGCAATGAGAAACACTTTTCTTTTATTGTGGCAGTGAAATGATGAGATAGGTAGGTTTTTATTGGAGTGCAAAGATGGAAGAACTTTCCCTGGGAAATTTTCGGCCCAGGTTTTGGCCAACAGGAATGCATAATGTAGATTTAGGTGGAAGTAGAAAAGTTAATACCTAGTGAATTCCAAGACTATGCCTTTAGGTGGTCCTCCTCCTCCTCCAAATATGGATACTTTGATTTCTGAAAATGTCCAAATGGAAACCACAAATGTTTCCCCTTACACCTGTCCTGAAGAGATCTAGGTATAAGAAGTTGGATAGAATACAGCTCATGGCACAATACTTAAATATATCCAAGACCTTTCATCAAGTGACCAAATTGAGAACAGGATTATTCAACTCAACTAATATTCAGGTATGCATATAAACCGTTGAAGACAATGACAAAAAGCTTTCCAGTTTGTGATTGTCTTGTTTTTGCTTTTTCTTAATCAAGCTCCTCAAACACTTGCAATAAACATGACTAAAATGTCCGTTGGGTGTTGAAGCAAACTTGAAGAGGATCAGAGAAACTGAGTGAATATTTATGCAATACTTTTTAAATGATAAAAATAGAACTCTCCAGGGGTAAGTATATAAATATCAAAAGAATTGCCAAATCTTTCCTAAATCTAGACTTCCCTTTTCCTTTGTAATGTAGTGGGCCGGTCATTCTTTATGTTTGGGGGGATTTATCTACTCTTTCCCCATGCACATTACCTCCATCTCTACAGTTGAGGAACTCAAGAGAGTTGCACCTTGCTTTATATTTCTAATGTCCTGGCATATTGACACACTGTTGCTCCCCAATATAGAGAGACTCAGGCAAACTGAGATCTGTAATGAATGTTACAGCTTAGGGATTCTTCTAAAAGACATTTTATTCTTGCCCAGCTGATGTGGCTCAGTGGTTGAGCATCGACTTATGAGCCAGGAGGTCACGGTTTCAATTTCCTGTCAGGGCACATGCCTGGGTTTCGGGCTCCGTCCCCAGTGGTGGGCATGCATGAGGCAGCCGATCAATGATTCTCTCTCATCATTGATGTTTCTACCTCTCTCTCCCCTCCTCTCTGAAATCAATACAAATAGATTAAAAAATAATAATAAAATGTTTTATTCTTTATACAGAAGTCATTGTAGTGGATATTTTTAATTGGTCTGTATGAATGCATATGAAGTGCAACATAATTAGCAATACAAGAAACATACTTCTTTACTAAGTTCTGGATACAAAAGTTAAATATAGCATAAGAGGGTTTTCTGGGAGTGTTGGCAGCTAAGCAGCTAGAGCAGTGTCTCTTTGTGTGTGTTTTTTCCCCACCAAAACTACCTTTTCATATAAGAATTTTATAGCGTACCCTGGACATTGCCACAACCTTTGTTCAGCAAACTGACATTAGAACCCCAAAATTAAAGAAAAGGGAGGCACGTTTCTAAATCTATGTGGTGAGACCAAGGTCCTGAAAAAATAGTTGATTATAGCAGATGTGCTTCACCTGTCAAAATGATAAAATCTAGAAAGCTTTTACTTCTCCTGAAGATTACAACAATTTGGCTTTCAGACATACCATGAAGAGTGTATTACCAAAGGCACAAAAAAGAATGTTAACACAGTGAGTGCTGGCACATTATTTGAGTTATACCAGCAGTGCTTTCCTTTTCTAGAAAAAACAGCCTGGCCCTGGCTGGTGTGGCTCAGTTGGTTGGGTGCCATCCCGTGCACTGAAAGGTTTGGGTTCAATTCCAGGCCAGGGCAAATGACCAGGTTGCTGACTTGATCCCTGGTAGTTGGCATGCAGGAGGCAGTTGTTTGATTTATCTCTCTCTCATCAATGTTTCTCTCTCTCCCATCCCCTCCCTCTCTCTCTAAAAAATCAATAAAAATATTTAAAAAGAAGAAGAAAAAACAGCCTGACCCACCCAGCTTGCTCCTGCCAATTCCTGCTCCTAGGGCTCTGTTATGTCAACTTTTTAACAGTTTCTAAGACTCCTTATTCTACTATAGTAGTACTGGCTGGGACAAACAGATCAAGCAAATGAGCAAGAACCTTGGTCATCTGACTTCAGTTGTTGGGTGGCAAGTCTCCCCATTAGTTCATTACTTTTCTAGATGAGTGCAATAAGAAAAACCAACAAAGAGAATAGATGACTCCAGGGCAGAAAGAAGAGTCCCTCTCAGTGGTGTGTCACCCTGATGACTTGCTGAGGAATACCATTTCCTTAGGCCTACTACAAGCCCTGAGTGTCCTTACAAGTGTTGATTCCAGGCCACTGCAGTCAGGTTAACTAGGAGGCTGTTCAGAGTGAGACACCCAGAGTACCAGGAGGGCATCTAGATCAGTGTTGGTCGATAAGAGTATGAACAAAAAAATAAATAAATAAAGAGAGCCACATTCGTAATTTGAAATATTCTAGTAATTACATTAAAAAAGTAAAAAAGAAACAGGTAAAATTAAATTTTTATTGAGGTAAAATTGGTATATAACATTATATAAATTTTAATTTTACAACATTATAATTCAATATTTGATCACTGCAAAGTGATCACCACTGTAATTCTAGTTACCATATATAATAAAAGCGTAATATGCTAAGTATCTGATCAATTGGTTGACCAATTGACCAGTCGCTATGATGTGCACTGACCACCAGGAGGCAGACAGTCCAACTAGTAGGTTAGCTTGCTGCTGGGGTCTGGCGATCGGGACCCGGTAAGAGGGTCAGACATGTCCTGGAGCCCTCCTGCAGTCCTTCCCCGGCCAGCTAGCCAAACTCCTGCAGTCCCTCCCCCGCCAGCTGGCCCCCATTGGCCCTGATCAGGACTGAGTGAGACAGCCCCGATTGGCCCAGATCTCCAGCCAGGCTGAGGGAGCCCACCCATGCACGAATTCGTGACTGGGCCTCTAGTCTCCATATAATTGATCCCCTTCACCCTTTTCGCCTTCCCCATAAATCTCTTCCCCTCTGGTAACTACCAATCTGTTCTCTGTATCTAAAAGTTTGTTTTTGTTTTGTTTGTTTTGCTTTTTTTAGATTCCACATATAATTGAAATCATATGGTATTTGCCTTTCCCTGCCATACTTATCATAATAGTCCTCAAGATCCATTCATGTTGTTGTACATGGCAAGATTTCATTCTTTTTGTTGTTGTTGTTATTTTGTTAATCCTCACCAGAGGATTTTTTTTTTAATTTTGTTTTATTGCTTAAAATATTACAAAGAGTATTACATATGTCTCCTTCCCCCCCCCCAGGACCTTCCCCTGGCTTCCCCTACCCCCCAGTGTATTGTGTCCGTTGGCTATGCTTATATGCATGCATACAAATCCTTTGGTTGATCTCTTACCCCCACCCACCACCCCCAGCCTTCCCCGGCTTTCCTGCTGTAGTTTGACAGTCTGTTCGATGCTGCTCTGCCTCACTAGAGAATATTTTTACATTGATTTTTAGAGAGAGTAGAAGGGTGGGGTAGCAACAGAGAGAAACATCAATGTGAGAGATACACATTGATCAGGTTGCCTCCCTCATGCACCCCTATGAAGGTCAGGGATCTAGCCTGCAACTAAGGTATGTGCTCTTGACCCAAATTGAACCTGCAACCCTTCAGTCCATGGGCTGACATTCTAACCACGGAGCCAAGCCATGTAGGCCTGGATATTAACTCTTTACTGAATATATGATTTGCAAATATCTTCTCCTATTCTGTAGGTAGCCTTTGCATTTTGTTGAAGGTCATCTTCATTGCCCATAAGTTTTTCAATCTCATTTTGTTTGCTTTTGTATCCTTTGCCTTTGTAGTCAGATAAAAAAGAAAGAAAGAAAGAAAGAAAGAAAGAAAGAAAGAAAGAAAGAAAGAAAGAAAGAAAGAGAAAGAAAGAAAAGAAAGGGCACTGCTAACACCAATGTCAAGGAGTTGGAGAAAACACCAATGTTATCCTCTAGGAATGTTATAGTTTCAGGCCTTACATTTGCCAGGACTGACCAGCAGACCCTGAGCAATGGATGAATGGATTACTCTGACACACATTTCTGTGAAAGAGAAGGCTAAGGGGCTGCTTGGCAGGAGGCACCAACAGCCGATTGCCTGCTTCCTTAGGCTTCTATTGTAACAACAGCTTGAACTAAAATTAACCTCTAGATACAATCAGCAGGGTAAGTATCCTTGAGAAAGCACATGCTTCTACAAGGTCGGGCCCAAAGACTAAACATAGAGATTCCACCAAAATACCCAGGGGCTCAGACTTGTTTGGAAAAGTCAAGGCAGGGGCTGCCACCTTTGGCAGGGTCCCACTAGAGACCCCTGATCTTACAGATTTTCCAACCAAGTCCAGTGCTTTCCCACATACATTCAAGGCTTTAATCCATTTTGAGTTAATTTTTGTGTATGGTGTAAGAAAGTGGTCTGGTTTCATTATTTTGCATGTGCCTGCCCAGTTGTCCCAACACCATTTATTGAAAAGACTGTCTCTTTCTACTATAGTTTGAAGTTGGGGAGAAAAAAACAGCCTGAACCACCCAGCTTGCCTTCAGCTTTGTTCTTTTTTCTCAAGATTGTTTTGTCGTTCCATCCAAATTCTAGAAATATTTGTTGAAGATTTGTGCATCTCTGTTCGATAGGAATATTGATGTGTAACTTTCTTTCTTCCTTTTTTTTTTTTTTTTTGTTGTTGTTGTGGTAGCCTTGTCTAGTTTTGGTATCAGGATACTGATGTTGGCCTCATAAAATGAATTTGGAAGTGTTTCTTCCTCTTCAATTTTTTGAAAGAGTTTGAGAAGTATAGGTATTAAATCTTCTTTGAATGTTTGGTAGAACTTACCAGTGATCTTTCATTGTTCTATTCTATTGTTTTCTTAATCTCTATTTTATTTTTTTCTGTTATGATATTTATTATTGTCTTCCTTCTACTCACTTTAGGCTTTATTTGTTCTTTTCCAAGTTTTAAAAAATGTAACATTAAATGTTTTAATTGAAGTTTTTCTTATTTTGAGGTAGACCTACATCACTATGAACTTTCCTCTTATAAGTGCTTTCGCTGCATCCTAGATCTTGAAGTGTTGTGTTTCCATTTTCTTTTATCTTTTTTAAAAATATGTTTTTATTGATTTCAGAGAGGCAGGGAGAGGGAGAGAGAGACATCAATGATGATGATGATAGAATCATTGATTGGCTGCCTTCTGCATGCCCCCCACCAGGGTCAGAGTCCACAATCTGGGCATGTGCCCTTGACCAGAATCAAACCTGGGACCCTTTAGTCCCCAGGCCGAGACTCTATCCACTGAGCCAAACCAGCCAGGGCTTCTTTTGTCTTTTTAATTTTATTTCATTTGTTTTGTGGCTAAACATAATGAACTATTCTGGAGAATGTTCCATGTGCTCTTGAGAAGAATGTGTATTGTGCTGCTTTTGTATGGAATGTTCTGCATATATCTATTAATTCCACCTAGTCTTATGTGTCATTTAAGGCCTTATTGATTTTCTGTCTGAATAATCTATCCACTAATGTAAATGGTGTATTAAACTCCCCTACTATTATTGTATTACTCTTGTTTTCTCCCTTTAGATCTGTTAATATTTGCTTTATACACTGAGGTAACTGTATGTTAGGTGCATATATATTTACAAATGTTATATCTTCTTGTTGGCTTGACCCTTTACCAGTATGTAATGCCCATCTTTGTCTTTTATTATAGTCTTTGTTTTAAAGTCTGTTTTATTATGTGGTGTCCTTTTTGCTGCATCATATAAGAGCTACACGGTGTCAATTTTCCCCATTACTGTTGATTTTAATTGCTTGATTCAGGGGGTGCTTGCCAGTTTTTTCCACTGTAAAGTTACCAAGTAAGTAATTTTTGGAGAGCTACTTTGAGACTATACAGACAAAATGTTTATTATACTTTTTCTTCTAATTTGAGCATCCATTGATGATTCTTGCCTCAAATAATTATTACTAATATGTTTGTCAAATGGTGATTTTCTATTTTTACCATTCCTTCTATATTTATTAGTTGGGATTCTACTGTAAGGGAGAACTTTCTTTTCTTCCTCATTTGTTTGTTTATATTATTATGCCCTCAAAATTTTATTTTGTTCAATAGGTTATAATTCATTGCTAAGATATTTATGTTGCTGCTCAAATTGTCCCAGACTGGCCACCGTTGACTTCTGTGTCCCTTCAAGATGCCCTCATTCTTTTCTGAGCACTTTTCTTACATTTTACAAAATACCCCTGGCTTATCTTGTACTTTCTTTTTCCAGAGTTGTAATCAGCCATTTACAAGAAACCTTGGTTCTTTTTAGAATAATATTTAGAAGATAACATTTGAGCATTAGGCTTGTTCTCTGTCATGAGGTATTACTGTTCCTTGGCCCTCCCCATGAATGGAGTTGGGTACACACACACACACACACACACACACACACACACACACACACGGTGTTTAAATGTATGAATTCACAAAAATACCTTCAATTCTAATCCAACACCTTAGGGTTCACTGCTTTTCTCCTTTTCCATATTTGTAACTTCCTTCTCCAGTGAGAAACCTGACTACAATTATTTGTCATATATTATTTCTTTGTATGTAAAATGCCTCACTACTATTGGGCTCTGACATGCTGTCACTGTTATGTGAACACAACACCTTCCTCATTTGCTTAGACACTGATTCTGTACCAGGCCACCTTTATCTACACCCCTTACCTGAAGCCCAGAGCCACATGGTGAGGGGTAAATACCTAAACATAATAGGGTTCAGGTAGCAGGAAAAAGAGGAAAGTGAATTTTGGAGAGGCAGCCAACACTGCCTGCTACAGCACCCATTGCCATTTTGCCAACAGTAACCCAGCTTTCCTTTGAGGAACTATGCATTTTTTCAAACAATCCTTGTGATTTGAGTGGGTCTGGACCCTCCTTTGCCTCCAGTGAGAGCAGGTTAACCATATCACAAGCCCTTGACCACTGTGGTTGGCTCAAAGATGGCACATGACCTAAGTCAGGCCAATGAGAGCCTTGTCTGAAATAACTAAACTGATTATACAGAAATAGAATATCTTCCTACTGGTATTGCCAAGCCTGGGGCTACTGATCGACATTTTACTACCACATCTGACATGAAGCCAACATAAAGGAAAGCGGGTCTCTGACTTGGAGAAGGAAAAAGACTCCATACATCATGTTTAAGCATATTTTTATTGTTGTTAATCCTAACCCAAGGATATTTTTTCCATAGATGATTAGAGAGAGTGAAAGGGAAGTGGGGAGGAGGAGGAGAGACACTGATGTGAGAGATACACATCAATTAGTTTCCTCCCACATGTGCCCCAGCCAGGGAACCTGCAACCTAGGTACATGTCCTTGCTTGGAACTGAACCCTCGACCTTTTGGTGTACAGGCCGACATTCTAACCACTGAGAACACCAGCCAGGGCTGTTTAAGCATCTTGATCCAGTCATGCCTGAAGCTAATATACTCCTAGACTTATCAATCATATGGGCCCATAAATTCTCCTTTTTGCTTAAGCCAATTTGAGAAAATTTTCTGTCACTTGTGCCCAAAAGAGTTCTAACTGATACAGCTGTACCTTAGATGGCTTTTATGTCCTCGCAACAGCTGGGGAAGGCTTACATGCCATAATTCTCAGCCTAATATAGTGGGAGGAACCAAAGACAACAACGTTCAAGTAAGAACTCCCTGGAAGAATCAAAGAGTCCATAATGTTTTTAAAAAAAATCTGTGGACCCAAATATATTTTTAAATATTAGGCAAGTCTTAACTTAGTCTGTTTCCTTTCCACATGTGAAAAATACTGGCAAAGATACGAAAACTTTCAAGTTACTCCACCCAAAGATGAGGCAAGGAATTATGAGCACACAATTTAAAGCAGCTTCAATTCGTCAAAAGATGCAGCTACATGTGTGTGTGTTTAAAATCTTCTTTCCCTGTACTGTACTTCTACTCCTCCTATAACTGCCGCCAGTGAAAGCTGTTATTTGACCCTGGCACATATGGCATGTATCACGTTTTTAAATACCAAACGCATGCAAGAACGAGACTTTGAGGGCCACATCTGGGCATCTCAAGAGAGTGGTTCCAAAAGGAAGTGAGAAGCCTCCAATGAACAAAATGGGTGTTTCAGTCCAAAGACAATGAGTTGGTGTTGAATGTTGATTTCAGTCATCCATTTGGCATTGGGAGGGAGAGCACGCTCCCGGGCGTGCACTGCAGCATCTCGGCCCGGGTGAGCGAAGAAAGGCGAGACGGAAGCTGGATCGGCAGGACTCAGCTGGCAACTGTGCAGAGAAGTGGGACATGAAGCAGCTTTCCCCACAGCTGTACAGCTCCCATTGTCTCTTTAAACATAAACGTTGGAGTTTGAGAAGTTTTCTTTCTTATTTTTCTTTAAGGGGACGGATTTCTCTTTTTGATGATTTCTGGTTCCCCGTCTGCGTCAGCTCCGCCCTTGGTGTGACCCAGTCGTGTGGCAGAACCACACAGCCCTGGCTAAGCTGCCACGGAGTTCCTGGTGGAAAAGACTTAACAGCTGTAATCCTGTAATCTTTTCTTCAAACAATGACTCCATTGCATTTGAAGTCGTTGGATGAATGGCTTTTGTCATTTGGAATCTGAGCACATATGGATGAATTTTTAGTTAAAAAAAAAATCAAACCATAAAAATGCCAACAAGAGTCCTGGTTTTGAGGACAACTGTGATTTCATCACATCAAACACATGTTAGAAAACTGTGCTTTCCTATTTCTCACCCTCTGAAGCTGACAAAGATAGCTGAGCTACTTAGTCCACGGCCTCATCGTAATCAGATAAGGAAGGATCTAGGTGGACTGGCCATAGAGCATTTTAAAGGTCTGACAAACAGAAAGATAATAAAGCTGTATAGATTGCTGGCAATTTATTTCTAATATATTAAGAGAAATTACTCAAACAAATTTAGACCCACTTTTAAGACTGTCTGTCCAAGCTTACTTCTGGAGGCTACAAACCCAAAGCTCAAACCTAAGGAAATTCATCCTCCCCTGGATACTAGTAAAAGTTTCATGACAAATTTTTACTCAAATTTCACACTTCTACAGCGATAAATTGACATTGTATCCCAGTGAGATCTTTGGAAGGTGAAAAACATCACTTGGTTCCTTTTCTCCATTAGTTCTTACATAATCAGTGCCCAGCCTGATGGACCCTACTTCCCAGAGGATTGTGGTATTGGTTTGCTCCTCTACATCCCCATTTGTTCAAAGCCTTATCATTTCTCATTTGAACAACTGCAAGAGTCCCTATACCTGCCCTGATTGGTGTTGCTAAGTGGTTAGAGCATCGGCCCCTGCACTGAAGAGTAATGGGTTTGATCCCTGGTCAAAGGCATGTACCTGGGTTGCAGGTTTGATCCCCAGCTGGTCAGGGCATGTGTGGGAGGCAACCAATAGATGTGTCTTTCTCATGTTTCTCTCCCTCTCTTCCTCTCTCTCTCTCTTATTTCTCCCTCCCTCCCTTCCACTCTCTCTAAAAATCAATGGAAAAAATATCCTCGGTGAGGATTAAAAACAAAAAAGTCCCTTAACTAATCTTGTCCCACATCTTCTACCCTCCCACAAGAATGATCTTTCCAGTCAATATTCCAGTGTCCCTTCTTGGCTTAACCTTTACCAGTGGTTCCAAGTTGCCTCCCTTGCAGAACACATACCATCTTTTGCATTTGCTCCTAATCTCTCCTGCCTCAATTCTCTCACTATCCTCACTTGATGTCCAAAGATGCTGAATTATCTGGGAGCTCTCTCATGTGAGTCTTTCTCATTTGAGCCTTTGCTTTTCTGCTTCCTCCACCAGAAACGCACTCTGCCACCTCGAAGCTGGTTAAATAACTACTGCTGGAATTTCACAACTTAGCTCAGATGTCAATGTCTCTCAGACATCTTTCCTGGATTCCCATCTGTAGCCAGATAAAGAACCTTTCCTATTTGTTCCCTTGTTATCTTCATTGTAGTACTTTTATTATTATTATTATTATTATTTATTATTATTATTATTATTATTATTATTATTATTATTATTTTTACTGGCTTGTCTTGCTCACCAACCTGGGAAGGGATGTTTCTTTCATTTCTGTATTCCCATTACATACCATGGTTCTTGGCTTATAATTGGGTGAGTGAATAAATGAATGATGTAGAATTTAGAGAATTGGCTTTGGTTATACAAAGTTTAGTCATTTGTGTTTGGTTGCTTTTAATGGGCAATAGCAACGACCATCTCTCGGTCACTGTGTAAATCTACTACTTGGACATTTTTGGCCGCGTTTTTATAAGCTTTGAAATGTGTATTGAATCTCTGCTAAAGTCAACTGTAGCTGCACTAAATTATTCAACACAGAACATTGTAAGGCAAACACATAAATTCACCATATGGAGTCAATAAAAGGTGTTAAAAACAGGGGGAAAGTTACTGATAAAATGTGGCAAAGTTTTCAAACAGGGCCAATATTGTCTATTTAAATCGCAGAGACTTGATTCCCATCTACCGCAAACAAAGGAATAAAAATTACAGACTTGTTTATAATATTTGGTAAATGGAAATAGCTCTTGTCCTCCATGTTCCTGAGTCATCATCTAGCAACACTCATTATTGAAATTTATGCCTTACCACTCCCCAACCTGGACTTTATATGCTGGTGAGGCTGGTTTCCTTACTGGTTCCAAATCCATTATCTTTAGTGCAGGCTTCCATACTCTTACTCAACTTTGTCCTCAGTTTGGACTACAGTAACGTGCTGCTTAACGACGGGGATACGTTCTG
Organism: Myotis daubentonii; assembly: GCF_963259705.1. Taxonomy (NCBI): domain Eukaryota; kingdom Metazoa; phylum Chordata; class Mammalia; order Chiroptera; family Vespertilionidae; genus Myotis; species Myotis daubentonii. Next base: position 62,233,373 of record NC_081846.1, on the reverse strand, counting down.
AGATATACGTCAATAGGTGATTTCATAGAGTGTACTTACCACAACATAGATGATACAGCCTGCTATTTACCTATGTTGGATGGTATAGCCTATTGCTCTTAGGCTACAAACCTGTACAGCATGTTGCTGTATAAACAAACCACAAAATTAAATCAAGCCCTAGAGAAATGATGCAATAAAGAGACGATGCAATCATGAGATGTATGAGGTTGCTTTTGGCATACCATGGCATACCGCTTTACAGAAAACTTTGTTTTCTTAAGTAGAAAGAGTGCACTATAAAATAATGGTAAAGTATAGTATAGTGAATATGTAAACAAGCAATATAGTCATTTATTATCATTACCAAGCCCTATATGCTGTACATAATTCTATGTGCTATGCTTTCATAAGACTGGCAGTATGGTAGGCTTGTTTACATCAGCATCACCACAAACACATGAGTAATGCATTGCACTATAATGTCACTAGGTGATAGAAAATTTTCAGCCCCATTATGATCTTATGGGACCACCACTATTTATGTGATCCATTGTTGACCAAAATGCTGTTAGGTAATACATGATATTCTCTCTGCTATCACTTGTCTAATCAACCTAAGTTCTCCTCTGTCCTTTATTCTCAGCCTAAATCCTACCACCTTCAAAGAAACCGCCTCCAATTCTTCTAACCCACACGAATTGTACTTTTTCTGATATTCTGCAGCAATTATGTCTGCAGCACTCATGTTACCCTCTCATACCCTGACTTCAACAATCCTCATACCCATTGGAATCTACTATTCATTGACACCTTTTCACTGTAACCAAATCCCTCATGTCTTCCCTCTATACCTGGTGTAAGTTATTTTTATGGTCAATCATTGTAACCACTCCCTTGAATATATTTACAACTCTTATAATACTTGCTCAGCAAAACCCCCCTTTGGGTATAGTTTCAATTCTGCCTATGGTGCCACTGCACTCACATAGCTGAGCATGACCAGAAAAACATCACTGTGACAACTGATCTCATTTTAATACATCACAATTAACCTTGAATGGGCTCTTAATGCTATCTGGCTTTTTTTTTATATTTCCCTATTTCATTCATTCTCCCATTCTCTTAGACAACCATATCATGTTGTTGTGTGATTATATACTAGCTTGTTCTCCAGTTATTTGAGGAGTTTTGTTTTTCTAGGGCTGTATATAACTTGAGGGCAGGAGCCCACTTTCAGAGGCCCCTTTGATAACCTTAATAATGCTAGGCCCATGTGTAGTATCCTGTAAATGAGCCTAGGACCTTGAATAGTTCCTCTATCCCACCCTCAGGATATGGCAAGGAATTCTGAGAGGCTAGGAAGTTCAGCTAAGTATAGAAGGCCCAAAGCCATTTGAAGTTGCCCCTTACAGAGAATACTGATAGTGAGGTGACTAGAGAGACAAAAATGAGAGTCTCTTATATTCTCTGGAGGTAGGTGATTAAGGAGGCAAAAATGTGTTAGACTGCCAGAATCAGACTGCCTGAGTTTGAATCCAACTCCATCACTAACCTGCCATGTGACCCCTGAAATGTTATTCATTGATCTTTGCATCTATTTCTTCTTTGGTAAATGAGACTAACTAAAAGTAGTACCTAACACATAAGGCTTAGAAAGTTTCAATGAGATGTATGTCAAGCACTAGCCCATATAGCTAAATGTCCAATAAATTCTAGCTATTATTTTCAGGGATTAGGATAAAGCTGAACAGGTTAGCTTGAGCTTCTCCAGCTTGAAAGGCAACATCGATCCTCTAATCCTGGTTAAAATGAGCTTTATCATATTATGAACCATTAAGTTTTTGATCCTGAGAACTTAGACACTTTGTTAAGCTCTCTAGTGCTGTCTTCTCACACTTACCCTGTTCATGGACCTTGCAGTTAAAGAGGCCCACTGGACCATATCTGAGCTGACTTAACTCCTCATGGTCAGACCTGGGTCTTTCAGTTGGCACCCCTGGCAGCTGGCCCAAGTGATAATAAAATTTGTTGAAATGAATTGGATTTGATAAAGAATAGCAGCAGCTGGCCCTACTCTGACAGTGGTAGAAATGTATAGAATTACCTTCATTTTACATTACAGTAATTTGACTTACAAACAAATACAACTCCTGGGGAGCAGAGAGATTTCTACAGTGGGCCTGTCAAACCCCTGGGAAGGTGACACAGCTGGTAACCTGAGCCAAGAAGGGCTCCGTTGTTGTTTGGATCCAGCCTAAGACAGTCATCTCTGTTTAGCAGCTATGTCCTCCTCTTAGTACCTAATCAATCTCTTGTTGAGTTTTGTGCTGGGCACAAAGGAGAATATAAGCCAAATATAAGATGTCCTGCTTTCAAAAATCTTACGGTCTGATTAAGAGACCTTCAAACACATGCACTTAAAGTTGGGGATATGTTGTATTATCAATTGTTAGGTTGTGAGCTAGGAAGCGCTCAGAGAAGGAAGAGTCAGGATCCCAGGAGGCTGGTCTAGTTGGTTGAACTTACTTTACTTCTGTGTTCTCTGAGTATTGCCAGAGAAGCTCATGTATTAACACGTGTGTGTGCCTAAGTGTAGTAAGGAGGATCAAGAGCAGAGTCTTGTCTATGATATTGCTACATATCTGTTTTGAAGTTTGTGTGTGAATGTCTGTAAAATTTAATACAAATGTTCGATCTAGAGATCTAATCTGGTAAAAATCACTTGCCAGGATAGCTTTCTGCTTTAACAAGTAACACAGGATCTCAAGGGTCCATCAATTTCATGTATATACAGAGTTCTTTGATCATTTTCCTCAATGCCAGACACACATACAAATGCTAGACAATCCCATTACATGCCCCATTACATTACATGATAATGCTGTCATATATTTTATTTATATTAAACTCTAGCTCTAACTCTATAAGAAAACATACAGAGAGCAGTTGGGTCAAATGAGAGAAAGAAATGAGCTGAAGCTGATGAACCAAGGACACACTCACCAATATACACATTTCCCTTTGCTGCTCTCTCTGTTGTGGCCCTTGGAGCTGGATTGGATGGGGTGAATAACGTTCTGATATGGCAACGTGTTGAAAATTCCTGCCCAGGAGAAAAGTGAGGGAATAGGTTGTATAGTTCAGGGGGTAGTCAAATTTAGCAATCTATTTCTCAAAATCAGTTATTTTTTTTTTACATTCAGTCATTGGTTGTCTAGCCTCTTTCATGTTTAAATGTTATGTTTATTCGGGCAGAGAGGAAAGGAAAGAGTGACATCAATAATTAAAAATAAACTGTAGGGAGTGGCAGTAACGAGACACATTGTCCTTTTAACAGCATTCTTACAAAAACATGCCTGGACTGTAGCTTCTGGCTAAAGTCACATATTTCAGGAGGATTTTTCCCCTCCCTATTATCTGGCAGGATCTGATGTAAACCAGTCCACACCAGATTTTATACGATTTCTTTAACCCCCTTCCTGAAAAAAAAAAAGAAAAACCCACAACAAACACCCATCTTCCGTTCAATCAAAGCTTTTCTAAACTTTAATGCTGGATGAGGGGAAAGCCAACCACCCAATTAGTAACATCATATTTTGGCAGGAATCTGAGATCTACATCCAGATTGAATTAATTTGGGATGGTTAATAATTGTCACTTGACACTTATTTGTTAAAATCAAGTCCCAGCAGTTACTAATCCTAGAATACATCAAATGTAGGTAATAATACTAGCTAAAGTTTTGAGCTCATTATATGCCAGTCATTTACTGAGCAAGGAACCCTAATTTATATTATTGTTCATGTAAATGAACAGCAGCTTTCAACTATAGTTGAGTTTGGACTGGTTGTGAATTAGTCAATCAAAGAAAATTGCTTAAAATGGAGAATCACCCAAAATGAAGCATATATACCTTAAAACAAGCATGTCAAATGCAAAGGCTAACATAGGCCAAATAAACAAGGCATGTGGCCCATGGGCCGTGAGTTTGACATGCTTGTCTTAAAACATTTTGTTTTAAATTAAAATACATAAGTTTCTATTCATCTGTCAATCTTTTGAGATTTAGCCAGTATCTTTTCTATTAGTATAGGTAGGTCTGCTGAATTGACTTGGGGGGGCAGGGTTGTTTTTTGTTTAGTTTTGTTTGTTTCCTTTTCATAAACAATACCCATAATTAATGGTCTACAATTTCCATATTTAGTTGTTTTTTTTTTAAAGAGCAGCAGAAACTTCAGTATACTTGGGAAGCATATTAAATGCAGAATTCTTATAGGTTTTAAAGATTTTACTTCCAATCTTTTATAGTCCTCTAATTCACACAATTACTTTCAATGATATGCTTTTCCTAAAACTTTTCGAAAGCATTTAAGTTGGTTTTTACGTTTGCATGGATTTTCGTCACTTTAATTCAATTAATAATTATAATAACAAGTACAACAGGCATGAACAGGTTTGGGAATAAACACAATGGCTCATTAAGAATTACAGTTTAATTGGGCAGAGTAAAAGTGTGCATGCATATAAGGTTCCTAGTCTCAAGCCGTCAGAAATTCTGCAGTTTTCCCCAAAACATTGAGAGGCCAGTAATTTAACTAAACCTTAGTTTCTGCATCTTCAAAATGAGGAAAATAGTCTCTATTTCCAGGATTGCTCATAGGATCAGTGAAATAATTTATGAAGCAATTGGCATATAAATAGTACTTTAGCAAAAAATAAGAGTCCATCTATTTCTCCCCTTTGTTCACTATTGTAATTATAACAGAGTTATTTTTTTCTTGCCTGAAATGCCTTTCCTCCCTCATGATTCAGCTTATTCGTAACTCCTACTAGTACTTCATTTGGCTGTATTATTCCATACTGATTATTCCTTTTAAATAATTTACCATATATACCATACTTTTAGTAGTTCAATTCAATAAATGTCAAAATATTACCATATATTAGACCATAGTCAGAACTTAAGAGATATAATGAAGAATAAGATACAGACTAATAATTTCCAGTCTAATTAGTGATATAAAAGATGTACACAATTGGCCCTGGCCAGTGTGGATCAGTGATTAGAGAGTTGGCCTGCACACTGAAAGGTTACAGGTTCAATCCTCAGTCAGGGCCTCTCTTTCTCTCTCTCTCTCTCTCTCTCTCTCTCTCTCTCTCTCTCTCTCTCTCTCTCCATCCCTCCCACCCTCCCTTCCACTCTCTTTAAAAATCAGTGGAAAACCTCAGGTGTGCCCTACCTGGTTTGCCTCAGTGGATAGATTGTAGGCCTGCAGACTGAAGGTTCCCAGGTTCAATTCCAGTCAAGGGCACATGCAGGCTCGATCCCCAGTGGGGGGGGGGGGGGTGCAGGAGGCAGCCAATCAATGACTCTCTCTCATCATTGATATTTCTATCTCTCTCTCCCCCTCTCTCTCTGAAATCAATAAAAATATATTTTTTTAAAGAAAAGCTCAGGTGAGCATTAACAACAACAAAAATGATGTACAGAATTGGACTTCATTAAAATTTAAAATGTTTATCAAAAGATGACATAAGTGGGCAAAAAGCAAGCCACAGACTGGGGATCGGGTAGGGGGCGTGTAGAGGGGATAAATTTTTGTAACAAATGTATCTGACAAGATTTCTATCTAGTCTGTATAAAGGTGTCCTACAAATCACTGAGGAAAATAAAGACTTGACTGGGTACTTCACAAAAGAAGATATAGCCAATAAGAATAGGCTTCACATCATAAGTCATCAAGGAAGTTTAAATTAAAATCACAATGTGATACCAGTTTATATCCAACAGAATGGATTTTTAAAAGTTTAACTATTTTCAAAGGATTGCTGAGGATGTACCACTACTGGAGCTCTCTTCCACCACTGGTCAGACTATAAATTGGAACAACGACAGTAGAAAACGCTGTGGCAATATCTGGTACACAAGAATAAACACATACCCTATTACTAATCAATTCTACTCCCGGTATATGCCACAACACACATACACACAAAATATATGCACCAAAACACATGTACAAGAATGCTCTTAGCAACATTATTCATAATATCGCCAATCTAGAAACCAGTCATTGACAGAAATCTGGATAAATTGTGATATATCTATACTAATAAAAGAGAAACATGCAAATTAATCATCACTCCGCCACTCCGCTACACCCACCAGCCAATCAGGAACAGGTATGCAAATTAATCCAACTAAGATGGCAGGGGCCACAGAGCTTGAGCAAGCAGGAGGCTTGGGTTGCCCCCGGCGATGGAGGAAGGCAAGCTCAAGGCTATAGAAATAAATAAATCCCAAATACCTGCTTCCAGCCTACCCTTGTCTCTGCTCAAGGAGGCACTGAAAGAAAAAAAAAAAGAAAAAATGGAGAGGCTGGGAGCTTGGGTCACCGGGGGGCATGGCCAGCCTGAAAATGGCCATCAGTTCCTCACCCAGGCTGGCCAGGCACCGCAGCAGGACCCACCCCCCCCTGAAGGGACTGTGGGCAGCTTGAAAACGGCTCTCAGACTCTCACCCAGGCTGGCCACACCCTCATGGGGTGAGGGTCCCCGCTTGGGGGCTTGACTAGCCTGAAAACAACCATCAGCCCCTCACCCAAGCTGGCTAGGCACCCCAGTGGGGACCCCCAGCCTGAAAGGGGTGTGGTCAGCCTGAAAATGGCCCTCAGCTCCTTACCCAGGCTGGCCAGGCACCCCTGCGGGATCCCCACCCTGATCCGGGACACCCTTCAGGGCAAACCAGCTGGCTTCCACCCGTGCAGCAGGCCTCTATCTATACTAATAAAAGGGTAATATGCTAATTATACTGGGAGACCTTCCAGGAGACCTTCCAGACATTCTTCTGGACAAAGCCATGGTGGCGGGGCCGAGGTAGAGGAGGTTAGAGGCCAAGAGGGCAGGGCAGTTGTGGGTGATCAGGCCAGGATGAGATGGCAGTTGTGGGTGATCAGGCTGATGGGAGGCGGGGCCGTTGGGGGTAAGCAGACCAGCAGGGGTGACAGTTGGGGGCAAGCAGGCCATCAATGGTGGTCAGTTGGAGGTGGTCAAGACAGCGGGGAGGGGCAATTTGGAGTGAGCAGGCCAGCAGGGGGGCAGTTGGGGGCGAGCAGGCCAGTGGGGAGGGAAGGTGGGGGCAAGCAGGCCAGCAGGAGGGGCAGTTGGGGGTGAGCAGGCCAGCAGGGGGGCAGTTGGGGGTGAGCACACTGGCATGGGGGGCAGTTGGGGTGATCAGGCTGGTGGGGGGGCATTTGGGGGTGAGCAGACTGGCGGCGGAGGGCAGTTGGGGGCGAGCAGGCCAGTAGGCAGAGTGTTTAGGGGCAGTCAGTCAATCAGGCAGGCAGGTGAGTGGTTAGGAGCCAGCAGTCCCGGATTGTGAGAGGGATGTCCAACTGCCGGTTTAGGCCCGATCTCTATAAACCTGCAGTAGGACATCCTTCGAGGGGTCCCAGATTGGAGAGGGTACAGGCCGGGCTGAGGGACACCCCCCCAGACCACCGTGTATGAATTTCATGCATCAGGCCACTAGTTCAATAATAAAATGCTGTGCAGCAATGAAAGTTAACAAACTATCTATAATAATAAAAACATAATATGCTAATTAGACTGGACATCCTTCAGGATGATGTTCCGAACGAAGCTGAGGCTGCAAGGGAAGCCCGGGTCCCAGGTGTCAGAGGGAAGCCAATGCCGGCAGCCAGGGGAAGGAAGGCCTACTCTTTTTTTAAAATATATTTTATTGATTTTTTTTACAGAAAGGAAGGGAGAGGGGTAGAGAGTCAGAAACATCCATGAGAGAGAAATATCGATCAGCTCCCTCTTGCACACCTCCTACTGGGGATGTGCCTGCAACCAAGGTACATGCCTTTGACCAGAATCGAACCTGGTACCTTTCAGTCCGCAGGCCAACACTCTATGTACTAAGCCAAACCAGTTAGGGCAGGAAGGCCTATTCTCGCACAAATTTCATGCATCGGGTCTCTAGTTACTACGTATGGAAACATGGATGAATTTCACAGATGTGAAAGAAACCAGAAACAAAAGAATCCAACTGTAGGATTCCATTATATCAGATATAAAGCAAGTAAAAGCAATCTATGATGAAAGAAGTCAGGATAATTGTTACCTTTGGAAGTAGTGACAAAGAGGAGAATTAGAGGAAAGCTTCTGGGTTGCTATGTGGTTGATCTGCATGATTGTAATATAGGTGTATTTAATTTGTAAAAGAATTATCAGGCTATTCACTTACAATTTTGTGTACTTCTCTGTATGTATGCTATGTATCAGTAAAAATCTTTACTAAAAGAGAAAAAGATGGCCTAGCTGGTTTGGCTAAGTGGATAGAACATTGGCCTGTGGACTAAAGGGTCCAGACTCGATTCCGGTCAAGGGCACGTACTTCATTTTCAGGCTCCTACCTGTTCAGGGTTCATGCAGGAAGCAACCAATAGATGTGTTTCTCTCACATTGATATTGCTCTCTGTCTTTCCCTCTCCCACTCTCTCTAAAAAATCAATGAAAAAAATACCCTCAGGTGAGGATTTAAAAAAAGAGAAAAGGATGATGGTTGGGGACTGTGTGAAAGAGCTGAAGGAATTGAGAAATATAAATTGGTAGGCACAAAATAGCCACCTTGATGTAAAGCACAGCATAGGCAATGTAGTCAATAATATTGTAATAACTATGTATGATGCCAGGTGGGTACTGGAAAAATAGAGCAGAACACCCTGTAAAGTATATGATTGTCTAACCACTGTGCTATACACCTGAAACTAATCTATACTAATAAAAGGGTAATATGCTAATTAGACCGGGTCATCCTGCCTTCTTTCCAGACAAAGTCATGGTGGCAGGGGCCAAGGCAGAGGAGGTTAGGGGCAATCAGGCTGGCAGGGGAGGGCAGTTAGGGGCGATCAGGCTGGCAGAGGGGAGCAGTTATGGGTGATCAGGCCGGCAGGCAGGTGAGTGGTTAGGAGCTAGCGGTCCCGGATTGCAAGAGGGATGTCCGACTGCCAGCAGTTGGACATCCCCCGAGGGGTCCAGGATTGGAGATGGTGCAGGCCAGGCTGAGGGACCTCCCCCCATGCACGAATTTCATGTACCAGGTCTCTAGTACAAAATAATATTGAATGTAAACTGTAATTGGAAAAAAAACTAAAAGAGAAAAAAAATGAGCACAAGGCAAAAGAAAAAGATTATACGTTGAAATGTTGTAGAGTTAGAGAAGATATATCATGGAAGGTAGATTTTTTTTAGTTTGCTTGAAAAGGACACAGGTGAGGTGGGAGAGAGCAGAAGAGCATTTCTACAGGGAGCCAATAACAGGCATGAAGGTATAGTACATTCCCAGGGAACAGCAAATATTCCAAGTTGGCTGAAGTTTCAGGCACAAGGACAACAAGGAGAAAAAATCCTGAAAAACAGGTTATAATTCCATTGTGCAAGCCTTGGCAGTCAGGCTGAGGAATATGCATTCTTTTTATCTTTATTTTTAAAAGACTAATTTATTGATTTTTAGAGAAAGAGGAAGGGAGAGAGAGAAAGAGAGAGAGAGAGAGAGAGAGAGAGAGAGAGAGAGAGAGAGAGAGAGAGAGGAAACATTGATGTGAGAGAGACACATCGATTGACTGCCTCCCACACATACCTCAACCAGGGCTGGGGATCATGCCCTTGATCAGGTATGTGCCCTTGATGAGGAATCAAACCTGACACCCTTTGGTGCAAAGGCCAATGCGCTACTATTGAGAAACACCAGACAGGGCAAACTTTATATTTTCTGAGATCAGAGTATATGTCATGATTTCTTGCATTCCCACCTCTTAGCCTATATTCCTTGAAAATAAAGGTATTCCTAAACATATTGTTTTTGATTGTTATCATGACAGGTTCAGCATGTGGCCAAGACTTCCCCTCACTACTTTCAGGTAGACCAGGAATCTGACTCTGATTTCGGTTTTAATGTTGCCAAATTCAACAGTGTTCTGGCCCCACAAACTAGATGAGCAGGAAAGAATTTCCAAACCATCATCGCATGTCAAATATCTTGTGTTTCACTCCAAGGGGCATTTGCATGTAGGAGTCAGGATTATTTCCCCCAAAAGTTCTTCATTCAACCAACATGTATTCAAAGGTCTTCTATGTGTCAGGCACTTTAAGAAACCCACAAGATTTGTAGAACCATTCTTTTTTTAATATATATATTAATATATTAAATATATATATATTATTGATTTCAGAGAGGAAGGGAGAGGGAAGAGAGATGGAAACATCAATGGTAAGAGAGAATCATTGAGTTACTGGGGATCAAGCCCAAAACCTGGACATGTGCCCTTGACCAGAATCAAACCCAGGACCCTTCAGTCCACAGGCTGATGCTCTATCCACTGAGCCAAACTGGATAGGGCTGTAGAATCATTCTTAAGTAAATTTATGGGGTTTCAAATTTTAGACATCAGAAACAAGATGTGGTCCAATGCCATTAATGACAATTGGTTGGTAGAGTATGCTTAAGTAACCAAGTCCCCAGGCCCCAAGGACAATTTAAATTTGTTCCACAGTCATCCTGGTTCAGTGTTTTATAAACATAATCCTTAGGCTTTTTATTATTTTTTAAAACTAACTTCAGCACCTGGGCTGTTCATGAAGCCAGAAACGGACTCTACAATACCCTCTGAAAAGCAGTGCTGGGTATTAGGTCTGCAAAACAACCTTGAATTGTTTCCTAAACAATTACTGAAATATTGTGGTTTTTATTTTCTTTGGTTCGTAAGGGCCTCATCAGTGCTGCCCCCAAACATTCTGCACTGATGGAAATGTTCGTTCTGAACTGTCTATACCACAGCCACTAAACAGATGAAATGCAGCTAGGGTGACTAAGAAATTAAATTTTAATTGAATTATTTTGTATTTAAATTTGTGGCTAGTGACTACCATAGAAGTCATTAGTGACAACACAGCCCAAGCTGTAAGTTACGTCTCTCAGAAGTGCCCAACCATCCTACCAACAGCACAGCTTAATGCTGAGCAAATATTTGTACCGAGAATGCTGAGCTTTTGGGTTGCATATTTTGCTGAAGTTTTTCAAGGAACTTGGTGGGGTTAATGAGGACTATGTATCTTTAATTCTATTGGACTCCACAAGCATTTATTGGCCACTTCCTAGGTACCATATTCTACGCTAGTGTGGGAGATACATTCATGAAAATGGACTTTGCTTAGGGGAAGCCCACAGACTAGCTGGAGAGGAGCAAATAAGCCAGTAATGTCAATTCAATGTGAAGAAGTGGTATCGGGAACACAGGGGAAGAGCACTTCACCAAGGGCTTCCTGGTCAACCCTGACCTGCGTCTTGAAGGCTCAGTTTCAGTAAGTCAGGTAAAGAGGTAAGGGATGAAGATAAACAAAGAAAGATTTCTAAGACAAAGGCTGCAGCATGGGCAAAGCCCCAGGGCTGAGAAGTACACACTTTGTTGCGGCAAGGAGGAGTACAAGGCAAGGAACGGTAGGAGAAGAGCCTGCGAAGGTAGACAGGGGCCCGATCAAAGAAGCTGATTCATTCAAGTATTCACTGAGGACCTACTATGTATCAGACACTATTTGAAGCTAAGTTTTGGGAACATCGAGATGAGCACATGACTCATCCTCATAGAGTCTGATATTCATTGAGGAATACAAAAACATGAACAGGCAACTCTGAAATATCATCAGGTACTAGCACAGAGCAAGAACAAGATTTTGGGAGAGCACATAAGATCCAACATTAGTTCTGGGAAAACCTTCCTCAAACTCTTCCAACAGTTAACAAAAGGTTAAAATTCAAAAGCAGATGTAACTCATTTGAAAGAGAGTTGGACAGCTGTCTTCAGGGGCAAGATTGTGCAGTACAAGACAGAAGGGAAACATCACTTAACTTAATTTTTTCTCAGACATATATGTGATGCATAAAAATTGCATTGCCCATTAATTTTCCCGAGACCATGGATGTTTCAATATCTCTGTGATAGACTGTGGAGAGAATGGGATCTGGCAACCCAAAGGTAACTAGGACTCTTGAAATAAGGTTCCTTTTAGGAACTATCTCTTTATTTCCCCCCCAAAAGTGTTCCATGACTTACAGTTATGTTTGAAAATTAAACCACTAGGTGGTCTTTCATTTGCACTTTGTCCATTCACACTGTAACTGCTAGAGACATGACACACTTCTAAGTTTAATCCACATTTTAAATATGTTCTTAATTCTAGACAATCAACAAAACAATTGATCAAATCCTAATTTGCAGCATTTGCCCATTTCTTTCATGTAGAAACTTCTACTATGGCTGATATCAAGCTTCTAACATAATGTAATGGAATATGCGCTTGGGAAGGGATGCACACTATTACATAGTATTTCCACCAAACAGATACCATAGGTCAGCGGTTCTCAACCTGTGGGTCGCGACCCCTTTGGGGGTCGAACAACCCTTTCACAGGGGTTGCCTAAGACTATCAGAAAACACATATATAATTTCATATTGTTTTTGTGATTAATCCCTATGCTTTAATTATGTTCGATTTGTACCAATGAAAATATATCCTGCATATCAGATATTTACATTACGATTCATAACAGTAGCAAAATTACAGTTATGAAGTAGCAACGAAAATAATTTTATGGTTGGGGGTCACCACAACATGAGGAACTGTATTAAAGGGTCGTGGCATTAGGAAGGTTGAGAACTACTGCCATAGATGGAAAACACCTCAAGAGCGCAAATAATAAAATGGACTAAGATAGTTAGGAAGTAATAAATCTGGAACAGATTGATGAATCTTAGAGGGAAGGCGAGGGGTGAGGGGTGAGGAGGAGAGATTAACCAAAGAACTTACATGCATATATGTATCACCCAGAGACACAGACAATAGTGTGGTGACGGCCTTGGGGGGTGGTGGTAGAAAGGGTCAATGGGGGAAAAAGGGGGATATCTGTAATACTTTCAACAATAAAAATAAATTAAAAATGGAAACAGATAAGGAAAGAGCATCAAGAAAAGGAAAAAAAAGAACTAATAAATCTTGACTATTATTACCTTTGGTTTTATATAATTTAGTCATATATAATTTAATTTTAAATAATGCCTTTGTTTATCCCCCAAATGGCAGAGTTCCTTATAAGCCAGTTTAGCACACAAGTGGGGGGAAGTGAGTCATGGAGCAAGGGAGAGACAATCTAAGGATGCATTATGAGTTGACCGCAGCTATCAACAACTGGGTGCTTAATCTCATGGGACCTTCTGAGGAGCCTTATGAAATGTCTCACCCTATCCTGCCAGCGGACTTCGCAAAGATAGAAGCCTTTATGCAGTGGCTCCCCACACAGAATTCATTCTACCACCCTCTGGGTTGCACATGTGTGAGCACTGGGTGGATTCTCAAAACCATGCCAAACTGTGAAGTCAGAGAGGCTCCAAGGCAGGAGCCTGGAGGCCAGCTGCACGGGCCTGGTAGTCCGACTGCACTTGCGTGAAACTGTTGAAGCCTGCTCTGGAGCTGGTTCCCGCAGCAGTCCCTGGAATAGGAGTGGGGCCAGATGGATTAGAAATGGCAAGCAGGCCCTCTTACACTGGCTCACAGCACCCAGCTTCGTTGTTGTTGTTTCACAGCATTCATTTGTATCAGTATTTTTTTATTAGTGTGTTTTTGCCCCCTACTATCTCCAGTGCCTAGCATTTGCACTTTGCACCTAATAAGTGATTGACACCTTGGTTGACTGAATAAACATATAAAAAGGAGATGACAGTCATTCTTCAATCATTCTCAAACCTCCTGTCTCTCCCACAACTACTTTCCACCCTGATAAGCAGCAGCAAGCCACCCCAAAGTGTGTGTATGTCATAAAAATTACTGAAGGTGGCGTAATGGAAAGGCACAGCCACTTCCTGCTTCTCTTCTTTGTTCATTTTATGGGGCTCCTATCATCAGGCTCCCCCATTAATTAATTAGAGAAAGAAAGCAATGAATCTTTCTTCCTCTAGTTGGCTTCTTCTCCACTGTTTCTGATCCAGAGTCTCCAACATGCCCTGCCCAACAATGGTGGATTTACTCCCTGCCCCTTTCTCTAACAGCACAGAAACGTTGCCAGAGGATTAAAATTCCCTGTCTTTTCTTCTCTCTCTCACCAGTCTCTGCTGGTGGAAATGAGCAACATTGAGATTTATTTCCCCCATTAATGTGAATTACAATACCTATCCCAGTAAAAACGTTTTCAGAAAGAAGAAGCATCTATGAATAGTTTGGATTTTAATTGTCAAGGTTCCCCATCTTCATCACAAATGTCTAATACTTGGGAAAATACTCGGCATCTAACAGCAGTCCCTCTCAGTGCCATTCACTCTTGCCAGTGTTTCTCAAATTTCAGCCAATCCCATGCAATTTTCTCATTTTTGACATACTTATATGCCACTAGAACTATTATTTCCTTTGAAATTTTCTTTCAATCACTTCACTTTTTCATTTAAATAAGTTTATTTAAATGGAAAATTATATATGCTTACCATAAATAGAACTTTGCGAGCCACCTGTTATAAATTGAAAGTAACCATAAAACATTGTTATGGACTGAATGTTTGCATAGCCTCCAAAATTCATGTTGCGCTCTAAACCCCAACATGACGATACTTGGAGGTGGAGCCTTTGGGAGATAATTAGATTTAGATGAGGTTATGGAAGTGGAGCCCCAAAGATAGAATTAGTGTCCTTATAAGAGGAAGAGATCAGAGCTCCCACTCTGCCACGTGCGGATACAGCTAGAAGGTAGCTTCCTTCTGTAAGTAAGGAAGAAGGCCCTCACCAACCCCTGAATCTGCTGGCACCTTGATCTTGGGATTCCCAGCCTCCAGAACTCTGAGAAATAAATGCCTCTTTCTTAAGCCACTCAGTTTATGGTGTTTTGTTATAGCAGCCCGATCAGACCAAACACATATATATATAACTAAAAACAATTCATTAATTAAATAGTAGCTTGATAAATACCTGGTAGATGCCTTGAGTGTGATGCCTATTCTCTATATGTTAAAAAAAAAAGTAGATTAGCAAGCGTTAGAAAGATTTTTAAAAATATAAGAGATTTTTCTTTCTGACATAATCAGAAGGATGAAAATAGAATTTAAAAGGATGTGACTTCCTCACTGTGGTTGTCTATGCTTTTCAAAGTCGTGTTTGTGTACTCCCCAAATCATCTTGTGGGTATGTCCTAAACTTTGGGAAACACTGCCTATTTTCCTGCTGTCCATAAGAGTAGACATGTGGGGAGGCACTGCTCAGTTTTTGTATGTTGGTGCTCATGGGCAAGAGAACATTCCAACTTTAAGTTTTAATCTCCTGTTCCCTTTAATGTCTATTAACTCATTGTTTATCTCAGAGGGTTGGAAAGGTCCTATGGAAAATCTTATAGAGCCCCGAGATAGAAGTGGGGGGAATCCTGGCTTTCTTTCAGGCTATATAAATTAGGTAGATCCCTGATTCCCTAACTTCAGGTTGCTTAGTTAATAAATGAGGTATCGAGATAAATGTGACAAAATGAGGTGAAATGACAGGTAGTGACTGCAGAGATTGGGCCTAACCGTGGTCTGCCTGATCTACATTGAAGCCTTTGAAACGGCTCCATAGTGCACTCCCTATCTCTTGAGCATTCCCATGCCTTTCCTTCCCCTTTCTTCCCTCAAGGAGTGCACCTTTGCTTTCTTTCTCCTAAGTTCCAAAGGCCCTTCTTCTGCTTTTGTAATTTATCTCCTGAGCCCACACAGCCCAGCTGGCTCACTTCTTCTATCTCTGTGACTTTCTAAATAAACTTTTGCTTGTATTTGAGTCTTAGCTCTGAATTCTTACTTAGCCAAAACTCAAGAACCGAGGTCTAACAGCTGGTGCTATTCAGAGTTAACAAAATAGACATAACATCTAGGCCTCAGTTATGTTTCAGCTCCAGGCCCGGAAAAGTGACAAAACTAGATGAAGAAATGCCCCGGCCAATATCAGAACCAGATGCACTGATCAACCACCCTCTACCCTAACTCAGACCAATCAGTAGAGACCATACCCTGACGATGACCTGAACTCCCTTAGTCACCATGTTTAATGATTTTTCCTCAATATATTCCATCCCCTGGAAGCTGTCAGGAAGTCAAGTCTTTGAGCATTAGCTCATCTGTCTCTGGGTGTGAGCTATTTCCTAAAAATAACCCCTTACTTTTTTTTAAATGCAAACTAACTAAATGCGTAAATAAAATGGTCACAGAAAACTATAGGAAGTGGCATGCTGTGAACACCCTCTGTTGGTAGTATTGTAACAACAACTGCTGGGAGTGTTGAAACAAGTGATAGGCAGGCTTCTGTGAATTGATATGTGGCGGCAGACATGTACAAACTTATTGTAATAATTGTGCATCAATTTTTAAAATTACCTTTCTAGTTGTGGAATAGACAATGTTTCTTTTAAAAATGAATGCATTTAAATTAAAAAGGTGAATCAGTTTAAAGACAAACACTAAACTAAAATGTAGGCATAATATGTGAGTATCACCAAATCTGTGGCTGAAACTTAGGAAACACCAACTCAATCTTTAAGATACGTTTGGTCTGAACTAAAAGTAGTAAAATTCTGTGCCACAGTGACTCCAAAAGTATTATAGGGACTAAGAGGCTCGTCTATTTTCTAATGATGCTGTGAAAAGAATTAATTTTAAAAAAATAGCTTGTATAGGTCAAGGAGTATATGGAAACTGTACTTTCTGCTCAATTTTGTAATTAACCTAAGACTATTCTTTTAAAAAGTCTATTTAAAAACAAAACAAAAATGAATAATAAAGCATTTCATGTTACAGGCACAGAAAACTTACTAACAACACTATTCTACTGTAAGGGATATATAAATAACCCTTTGTATATAAACAAGATATGTGCTTTGACTTCTAAATGTGCAATCTGAATGACTCACTCTTTACAATTGTAAAACTTATTCCTCTGAGGTCACATAAGTAATTTATTAATGAGAGATTTGTTCAGTATTAAACTATTGTCTGGTGTTCTTTATACATCTATTCCTGTCATTGTGGCCTATGTTAGATGGTGAAGAAGACCAAGCTAATTAAGTTGCCCTTTTCTGCACAGAACAAAATATTCTGCTGTAAATGATGATTGTGATAACACTGTAGTATCACGATCATGAACACATAAAGATGGTCAGACACACAAAGTTTATCTAGAAGCTACTATGATGGCAAATCATAAAATCATGAAATGTAATAATTTAACATCTATTTTATGAGCCCGAATACAGGCTTAGCCTTTCCTTGTATACAGAGTCAGCTTCATGGACCCTGCACTTGGCTTAATATTCTGCTGGTACCGTGAAAGTCTTCATGCTTTTTGTCTTTGAACGTGTGTTTTATAAGTGACGTTAGTGGGACAATGGAGCAGGCACGGAGGGGAGGAGATATGCACAGCACACCGTCCACTGTTCCTTCAGACCTCATTTGCATACTGCATTCCCAATGCCCTCGGTGCACAGAATTCTGGTGAACCCAGAGGAAACACAAAGCAACAGAAGGTTGCGTGTTACACCCAAGACTGAGTAAGCAGAGGTTCTGACAGCTCCAAGAGGCCACACTTTCTGTTCCAAGCGGAATTTGTTTCCAATGCAGAAAGAAGGCAATGATATTCTTAAAAAAATATAAAAAGCAAGGAGCCCTATCATATCCTTTCTCACTCATCTTACTTTCCTATATTAGGGAGCCACTTACACTGAAAATGACGCCATAGAAGGAAAGGAAGGATAGGACAACCCATAGGTCCTTTTCTCTTCCGGCTTCCTTACTCTTCAGTGAGCCAGAAGTAGAGTGTTGCTCGAATGTGCCCCAGTCAAGAAAGGAAGCAAAAACATTTGAGTTAGTTTTGTGCAGCTTTTCTAGTGTTCTGGTAAGAATGAAATGCATATGTATGTACGAGCTACAAAGATAAGAATTGTGCAACTTCAGTGATTTCACATATGAGTAAATGCTCTTTGTTTTAATAAGGGAATTAAAAATATAAGAGGAATAGTAAAATTAAGTAAAAATGTTTAACTTAAAACAATATTCAGTAACAAATAAAAAAGATAAGTAAAAATGTAGGACACAGGAGAAAGGAAAAATGCTTATATATTAGTACTTTTAACACCATTATTTTTCCTGCTTTTTGAACAAGGGATTCTGCAAATTATGTAGAGTTCCCTGTTTGCAGACACTGGTTTATCAGTGCAGTTTTGGTTGAATGTAGGAAGATAGATGAGTGTGGTTTCTAAAGATATATTTCAGTCTAATGTTCTCCAATTCCTTGTACCTTAGGTAACCTCAGGGCTTCTTGAAAGATCTGCTGAATGAGACAGTAGAGGTCTTGGATATGCATCTCTGCCCCAAGAGAAAGTTAATCACTGCCTCTCTGCACTATCACTGTACCCTCCACTCGATTTTACTCTTAGCACAGCACATTACAATTAATCTGTTTATAGATGTGGCTCCCCTGTTAGGCTGTGGGATTCTTGAGGAAGAAATTAGTTTACTGATCTCTATAACCCCAGAAACCTGACTCAGAATAAATGCTCAGTAAATGTTTTTTAATAAATCCTTCAAGTTATGTTTAATTACTTGTATCTAGAATATATTCAGGAATTTCCATAGAGTAAATTATTTCTCCCCTTAATTATCTGTCCATTTGCTTCAGCAGCTCTCTGGACAGGCATAATACCAAAGGAAGTGTTGGAGTTGGGATCGGGGGTCTGGTGTCTCCAAATGTGCTCTTCTCATTGTATGGCACTGTGTGTAGTCAGAGGAGAGCTGAGTAGAAAAGCAGGCTTGGGGAATCATAGTGGTACCCATTTATTAGAGTTTTAGCTATGGCTCAGGGGTCCAGGAGTGAAGGAGATCCTAGTCACCAGTGGCCCCACCTGTTTTCAAGGTCATACTATTTCAAAAAGTTGGATCATTTAGAGACCTTCAAACCCCATGCAATATTGAGCTGAAAATCAAACCTATTTCAACCATATGCCTTACATTTGATATAGAAAGCTTATTTATCAAAGATTCATATCGACCAGAAATATGGGTGACTTGTGCATATAGTGTGACCTGCATGGGGAAATGCAAATGGTAATGGAGACAAAGTCAACTCAGCAATTCAGGGGCTGCAGAGAATAGTCATGGGGCCTCACATTTTAGAGAGATTTCAGAGATTTTGGAAGAATATTAAGTAACAAAGCAAACAACAAACAAGTCAAAATAGATACCACAGGAGAAAGGACTTATAGTTAACAATGACCCAGAAGATATTTCTTTTTTGTTGTTGTTAATCCTCCCCTCACCTCAGGACATGTTTCCATTGATTTTTAGAGAGAATGGAAGGGAGGGGGAGAGAAGAGAGAACCATATATGTGAGGCACATAGATTGGTTGCCTCCTGCAGGCACCTCGACCAGGGCCTGGGATCTAGCCTGCCCTTGAATGCAACTGGGACTCTTCAGTCTGTGGGCCAATGTTCTATCCACTGAGCCAAACCGGCTAGGGCGAGAAGATATTTCTTAATGTCTTGTCATAAATGTGATATTCTTTCCTGTTAGCCCTAGCCCACGATGGCAGGAATAAGATCCGAGTGAGCTCTCAGTGAGAGGGTAAAGGAAGGGACAGGGTTAGGAAGGCCATCAAGGTTACAAAGAAGAGAGCATAGGGTAAAGGGATCACGTTATTATCCAAGTCAGTCAGTTAAAGAAACCAAATCACTAAGCTGAAATCATTTCTGGTTTGACACAGAAATAACCAACTCATTCTCCCATCTATATGTGGTAGAAATGGGTAAACCCTAACACAAAGAAACATCATTGGGCTTGTTAAAAAATAAAATATTCATCGCACCAGCAACAACTTTTATTCTCAGTGCTTCTTTCAAGGTAACAGCCTTGGGCATACTAATAGGCTTAAGTCAAGCAAAGCCAAGACAGTTCCATCGAGATAGCTGATAATTACCCCCCTGGCAGAATCCCAGGCCTGAGACCAATGTTGACTTGGCAAATCAGTCTATATATTTTCAAGTGCTTATTAACTGTAAGTCTTTTAAAAACTGCTTGCCTGGTGTATTTTAGCTCATAACCTCCAGGTAAGGCTTAAGGGCACAGTAAGAGAAATGGTGGCCATCATAAATGGTAACACCAGGATCATCTTAATACCCAAGGGTGTGTGTGTGTGTGTGTGTGTGTGTGTGTGTGTGTGTGTGTAAGAGAGAGACAGAGAGATGGAGGGAAGAAAGGAGAGAGGGAACCAGGGGAAGAGAAAGATAGGCAGTCTGTCCTAATTGTTCACAAATGGACCAGCTGCCTTCACAGCAGGAGTGCAGCAAAGAGAAGGCATTGGATTTGCTCTCAGAAGACTTTTGCTCTCCTTCTACCTCTGCCACAAGAGGTCAGTAACCCTGTCAAGTCCATCTACTTCTCTGAGACTGATGTAATGTAGAGTTTGACTGAAATGATATTTGAGTTACTGCCAGCATATAATATTCTAGTATTTAATTCCAGGATAATCAAAGAGACTTAGAATTTTCTTCTATCTTTCCCTAGTTCATCCCACTGCTATAGGAGGTTCATATTTACATAAGGGGACTCCCATCATTATTCCTCCTGCCTGAGCTCACTCCTGCACCCCAAACTGGATCTTCTATTTCTGAGCCGTGAAGCAAGTTGCTAAAGCCTCTCTTCCCAAGTTCAGCCAGGCGTGGCGTAGCATGGTATTCTTCTAGGAGCCAGGATGTGGTGTCCAGTGTGGGGAGCCGGCACGGCCATGGCATACCCAGCCCTAGGGCACCTTATGTGCCATGCCAGCTCAGCCTGGTTCAGTGACCCTGAGTGGGGGGGATGAAAGGCTTAGAAAAGACAGACAAGAGAATGAAAGCTGGGTCTCAGTGGGACGCTGCCCCTCTGATGGACAGTGCCAGCCCCCACAAGCCGTGTCTTTATTTTATAGTAGATGCCACGAGGCAAAGTGGGGGCGTGATCAAGATGTTTACAACATTCTCATGAGTTTCACTCCTACTCAACTATATGCACCTGAACTCTATCACTCAGGCACGTGGGGCCACATGTTCGGACCATAGGCTCAAGCTCACAGCTATAGCTGTTGGCTATAATTGTGCTGGGAGGGCTCTGCCCTCCAAGCTGGGACTTGCACATGGCAACGAGAGGACTGTGCCCTCTAATCAGTCCAAGGCTTGAACCTGTCCAAAACACTATAGCCGCACCCCATAGTCCAGTGCTAACCTCTGGGTGCTAACACTGTGTTCCAAGTTGCAAGTCCCCCAGCATTCTCATGTCCTGACAATAGGTCCCAGGCTTCTTCTCCTGAATCCTCCTCTCTATCCTAGGCCATGCCACTAGGTATTAGGCCTCTCCTTGCTTATTGTTCCATTTCTTATTATAGAAGTTCCATATGATAACCAAAAGAAATTTTTGAAAATTAAAGGAGAAATACAGAAGAAACTATAAACCATAATTTCATATCCAGACAGCCACTCTCAACTTTTTGGTGTACATCCATAGTAAATTGTTGCTCAAGGACCCCGAATTTGTTCATATATTTCTGTATAGCCAGACCCTTGGGTGTTCCTCGCTCACCACTGACCCAGGGCTTGGCTAATGAGATGGTAGCAGATGTATCACAAGCAGAGACTTGGAAAGTCTTGTGATTGTGTTTACCCTCTCTTGCTGCTCTTGGAACATACTGCCACCTTGTAAACAAGCCTATCTAGTCTCCTGAATGACAAGAGATAGGTGCCCAGTTGTTTTTGTTACATCAACCCACACTAGCTAGTCCCAGGAGCAGTGGTGCCCATCTGAGTGGCAGCTGAACACAGACACATAGTGAACAGAATCAAGACCAGCAGAAGAGCCACCAGCTAAGCCCAGCCCAGAGTGCAAACCCACTGAGTCCTGAGCTAAATAAGTAGCTACTGTTCAAACCACTAGCCGGTTATGCAGCGAATACTAACTGATAAAATAACCCTTTAGCTTTTTCATATATAACAAAATTGAGGTTTTACCATATATGCTTTAACAAGTTTTTTTTTCACATGAGATTTTTTTCAAGTCTTTAATATTATTTCCCTTCTCATTATGAGTTCTACCAGTGCAAGGATTTATATGTGTGTTTTTTTCAATGCTATATTCCTAGCACATAGACCCCTGCTACAAACATGGTTAAAAACTCAATAAATATTTGTTAAATGACTGATTAGAAAACATAACTTTTTTTGTGGTTCAATAGTGTTATACAGAGCGACCAACTTTGTTCTGAATGTTTGTTTCTCTAATAGGTTTGGTATCTCAGCTCCCACTAGAATGCAACTGATGTGAACTCTTCCCACCACCTGAGACCAGGTCTCTAGTCCAAAATCCCAGCCAGGAGCAGAGCTTTGCTAAGAAGCTTTCAAAATTCAGTTGAAATAGTACGTCCTGGGCGGGCATACTTGACCCCATTAGGGTTTACACGTGGTGTTCTGCAGACCTCTGTCATGTCAAGAATACTGTGTCACAGTATTTAATTGACAAGTCTATTTCTCTTACTGCCTTGTGAACTTCTTTGCCTGGGACACAATAAGCACTTAATTAACGCTTGTGGGATAAACAAGTAACTCACCCACTGCAAAGGACCCCTCTGACAGCAGCATTATCATCTTACTCTTTTATTTTAGAAATGCATTTTTATTCCAAACAATAAATACATTAAGGATCACAGTAACGTTGTGTGAAGTATACACCCAAAAAAACCTTAATTAGGAAGTATCACCAAGGAAGACATTTCTTAAATGGCCTTAAATCCATTTACATCTTTTTAAAAGCACAAGGAAGCCCTAGCCGGTTTGGTTCAGTACAGAGCCTAGGCCTGTGGACTGAAGGGTCCCGGGTTCAATTCCAGTCAAGGTCACGTACCTTGATTGTAGGCTCCTCCCCAGCCTGGACCCTGGTCAGGGCTTGTGCAAGAGGCAATCAATCGATGTGTTTCTCACCCATGGATATCTCTCTCTGTCTTTCCCTCTCCTACTCTCTCTAAAAACGAATGGAAAAATATCCTCAGATGAAGATTAAAAAAAAAAAAACACAAGGAGAAAACTGGGAAAGTAAGAAACATGAGTGTAACCTAGAGAGAGCATAATCCTCTCGTTTACACTTTACGATGGTCCATTATCTGCCGTGGATAGAAGGGAGACAATATCAGTTCACATATTGGTTTAAACATAATTAAAACCAGGTTGAAGCCTGAACTTAGGTTAATGTCAAATAAAGAAGGGATATTAGGTCTGTTGTTGATTAGACTTCCATTTGGGATTCTTTGTTGAAGAGAAACACTGTGCTTTGGTGTAAACTGCCGTTCTGTAAAAGTACCACCTAAGACTAGGACCCTGGTAAGGCATGTTAAGACTTGCGTTGTTCACCCACACATACACACAGAAAACTCCAGCACCTTACTCTGATTGCTGTACTAAACTTAAAAGACTTTGGTTTAGACAAGCAGCCAGGCCTTGTTATATAATAAGGGCATAAACATAATAAACAAATTAATCAATATGTTGCAGTTCTTTCCTTTTAAGGGCTATCAGCTTAAGTTCTGACTTTAGCCAAACATAATTCACATCCATGAACATTTTAATATGAGCATCACAAGTATGTCTATTCCCACAATATTGCTGGTCGTTCTTTAACTACCAGAGGGCAGAGATGATATCTCTCAGGCCATGAGGGCAGCATGTGCTAAATGTCAGCTCTGGTGACTTTGGTTGCAGACAGGGGTTTCAGCTGTTCCAGCAGAGTTTAGGGGAGCTGTTCCGCCCCTCATCCTGGATTCAGGCAAGCAGCTCCGATAGTATCTGATTCAGAGGTTTACATTTTCTTTCAAGATTTCATTCAAACAAAGATGAAACAGGTGTGTATGCCCCAGTGGCGTGAAGGACAATGCCCCAGTGCTAGGAAGGACAGACAAAGCCTTCGATTGAATACCCAGACAGTCAACTCCGGCCTGCGGCTGCAGCCCCACACCCACAGGCTGCTCCTGGAGCCTGGCTGCCCATTGTGCAAACAAGAACCACAGAGTTACACAGAGAGAGAGGCTGGGTCAGAGCAGGTGGCAGGGAGGCCAGTCTGAAGTCTACTCTTCTTTATTTAATTATATATATTAGGGGTCCGGTGCACGAAATTCGTGCACTGGGTGTGTGTGTCGGGGGGGAGCCCTCAGGCGTTGACCCCCATCACCCTCCAATCGCAGGATCGGCCCCTTGCCCAGGCCTGACACATCTGGCCTAGGCGTCCAGCCCAGGCAGCGGGGACCCACAGCTGCAGCGGCCCCGCGATGGTGGGCTCCGCTTTAGGCCCAGGCAAGGGACCCCTAGCTCCCGGGACTGCCAGCTTCGACCTTGCCCAGCTCCCATCGCTGGCTCCACCCCTACTTCCTGCTATCACTGGCCAGGGCGGAAAAGGCACCTGATTCTCCTATCATGGCTGGGGGGCAGGGCAAAGGCGGCCCCAGGCTCTTAGCTCCCCCCTGGGTTTCCGATCACTGTCAGTGGCAGGGGGCTTCTTCCTGCTTTCCCTTTCGCCTCCCTGCATTGTGCCTACATATGCAAATTAACCGCCATCTTGTTGACAGTTAACTGCCAATCTTAGTTGGCAGTTAATTTGCATATAGCCCTGATTAGCCAATGAAAAGGGTATCGTCGTACGCCAATTACCATTTTTCTCTTTTATTAGTGTTGATAGTGGGGCCTTGACTTACGAGTTTAATTCGTTCCGTGACCGAGCTCGTAACTCAAATTACTCGTATGTCAAATCATTAAAGTGAACGAGTGAGACACGTGATGCTGGGCTGATGTTGTGGCGTTCACTCTGACGTTTGCTGCGCCAACTAGCGGTGGGGTATCTGAAGCTGGCTTGTAACCCGAATTTTAGCTCGAAACTCAAAGCAAAAAATCGACGGAGAGACAGCTCGTATTTCAAAACACTCGTAAGTCAAGGCCCCACTCTATATATATGCCAAGTGACCAGAATGACTGGAATAACCAGTTGCAATGACGCAGCACTGCAGCCGGCCAACTGGCCCCAATGGGGGAGGGGCTGGCTAGCCAACCTCCCGTGTCTCCTCTCCCTGGCCATTCATCTATCTAGGAAACCTAGGTTGCTTCCATATCTTGGGTATTGTAAATAAAGCTGCAATAAACATAGGGGTACATACAGCTTTTTGAATTATTGCGTTTTCTTTGGATAAATACTCAGAAGTGGAATTGTGGGGTTACATGGTAGATCTATTGAGGAATCTCCATATTGTTTTCCATAGTGGCTGCACCAATCTGCAATCCCACCAACAGTGCACAAAGGTTCTCTTTTCTCCACATCCTGATCAATACATATTATCTGTTGACTTTTTGATAATAGCCATTCTAACTGGTGTGAGGTGGTATCTCATTACGGTTTGATTTGTATTTACCTGATGATTAGTGATGCTGTCTATATGTCTTTTTGTATTCATATGTCTGTATGACTTCTTTGCAAAAATGTATCTTCATGTCTTCTGCCCATTTTTAAAAAAATCAAATTGGTGTTTGTTTTTGTTACTGAGTTGTATGAGTTTCTTATAGATTTAAACGTCAAACCTTTATTGAATATATCATTTGCAAATATATTCTCCCATTCAGTAAGTTGTCTTGTTTGCTGTTGATGGTTTTCTTCACTGTGCAGAAGCTTTTTAGTTTGATGAAGTCCTATTTGTTTTTGTTTTGTTTTTTTTTAAATATATTTTATTGATTTTTTTACAGAGAGGAAGGGACAGGGATAGAGAGCTAGAAACATCGATGAGAGAGAAACATTGATCAGCTGCCTCCTGCACACCCCCTACTGGGATGTGCCCGCAACCCAGGTACATGCCCTTGACCGGAATCGAACCTGGGACCTTTCAGTCCACAGGCCGACACTCCATCCACTGAGCCAAACCGGTCAGGGCCTATTTGTTTATTTTTGGTTTTGTTTCCCT
The DNA here is from genome assembly GCF_963259705.1 of Myotis daubentonii. Taxonomy (NCBI): domain Eukaryota; kingdom Metazoa; phylum Chordata; class Mammalia; order Chiroptera; family Vespertilionidae; genus Myotis; species Myotis daubentonii. The sequence goes on along the minus strand of NC_081846.1, from coordinate 62,207,323 downwards.
TGCTTCAGGGGAATCATCATGAAGATATTACAAGATTGATGTTTACTACCTATGTTTTCTTCTAGGAGTTTTATGGTTTCAAGTCTGACACCTTTGTTCATTGACAAATGTCTTTTGTAGAGCAGCAGTGCCTTTGGTTTTGTATCTAAAAAGTTATTTTCAATTATTCAGTCTTTAATGCATTTTTAGTTTATTTTTGTATATGGTGTATATGGTGTAAGAGAATTCCATTTTTATTTTATTGCATGTATCTGTCCAGTTGTTCAAACATTACTTATTGAAGAGACTGTCATTTCTCCATTGTATATTTATCCTCCTTTGTCATAGATTAATTGATTATATAAATGAGGGCTTACTTATGTTCCATTGATCTATGGGTCTGTTTTTTGTGCCAGTGCCATACAGTTTTGATTATTTTAGCTTTATAGTATAGTTTGAAATCAGGGAGTGTGATTCCTTCAATTTTTTCTTCTTTCTCAAGATTTCTTTGGCTATTTGTAGGTATAGTAGCTGGAGATATAGCAGCCATCTTATCATCATGATAGAGGGTGAGGCCACTAGAATTGCAGAGACAGTATCTGTGAAATTATTATATACCCCTGGACTATTGTTGTATGAGAAAATTAAACCATTTTTTGTTTAGCCACTGTAGTTGAGTTTTATGTTATAAGAAACCATACCTGTTTTCTACTGATACTCATGTCATATCTATAACAAAACACATGGAAGACTACAATATTGCTTTGATTCTATCAGTGGTACTCTGGTGCCTAAGCTTGGCTGAGACTGGCCATGAAGGGAAGCCAAGAGAGGATGGAAATGTGAGTGGATGAGTGAAAGGGAATCAATAGAGCATCTGTTGCTTGGGAACTCCTGAGTGAAACCAGTTCAGAGTAGGAAGACCAATACATTGGTAAGGGTGCATGATCCAGAGGGAGGGCATAAATGTGTTCAAGAAGTGGCAAAATAAAGTGAGGAAGCAACATGTAGAGTAGAGAGTAGATTAGCCTAGGGCCATGGTCGGCAAATTTGCGAGCCACATGCGGCTCTTTGGCCCCTTGAGTGAGGCTCTTCCACAAAATACCACGTGTGGGCGTGCACGTACAGTGCGATTGAAACTTCATGGCCCATGCACAGAAGTCAGTATTTTGTGGAAGAGCTGGTATCCCTAGGCCCTAGGGATTCAAGAAATGTGAAATTGAATCCTGGCTGTCACTTCTTAGCCATATGACATGGTCCAACCATATAACCACGACTAACCTTAAGTATCTCTTCTATAATATGGGAAGAAAATTGTCTGCCTCCCAAGGTCACTGTAAAGATTAAAAGCAATAACATATTTACAGCTCACAGTTCTACCACCTTTGCTTCGTTTCCTTTTTACATGTTCAAAGTCAAAGTAAGGTTAGCAAAGAGATCAAGACAACATGTTAGAAGGACAGACTGGAGGGAAGCTTGCATCTTAATGAGCTATGTTGCTAGAAGCTCTGTGAACTAGATAGAGGTCTCTTAAAGTCAGCAATCTGAAATGTCCTCTTGGGGTCACCCGGTCTCAAATGGGCTGCAACTGGGAAGCAAAAAGAGCTTCCAAACCTAAATGAATAAAGAAATCAAACTATTAATATTCTCAGGGAGCAATAGGGAATCATTGGCTTTCTTGTATGCGCCGCTTGTGATAACAATCTGAATGTTTAAGTACAGTAAATATTTGTTGAGTTAAGAATACATTAGAACACTAAACCCTTTTTAGTAGTCCCTATAACAGTATTTACCTGGCTTATAAAATCACTTTGGTATTTTCTTCCAGTTATAGTTGGAGGAAACTTTTCTAGCTTCCACCCAGGAGGAGGTAGAAGCTAATTAAAGAACATCTTGAGAGTTTGGGAACCAATTTGATATGACGTTTCATCACAACCAAAGTAAATTAAAATTACATTATTTTAGAAAGAAGCAAAAATCCAGAAGAGATTTAAGCAATTTAGCTCAGAGGGAATTAGGATTATATTAATTGAAGTTGGTATTATGGGCACATTTAGTTGAAAATTGCAAATATTTTCTTAGAGCAGGGAAGATTTCCTATGACTGGATTTCCTTCGAAGTTAGATTTATTCATGCCTGAATTCAACAAGCAATTAGTGAGACTCTTCCAGGTGCCAAGCACAGAACTGGAAGCACCTGGGATTTTTTTTTTTTAAAAGTCTATAATTACAGTATCTGTTCTTCCAGTACAATGGGTTCCAAGTTCCGTAGGCATAAGAATCACTTGGGTAGCTTGTTAAAAATGCACACTTCTTGGGCTTACCATAGAAGTTCTGATTCATGGGGACGGGACAAACATTTTCGTTTTCATACAGCACTTCAGGTGATTCAAGTGCAAATGCACTGAGAATCACAGTGTGAAGCACGTTATTCTACAGCTAGACCTCATCAGCTAGTTGGAAAAAGAAAAAAATACACATTTCAGAAGGTCAAGGACACAGGATGGCAGATCGGGATGAAGGGTGCCAAGGCTGAGGCAGAAAATCCGAATATGCGGGTCTCGGGAACAGATGGAACTGACATTTTCTGGGAAGCTGTGGCCGTGGGAAACTGGAGCTAGACAAATTAACAGTCCCAATTAGAGCATATAATAAGCCACAAGTCAGGGCAAAGCAATGACGGAGACTAAGCAGAAGCCACGGGAACCAACGGCAGTCAAGAATCGCAGATTTAAAAGAAAAGAGTAGAAGTGAAGAGACCCTGATTTGGGTGGTAATTCAGTCTTATCCAAAAGTTCCTTACAGGCTTCCCACTGGGAAAGAAAGCAGTTTCTGAGCGAGGTTTGTAAGCAGAGGCAGGGGAGTGGTGCAGAGAGGAAGGTAAAACACTAAAATGGAACCACAGCCGAAACCGGTTTGGCTCAGTGGATGGAGCGTCGGCCTGCGGACTGAAAGGTCCCAGGTTCCATTCCGGTCAAGGGCATGTACCTGGGTTGCGGGCACATCCCCTGTAGGAGATGTGCAGGAGGCAGCTGATCGATGTTTCTCTCTCGTCGATGTTTCTAACTCTATCTCTCTCCCTTCCCCTCTGTAAAAAATCAATAAAATATATTAAATAAATAAAATAAAATGGAACCACAGAACATGCTTCTCTGGCCTGAATTTAAACGCCATTTCACTGACTTGGCAACTCACCAGTAACCGAGGCAGGCTGATGAACGGGGATGACAGAAAAAAGTGAGAAATAGCCACTTCTTTTGCATATACTGGTCAGTCACCCCTGAGACACCGGGAACGCTGGGCTCTAGATGAAAATCTTCCTGAAGACAGATTTCAACCTTATGTATCAGTTTCTTCCTCGGCAAAACAGGAATAAGAATAATGCCTAACTCATATAGTGGTAGCAAGTATTAAGCATATTAATGTAAAACAGCTTCCTGCCTGGCCCACCATTAGCACTCAAAGTAAATTTATTATTATTATTAACTCTGTATAGGGATTTTTGTTTTGTTTTGTTTGCTTTTTTTGTTTTGTTGTTAATCCTCACCCAAGGATATTTTTCCATTGATTTTTAGAGAGAGTGGAGAGGGAAGAGAAGGGGAGGGGGAGGACACACAGAGAGAAACATAGATGTGAGAGACACACACACACACCACACACACAACCTGACCCAGGGCCAGGGATGGAGCCTGCAATTGAGGTACATGCCCTTGACCAGGAATCAAACTCAAGACCTTTCAGTCTGCAGGTTGATGCTCTATCCACTGAGCCAAACCGGCCAGGACTATAGTGCTTTCTTTAGCACCTGTGCAATATAGACCACTATTTGCCATGCCTGGGATTTTTCTGACACTTTGTTAAAATTTTAGTCAGCTGTCGACTTAATTTTAGGATATTTTTCTATTAAAATGCCAAAAATTTTGTCCTATCCTGTCCTTTGAATATGGATGGGTCCCTCTCTTGCAGCTTTCGTAGCCCCATGCCTTGAGGTGCTCAGTAGCTGGCTTTTATTGAGCTCTTTCCATGTGTTTGTTCCAGTATTTTGTGATTTATATGAATAACTACGACTTTTCCTCACAAAAACCACTTAAGTAAATACTACTATTGCCCTTAAATAACAAACAAGGAAACTGGGATTAAAATTTAAAAACTGTCTAACTTACCAACTGCCTTGTTTGTGTAGAATTTTCAGGCAGATCTCACTATTTCCTATTTCTGCACCTCATTTTGCATCTTTTTCTCTCTCTCTGCTTATCAGTCACCACTGTCATCAACCACATTCAAACTTTAGAGAATACAGCTTCAGCCACCTGAGGTAGTGTAACCTGATACTTTTAGTCTAAAGTCCAAAAATCGGAGGGGGAGAGAGAAGGATCATTGCCAAGCCTGAGTTAGAATCCCACTCTTCAACAGGTCAACTGTGGCCAAGAGAGCTCAGAAAATATGGCAGCTCTTTTGCTAATAGGCTGGAATGGAGGGAAGAGCCATTCCGAGAAGAACTGGGGGCTCTTCCAAGAAGTCGGTGTGTTGAACAGACAAAAAAATAGGTGTCCATGGCATCTGCCTGGGGCTATGCATTTCCCACACCCTCATTTCATTTTTCATATTTTAAACTCTTCACTTTTCTTAAAAAAAACTCTTCACTTTTAATCATTAATACAATTGAGGTTTTGGGGGGGGCTTGCTTCTTTCTCATAGTTTTCAAGGCAATATTTTGAATTGTTTCTTTGATAATTTTAACCCACTACCTAAAACTGATAAAACAAAGCAATCAGGCAATGAGAACTAGACCTGAGACAGGCCTGTCTGGCTCCTTTTGCAAGCACTTTTCTAGTAAAGTTGGATAAGGTTAGCAGAGTTCAGTTCTCTTGAGAGAGGGTGAGCTTTGCAGGTGTTGTAACTAGTGATTACAGAGGAGGCAAGGGGCTTGATCCTTTGAGGGGGATCTTTTGGTTCTACTAATTAGCTGCTCTCTCCCCTTCCTTCTACCGTTGGACTTTTCTTTGATCTTAATTGTGTATTGAAAACAATTGCAACTAGAATGATATAAAACAGTAAACATGTTAGTAAAAGGCATTTGATAAGAAGAAAGTGTCAGCATTCAGTAGCTCTGGACAATTTTATTTTTTCTATGCAAGATGGAATGCTTGGCATCTATTCATTTTATTTTTGCATATAAATGTGAGTTTAGGGCAAGAGGAAACCAGTATAACCTAAATTCCACCTCAAAATTTGGACACGTGACAAAACTGTTTCTAAATCAGTTGTGGACAATTTATATAATAGAACCAACGATGCTTTGTCCTCCTCCAAAACCTAAAAATCATAACAAATGCAAATATGAAGAACCGGTGACATTTCTTAAAACTTTAAAAATTGGTATAAGGGTATTTTAGCAGTCCATCGCCTTAACCACTCGGCCACCTCGTCCCACGCGGTATAAGGGTATTTTAAATGAGAATAATTCCTCTGATTTTAAAAAACAGCTAGTTCAAGTTTTAGAGCAGCCTATATGTTATAATTATTCAATGGTTTTAAAATAACTTGGCATTGTTCCTTAAGTAGAGGCATTATTGCTTAATTGTAGATGAGTCATTTCCCCAGTCCTAAGCAATTAATCAGAGTTCCCTAAACTTGCCTAAAATAGGAACCGCCACCCGAGTTTAGTCAAACATACCGAGTCCTGAGCCCACCCCAGACCTATTGAATTCGAATTTCTAGATTAGGCCCATGGGGATCAGTATGTCCGTTAAGCATCACAGGTGCATCTTATTAGCAGGTGTGGGAAATACTGTTTGTATTCCTCAGACAGTGACATTAACTCTTTGAATTACTATTTTATTGAGTGACCAGAATAGAGCTTTATCAAGGAAAGAACTGGGATATTAAGAAGCACTCATGGACTCACAGATGGACTACAAACCAATGCATGTTCTATTTTATGGAAATACATCTTATTATCTGAAAGAAATACCATGTATTGATATATTTCCCTTTATGAATGCAGGGACAGCAGAATATTTTATTCCTTGAATAGAAAACCCAAGATTATATTCGTTACCGCCTTGAAAAAAGAGCATTAGGAGGAAAATATCTCTTATTGAACATCTCTCCATACAACAGGCTTGATCCTCATGGTTAAGTAAGTTATTTCTCTGAGTATATTTTCTTTCAGTAATTCTTTATTGTTGATATTTCTCTGAATCTTAAGAATTCATTGGTGGTCTGTTTTATTTCCATTTTATAGATGCAAAAACTGAGGTCACACAGTGTGCAAACTAGAAAGGGGGGAAAATTCACCAAGTACACATTCTTACCATGATGTAAAAAAAAGGGGGTAATTTTTCATATATTTGGGCTGACTTGGAGAGGGAAGAAAGAGCAGGAGATTTCAAATCTGATGGCCTCTTATAGAATGACTAGGGCCTGGTGCATGACATTCGTGCACTGGCGGGGGGGGGGGGGGCGGGGAGCAGTCCCTCAGCCCAGCCTGTGCCCTCTTGCAGTCCGAGACCCCTCAGGGGATGTCTGCCTGGCAGCTTAGAGGAAGCGGGCCTAAGCTGGCAGGCAGACATCCCCCCAGGGGTCCTTAGCACTGCCACGAAGGTGGGAGAGGCTCCTGCCACCACCACTGTGCTTGCCAGCAGTGAGCCCGGCTTCTGGCTGAGCAGTGCTTCCCCTGTAGGAGCGCACTGACCACCAGGGGGCAGCTCCTGCATTGAGCGTCTGCCCCCTGGTGGTCAGTGCATGTCATAGCGACCAGTTGTTCCAGCTTTCGGTCAATTTGCATATTAGCCTTTTATTGTATAGGATAAACCACTTTTCTCCTTAAAAAATAACTACCAAAGGACAAATGAAAAAAGTAAATAAAATTATAAATCTAGATGTGTAATATGTGATATAAATAGAGAGAGTGCCCCCCAAAATGTATACACACTTAACAGCTGATAGCTCAATTGATGTTTCTTTCTTTTCAGATTTAACCCATTGGAATCAATAATTGTTCAAAGTGTGTACACTTTTTTGGGGGACACCATACATATATATCTCTCTTTAAAAACAAATTTTTCCTCCAACTCATTTTCTTTCTTAGTCCCCATGCTGTTTATTCTGGTTGAAGTGGTTGCAGCCAGAAACAAAAATGCCCCCCTTGGGATTTCTTGTTTAAAAAAACCCTTTTTTCAAAGGGTTTGTTTTCTTAGACTTGGAAGCTGTTGAAAGGGGCCAGATGGATAGCCTTGGACGCTGTTTATCTGCAGAGGAGAGCAGGTGTGGATGGGGCATCCTGGGCTTCCCACGCAGCACAGCTTCCAACTCGTGCCCTCCTGGGTGACAGCTAATATTAAGTTGGGAAGTGAAGAGGACTCCCTGAAATAAAAGTGGACACTACAAGTCAGCAGCACATTCCTTTCCTGTCACTGTTGTTGTTGATATTACACGCTAAGACCCTCCCATCCAATACTCCTTAAAGTCTGATATTAAGGAGGATATTGGAGGATGCAGTGCAGTGCGGGATTGCAGGATGAAGGGCTAGTAGGTGAGAGAGTAGGGAGGATGGTGAAAAATTGCCTGAAGTTGCCTTTTCATACAATGCTATCTGCATTTGTGATGTCTTTTCTTTGTAAGTATGTGGGAAGGACCAAACCATCCCTCAAACATTGGCCCTAGCCTTACCGACTTGCTGAACCGAAAGTAGTATCCACCTTTTCCCAGATTTCTTGTTTTATGAGAAAAAAATATATTATTTATGCCATTATTACTTGAGTTCTCCTTTATTTGTGGTAGAAACATTCATTCCTAACTGAATCAGGAGGAAAAAGGGAACTGGAAGAAGTTTGTATGAAACAGAAATTGAATAAACCACGTTTAAAATCAACAGCAGTGTCTGACAGCCGTGGGCAAACTACGACCCGGGGGCTGGATCCGGCCCATTCGGCTGTTCTATCCGGCCCGCGGAGCCGAAAGAGCGGAGGGTTCTCTTGCTCTCCCCTCCGCTCCTTCACCAGCAGCAGTGTGAACATGGCAACGTCAGGAAACACGGCCACAGCTCCTTCTTCTGAGTCCAGTTTAAGAACCCATTGTGGCCCTCGAGTCAAAAAGTTTGCCCACCCCTGGTCTAGCACATAGTAAGTCCTCAATAAATATTTTAAAAAGAAATATGGATAGATATATGAATCTTGCAGGACTTTTGTGGCTGTAAATTGACATGAAATAATCCCTCTAATATTCCAGCTACTATTTGCAATTTTGATTCAGGGCTATCAGGGATTCATGCAACAGGGAAGGGGGAGCGTCCCTCAACCTGGCCTGCACCCTCTCGCAATCTGGGACTCCTTGGTCCCTCAGGGGATGTTGGACTGCTGGTTTTGGCCCAATCCCCGCAGGCCAGGCTGAGGGACCCCACCGGTGCACGAATCCATGCACTGGGCCTCTAGTATGCATATAAGATCTTTGGTTAATCTCTTCCTGCCCTCCCCCCTACCCCCTTCCCTCTGAGATTCATCAGTCTGTTCCATGTTTCCATGTCTGTGGTTTCTGCTCCTACATTGAGCGTCTTTCCCCTGGTGGTCAGTGCATGTCATAGCTACCGGCCAGTTGGCCGGTCGCTTAGGCTTTTATACATATAGATACACACAAAGAGAATCTTCTTAGGGTTACAGCATTGCCTTTTAAAACAAATGTTTTTATTGATTTTAGAGAGAGAGGAAGGGAGAGAGAATGAGAAACTTTGATCAGCTGCCTCCTGCACACCCCCTATTGGGGATCGAGCCTGCAATCCAGGAATGTGCTCTGACCCAGAATTGAAATTGGCAATCTTTTGGTGCATGGGACAGGCTCAACCAACTGAGCCACATTGGTTAGAGCTACCCGTGCCTTTTATTTTGTTTTATTATTTATTTATTTATTTTTAGAAGCGAAGAGAGAGAGAGAGAGAGAGAGAGAGAGAGAGAGAGAGAGACATCAATGATGAGAGACTCATTGATCAGCTGCCTCCAGCCAGCCCCACACCAGGGATCGAGCCCACAACCCAGGCATGTGCCCTTACTGGGAACTGAACTGTGACCTCCTGATTCATAGGTTGACGCTCAACCACTGAGCCATGCCAGCCAGTCACCAGTGCCTTTTATAGAAGTTCAGGGAATTTAGCTACAGAGCACTTCCTTATATTTAAAACATGAGAAGATACCAATGAAACTTAGCTGATTTTGTAGAAGAATTTATGAATTATGGCAATTCTTCGAAAGCAATTATACCACTTGTGGGGGGCGGGTGGGGGGATTTCTGATCCAGCCATCCCTAGCATAGCTTGCAAATGCCTGGCACATCCTATATAATAAAAGGCTAATATGCAAATCGACCGAACAGCAGAATGACCGGTAGCTATGATGTGCACTGACCACCAGGGGGTAGACGCTCAATGCAAGAGCTGTCCCCTTGTGATCAGTGCGCTCCCAGAGGGGAAGCACGGCTCAGCTAGAAGCCCTGAGTCGGGCAAAAGGCTGGCGAGCACAGTGGCAGTGGTGGGAGTCTGTCCCGCCTCCATGGCAGCGCTAAGGATGTCCAACTCATGGCCTAAGGGAGCTGGCCTTAGCCAGCAGTCAGACATCCCCCGAGGGTTCCTGGGCTGCAAGAGGAAGATAAAGTTCTAACATTTCAGTTTCCTTGGAAGATGAGTAGATAGTTTCAATAATATTTTGTGACATCAATGATAACAAATCATATGTATTAGTTATCAGAAAATGAAATGTGTATTTACAAATAATTGCCTGATTTTAATTTTGTGATGAGGAAGGAAGAGGGCTACAATTAAAGTAATAGAAATGTCTTCTCCTTCCTCTCTCTCAACCCTCCCCAAAACAAAACATTTCCTGAGATTTTTAAAAATAGAAATCCTTATAGAAACTGTATAACATAATGGAGTGTTTTGTTCATTTTTCATTTAATAATAGTCATAAATAATAACCAAATAGTAGAGTTCTTTTGATTCATGGATTTGCACACTTTGTCCTTGGCTTCTCTCAAAGTGTGAGATTATGAGAGAGACTAGCTGTGACAAGACTTAAGAGAAGAAAAAGATCCTGATTACTGGTAGAAATATGGCTAAGGAGAGCCATAAATGTAATAGAAGAGAATATCTTAACTGAAGAAAATAATCCTAGCTTTCCCATGCACATGAGCAACTCCGTGGGTGGGCTGATTTTGTGAGTCAATCAGACCCAAAGTATAGGTCTAGAGATTACAAAGAAAATAAATACATTTGTAGGTCAGAAATATCTCACTTGGTCTGAATTAACAGCTTTTCTTTCTCGCTCATTTTCACTAATGTGTGTGTGTGTGTGTGTGTGTGTGTGTGTGTGTGTGTGTTTCTTTCTTTGATTAGTAATGCACTTACCATTAATTTTGATACACTGTAATTTTAGAAATACATATTTCATTTACTCATATTTTTGAGTTGACTTTATTTATACTCTCTCCCTTCTTTAAAAAGGCTAGAGGTTTGTTTCATAGGCTTTTGGTAAAAGTCACTTGTTAATTCAACAATTAGTTATTGAAAATCTACTGTGCTCAAGGCACCTTGAACTTTCTAAAGCTGAATATAATGTGGCCCTTGATGCTTGAGTCTTGGTATGTTATCTTGCCAAGAAGCAGCTGATTTTTAACAAGATGATAACAACCCTGGTTGCATACCAGAATCACATGCGAAGCTTGTTAAAAATACACCTGCCCAAGATCCAGCTCTCAGCTTAGGGAAATTCTGGTAATAGGTAGGGCCCGAGGTGTGTGCAATTTTAACAAGCTCCCAAAGTGAATCTAATACACAAACCAGGATTAGGAACCAACTTTAATTAAGAAAGGACTAGCTGCAGTAGTTCAGCCACAAGTCAACCAAGTGAATGTCCTTGAAATCTACAATATAGCAGCTGGCTGAAGTCATTTAAAAGGCTGTTTTTCTCTATTTCCACTGGTTCAGAGTGGGTAGTTCCAGGCTGAAAAGCACGCCAGAGGAATGGGTGGGCCCAATCTTTTCTGTAAAACCCCTGGAACAAGACTGTTATGGAGAAATAAGATTGCTGCAGCCAAAGATCATCTCCAAAGCCGCCCCAATCTGTCCTTATTTGCATCTCACACGAAATGTTCTTATTTGTGTAAATTTTCTCCTTTAGTAGATTGTGAAGTATTCCGGGGCGGGAGCAGTCCTCTTTCTTTCCCCGACTAAGGAACACAGTCACCCATACAGAATAGGCACTGACAGGTGTTTGTTTTGAACTGAATTGAATCCTCATCCGACTTCTGGGGTCTGACCATAGACGTATGCATGTATTCATAGTGGACATTTATAAATATCCATAAAAGTATACGTTTGCTTAAAAAAACATTTCAATCACACAAAAGAATATGTAACATACATAAGAAAGAAAGAACAATAACAACAAGCACCCTGGACTCACATCCCAGTTGATGAAACAGGAAGTTGCCAATACCTTTGAGGTTCCCCCCTAGACCCTTTTGAACAATAACAGGCTTCTGAAACTTAAATCAGAACGCGCGTATTCAGTCATTGATGGATTGGATCATCCGTTCATTTGTCAAATGTGTCAGAATCGTTGATGACCAGGTGGTTATTTCTACTGTCGGAGTGAGCTGGGTCCAAAGTGACATGAGCTCTCTCTAGAGGCGTACAGATTGCCTTTGCTGCCAGCAGTCCTAACGCCGCGGGGTCCTCCCGAGCCCGCGTGGTTTCAGCGTGCGGACACTTTGGGCCGAAACTACGCGTCCCGGCAGTCCGCGGGGCGAGTGGGCGGAGCCGGGCCGGGGGCGGGGGCCGGGCGAGAGGGGGCATTGTGTCGGCAGCGCCGAGCCGCATTTGTCTGCTCGAGGTGCTGGCGGAGCGAGCGTTGTGTCCGGCGGCCGGTCGCGAGCTGGAAGTGTCATCGGTGACCGCGGCCCCGGGAGGAGACCGAGTCGGAGGAACCTCGCGCCCGCTGTCCACGACCACCGGCAGGGAGCGGCGTGCCCGCGGAGCAACATGCAGATAGGCGCCCGGCGCCGTGACGACCCCTCCAGAGGAAAAGAGTCCGGGGCGGCGCTGGGGCGGCGGGGAGCATGAAGGAGGCCGGGGGGCGGCTCAGCTCGGAGCGCTGCTAGGAGCGCTGCGCGCTGCACAGTCGCCAGGGCGCAGCGGAGGGCGGGGAGCCGGGCGGGGAGCCGGGCGGGTCGCGCCAGCGAGCGGGAGCCGGTCGCCGGGAGCTGTTCTGATTTCGGACGCGGACGCTAGGGGCCCGGAGCAGCCCCCGACCCCGGCGTGCAGCCAACATGGGCAACGCGGGGAGTATGGATTCGCAGCAGACCGATTTCAGGGCGCACAACGTGCCTTTGAAGCTACCGATGCCGGAGCCAGGTGAACTAGAGGAACGATTTGCCATCGTGCTGGTGAGTGCGCGGCGGCGCAGCTGACCCCCACCCCCTCCCCTTCTCCCCGCGCGGGGAACAAGCCTGTCCCAAGGGGAGGGCGCCCACCTTCCCCATTGTGGCCTCCCCCGCCTCACTCCTCTCCGTCCCCCTTCCAGACCCCGCGCTCAGTCCTCTTAGGGTCCCGGGATGGGGCTAGGGCTCGGTGCGGGCTGCCTGGCCACCTCCGAACCCATTGTCTGGCGGGAGAGGCACCTCGCGGCGCGTGTGCCCGGGAGGTGCGGCGTGGGCGCGAAGGAAAGGTGGCGCGGGCCGGGGAGGAGGGGGTAGCGAGTGGCTAAAGCTTATTGTTAAAAAAAAAAAAAAAAAAAAAGCCGCAAACCCGGAGTCCCTGCGGACCATCCCGGCCTGCGGGGTCCGGGGCCGGTGGGTGCATGTGGCCGGCCTGGGCTACGCGCGAAGGGGAACTTGGAGGCGGAGGGGCGCTCCCCTGAAAGAGAAGGAGAGGGAGCCCTAGGCAGTGCGGCGCCCTGGTCCTTCAGCGAGGAGAGGGCATCTGAGCCCCAGGCGCGAGAGGAGCTTCGCCTCAGCGCGTTCCTTTTGGTCTTAAATCTAAAACCACAAAAATGTGCTGTTTTGCGGGGACGTGTTGCGAGCTGTTCTGACTCCAGGCGCGACCCCTCCCCTCCCATACCAGCCAAGTCCCGGGCTCCCTTCCGAAACCCGCTTCTCCTAAGTTTACAGCTTTTCAAATCCAAGACAGAAAAATCCCTTCTTTCTCCCTTTTCGGCTGGGACTAAGTTTGGGGGCCCCTCCCTGCCGCTGCTGGTCAGTGCTGTGAGCTCAAGAGGGTGTGGTGGGCCGCCCCCTCGCCCCAGCCAGAGTCTACTGCAGTTGGTCCCCGACTTTGATTTGTAGTATCCCAGCCTCTTCTAAGGGATGCGGGAAGGGAACAGGCCAGATCGGACGCGTTCCTCTTCCTTACACTTTACTTGTACATTTCCCTCTTCCCAGTCAGTGGTTCTCAACCGTCTGGCCCTTTAAATACCGTTCCTCATGTTGTGACCCAACCATAAAATTATTTTCGTTGCTACTTCATAACTGTAATGTTGCTACTGTTATGAACCGTAATCTGAATATCTGATATGCAGGATAGTCTTAGGCGACCCCTGTGAAAGGGTCGTTGGACCCCCAAAGGGTCGCGACCCACAGGTTGAGAACCGCTGCCTGCAAGGCTGGGAAGCAAGAGGAACTTGTGCTAGAGGCAGCCACATTTTGCGTTTGCCTGCGGGTTTTTGGCTTGTAGCTCACCACCTCGGGAAAGGACCCGAGTCCGAACCCTGACTGGGACATTTAATTGGTCCCTTTTCAGGCCCGGTTTGATATCGGGAATCATGTTCTGGATGGCAGGTTAGCTTTGTGCTCTTTGGGAGAACAGAGGCCACGCGCTTTTTCACACCACCGGGAAGCTGGTGTGGCAGTCGGGAGATAGATGAGGCTGCCTGTCTTGCTTTGAATCTTCTGTGATCTCCCACAGCTGCTCCCACCTTGTGCAAGATGGGACCCTCTGAAATGAAACAGCATAGGCTTAATTACTTTTCAAGGCAGCCTGGGCGCATACTTGACTTGCCTTTCCAGAGACAAGCCTTTTTTACTCCAAATCCTCTTCCCACCAGACACATGGTTCTTACTCCCAGCTCTGAGTTTTCTCTTTCTGTCCATCCATGCCATGGTCTGTGGTGCTGTGTGTGTGTGTGGAGGGACTTGCAGTGGAAGGGCCAGTGACACAGGAAAACCAGATAACAATAATGCAATTAAATTCTGCTCAACTGGGATAGCATGTTTTGCATGAGCTCTCAGTTACGGTGCTGATTAATAACACATGGTATGAATTAATCCTTAGAAAAACAACGTTCCGTCATTAACATGGTTGATTTGTGTTACTATTAAGTCTAGCAGTCACAAATTTAATATGCAGACATTTATGATTCTACAGTATGAGCTCCTTGGGGGTAATGGCTGGTTGTTGTGGCTACTTTTACTCTGCTCACACACAATTACTGGATGCGGCTCCTTTTGTAATTGTTTACAATAGTGTAAGCCTATCAAAACAAACAAACAAACAAAAACAAAAAGCACTAGGCTGACCTTTTTTGAATAGAGACAAAACTTTTGTTTTGGGAAAATCTCAGCTTGGGGGCCCATTGATGTGGTGTTTAATGTCACTCCTTAGTCAGCTCCAGCTGCTCTTTGAAAATCTACAAGTGGAATTAAAGGGAATATGTATGGGTTGATAGAAATTCAAAGTTATGATTTCTCTTCGGGTCAGTTTCTGAAGTTGTATATGCAATGCTCTCAACTTTGCTTTTCTTCACGAATTGCTTAAGAAATCAGCTCAAACCATTTAATTCTGGAGATCAAATTTTAGATTGGCAAGTTTTTAAGTGTATATGTGGAGACATTCTCTACTCTGAGGCACTGGGAATCATTTTGGCATTATTGATCCTAGGTGGTTCCCTCTCTCCCCCCCTATATGCTAAAGATCATATGTGTTTTTTGGGAAAACCAGATAGTAATACAGTACAGAAAATTATACAAGCGCCTCATTGTAAGTATGGCTTAGTACATCAATAATTAACGAGCCATTTCAGGCATAGAAAACAATTCCTCCCACCTCCAAGCTCTAGAATATTTAATGCATTGGGGAAAAGTAAATAAAAATAAAAGTGACAGAAGTCCATCTATTTCTGGAAAACTTAAGAGAGAGCAAACCTACTCAATGGCTGTTCCCCCACCCTCCTCAGTCTATATGAGTTAAATTGTATAAATCTAAAAAAATTAGTGGGTGTGAGTGGAAAGGTGAGAGGAAAGAGTAGAAAGCTGCTGAATTAAGATCAATAGAGGGGTAAACTTTAAAATATAATAGTATTTTTATAGGAAAAAATGAGATTTTTCAATAAATTCTTGTTAACTGAACTTTAATTAATGACTAGTAAAACATGGATCCAATTCTTAGGAGCTTAATCCTCCTAAGGAGAGTCTCACCCCTCCCTGTGCGATGTTTCTGTTACAATCTTTGATGGAAGTATTTCATAAATTGTACATTTAATTATCTGCTTCAACTTTTGTTTCTTTAGGGTGTATATATTTTATGTATTTTACAGGTAACATTGACCTGTATTTTTGGGGTCTCGCATATTTATAATTAAACTAGAGGCCTGATGCACGAAATTTGTGCAAGGGGCCTGGCCCTTGCAGCTCCAGCTGCCCCGGCCTGCCTTCGCAGCCCTGGCTTAGTCTGGAATGTCATCTGGACGGTCCTTTGGCTGTTTGGTCTAATTAGCATATTAGTTCTTTATTATATAGGATATCTCTGTGGCTCTCCATTATTAAACACTGTCTGATTGTTGGGAACATCACACATATGCACACACTCTAACACTCCCATGTCCTTTATTTTCAGAGATGACACTAGGAAGTTGATTTTGGGTGTGGTGAACAACTGATTATCTTTGTTCAAGAGTACCTCTTTCTACTGTAGATACTCCTATTACTCATGAATTTATGGCTTGCAGTCGCTGTTTGTCCCCCACTGCCCTTGTCAAAGAGCTGTCCTCAGGATTCTTTCTTTGAGTTTCAGAGGAAAGGATAATTTTAAGCCTTGTATCCCAGCTGCTGTATCTCTGGGATATCAGATATCAGGCTGCTCATCCAACAGATTACAGAAGACAGATTAGGAAGTGATGGTTTAGGGCAGTCTTCTCCTATGTTAAATACTGGGAACAGCTTTGGTATGTGATTAATTTGAGTCAGTTTCCGTTTTTTTTTTTTTGCTTGCCCTGAGGTTGAATGTGGTCATTTTGTTTAGGGAGAAGCAGGAACATTTTCTGAGTTCCTACTATGAGTACTCTCCATGCTTACATGTTCTCATGTAATCCTCACAATAACTGCAGCTATGGGCAACATTTTAGTCGAGGATATAAAGGTTACCGAAATTGCCTGAGGTCATAGAATAGCCGATCTAGGATTTTAACCCAGATTTGGATCTCTGCATCCCCCCTCCCCCCCCCCCCAATTATATTATACTTTCTTAAGCCTAGAACTGGGAAGGAAAAAAAGCTGGTGGTGGGGGGTGGGGACTAGCAGTAAAGCTGTAAAAAACAAAAACAAAACCCCAAACCCAAACCAACTAAATCAGGTAAATGCAAGTATCCAACTATAAAATTGGCAGACATTTCTTAGATTGGTTAAAGTGGGGTGCACTTGATGCTTCTCTTCAGGTGTCAGACATTTTGGCATCTTCACTGTACTGTCCTGTTCTCAGGCATGGAGTTCAATGTTCACTTAATCTAAAAGTGCGCTCTTCGGTTTTCCCTAAGCAGGCAGACTTGAACTACTTGGTGGGGAAGGTTGGGGTTTCCACATCAGGGGGAAGAGGCAGTCTGTCAGTGCAGTGCCTACACTCCAAGTGTAATTACTTGTGAAAGGGACAAGGAAGGTCAAGTCTTTCCAATTAAGTTGATCTCCCACTGCAAGGTGTTGTTCCCTTTCAACCACTTCCAAGGAGAGCTCTTGCCATGAAGTCTGCTGAGCAGATGGGTGGGTAGCAGTGAAGTGAGGCCATCCTCAGATGCGTGCTGATTTGTTTTCTCACATCCCTTTTCCTGTTGGGAAAGAAGGGGGGTGAAGAGTTGTCACTTTGTGCCATTGCAGCCTCATCCTAGGCAGTTATCCCCTGAGCTGTTTTATTCTCAAAGTAGAGATTTATGCTTAGGACTGTGCTTATCATCATCATCTCGGTGTACTCCTCCTCCCTCCCCTTCCCTTCACGGTACCAATATATATATATATATATATAGGTATCTAGAGTCGAAGTTGATCAAAGGCTATACTCTGAATATAAATGTTTGGCTCTACTGAGAGACTGGCAGCAATGTAAGCTGATGAAACATGGGGGAGAAAAGGTATGCAGGCCCTTAAATCCTTAAGTGATGAGAATTACTTTTTGTGGCCTCTCATTTAGCAAACAGAATTGGCCTGGGACGCAGAAGACTTTGTTTCTAGAACTATATTAGCTGCACCAGCTTGAGCAAGTTAAACTCTTCCCTCTGGTCCTTGATTTTTCCTCCTCTGTATAAATGCGATACAACTGTTAGGATAGTCATGAGATTTTTAAAAACCATAGCACTTGAAAGTGTAAAATTTCCAGGATGTAAAATGTGGTCCATTAGCTGACTTCATTTGTTGAAGAACTTTTGTGTAGAAAAGTATGTAGCTGTATTCTGTGTGGTCTAGAGAGTAGAATTTCCAGGGGCAGTGACTGAATGTCTCATAGCCTAAGGAAAAGTATTCTAACATTTAGACTTGTCAAAAAATGAATAGTGAGCCCGGCCAATATGGCTCAGTGGTTGAGCATTGACCTATAAATCAGGAGGTCACGGTTCAATTCCTGGTCAGGGCACATGCCCGGGTTTGTGGGCTTGATCCCCAGTGGGGGCATGTAGGAGGCAGTTGATCAGTGATTCTCATCATTGATGTTTCTATTTCTCCCTCTTCCTTCTTCTCTGAAATCAATAAAAATATATTTTAAAAATATTGAATAGTGAGCTCTCCATTAGAGCTGCTCATACAGAAACTGTATGAAAAGTGCTGATGATGGGAAGGTCTTTTCGAACCCAAGACATAGCTAGCATTGGCTTGACCAGTGCCTCCTTGAGATGAGCCTGCCACCTGCAGAGTCTAGACATTGACTGACAGCACCTGAGAGTGGAGAAGGGTCTTATAGTTTCCTCCTGGGCTCAAAGAAGAAGATAAGTATAGGCTCTTGTTTGTTCTGGAAATCTCTTCGACCTGACAGAAATTGTGGCCTGAAGGGCTTGATCTCAATGAAACATGCTCTTTGTTTTCATACTTCAGGCTTGGGGAATAAGGACAAAGTGAAGTGGGCTCTCTTATCCTTATCTATACTAATAAAAGGCTAATACACTAATTAGACCAGATAGACTGGACGTCTTCCGGACATCATTCCAGATGTCCTTCCTGACAAAGCCGGGGTCTGAGCGGTGCTGCCTGGGGTCCCAGGTGCCTGCGGCCGGCCGGAAGGAGGGAAGCCTGGGTCCTGGTTGCCTGTGGCCAGCAGAGAGGAGGAAGCCTGGGTCCCGGTTGCCTGAGGCTCACCGGAGGAGGGAAACCTGGGTCCTGGGTGCGGGGGGCCGAGGCAGAGGCAGTTAGGGGCGATAGGCAGGCAGGCGAGCAGTTAGGGGTGATAAGGCAGGCAGCCGAGTGGTTAGGGGCGATCAGGCAGGCAGGCAGAGTGGTTAGGGGCGATCAGGCAGGCAGGCAAGCGGTTAGGAGCTAGCGGTCTCAGATTGCAAGATGGATGTCCGGCAGTCGGACATCCCCTGAGGGGTCCCGGATTGTGAGAGGGTGCAGTCGGGGCTGATGGATTCTGTCTCCCCTCTTCCCCCCCGCACGAATTTTGTGTACCGGGCCTTTAATATTAAATAAGTAATAGATATTATAAAAGTGGCTAATAAAAGAAGCACTGATTCCAGATGATTGTCTCTCCTTTGCAAGAGGGTGCGGGTACTTGGAATCCTCTCAGAAACAGTTTATAAAAGAACAAACTGGAATTGCTTAGGAAGGCAGCTGGGTTACAAGCTGTGCAGCTGCTTGGCAGGTGCCCCCTTGTAGAGTGGCTCTTCCACTCTGCAGTGGGGGCCTCGTCCCCTTCCCCCACCACCAGAAGTATGTCCCCAGGCTTGTGGGTCATGGTGTCTGTAGAGAGGCTTCATGCACCTTAGCTCTCACCTGCTTGAGCATTGGCTGCAGAGATAACTTGCCTCTTGTCTATCTTTGATGATGGTGTCTGTTCATTCTGCAGGGGATCTTCTCCCCTCTCCAGAACCTTCTCTTTCAGCATAACACGGAGGACTATGCAGTTTCTGACAGATATGATGTAATATGGAAGCCATGTCTAGGGAAGAGCTGGTAGGCTGGAGGGCTGCCGCATGGACTGTGATTCAACGAAGGCCCACAGATGTGGGCCAAGATAGCTGGGAATTCCTTATTTGGGAAATGCCAAGTTCCCACTTGGAGGTATAATGGCGTTTGATGTAGATAGAAGTGTACTTTCTTTTTACAACCTTAAAAGCAACAACCATGACTATTGGCATCAGAGCTCACAGGTAGGCACCTTATCACCAACTTTTCATAGACATACCAGAGGTGTTCCCCTCATCACACCTTCAGTGTTCTTGTGTGGTGTGAGGCTGACTTTAGTGACTCATATTTCACATGTAATAGTCCACCTTCTTCTTTGCTGAGGAAGCATTGTTGCACGTAGAAGCCCTGTATCCATTGCGACAGAAGCGGAAAGATTTGAGGTGTTTAGACCCTGCTGTCTTCAGGGGCAGTCTCCCTGATGGACTTCTGTGTGGTAGAAGGTGCCCATGGACTACTTTACAGTAAAAACTTGTTGGCTTTGGGAAAGGTGTCCAATTCTTCACATTTTTGGGCCCTGTGACTGCTGCCTGCAGGTATCCGATCTTATCTATCTCAGGTCCTGCCTTGAGTTGACCATTTCCGTAGGAAACTGACTTATTCCTTGTCTTCCCCCACACCCCCATGGAAGTTTGGCTGAATACTTTTTTATTTAAGGTCAGATGAGGAAGGGATTGAAAGCTAAAACAGCGGTTCTCAAACATGACTGCATATTGACATCCTTTGTGAGCCTCAAAAAACATGGATGCCTGGGTCCCACGCCCAGAGATTCTGATAAATTTGTCTGCAAGGTGGCCTGAACTTCGGGGGTTTTAGTACAAGTTCCTTCAGAGATTTGAACATGCAGCCTTGGTTGAGAGCCACTGTGCTAGAGGAGTGAGTCTTCCTCTTTTTCTGCTTCCTTCGAACACCAAACAAAAGTTAAAACCACAGTGAGGAGTGTAGTAGGAAAGGAATTGTGTAAGAGGTACCAGAAAATTTGGAGAAATGAGGCAGAGTGGGGAAAAGTTAAACAACAAAACTCCCAGAGCTGTTTAAGTCAACCAAAACTACCAAGGTGAGAAACAGAAGACATGGATCAAAGCCTGTGGAATGTCAGAGAGACTTAATGAACCATTTAAGAAATGACCATCACATAATCATACTGGAAATTTTCAGAGAAAGTTCTCTATATTACAACTAAAGAGTGAATAGTGACTCTGAGGTGTACTTCTGGACTACAACACTCAATAAATCAATTGCATTTTTGCTTAGGCCTCTATTCTCCAGCCTAATTGTTTGTTGGTTCAATGCAGGCCTTTTGCTTTGATCTCTGGCTTTTCCACTTACAAAGACTTGATGAGCTTGGCTTCCTGGAGTGAAATTCAAATACACTCGTGAAATGTAAACAACATTCGTTTATTAAGAATTCTATAATCAAGGCAAATTGGCATGCTTATATAAGCAATTAGCTCAGAGAATAGAACGAGAAATAGGATGCTAGGTCAAGAATGAGCCGATTGTTCTCAATGCAAGAGTCTAGCTATTCCTTTAATAGCTGTAACATAAGCAAATGCACATTCCTCTTATTCATAATCTTCAGCATTTGTGATTTGGGTTTGAGGACAGCATATGTGGTTTTCTGAACTGAGAGGGTAGAAGCAATTATTGTTTCATTTTCCTCTAGAAATATAAATAAATCTTTCAGGGAAATGTAGGTAGTTGGTTAATGACCAGACAAAACTTCCTAGTAATTGGGAATAGGGCCAGAGAAGGTATGGATTTAAATGGGAATATTAAAAAAGTATAGTGGAGTTTTATTTTTGAGGAGAAGGAAAAGATGATGACCGTTTTACAATGGCAGGAAGGTGGAAGATAACCTCACCTGCCTTCAGTGAAAAATGTTATTGTTATTATTCTTTGCATAGAGCAGTGGTTCTCAACCTTCCTAATGCCGCGACCCTTTAATAGTTCCTCATGTTGTGGTGACCCCCAACCATAAAATTATTCTCGTTGCTACTTCATAACTAATTTTGCTGCTGTTATGAATCATCATGTAAATATCTGATATGCTATTTACATGGTCGCGACCCACAGGTTGAGAACCACTGGCATAGAGGCAGCACTAGGCTCAGTGATAGTAGACATTGGATAGATGTGATTAGATTGGCACTCTGGCAGCATTCATTTTGTGCAGGGAGTTCAGTGCTGCCCAGTGTCTCACTTGGGAAAGCTGGGAACCTTAATGCAAAGGCTGTGAGTCAGACGAATAGCTTTACAGGTTAGTTTCAGTTCTGGCCCTTTCAGTCCCCAATTATGTTCAGCCTTATGGTTTTTTCAAAGAAGCTTTGCCTTTTTTAGTGATAATGGGGTATTTTGTCTAACCAGGATTCTTTATCCCCAAGGACTTCTGCCTGGTGAACCTAGCAAGCCAATTCAGTCCAGATGACTTGGGACCAGGACACTACACATTTGGAACTGCTGATTCCCAGCCTTATTACAAAATCACTATTTCATTGGCAACTAATCAGGCCATCCAGATGTGAGCCCCGAGAGAGACTGCCTCTTGGGGTTGTGGGACCATTCAGCTTGCCCATGTTCAGCCTCTCTAATGTCCTTTCACAGGAAAGTCTCCAGCCTCAGGGTCTGCCTTTTGGAAAGCATTTGTTTGGTTTAGAAATCTCCATATCACCTGTGAATTTACCAGATCCCAGCCCTCAGTTAACGAGTGATGCTTTAGTCTTAGACATAGATATTTTTGTTATTTTACCAATAATTACCAGAAATTACAAGGTTGGTAATTTTTCTGTTGATAATGGAGAAATTTAAAACATTTTTGGCTGTTCTCTAGAATTATACAGAATCATCCTTTAAATGAATCTTTTTACTGAAGAATAATATACAAAGAGAAATGAACCCACAATATTAAGTGTACAGGTTGGTGGAATTTCACAAACACACTGTTGTAACCAGCCCCTCCATGAGGATTCAGAATCTGTTTCCCTGTTTTTCTTCAAACATGGTTTCACTTGGTTCCTAGGCTGCCTCCCCAGCCACAGTCACTCACCTGAACTTACTTTCCAAGGGGCTAGAGCAGCCGTGGGTAAACTACGGCCCGCGGGCCGGATCTGGCCCGTTTGAAATGAATAAAACTATTTATGTAATGATGTTTACTTTGAATTTATATTAGTTCACACGAACACTCCATCCATGCTTTTGTTCCGGCCCTCCTGTCCAGTTTAAGAACCCATTGTGGCCCTCGAGTCAAAAAGTTTGCCCACCCCTGGGCTAGAGTATGTACAGCAAAGAGTAGACCACAGGATTGTGCCTTGTGGCCTGATTCTAAATGCCTCTAACCATGACATTTCCACCACTTCCTTTGAGAGATTTCCTTCATTCAAGTAGGCCTGACCATTAGGAGATACTGATATTGTAGCATCATTCTGTTGCTTTTGGTTATATCATCTACTACACTAATGGTATTTCTTTTTGCATGTGCGTGGTGTCTGTTTTTCATAATACGGAGAAGAGGACATTTTGATTTATGTTCCTAGAGTAAAGCATGAATGGGGAGGATTTTCCACAGTGAAAATGAGCATTTGCAGTTTGGGCTTCAGTACTTGGAATTATGCACTTGCAGATACAAGTTTTATTTATTTACTCTCAAGCCTCAATTCTGGCCTTTAGTTACCCCCCCCCCCCAATCTTTCCTGATGCTTCTTTTGAAATATTAAAAGGTGTAAGGTTGTGAATTTCATCTGCTGGTTCAATCTTCCCATCAGAACCCTGTTATGTTATTCCAGACATCGGTCCTGTTTGGTCGTGTTTGCTGTACTTTCCATACTCTCCTCTGTGGCTTCTGTGCCCCTCCCTGCCTTCTCCTCGAAGCTTTCCACTGTCTGGCCAGACCCATCTCTTCCTCTGTTTCCTTCCTTGACCCAGACTGGGAGTTTGCTTTCTCCCTGTCCACAGAAGACGCCTGCACTTTCCCTCCATATGTTTCTTATCAAGTGACTCTTCTGCTTGCCGAAAATATATTCAATATATATCCTTC
The DNA here is from genome assembly GCF_963259705.1 of Myotis daubentonii. Lineage (NCBI taxonomy): Eukaryota > Metazoa > Chordata > Mammalia > Chiroptera > Vespertilionidae > Myotis > Myotis daubentonii. Next base: position 62,183,899 of record NC_081846.1, on the reverse strand, counting down.
AAGGCTCTTCTAAAATCTCACCTTTTCCAAGTATCCTTGCAGTCAGACCCACATCAGTTTGGGTGAGGTGGGAAAAACAACCCTCCTCTCTTTGATCTGTTTATAGTACAAATAGTATGAATTATTTCTCTTACTCATGAGGCCCTTGATTAACTATCGCCTTGTGTGAGGCGTGACTGTAAAACAAGGGGATGCTTTTATGTGTAGCTCTGTAGTCACTCATTAGGCTCTGAGCCATCTGTTTATGTCCGTGTTTTATTTGGTAGTTCACATTGTGGGCTCCTGGAAGGCAAGGATTATATCTTTCAGGTCCTGGCACTTTTCCTTATCCAGCGCGGTGCTCGGTCCGGGGAAGGGTCTTATCAGAAAATTGCTGACTTGGTTAGAGAACGGTGCCCACTGACACAGGGCCAGGAATTGAGGAGCTCTCTGAGAACCTATTTAACTGACCACACTGGGCTGACTGTTAATTGCACATAATTGGCCTTTATGTTGAAATGAAACTTTGTCTCAGATTCTTACTCATCTTGGTTTTCCCCGCACCACCTGACTGTAGTAGGTGTCCAAGAATACTAAAGGTTCAGAGATAAAAAGTTGGAGTCATGTTTCATTTGACCCCTTACAGGAAATGGGTGAATTAGGAGTAGGGCAGTTGCAATGGCCAAAGAAAATCAGTAGCTTTTTTCCCTGTCACTAAGCCAGATTGGTGTGTCATAGTATACGGTCATTGGTTAGTACAGTGGCACAGTAGCACAGGGCTTTCTTGATGGAAAATGTCTTTATGGCACTTTCTTTTACATTGGGACTGAGGTGGGCTTAAGTAAGCAACATTTCTTGTTTTGGCATTTTAGTGCTTTGCTATTTGCAAAGTGCTTTCAGATGATCTTCTTTGAGTCTAAGAGTTCTTAATAAATGAGGCAAATAGGGCATGCGGGTATGTGGCTTGAGGTTATATAGGAAGGCGATGAAGTTTGTGATCCAGTCCTAGGTCTTTCGAACTAAAACTCCAGGGGCATTTCGCTGTAGAACAAGGTGATGTTTATGTGCTCACTCATACTCTGTTCGGTCCCTCATAAGCATTATCTCTGCTGCTCCTGGCAGCCCTTGGAGGGAGCTATTACCTTCCTTTTCCTAAGGAGACCATGGGGCTCAGTGTGATAAAGTGCTGCTACCAAATGATGGAGGCAGGATTTGAATCCAGGACTGTCTGATGAGAGAACCCGTTTCTTTCTACTATACTACACTGTGCATGTTTTCTGAGTTAGCTATATCATTACATGTATGCCTCTTGTTCTCATTCTTCATATACTCTCTGGACTACATTCATTAATTCACACTGTGAATGAGTCCATCATCAACATAGTTGTAGATATATTGAGTTCCAAGGGCTCAAAACGAAGGTGCCGTTTCTGTTTTAAGTGTTCAGAAAAAGTCTCCTTGGAATAGGAAGTAGAGAGATGCCAGGGTGGTCCCAACCACTGCTGGACCATCCTCTTTATTCCACGTTGTGCAGTTTTACTCATTTGTCACTGCTTTCATCGGACAGGCCAGAAATATTTACTGAGCACTTCCTATGTGCCAGGCAGTGTTGTAGGCACTGGAGGATATGGTGCTGCATGAGGTGGACCAACTGTCTGCCCCTGAGGCATTTTCTGGGAGAGGGCAGTGGGGGAGCCAGACGTGAACGGGGTGCACAGATATATAAGCGGATCTGTTCTGATGCTGCAAAGAGCTATGAGAATAAACTAGGGCAGTGGTTGGCAAACTCATTAGTCAACAGAGCCAAATATCAACAGTACAACGATTGAAATTTCTTTTGAGAGCCAAATTTTTTAAACTTTAACTATATAGGTAGGTACATTGTTATTAACTTAATTAGGGTACTCCTAAGCTGGCCTTTGCTAAAAACGTCCTCAATCTGAGAGGTCAACCTCAGCGAACGTACCCCCACTTCTTCTAACGCCACTTCTTCAAAATAGACTGGCCCAGGCCGAAAACCGACTTCTGCGCACGGGCCACGAAGTTTCAGTCACACTGTACGTGCGCGCCTGCACGTGGTATTTTGTGGAAGAGCCACACTCAAGGAGCCAAAGAGCCACATGTGGCTTGCCGGCCACTGAACTAGGGTAATGTGAGGTGGGGCCCTCTTGGTTAAGATCTGAATGATGGTGAGCAGGCAGCCAGTGCGTGGAGATCAGGTAAGCGCCCTCAAGCAGATTGAGTATCCATTTGTTTCTACCCCTGCTGGCTCAGAGTGGGGTTCCACTGAGCCTGGAGCAAATGAAGGGAACAGCGCGTGCGGTGGTCCTCGCTGCATTGGCTTCAGACCTCACCTGTGGGGAAACCTCACGGTGGAGGCGAGGAGCCTTTCCTCTGTTGTGACAGAGCCATTTCCTCTAAGTGGCTTTGTGCAGTCACAGTTCTGCCACCTGTTACATTCAAATGATTTCTAACAAGTGATGGTAGCAGTCCTGTCCCTGCTCTGGACCCAGGGGACATACAGATGGGGTATTTGGTTAGTGTGAACAGTGCCCTTGTAAGTAAAGGCACTCTGTAGGCGGTACTTGGGATGGCCTGTTTTATGTGCTTGAAGCCATAGGTTGACCTGGGTCAGGCAAGGTAAGAAGACATTTCTTCTTCTTCTTCTTTTTTTTTTACTGTAACTTGCTACTCACTTATTGCTCAGATTTTTTTTCTTCTTTTTAAAACATTTTATTAAGAGGTTTTTATTCTGAATTTAAAAATGGAAGCAGCAGCGCTAACCGGTTTGGCTCAGTGGCTAGAGCGTCGGCCTGCAGACTGAAGGGTCCCAGGTTCGATTTCGGTCAAGGGCATGTACCTTGGTTGCGGGCACATCCCCAGTAGGGGGTGTGCAGGAGGCAGCTGATCGATGTTTCCCTCTCATCTGTGTTTTTAACTCTCCCTCTTCCTTCCTCTCTGTAAAAAATCAATAAAATATATTAAAATACAATGGAAGTAGCATGCAATGAAAATTCCTTAAGTTGCCCATAAAGGTACAGCAGGCACAGTTCTGGATTGATGACCCTAGAAAGTAATTCTCATGCCGGTTAAAGTGTGAGAGACCCTGAGCTTGGCCGAAGGAGAAGCCATGACAGGAAAGTCAAATGAGTGCAGCTCTGGGCATTTGGGCCATTCTGCATTTAGCTGTCACATCGCTGGCCGTGGCTGGAAAATAGGTGAATTCTGACATCTTGCTTTCCCTTAGACTTAACTCCATTCAGTGTTACATCATGCCTTAAGTCCAGGAGTGGACTTGTTTCTTGTGAAAATTTTAAGGTAGCCTTCAAGGTAAATGTGGGCTTGATGCATGTACAGAAATAATGGCAATATAGCCACTTGTTATGCATTTCTTTAATCACGTCAGTAAACATGGACGGTAGCTCAGGGTACGTGAAAAGTACACATCCCCTCCGTTTCGTTTATGAGAAACTCGGGTTTAGAGTTGCTAAGGGACTTGGCTGAGGGCACAACATTTCTAGTAGGAGGAGTTGCAGTTAAAAAATCAACGTTGTTGACTCTGCAGCTGTGCTCCTAACATACTCTTTTGAATCATTTACGAAATATAAGCATGATAAGTATTAATATAATGGTTCAAAGTAAATGGAAAGCTCTGTGAGGGTAAGCTCAATATCTTTTCAGCTTGTATTAATTTGGTTAATATATCCAGAACCACAGCAACAATATATCCTTCAAAAAAAATTTTATTTTATTTTATTTTTTATTTTTTTTATTTTTATTTTTTTTAAAAATATATTTTATTGATTTTTTTACAGAGAGGAAGGGAGAGAGATAGAGAGCTAGAAACATCGATGAGAGAGAAACATCGATCCGCTGCCTCCTGCACATCTCCCACTGGGGATGTGCCCGCAACCCAGGTACATGCCCTTGACCGGAATCGAACCCGGGACCTTTCAGTCCGCAGGCCGACGCTCTATCCACTGAGCCAAACCGGTTTCAGCTTCAAAAAAAAATTGAAAGATAAAATAATAACTGGATGAATAAGCCACTGTCCACTGTTGAAATGGTAAAGGCCAAATAAGCTTGTGATCAAATTGGCTTTTTTTCTAGTAACAGTTGTCCTCTGAGAGCGTTCTGAAGGCTCTCTTTCAGACAACTGTCTCTGAACCTTTGTTTTTTTAAATGTTCCTAGTAGAATGGCTGTGTTGTTACAGCTTGAAGGCTGCGCAATAAACCTTTTGATCAGCCCTCGGTGATAACACATAGACTTGAACTTCCTTGTGAGGGGAACAACTGTTAGTATCTCATATTAGTAGGCTTTATGTTGGGGGTTGCTTATTTTTAGTAAAGAAATTCCATGTAATCCCATTCATTCATTCAACAAATGTTTTGTTTGGGTGTTTGGTCCAAGCCAGGCACAGTGGAGCTGCTGGGACACAGAGGTCAAAGTATCATCTCTGCCTTGGAGGAGTTAACAGCCTGGTGGAAGAGACAGGCCTGAAAATGATGGATTTTAGAAGGCATTTATCATATGTATGTGCTCTGTGCACGTTGTGCTGTGGAAGGGCAGATGAAGGTCCAAGTGCTGTCACATTTTAGGTTAACCTGATACATCTAGACAAGTCGGTAAATTTGGCTGGAAGTTGTAATTCATAAAGTACAGATGAAATGAATTCTGCCCTGCCTGAATGCTTAGAGCAGCAGTACTCAACCTGTGGGTCAAATGACCCTTTCACAGGGGTCGCCTAAGACCATCGGAAAACACATATATAATTACATATTGTTTTTGTGATTAATCACTATGCTTTAATTATGTTCAATTTGTAACAATGAAAATACATCCTGCATATCAGATATTTACATTACGATTCATAACAGTAGCAACATTACATTATGAAGTAGCAACGAAAATAATTTTATGGTTGGGGGTCACCACAACATGAGGAGCTGTATTAAAGGGTCGCGGCATTAGGAAGGTTGAGAACCACTGGCTTAGAGAGGCAGGTGTGTGTGTGTGTAAGTGGGCCCGTGCAGACCACTTGGGAGCATCTGGTAAAAAGTCCTGATTTTCAGGGACAGCCTTTCAGGTGCAGAGCATTCTCCTCCAAGGAGTGGCAGGCGGAGGCTTACTCCTGGGTCGTGCGCATCAGAAACCCAGTGAGTGTCTGCTGCACTCGCCGTGCTAGAGCTGGCAGCCTTGTCCACAGAGCTCATTGCGGGAAGTGATGGCATTGGACCCCTGAGACCCAGAAGGAGCGTGCAGCTGAACTATGAACCGAAAGGGTGTAGTTGAGAAAAAATGCTTGTTTATGGGCTTAGGCTTTGGATTTTGACGTGCGTTTGAATCAGGATTTTGCTGCTAACAGGTCGAGCGACCTTTCTAAGCCCGGTAGCCACGCCTGTCATATGAGTTCAAGAGCTACCTCTGTGGGTTGTTGGGAGTATTAAGTGCTGTTGCTTAGTACCCTCAGCCAGTGACGCTCGGATAAGCACTTCACAAAAGGTGGTGGGTGTGATTATTTCACACTCTTGTATTTGTCTTTGTTAAAGCACGGACTTAAGGGGTGAGGGGACTCTGATGGGACTTCAGTTCAATCATCGTCAACCTGAATGTGAAGAGCTGAACTGAAGTGACAGTGGCTTATGCTTGCTGCTGTCACCCTAAGATTGCACTTTCCGACTTCTTTCATACACAGATGTTTCCAAAAGTCTAGTCCATTGTATGTGGCCTCTACTGGGAGAGTTTATCTTGACCCTGGTACATTTTGTGCTGTCTAGAAAAAAGGCCTGCTGTGTCAGGGCATCAGACTGTTCTGTTGCAGAACCTAATGGAAGTCTTAGCCATTCCATAATCGAGCAGATAACCACACATGCACTACAGTGCGACTGTGACCCCTACACAGCTAGTTCACATGAGAAAATACGTTCAGGTCATGACCATCTGGGCCCTGAAGAAACTGCTGTTGCAGTTTTGTTTGGCTCCAGCTCCATTCTGGAATGGATGGAGTCATTTGGACTTTATTCTGAATTCTAATAGTGGCAATAAAAAAAATAAAGGATTTGTATAACTTATGTGTAGATCCTTCTGTTTGATTTAATGAAATCCACCCTGGCTGGCGTGCTCAGTGATTAGAGCATTGACCTGTGCCCTTGAGGGCCTCAGGTTTGATTCCCGGTCAAGGTCACTGTACTTGGGTTGCAGGTCTAATCTCCACCCCCAATCTGGATGCTCGTGGGAGGTAACCATCGATGTGTCTCTACCACATAGATGTTTCTCTCTCTTCCCTAACCCCCTCTTTTCCACTCTCTCTAAACATCAATGGAAAAAAATAGCCTCAGTCTTTTTGGGTGAGGATTAAAGAAACCAAAAAATTTCATCCTTGTCGCAAATCAAGAATACAATGCCATCTGACTTGATCTAGGAGACAAAGTAATAAGTCTGTACAGGTTTCATCCTCCCAGTAACTCCTTGCTGCACCGCCCCCCCCACCCCCACCCCCCAAGGTTCTTTATTAATGTACTAGAGGCCCGATGCACGAAATTCGTGCAAGAGTAGGCCTTCTTTCCCCCAGCTGCCGGCACCAGCTTCCCTCTGGCACCCTGGACCTGAGCTTCCCTCGCAGCCCTGACTTCGTCCGGAAGGTCGTCCGGAAGGATGTCTGGTCTAATTAGCATATTATGCTTTTATTATTATAGATTTGGGTTACATCCTACACATCAATCTTGCTGAATCAGACAGAGCTACGCTGATGAAACAGGCCAGTCCTGAATTAAATCAGTGCACTACCACCATCCAGAAATGAGAGCCTCACATTTTCTGAAGATGCTTTTTACACTCACTTCTTTCTTCCTTCCCAGTGAGGAAAATTGCTCTTTTTCTCTCAGCTGATGAATGTCACTGTTGCCCTAAATTGTATAGTGGCATTCTACTTTTTAAAGTTACTGAGGTAAAAGAATATTTTATAGAACTTTCAGTCTAGTATGAAATGAGATTTTGTGTTCTCAGACCCTTTTGAGGGTCCTAACATCTCGTGGGCTGAAGCTGTGGCCATGTTTTTCTTCGTGCCCCATTTTCATATCAGATAGCCTTAATTTTTGGATTTTAGTAATGAAGGTCTGAACCCAATCTGTCAGGCTTCTAGTGGCATTTATTATAGCCTTTAGTCAGCTTAGAATGGCATGAAAGGAAGTAATAAGCCAACTCTAAGAAGGTCCAGATGAAAAGGATTATAACGTGGTACAAAAATATTAGCAGGCCTGGCCCAGCCGGGTGACTCATTCCTTTTGGAGTATCCATTTTGACAGCTTTTTTGAATCACACATCAATCACAGTGTTGGTATTTTTGGCGGGATGCTAGACTTTACCCTAATGCTCATGATGGTAACTGCCAAAAGTGAACAAAGAGGAGAATTAGAAATGAAACATCATAACGTCACAAACGTTTCTTTTTTTTTCTTGAGTAGAAACAAAATTAGGAGTTCGAATGTCTGTTTCATTGCCCAAGAAAACCACTGCTTTACCAATGAAAGTACGGCCCTGTGGGTCATCCCAGTCTTTGCCTATAGGAGCTATTCTTCTTCTTAGGTTTCCATTCAAGGGTTTTCCTTCCCAAACACTCTCCCCTACCTTAGGAATAATTCTTTTGGGGCTTAAGGTTTATTTCACGATGTCCCGGTGACTAAGCTTGCTTTTGGGATCGCTCCACCCTGTTCTGCGTGTAGTCCTTCTGGGAAGAAACTCCCATGCACTTCAAAGGAGCAGCAGAGACACAGGGTGTATCTAGAAATAAAAATGTGACCCTTTGTCTCTCCTTTTCATCTCTCTCTGACCGGCATCCTTCTGTGCAAACAGATCCTTGTAATCGCTGTAGTCTATCATGCTGGTCAAGTATGTGCTGTAACGTCACGCAGAAACCTCCTTTCATACCACTTACTGCATAAAGCGCATGTGTACTTTGCACAGCATGTGCTGCCATACGAGAAATAGTTCTAATGGGTATGCTCTTAAGGAGATAGTGTCAACATTACAGAATAGTCTGTTAAAATACCCACCTACCTACCTAAAGAGAGAGTGTCAAGATACATCCAAGCTTCTCTGTCCTCATGTCCTCCCTTCTCCCTTCAGAAGTAAAACCACCCTGCATGTCTTCCTATGCACATTTGGCACAGCTTACAGTTGCTTGATTTTATAGAGCCGGTCTCATAACCCACGTGTACTTCTGGCTCGACGACGCATTTGGTTTTGAGAAATATTTCATGTTGACACATGTAGCTTCAGGTCATTTAGCTTTTACAGCATCGTCATGAGTGACTGTACCGGCAGTTATTGACAGTTGGTCCTCCTCATTCCTGGAGTCTGGATTTGCAAATTTGCCTAGTGGATACAATGCATTTGTTACCCGAAAAGGAATACCTCCCGTGTCTTTGTGGTCGGCCATTCGTGGGTCACAGAGTGGTGACAAATTGCAGTCACCTGCTGAGCAGTTTCCCAGCTGAGGTAGAACCAGGCAACGCTCTGCCCCCTCTGTCAGCTCTCCCACTGTAAACGAGTGTCCTTTTCGCATTCTGCCAAGTGCCAAGCCTTTCATATTTTTGTGCTTTTTGTTGGTGATTTTGTTGCATATAACGGCCTCCAGCTGTAGTGCGGAAGTGCTGTGGAGTGTTCCTGAGCACCAGAAGACTGGAGCGAGCCTTCTGGAGGAAAGGCATGTTAGATAGCTTTGTTTGGGCCTGAGTTAGAGAGCTCTCAGCTGTGAGTTCACTGTCAGTGAATCAACAATATATATGAAATAAGGTATCTTTAAACAGAAACACTCATAACACAGTTTTATGTGTTGAGGTGACCAGAGGCTTGCAGAAACCTATCTCTGTATTTCTCCTGAGGAGTGATCGTTCTGTGCTTGCTAACTCAGTGTGACTTTCTAGGACACGAGCCCTAGGAATAATGGGAATCAACTTCTGTACCCTATTGATGGGCATTTAAGGTTAGTTGCAATTTGTTATTACAAGTAATCCTATATAATAAAGAGCTAATATGCTAATTAGACCGAACAGCAGAACAGCCTTCCGGACTACTGTCCGGACAACCTTCTGGATGAAGCCGGGGCTGCGAGGGCCGAGCCCCTTGCATGAATTTCATGCATCGGGCCTCTAGTGTTACAATATAACCCTTGTGTATGTCACCTGATGCACAGGTGTAAGTTCCTTAAGGCTATATACCTAGAAATTCAATGACAGGGTCCCAGGTTTGCCCATTTTCAACTTGTATGGTTATCGTTGAAATGCTCTCTAAAGTGGTTATTCCCCTGGTGTAGTTGATATTAGTAGGATTTGCCACCCTCTCTCGTGTCTACTCAGATTGGGTCTGTGTATCAAAGAATTAACAAATATTTTTTAGCACCTACCTGGTGCTAGAAATTATGAGTAATAACAGAGAGCTGTCATCCAGGAGTTGACTATATATTTCCAGTGGTAAGATTTAGAAGCATAAAACAAATTTAAAAAAACTAGTTGACATCTACTTAAATTTTATCTTTGAGTGAGATGAGTATCAATTGAAATTGTTTGGAGAATGCTTATGTAATATTAGCAGCTAACATTTATTGCCTTTTCCTTGTACTGGGCTAGACATCTTTTATTGCAGTTAATCTTAGTAATAAACCAAGAGGGTAAATACCATTATTCATCCGATTTTACTTAAGAGAAAACAGGTGCAAAGAGATTGAGCAACTTGTCTAAAGTCACACAATTAATGAATGACAGTATCAGGGTTTCAACTTAGGCTCCCTGATGCCTGCTCTCCCAATTTATTTTTTTATTTTTTCCTTTATTTTCCCTCTCTTCACCATCATTTATCCTCCCTGTACCCTCTCCCACCTCCACCTGTCTCCCAGTTTTAACCATTTTGTTCTATCTGTCTCAGCTTGCCACTTAACTTCTTCCATGTAGCCATGACCAAAGGTTGTCTGTCTTCATGTAACATACAGACACAATTCAGGGGAGTTGGGGCAGCATGTAGCAGGAATTAAGTGTGGAGTTGTTTTGTATCGTTTTCTTAAATGAGGGGCACTGGTGAGGGAGGACATAGAAGAGACCATCCTGGCTTCAGTATGCATAAATCAAGCCATCTTTGATTTTGGTGGGAGGAATTCTTAATATCCAGCCACTTTCATCACTATTTACAAAGCCATTGAGTAGTTTTGGAAGGAGGGGAAAATTTATGTATTCTGCCTGTCCTCGTTTATTTGCTCAAATGAGGATTTTGCTACTTTTACGAGAGTTGTGTTAACAATCTTTACCGCTTTTGAGGGCTTCCTAAGGGCCAAGTGCTGTGTGAATGCTCTGTTTGTATTTCTCAGGACAATCCTGTCGAATTTTAGTAATTTCCTTAGTCAGTGGTTGAGCTGGATTTGAACTAGGCACTCTGACCTCTGACATCATAGTGCACATTCAGCCACTCTGCTCTGCACTCTCCCCTGAAGATGGAGTAGATCTCCCTTAGGAAGGCGACATACCCAAATAACAAGCCGCAGGCTGTAAACCCAAAGGACTGCTTGTTGCAGTGGAATGCAGTGTTCGTGCTAACTTCTCAGAAAGGAGAAACTGCAACTAAAGCATGGTACAGGGGGTTGTGTAAGCTACCAGTAGCGCCAGTGTTCTTCAGAGGTAGCCTACTTGGTCCTGGTCAGGTGAATGAAATCCCTGAGATGTTCACGGTAAGGTGAGGGGGAATAATTGCCGCCTCATTTCTTAGAATCAGTGACTTTTTCTATATTAACAAGCGATCTATTCTTTATCTTCTGAAAGTCAATATTCATGGCCTCCCCTGAAATAAAGATTAGTCTCCAAATCAGTCTTTTTCAAAATTTTGACTGCAACCTATGCTAAAATATGTTTTACATTCACAACCCAATATATACAAGTTCTATCAATCCAAAGGAAAAAAAGAAGCAAGTTTTCATGAAACAGCACTTACCTTTACTAAGTGAAATGAATTCCATTTTTTATACCATTCTATTATTTTAAAATATAGTCATGTTATTTTAGGTGGGAAAGGTGCACTATGTGATTAAATTCCAGAAGTTGTTTATAATCTCTGTTGAAGCAACCTGGTCAGATATCCTTTAAAGTCCTTAGCTCATAAAGTCCACATTACATAAATTGTTTACACTTTAGATTTGATCGTAAGACTATTCCTTAGGTCCTTCATGAGTTGCAATGTCTATTCCTTGTGGTTATGCTAAGATCGGAAACATTTGCTTGACAAAATTTTCGATCAATGGAGAAGAATTAAGAGTCAGTAGGTTATTGAGAAGGCTAATTGTAGCAGGTATGTTAATGTATTTGGATCTATAGCCTCATTTTTTTTTCTTACAAAAATACCTGGAGAATACTACACACAAAAAAGTAAAGGAAACTTTTTTTTTATTCTTTGAGTCTCCTGAATTTTGCATATGTGGTGGGAATATGGATAATACAGTTTTGAGAAATTTTGTTCGGGATTTAGCTTGATATCTTTAACTTAATTTTTAGTCAGTGAAATACACTCAAATAAAAATGAGAAACCAAAATCACAGGGTAGCCATTTGTAGTGTCTACATAGTTTGTGGGTGATTTCTGGGCTTTTTGCTTTGGTTCAAGTATACTTTAACTTTCTGATAACTTTATAGGTAATGGTCCTTATTTATTATGTTTTGTTTCAATCCGCATCTTTTTTAGACTTCAATAATAAAATACTATCACAGTGGAAGGTGGTTTGATATTTTGCTTCTATGTGACTGAAATTTACTGTATTTGTGAGATCTGTAGACTTCACAAAGTAGCACCATTCTCAAAAAACCATCCCTTTTCCTGGGTTTATGTTTCTGATTTGCAGTTTAACCCTGAGGGCTGGCATGACTTAAACCAGGGGCTTTAATCCCGTCTGTACCAGCCACATCCCTAAGATCTCCTGTATTTTAACTTCATCATCTACAAATGGGAATAAATAAGTAAAGATGTCCTTACTGTGTCAGAGCATTGATGTGGGATAAGTCCTGCAAAGAGCTTTGGTAGAGGGAATTTCTTTTGTACATAATAATATGGAAAGAGGAATTACACTCCATTTCAAAGTCTTGTTACTGTAGCGTCATCAAATATAACAATTTACACTCAATGCAAATGCTAAATGTATTTAAAAGTATTTTTTCTACTAATTCAGATATGTTCCCATTGTAGAAGATTAATTAGAAAATGCAGTTTAGAAACAGAAAATATACATATTTCTGATTCCATTGCCCCGAGATAAGCACTGTTGACTATTTTGGTATGGATGTTCTTCCAGTATAGTTTGTTTTCTTGTGTGCATCCATGCCATGAACATCTTATCTTTCATTAGAATTTCCGAGTGCTTGTAAACTGTTACATTGAGGGGCACTTCACAGTTTATTTAACTAGTTCCTATTGTTTGAGTCTCAGGATGGTGTGTCTTTGTTTGTCTCCCTTAAGTTTTACCAAGATGAATACCCTACTAGCCGAGTCTTGGCACACATTCTCAATCTTTCCTTAGGATGATGTTGAATACAGTTTAAAGAGGCAGTTCAGAGTGGTGAAAATTAAACAGGCATTAGGAGAATTAGATTTGACTTTTAACTTTGTCAATAATTGTTACTGTAACCTCTACATCACTTTCTTTCCTGTGCTCATTTTCCTTCTCAGTATCAGGTAAAATGAGCTAACTCCTGAAGGGGATTTAATTCTGACTACAGTCACTTAGGATAATTTATAGACAAGAAATTGGACTGGAAGGGATGTATCTCTTCCAATGAATTCTGTTTGGTGATTTAGATGTTTTTGGTGATGCCAAAGGTACTGAGCATCCTGTCATGTGTTAGTCATAGTTATAGCCATCCTTAATCAGTGATTATGATTAACTAGAGGCCCAGTGCATGACATTTGTGCACTTGGTGGGGGCTCGGGGGTGCCTCAGCCCAGGCAGTCTGGGAGTGGGCCTAAGCTGTCAGTCGGACATCATTAGCACTGCCGCAGAGGTGGGAGAGATTGGCCATTAAGCCAATCAAACTGTAATATGCTAATGATATGCTAAGGCTGCTCAACCACTTGCTATGATGTGCACTGACCACCAGGGGGCAGACAGTCAACCGGTCGACCAGTTGCTATGATGTGCACTGACCATCAGTTGCTCCGACGGCTAGGTTAGCTTGCTGCTGGGTCTGGCCAATTGAGACTGAATGAGAGGGGCCAGACACACCCTGGAGCCCTCCTGCAGTCCCTTCTCAGCTGGCCAACCTCCCTCATCCCTCCTCGGCCCTGATCGTGCACCAGTGGGGTCCCTTGGCCTGGCCTGAGCTCTCTCTCAATCCTGGACCCCTTGGGGGATGTTGTAGAGCCAGTTTCGGCCTGATCCTATAGGCCATGCCGAGGGTCCCGAATGGTGCACGAGTTCGTGCGCCGGGCCTCTAGTTTGGTCATAAAAAGCACTAAAGCACTGATACATTCTACAACATAGATGAACTTAGAAAACGTTTTCTAAGTCCCAAGAAGCCAGTCCACATATTAATGATTCCGTTTATATAAAATGGTCATAACAGGCAAATCTAGAGAGACAGAAAGTGGATTAGGGCTGGGAAAAGGGGTGACCCTGGGTGCCTTGGGATGGGTGATAGCTAAAGGGTACAGGGATTCTTGTTGAGGTGATAAAAATGTTCTAAAATTGATTGTGATGATGGCTGCAAAGCTCTTAAATGGACTAAAGACTCTGCATAACATTAAAAGGGTGAATTGTATGGTATGTGAGTATCTCAATAAACTTGTTACCCAAAAAAGACAGACTCTAAAAAGCTTTTGTTTCAAATTTTCTAGATGTTGGAATTATAGCCAAGTGGAAATTAATTGTATTAAATTCCTCATGAGTTGCTTTGTTTTCTGAGAACTTCAGTGTGAATCTCAATATGGAGGTAACTGAACCAGAAAGCTCTTCTTTCCCATTTGGAGTTTCTTTTGAGGGCTTTTATTAAAACTATTTGTGGTCTGCTGTGGCAAAAATAAGTTAATTAATTGACAGTACTGTCTATCAGATATCAAATATAAAACTCAGGCCCTAACCGGTTTGGCTCAGTGGATAGAGTGTCGAACTGCAGACTGGAGGGTCCCGGGTTCGATTCCGATTGAGGGCATGTACCTTGGTTGCGGGAACATCCCATTAGGGAGTGTGCAGGAGGCAGCTGAATCGACGTTTCTCTCTCATCGATGTTTCTAACTCTCTATCCCTCTCTCCCTCTCTCCCTCTCTGTAAAATATCAATAAAATATATTAAAAAAATGTATATATATATATATAAAACTCAGTCCACCAGTGAGGCTATCAAAATATTGACTTTTCAGCCCAGGCAGCATGGCTCAGTGGTTGATTATTGACCTATGAACCAGGAGGTCATGGTTCAATTCCCAGCCAGGGCACATACCCAGGTTGTGGGCTTGATCCCCAGTAGGGGGCGTGCAGGAGGCATCGATCAATGATTCTCATCATTGATACTTCTATTTCCCTCTCCTTTCCTATCTGAAATCAATAAAAATATATTTTTTAAAAAAACATTGTCTTTTCAGAAGTATCCAGAATGAGTATTTTACAAAGCACTTCAAAAACTCTGAGAAACAAAGGAGGTAAATCGTAAAGTGTTGAGAGCCCCGGACAGGTGGCTCAGGTTGTTGGAGTATCGTCCCATACACCAAGAAGTTTTTGGTTTGATCTCTGGTTGGGGCACATATGGGAGGCAACTGATAGATGTTTCTCTCTCTTTCTCTGTCTCTCTCTCAAATCAGTAGACACACCCTCAGGCGAGGATTAAACACAAAACAAAGCAAAACTATAAAGTGTTGAGCTTAGCTGTTTGTTGTTCTTGGTGTGGTCCATGTTTGAATTCATGGCATTGCATTTTCTTGGTTAATTGCCTGAGTGTATTAATGAATGGCTCACATACTACTCTATTGGGGCACTTCTTCCCCTTAGGTATATTAAGTATGGAAACATGAACTTAGCCAGGGAAAACAGAAGTAGGGAAAGAAGTGGGTCCTTTAGAAGAAATTCAGACCATATTTGGTCATTTTAATTGAAATTTTCACATCCTTTAGGAATTTCTACCAGAATCATAAACATTAAGGTAAAATTTCAGTCAAAAATGTTGTTTGTTTTTCCTTACAATGGTCTGCAGTTATGTAAGTTTTAAGCCTCTCTTGATCTACCATTGTAAGCTGTCATATCAGCCAGAGAGCCAGGCTTTTACACCAAAATACTAGTAAACCATAAAACATATCTTAGACAGTCTTAATGCAGCAAAAGCAAATTTGGCAGAATTTCTGAAGCAATTCCATGACTCGTATTTCCAATAAATTAATCTATTTAGATAGGCTTTGAGTACTTTTCCTGGAAAAATGGTATATTATGCAACTAAAGGAGACTAACTCAGATCTTGGAATTAGCCTGTGACTTTGATCTTACATAAATGAGTTTCTTTAACAATGTTTCTGTTTAGTATCTAAAATAAATCCAGCTTTATTCAAGAACGTTTTTAGCTGGATAATTTTCTGTGTGGTTACTGCGAGGTCAAAATTGTCTGTTATGCTGAGTGGAATTTGTTAATGGATTCTTGAAAGATTGAGTGGTATTGATTTTAGAGAGAGGGAGGGAAAAAAAGAGAGAAACAAACATCAATTTGTTGTTTCACTTACTTATACATTCATTGATTGATTTTTTTGTATGTGCCCTGACCGGGGATCGAACCCACAACCTTGGTGTATCAAGACGACATTCTAACCAACTGAGCTACCCAGCCAGGGTAGGATTAAAAGGTCTTTTCCTCCTGCCTAGAACATCACTCTGGCCACCCTAAATAATACTATTTATTTTAATTAAACTGAGAGGTTTTAGAGAATTGAGGTATAAAATGAAGTACAAGTATTTTTGAAGATTTTCAATCCACATATGTTATTGCACACCTACTGTGTGCCCAGCACTTAGCATGTGATTTGTATATTCATTCAGTGAGGATTTATTGGTGAGCCTGGTCTGCTGGGCACTGTATTAAAGTAAACAGAAATGAAAAGACAATGTAATTATAAATAGTAAATGCTGTAATAGGACTATGTATTAAATGGCAGTCCAAGGTGGTATGTTATTTGTAGGCAGAGATTGGCAAGGAGTTAGACAAGAAACTGAAGAAGAAGAGTTGATTCTTGAATTGGAGAATAGAGGATGAATGGGATGGCTTGGCGTTGGGGACAGTTGGGGGGCAGTTTTGGGGGAAGGCATTCTAGGAAAGGAATAAAGGTATGGTGTGTTTTAAGGGACTGCATGTAGTTGATATTAGAACATAAATAGGGTGTCTGTAGAACTAACACGAAGTGATAAAAGTCATGTTTTAGTAATGTTATCTGGGAGGAATCTTAGGATGGCTAAGAGTGAACAAATTCAGAGTTAGAAATCCCACTGAATAGTCTGCTGCCATAATCAGGCAGGACACGACTGTGGAGATAGGACAGGACAGGTGTGTGTAAGAATGAAGAAGGAGAAACTAGAGAGTTGGTGCCAAAGAAGAAAGAGAAAGACTTGGATTTAAATTGGTTCTTATTTGAATCAGGGACTAATTTGAGATTCTTATGAAAGCTGTGGATCCTTATCTCGAGAGAAGTCCATAGATATATCTACATGTAAACAGTAACAGGCCGTTCCAGAAACCCTTTCATAGACTATCGGAGCTCTGTGGATCCCTGGTTCAGAACCCATGGTCAGTAGAATGGGGGAGAGAAAATAATAATTTCATGATTACTAGAGCCTGGGAATTTAAGAGATTATTGCTGTAATCAGACAGAGTGGGCCAATTGGGTAGAATATCTTGTGTCATAGAAGGCAAGGATGAATTGAGATTTCGGGGTATATTGAGACTTCCCCTTAAGAATAAGTATAGTGCATTTACCTCTGGTAATGTATTTATTGTATGTGTACTCTGCTTGATGAAGCATAATAATGTATACTACTTGGCTGGATGAGACTAACCCTGGTAGGGCTGCAGTTTCAAAGGTGGTGTGCCCTGGTTTAAATGCTCAGACCAATGATTTTATTTTGCTTGTTTTGTGTAGGAGACTATAATAGTCTTTAAAAAAATTTTTTTAAAAATTTTATTGTTGGCAGTATTACAGACATCTGCTGTTTTTCTCCTTTTTGGCCCCGGCTACCCCAGGCCTTCCCCAGGCTATTGTCCATGGGTTATGCATATATGTATATATGTTCTTTGGTTAATCTTGTCTTGGCCACTCCCTCCCGCCACTGAGGTCTGCTATTCTGTTCCATGGATCCATACCTTTTGACCTATTTTGTTCGTCAGTTTATTTTGTTCTTTAGATTCCATTTATAAGTGAGATCATGTGATATTGGTCTTTCTCTAACTCAGTGGTTCTCAACCTTCTGGCCCTTTAAATACAGTTCCTCATGTTGTGACCCAACCATAAAATTATTTTCATTGCTACTTCATAACTGTAATGTTGCTACTGTTATGAATCATAATGTAAATATCTGATATGCAGGATGGTCTTAGGCGATCCCTGTGAAAGGGTCATTGGACCGCCAAAGGGGTCGCGACCCACAGGTTGAGAACCGCTGCTTTAACTGGCTTATTTTGCTTAGCATAATAGTCTCCAGGTCCATCCATGCTGTCTCAAAGGGTAAGAGAGCCTTCTTTTTTAAAGCTGCCTACTATTCCACTGTGTAAATGTAGCACAGCTTTTTTATTCATTCATCTACTAATGGGCACTTGGGCTGTTTCCAGATCTTAGCTGTTGTGAATAATGTTGCTATGAACATAGGGGTGCATATATTTTTCCTGATTGGTGTTTCAGGATTCTTAGGATATAGTTCCGGTGGTGGGATCATGGGTCAAACGGCAGATCCATTTTACTCTTTTAAAAAAATATATACTTTTATTGATTTCAGAGAGGAAGGGAGAGGGAGAGATAGAAACATCAATGATGAGAGTCATTGATTAGCTGCCTCCTGCATGCCTCGTACTGGGGATGGAGCCTGCAACCTCAGCTGTGCCCTGACAGGGAATTGAACAGAGACTTCCTGGTTCATGGGTTGATGATCAACGATTGAGCCACACAGGCCGAGCAGGTCCATTTTAGTCTTCTTGTGCATTGTCAGTCATGACTTTAGCATTCAGTGGGCATTTTTATATTTTAATCTTTGATGAAAATGTGACTAATGGCTGGAGACTAACAATGAGGCTGGAAAAACTGGATTATCACAGCTAAGCATGTCTTTTTTCTACACATTTAATGCCTTTACACTCATATGTTTCATGTTTTGGATGACAGAGTTCTTAAGCAATAATTTCTTCATCTCAGGAGTCACTTGGAGAATTTCTTGGATCCCCAAAGCACTGACAATTTGTGAAACATGTTAGAAGGGGATTGTGAAATCAGAGTCTGTCTCTAGGTGTGTGAGGTCATATTGTCTTGTTTCTCCTCTATCAGATTAAAACCACACCTCAGGCTCCAGGAAATTAACTCTGCACCTGGTGCAAAGGGATTTTTGTATTTTCATATTTGACAGTTATTTTTCTATGTTTTGTGTGTTTTTTTTTTTTCTTTCCATCTGAAAGCTCATTGGTGAGGAAGGTTTATGGGAACTTGTTAGAAATGCAGATTCCTCCTAAATTACTGAGTCAGTCTACATTTTGTCAAGATCCCACAAGTGATTCACATGTGTACTTAAGCTTCTGACCTACTGGACCAGTTCACCTACTGTCCAGGAACGTGGGCTCTCAGAGCCCCTCTGCTGAAGTTCAAGGCCTTTTCATTTATTTTCTGCTCAGAGGTGACGGGGAACATCTGGTCACCATCTTTCATATACAAATTTTTGTGGAATTAAAGATGATTTAGGTGCCTCTGAGCCTTTTGGGTTTAAGCCTGGTAACTGGAGTTTGTATAATCTCTTTCCTCATAGAGAAGATTATTTTCTAGATGATTTAAATTTTTTTCTGAAATGGGCCAAATACTCTTATTAGGGTCTGATTGCTACAAGCAAAATAAAATAGCTTCTGACCCATGTATTTTTATGTTCTCACTCTTAAGATCTAGGGACATATGACTGAATTTTTTGTTTCATTTGAAAGGTTATTTTTTTAAGCAGTAAAAATAGCAACTAATCCTTGATTGAAGGAACTTCAAACCCAGAAGGTACTGGTCTCGCCTCTTGTTTCTAAAGAATAGAACAAGTTGACCAGTGATCTTTGGAGTCTCTTTGCATTGGTACTTCAGGCGGGTGTGGCTCACTTGATTAGAGCATTGTCCCATATGCCAAAAGGTCATGAGTTCGGTCCCCAGTCAGGGCAGATAACCCAGGTTGCATGTTCGTTCACTGTTTGGGGTGCGTGTGGGAGGCAATCATTTGATGTTTCTGACTCATATTGATGTTTCCCTCTCTTGTCCTTCCTCTCTCTAAAAATCAATGAAAACATATTCTCAGGTAAGGATTAAAAAAAAAAATGAAGGGAAAGGAATTAATAAAATAAATGAAGGGAGGCAAGAAGGCAGGGAAAGGAAGAACTAAAAGTCAGTTAAATGGGAAATGAGAAGCTTTATATTGGTGATTGTTTTATAAATCTTTTGGTTTGGGGATTTTAAGGAGAATTCCTCGAAGCATTAACATTTTTCTCGTGGCTTTTGACTATCAGAGCTTTATCTGCCTCTTGTTAATATAAAAAGTTCAATTTTGGTGAAGAAAAAAAAAAAGCCATAAAATGTCTTTTTTGATTCTTTTATTTTTTAACCATCAGGGATTTTCTTTTTTTGATTTTTTTTTAAGGCATCAGTCTTAACCTTTTGCATCATCTTTTTCCTGTAACATTTACATTAGGTTGTAGGTTCAGCATTGCTTTGCTGGATTGTAACTTAATAAACCTGAAAGTTTTCTCTATTTCACCACAGTCCAAATTAGTACTTACAAAAGCCATGTGGCTGATTGGCAGATAAAACTTGGACAAGTGCTTGCCATGCAGTTAAATTACAGTCTTCTCACCTTAAGTATGGCTTTCATTGTACAGTAATGTCTATTTGCTTGGTGTCCTGCCTTTGGTATTTCATTTTATTGAGTTTGTTTGCATCACTGTTAATCCACAAAATTTGTAGGTCTGGTAAGGCTGATAGGTGAAGGAGTTAGAGGTTCGTTTGTGCAATCACTGCATGCCGATTGTCTAAGCCACTAAGGCATGCAATTTAGCCTTCCATGACTGAACATGTACACAGTTGACATGAAAGCATTTCTCTCTTTCCCAAGGCAGGCACATGGGGTCTGAGTTAGTGTGAAAGAATGCACGAATGTGGAACCTCTTCTGCATTTGTGTTCCTTGGGAAGTAGCCATCTCCCAATTCTATTTTAACATGGAGAAGGAAGCTTATTTTCTAGAGATGCTATAAAATAAATAATGAGTACTTCATAATAAAGCATTTATAACAAATGATGAACTGTTGTTGGTTATGCATATGCATCTCCTTGGCTCTCTTGGATTTTGCAGTTTTGTTGATTCCTCCTTTGCTCTATATTATGAATGGAGAGTAGATGATGAAGCCTGAGGGGAAGAAGGGTGGACGGAGAGGCAGATCAAACAAGGAAATGCTGCCCGCGGTGTGGCTCAGTGGTTGAGCATCGATCCAGGACCCAAGTGGTGGCTGGTTCGATTCCCAGTCAGGGCACATGCCTGAGTTGTGGGCACAATCCCCAGTGAGGAGGGGGGTGGTATACAGGAGGTAGCCGATTGATGATGTTCTTGTCTCATTGATGTTTCTATCTCTCTATCCCTCTCCCTTCCTCTCTCTCTCTAAAATACCAATAAAAAAAATACCTACAAGGAAATGTTTAGGTGACTAAAGATAATGTGTGTACACATAGTTATGGCCTCATGCCCCTTCAAATAATATGAATTTTTGTTAGCATTACATGGACTATATCTATTGAGTTGATTGAAGTGGATTTTCAGAAATAACTACCAGCATCTATTGATACTGTAGAGAGGCTGACTGGTCAATGATAGGACCTGGGTTGGTCCCTTAGGAATGCATCTCAATGCATTCTTTGCAGAAAAGAGTTGATCAAGAAGTGGTACAGGCCACTTAAACCATTGGAAAGGACAAATTAAAAATGATTCAAAAACAGAAGTTGCTGGACTTTCATTTCTTGAAGGTTGAATTAATCAGGAAAAGTATAGTAGTAATTTATTGCTGTGTGACATATTACTTCAAAACCTAGTCTTAAAACAGTAATAACATATATGCATAACCCATAGACACAGACAACAGTGTGGTGATGGCCAGAGGCAAGGAAGGGGGAGGACTGGGTGGTGGTGGGTAAGTGGGGGGAGGAGGGTACCTGTAATAGTAAATCTTAATTGTTTTGAATAAAAATATATATTTTAAAATACCTCTCAAAAAAGTCGTAAACATTCTATGGGTCAGAAATTTGGGTGGTCCTGCCTTATGGTGTCTCATTAGGTTGCCATTTTATGAAGGTATGACTGGGGCTGAGGGATTCACTTCAGAGGTGTCTCTTTGACATTGGGGACTATTTTGGAGGCTGGCTACCACAGAAGGACACTTGATTTTTAAAACATCTTAGATGTTTCCTCCTTCTAATGGTAACTCAGATAACACTAATTTACAGCTTTTTTTAAGGTCACACATGGAGCAGAGTACATGGGAAACACGAAAGTTTTCTCAATTTGGTGGGGAGATTTCATATACCTTAGGGTAAGAATTTTTTCTGTGGCTAATGAAAGTATTTTAATTAATACAAATGCATTAACTAGTTGGCATATATTACTAGCCTGTTAAATTTTTGAACCCTAAGATTAGAGAGATAAACTATAGTTAGAGGTCTACCAATGGAGAGTCTAATTGAATATGTGAGGCAGACTTATGGTTCCTAACATGTTCATTATATGAAAGATTCTCTTGCAAGTTTGGTCAGTTGCCTGCCCTTTAATAGCTTAAGTAAACTCTGCAGAGCAGCCATTGTGAGTTGATAGCTATTCTCTTTATAGTTGGTTGGAAGCTTTTGGGTTATTTTTAGGTTTCTAGTTGGCATGGGGTCCTATGGGGAAAAGTTCATTCACTACATCTGACAGATGACCCATGTTGGTGATGAGTTTTATCTCACCGCTTATTTTTGGGTTACCTTCTACATGTTAGGGGAGAGTTTTCATTCTGTGCTCACTCACCTTGATAAAGACCTTGGCCTCTCCCATTGTGCTTTAACCTTGTCAGGCTCTTTATGGCTGACTTCCCACTTTTGAGAAATTCTTTGCAGTTTTCTCTGGGCAGCCCTAACACTGGCCATTTAATACCAATTAAAAGCAAGAGCTGCTAGTCTCAATGTATCGTGATTAATTATAGCCAATATTCTAGTCATCTGAGATAGAACTCCTTTCTCTAGTTTCATTGAAGACTATTTAACTCTTTTTATTGTTGTTGCCTAATAAAATCTGAGGAAGAGGCAGGTGCTCATTTGAGGATATGAGAAGTATTTAAAAAAATATTTTTATTGATTTCAGAGAGGAAGGGAGAGGAAGAGAGAGATAGAATCAATCAGTGATGAGAGAGAACCATTGATCGGCTGCCTCCTGTACACCCCACATTGGGGATGGAGCCCGAAACCCAGGCATATGCCCTGACCAGGAATCGAACCATGGTCTCCTGGTTCATAGGTCAACGCTCAACTGCTGAGCCACACTGACCAGGCAGGAGGAGTATTTTGACATCAAGGAGAGTTGTCTGGGAATCAGAAAACATGAACACTTGTTGTGTCTTTGGGCTAGGTTGGGTATATAAGGGAACAAACATAGTGAAGTCAGACAGCCCTTGACCAAGTCAGTGACAAGGTTCTAGTTCCAGCCTGAACACTACCTGGGTGTGTGGCTTGGAACAAATCACTTAATCTCTGTACTTGTTTTCTGATCCATAATATAAAGGATTTAAACTAAGGTAATTTTATTGCCCTTCTGCTTCTAAAATTCTTTAAAAAATTGGCCATTCTCCTTATAGGTCATATGAAATGTTATGAGATTAATCAAGTTTAATTCTTTAACTTGAGGTTTTGAGAATCATTCTTTGTAAAGGAATTCTTTGGTGATGATGGGGGAAGTGTGGTCCCTCATGACAGGTATAAATAAGAATGGGAAGATTTCCTCTATGAACAGTTTAGGAGAGTTTGACGTTGTGCCATAATATGGGTAGAAGAGTAGAATTGGGTTTAGCTCAACAAAAATAAAAAGAGAATTGGGTTTAGTGTTTCTGAAGCACTTTGGTACAGTGAGTTTTTAAAGGAAATCCCTTGCTGGAAAGGATTATTTTTAACTCTGGAATATGGGTGTTTAATCCAATTTGTGAAGCATGACTTTGTAGTTTTTTGTTTTTCCTTCCACTAAAAATGAGGGTACATGATGGGATAAAAGTATTCTGAGTTTGAGAAGTAGGCTAGGAGATGTTCTTTGCATACAAAAGATTTTTCTAGATGTGATTGGTTATTTGAGGTAAGAAATGTGCAAACCTGTACATAACTTTTTAGTTTATTTGAGCCAAACTGATGACAGTTTCTGGGAAGCAAAATATCAATGGATTGAGAAAAAGGCTATGGAGAATGGCAGTTTTACAGCTTATTTTATACATTAGAACAAAAGGAGAAGATATAAGGAAGGTTATATGAAATTCATTGGTGGTAGATTAAGGGGGTGAGAGAAAGCAAAGTAGGGAAATCTTTAGGATTGGATAAAATGGCACAAATGAGAAACACATACTTTTATAATGGTGAGTACAGGATAGTTAATATTTGCAGCACATAGAGATGGTATGTGGGGAACAGGATAATGTGGTCTCATGCTCTGGTGCCTTGAGGAGTCTGGAAAAGGAGATTATCTAACATTCCAAAGATATGTTATTTAGATGCAAAACGTCAATAGACAGGCTCATTTAAGGTAAAGATGACCTGTGTCAAGGAAGCTATAGGCCTAGGACATGACTAGCCATTAGGACCCACTTTTAGTTAGGAAGTTTTATGTTCAGGCCATCCTGTGTGATTGCTTTCAGTCTCTGAATGTGTAAGGCCTACCATGCAGGCCTCCCTGAGCTTGTCAGGTATAGTATGTGGCCCCCTTTTTATCCAAAGTTATGTGGACAGTGGGAAAGGATACTTGAAGCTATGGTTGATATCTATGATTCTGTCCTGCCCCTCTCCCCCTATCCTTCATATGAAAGGCTAGAAGCCTGTTGCACAAATTCATGCATAGGTGGAGCTCCTCAGCCTGGCCAGCCATTGGGGCCGATGCGGCTGGCTGGCCGGCCGGGGGGAGGGGCCGCGGGAGGCTGGCTGGCTGTGGGAGGTTGGCTGAGGGGGTGCACTGACCGCCAGGGGCAGCTCCTGCGTTGAGCATCTTCCCCCTGGTGGTCAGTGCATTTCATAGAGACCTGTCAACTGGTCGTTTGGTCTACCAGTCATAACAGTCACTTAGGCTTTTATATATATATAGACTAGAGGCCTGTTGCATGAAATTCATGCACAGATAGGGTCCCTAGGCCTGGCTGGCAATCAGGACCATCTGTGGGGCGATCGGGGCCCCCCTGCTGGCACCAGCCTTGTCTGGCCTGGTGCCACCTGCTCACTGGCCCCGACCCTCGCCGCCACCGCCAGTCGCCTCCCTCTGCAGGACAACCAGCGGGGCGATTGGGGGGCCCCCACGGGCACCTGTCTTGGTTGGCCTGGGGCCTGCAGGCTGGGGGTAGCTCCTGCGTTGAGCATCTGCCCCCTGGTGGTCAGTGCATGTCATAGCGACCAGTCATTTCACCAATGCCCTGGAAGAGGCTATAGGGCCAAATGCTGAACCACCTGCCCTTTTCCCACCTCTTTCAGTAAAATTCCCAGTGAACTGATCTTTTGGGTTTTTTTTGAGAGACACATCAATTGGTTGGCTCCTGCAACGCGGGATTGAATTTGCAATCCAGGTACATGCCCTTGGCCGGGAATTGAACCTGCCACCCTTCAGTGTACAGGCCGATGCTCTAACCACGTAGCAACACTGCCCAGGGTTTCCCTTTTGGTTTTAACTTAAGTGTTTTAAAGCCATGGCCTCCCGCCCACAAAAATGCTCAAACCATGCAAATCAACAGAAAGACTTTCAATGTGTGTTCACTTGCCATGGTAATGTACAAAAGGATTGTGGTTGATCTAATCTTTAAAAATTTTGCCTTGCCCTAGCTGGTTTGGCTCAGTGGATAGAGCGTCTGCCTGTGGACTGAAGGGTCCCAGGTTCGATTCCAGTCAAGGGCACATGCCTGGGTTGCGGGCTCAATCCCCAGTGGGAGACGTGCAGGTGGCAGCCGATCAATGATTCTCATCATTGATGTTTCTATCTTCCTCTTCCTCTTCCTTCCTCTCTGAAATGAATAAAAAATATATAAAAATGTTGCTTTTAAGTTATTTTACTTACTTTTTTAAATGCGCATTCTAACCTGGAGGTCAACATTATGCATTTATTTATTGATTTGGTTCCCTCCAGCTTCAAGCTTCCATGGCTGCCGCTATATTTTTCTTTCCTCCTTTTCTTCCTCTGACTTGGGGACCTTTTGGAGGAAGCCTACGGCACTTGCTTTGTTTAAAAAAATAAAAAAAGTATTTTTCCTGGAATGATGTTCATAGTAGAACCATCTCAGCATGTTTCATTAAATTAATAATTCTTGAGTGAATGAAGAAACTTAGTAGTAGGATTAGCACTAAAAGAGAAAGAGGCTGCAAAGGGGAATCTTTGACCCTAAATTCTTAAGAGTTGGGTGAGGGAGGGACTAACCACTTTGAGGCTGGAGTATTGTTTTTTTCCAAGTGCTAAAAAGGAGACGTAGCCCGGCTGGCGTGGCTCAGTGGTTGAGTGTCGACCTATGAACCAGGTGGTCATGGTTCGATTCCCGTTCAGGGCCCATGCCTGGGCTGCAGACTCAATCCCCAGTTGGGATGTGTAGGAGGCAGCCAGTCAATGATTCTCTCTCATCATTGATGTTTCTATCTCTCCCTCTCACTTCCTCTCTGAAATCAATAAAAATATATTAAAAAAATAAAAATAAAAAAGAGATGTAAATATCCTGCTTGGCATATGGATAAGGGTCTTGGTAGTATTTTAGTTACAAATATGTGGATGAATAACATTTATTGTGGTCTTTAGCACTCTGACTTTCTTGATCAGAAAATATCTTGACAGTTCCAGAAAACTGAGTGCTGATCTTGTGTCCGCTGCAAATATGTGAGTTTAAAAGACACTGTTCCCTGGTGCCTCTTGTGGGGGGCCTAAGTCCTTCTGATTGAGGCCCCCACCCCCAGAAAAGGACAACATTGTACCAGTGGGGTTTTTTAAGTCAAAGTGTTTGAAAAAGAGCTAGATAACTGGAATGAAAATGAGGAAGATAATGCAAAAGTTTTAATTTTAATGGCTTTACATTTATTAAATATCCAGAATTCAACTTGAATAACTAGAGATATAGGCTAGGAGGAGGGCCTGTGAGGCCACATCATCTCCTAATGGGCCTGTTGACCCCATGTGCCGATTTTTTTCCTTCACCCCAGATCCATTCTACTCTGTACCCTCTTCCCCTCACTCACCTCATCTTTAGGGACTGTCAGAGACCCTCTAGCTCTCCTGTTCGTTTGGGTTTAGCCAGTGGAAACCAGAGAGCAGGAGTGAGTTGGCAATGTTTATCTGTCCCCATTCCTGCTAGGCTGTTCTGCCTTAGACCATGAGGTGGTCACCACTCTTCACTCTTGCTGTTGAGGTAGGACTGTAGTTTAACATTGGTGAATATGAGATGTTATTATAGTTTTATGTGTATACTAGGGGCCCAATGCACGAAATTCATGCAAGGGGCTCGGCCCTCGCAGCCCAGCTGCTTTGGCCGGCCCTCAGAGCCTTGGCTTCGTCTGGAAGGTTGTCCAGACGGTCATTCTGCTTTTCAGTCTCATTAGCATATTAGCTCTTTATTTTATAGGATTAATATATGTAAATATACACATAAACACTTTAAAAAAATATATTGTTTCTTCAATGAGTTAAGTCCTTAGAAGGCTAAGTTTTTTTTTACTTTCTGGTGCCTGAGAATACTATTACCTATTGTTTTAAATTGTTTTTTATTTCAAATGAACATTTATTGACCCCATATTTTAGACAAGTGGTGAGATGAACTCGTCGCTTTATTTGAAGGTGCTGGGCTCATCTGGTGCCCTAGTCATGGGCTCTTCCGAATAATCACCAGGGTCACTGTGGCCTCCTCAGTGGCTTCTTCCACGAAGCTGGGAGTGTTGGATTCCACATCAGTAGACGATCCCAAAGCCTGTGTGTTCTCCAAGTAGACGTCAGTGGTTGACTTGACACCACCAGTGAGGTTTGGTCAGTGGGTGACTCTGGGTCAGCGGTCAGCTTCAGTTCAGCCCGGAACTCTGAGTCATTGAACATGTGGATATATGAGAGTATTGAGGGGACAGTCCCAGCCAGGATGAACCAGGTAGTAAGGATGAGGGCCCTTCTGATTATGCTGGGAAGTGCAAGAGGCTGGAGAAGATCAGGAAGCAGGTGGCAGGCCCCCAGTGCCACTGTTACCTATTCTTGTTATAGTAGCTTTTCATGGAAGAAGAGCTTTGAGATCTTACCAGTTTACAAGTTAGTGGAGAAACAGTAATCTATGTCTTGAGCCCTGTTTGGATAGTGCAGGCGAGACAATTTGAGTCCTGTTCACATTCATTGCTGACTAGCTTCTCTACCAGCAGTAAGTAGCTCTAAAGATTCTGAAGGAATGGGCAGAGGTACTGAAGCAGGACTCCATGTAACCCTAAATGCTTCTGCCTGAAGATTATTGGTTATGAGGACCAAGTTATATGAGTGTGTGTGTTTATAATAGGACTTGGCACATGGCAAGAACTCATTGACCGTTTGATTATGATCTAGTGCAAGCATGTCACACGTGCGGCCCAAGGGCTGCATGCAGCCCACAGTGAATATTTTTGTGGCCCAGCAATTTAGTGGTATGTAAGAAACGTTTTAATAAAAATTTCGTAACTTAATTTTTACAATATCCTGTTATACACAATCCTATATAACAAAAGCCTAATATGCTAAGTGTCTGACCGTTCATTTGACCATTCAACCAGTTGCTATGATGTGCACTTACCACCAGGGGGCAGATGCTCTGACCGGTAGATTAGCTTGCTGCTGGGATCTGGCAGATTGGGACTGGGTGAGAAGGGCTGGACACGCCCTGGAGCCCTCCTACAGTCCCTCCCTGGCCCCGATCGTGCACCGGTGGGGTCCCTTGGCCTAGCCTGCACCCTCTCACAATCCGGGATCCCTCGGGGGATGTCGGAGAGCCGGTTTTGGCCCGATCCCCATGGGCCAGGCCAAGGGACCCCATGGATTTGTGCACCGGGCCTCTAGTTATTAATAACGAACTACAATGTTCGCCAATGACTGATTACTATAATTGTGTTGCATTCATTTCCCTTATGCGCCTTACGTGCAGGTGCGCCATTTCTCTCCACTAAAACGGGCAGTGAATATTTTTAGCAGCTGATTGCCACATCATTAGTCTTGTACTGCCTTGTTTGGTGTGCGCAACAGGAAATATTTCACTTTCGGAGAACAAGGAAAATAGGTTTATTTGTGTTACGCTTATTAATTTTTGCAGTTATTCAGTGACTGGTAAGTTAATGTTCAAGAAAACATTAATTTTTATTAAAATGTTCTATTTTATGTTAATGATTATTTATTTCAGACCTTTGTATTCAGCATGTCTCTATTGAAATAAACCTACATTCCTATGAAAATTGGCCCTAGCTGGTTTGGCTCAGTGGATAGAGCGTCAGACTGCGGACTGAAGGGTCCCAGGTTCAATTCCAGTCAAGGGCACATGCCCAGGTTGTAGGCTCGATCCCCAGTAGGGGGTGTGCAGGAGGCAGCCGATCAATGATTCTCTCTCATCATTCATTTTTCTATGTCTCTCTCTGTCTCCTTCCTCTCTGGAAAAAAAAAAAAAAATTGAAGCTTTTGTTTTTTTTTGCGGCTCACATAAACTTAAACCTTGTTTATTTGGACTGTGTTAGTCTTTGAGTTTGACATGCTTGAGCTAGTGTAACCCATTCATATTTATGGCAAAAAAATGGTAGCTGGGAATGTCAAGTTTAATTCAGACAAGAAGACTTACTAGAAGGTCTTTCTGACACCTATTTTTTTCATTCATCCTATATGGCTTATCTAAAGTCATATGTGTACCCACGGCTTTGTTTCTTTATCTGTTGGAAATGATCTTGGCTTTTCTTTGACTTTTGTGTTTTTAAGGTATTACTGTTTGTGAAATCTTAAGCTGAATTTAGAAAGACTTCTTAAAAACCTCACTATTTGGCTTTCTTGATTTAATTAACAGTTTAACTACAACTGGGTTATATCCCTTCTGAGCTTCTGCCATTGCTTTGTTACAATTATCTTAGGAGTTTGTTTTTTTTGTGTTTTTTTAAAAATACCTTAATTAAAATATAATCCATAAACCATAAAATTCATTCTTTTTGAAGTCTATAATTGAGTGGTTTTTAGTATATTTACAGAGTTGTGCAATCATCATCAGTATTTAATTTGAGAGCATTTTCTTTCTCCCTTACCTGTTAGCAGTCACTCTCTACTTTCCCCTCCTCCTAGCAATTACTTTTCTACTTTCTTTGTAGGTTTACTTATTTTGAATATTTTGTATAAGTGAAATCAGTCATATAATATGTAGCCATTTGTGACTTGGCTTCCATTAGCATGCCATTTTCAAGGTTCATCCATGTTGTAGCATGTGTCAGTACTTCATCACTTTTAATGGTTGAATAATATTCCATTGTGTAGCTATATTCCATTTTTAAATCCATCTCTCAGTTGATGGACATTTACAATGTGTCCAGTTTTTGGCTGTTCTGCATGATGCT
This sequence comes from Myotis daubentonii, assembly GCF_963259705.1. NCBI lineage: Eukaryota > Metazoa > Chordata > Mammalia > Chiroptera > Vespertilionidae > Myotis > Myotis daubentonii. The sequence goes on along the minus strand of NC_081846.1, from coordinate 62,153,890 downwards.
GCTGTGAGTATTCATGCACAAGTTTCTGTGTGGACATATTTTTGGGGGAGCTGTTCTTGCTTTGTTTTTAGTGGAGGCTTTCAGGGCTGGGACCCTTTGAACTCTGTATGAATCTCTGGTACTGTTGAGAGGAGAGTTCCTCTGAAGTCAGAAAGATCTGCTCTGGGGAATTCTACAAGGGGTCAGATGGACTGGTGGGAGTGAGGAAGAAGCTTCGAGCCAGTGCTGTCTGAGGAATGCAGAGTTCAGCATGCAGTGTGGCTTTGAGCAGTGTGGTCTCCAGCGATCACCTGTCAGATGCCTTATCTGTAGGGGAAGAGTGATGTTACCAATGACAACAGTGACCTCCTCCAGACATTAGTTAAGATTAATGAGTACATCTTGGCTGTGCTAAGCCCTTCCTTTGACTGCTCTCCCTCTCAGAGGAAGCCCTGATAGAGGGCTGTAAGTAGTAAAATCTATGAGTAAGCTGGAGAAATGCAAGTAGTTGTTGCTTTCTTGGGAATAGGGGTTATCCTGGGCATGATGATGACTCCAGTTCATTTCCAGCATTCTAAGTGAAAAGTACCAGATGTTGGAAACTTAGGGGCTTGTGATCAGAACCTGTCACAATGGAATAACTGAGCCAAACTGGCGAGGGCTGTAGAATAATTAGTTCTGGAATAACTCTATATCTATATCCTACTGTGGACTTACATATCTGTCAGGCTAGTCACATTTGGATGTGAGTAACTAGATATCCTATATAATAAAAGCCTAATATGCTAAGTGTCGGGTCGTCCGTTCAACCAATCGAAGCGTAATATGCTAATGATATGCTAAGGCTGCTCAACCGCTTGCTATGATGTGCACTGATCACCAGGGGGCAGACAGTCGACCGGTCGACCAGTCACTATGACGTGCACTGACCACCAGGGAGCAGACTCTCCAACTGGTAGGTTAGCTTCCTGCTGTGGTCCAGCTGATCGGAACTGAGCGAGACGGGCTGGACATGCCCTGGAGCCCTCCTGCGGTCCCTCCCTGACTGGCCAACCTCCCGCATCCCTCCCCAGCCCCGATCTTGCACTGGTGGGGTCCCTCGGCCTGGTCTGCACCCTCTCACAATCCAGGACCTCTCGGGGGATGTTGGAGAGCCAGTTTCAACCTGATCCCGCAGGCCAGGTTGAGGGACCCCACTGGTGCACGAATTCATGCACTGGGCCTCTAGTCTATACTAATAAAAGCACAATATGCTAATTAGACTGGATGGCCGAACAGCGGATCGACCCTCTGGATGACCTTCTGGACAAAGCCGAGACTGCGAGGGCCGAGCCCCTTGCATGAATTTTGTGCATCAGGCCTCTAGTTTGTAATATGTATTTCATTTCATGTTTAACCTGCTGTTCTGTTTTTTTCTTTATATTTTCTTTTCAGTGTTGGGTTGGCAATCAGAAGACCTAATGTTGATTCTGTTCCACCACCCCCAAACCCTTTCCTACTGTCTTATTTAGTAAGCATTGTCTGTGCGAGTTGCTGAGGATGCAGAATTGATCGCAATGTGGTTATGTTCTGGGGAAGCTCCCAGTTCCCTCATGTGCGAAGCTTGGGAAAGGCCTGTCTGCCTTATTGCTTTGTTAGGGCATTTAATAAAGATGCAGATGTGAGACCCTGTAGGCTGTTCATTGTTACGCCACCGTCATGTATTGTAAGCATCCTTTCTAATGGGATAGCTGGAAGTGTGGGCTATTAATGAGACTCTTCACAGAATGAGTTTTCTAGAGAGATTTTCAAGAGTGAAGAGAGATGTGTCTGGGAGCAGGTGCACTAAGAGAACCTTTTCCAGGTGCCGAGAGGGATAATTAGGGAAGGACTGAGTGGTTCCGCTATGAAACAAGCCCAGGGAGAGAATGGAGGCGAAACCCAGCTGTCTATATCTGTGTTTTCTTATGCTCTCGCGTAGGAGAAATGGGAACTCTGAGATGGCAGAGGGAAGTTGAGTCCTGCTGATGGGGAAGCGAGATTGGTGTTTAGGGGCGGATAATGATATTTTAAGGGTCTTTGCAGTGTGTCCACACGCTGGGCACAAGCCGTTCAAGTGAGAAGCCACTCTCCTGCTTCAGGACAGGGGCTGGGAAACGGAGGCTAGGCACGCAGTCACAGCACTGTGTTGGTTTATTGGGCCACCAACCCATTGTTAGTTCTTACACGTTGGTAGTGAACTCTGTTATGACTGTCAGATACTAGTCTGTTTGCAGCAACTTAATGTAAAACTATGATGGTTTGTGGTGAGGCAAATATATTTCCAAATTGTATTGTTTCATTTTAATGGTCTCAGAGTTAGATATATGAGCCATCTTGATACATAGATCAGTGCTTAACTAGGTGAAGCGTTCATATCAGAATATGGTTAACATTCCATTCTTTGTTTGCCTAGCTCTTAATACTCTAGTTTTGCTTTTAAATTTATATCTAGTATTTTTAAGAATGTTAACATCATTTTCCAGTTTCCTGTTTAAGCCCCAAATATTTTAACAGCTTTCTGAAAATGCAGTAGTCCTAGAAGGGAATGCTTTGCATCAGGTTTGAAAAATAATACTCTGTCTCCAGGACTAGATGGGTACCATATCCCTAGCTTTGGTATGGTACATGGAATGCTAGGAAAATTTACCAGAAAGGGACGTCTTAAATATTTGGGAGGATGGTGATGTTCTTGTGTGTTCTGACTTGACAATTTTGAGTAGGCTTTCTTAAATAGACAATATGGCACAAAGATGTGGGGCATGATACAGGACTGATAGAAAGGCATTTGTTTAAAGGACTGTCTCTGAGCTGGTCTAGTTGATTATTTTTCTTAGATGTCGTAATCCTAGAAAAAAGTACTGAAATCTGTGAAAATGGAGAGGTGGGTGAGAATTCAATAGCTTTATGAAAACATCGACAAATACATAAAGTAGAAATAGGTGCAGCCTTATCAGAATCAGGCCTAGATGTGGACAAAAAGGTGAATTTTAAAAAAATGTTCCTGCTGCTACCCTTTGAATATGGAGCTAGTTAATTGTCACCAGTCACTCTCTGTTTGCTACTCATTGTATAGCACTTATGTGGCTGTGTCTTTCTGGGCTTTGGGCAGCCAAGATCAAGGTCAATTCATCTTTGAATTCCCAGCACCAGCACGGTGCCTGGCACCTAGAAGGTATTCAGTGACTGTGGGTTGAGTGAATGAACCGGTTGTATGTGCAAAATGGGATCCGTGTGTTTGAGCCAAGGGAGCCCCTTGTCAACCTTGGTGAGCACACAGCTGGGAAAGCTTTTTGCTCGCGTAGCGATCTGGCAGCTGGAGTCTTTTGTCAAAAGTGAGAACACCCTCTCTTTCTGGTTTTTATTGAGACAACAATGTTGTGTCCATACTCTCCTAATTGTATGCAGTAACGTCTCAGAAGTTTATGAGGCACTTACTTGTAACCATAAAACATTTCCCACTCCTGGCCCGGAGAAGTCAGGGTGAAGCTGAAGGGACTGGGCGCTCCTTCTTCCCCCTCATCCTGGGCCCTCGCACCTCTGCACCTTGGCTCAGTTTCTCGCTTCACCTGGAACCTCCGTCCTCTCTTCTTCCTGTTTGCTGCCCTCTAATAGATTTCTCTCCAGGTTCTATCCATCCTCCTAGGCCGAGCTCATATCTAACATGTGTGAAAAGACTACCTTTTGAATCAGTGGGGGGAAAAAAGTGTTTTTTTCCTGCCCCGTATACTCAGTACAAGTAGTTTGCAGATGTCTGTGTAGTTTGTTTTGCACAGTTATCTATCATACTGTGGCTACGGTGCAGTCTCGGTGAAACCTTGCCAGTTTGAAAGCATGAGAGGCAGCAACAATGAGATAATATTGGCATTATCAGTTACTGATTGCAGTTTATGGCAGATTACTTAAACTGAGCCTTCGTTTTCTCATACGCAAAAGGGACTTGATAAGACGAAGTGGGAGAATGTCTATGACGCTGAGGAATGGCTCTACTAAGGTAGGTGCCCAATAAGTAGAGGTTCCTTCCCTTCTCTTTGTTTAAAATGGTGTAAAAGGAACCTTGTTTTGAAATCCAGAGTTGCTAATCTCACCAAGTCTGGTCGAAGGACATTGATTGCTACATATTTGTCATTAATTTTGGTAACACTTGACCTGTTTTTCTGAATTGCTTTAAACAGGTGTGATTGATGTTACCTGTGATGAAAGTTCAAGAAAGTCTGATAGCCTCAGAAGCAGAGATGATCATGAGAGCAAAGGACTTTGAGAATGTTGGCCATTGTCTGGCTGGTGTGGCTCAGTGTTAAGTGCCCACCTGTGAACCAGGAGGTCAAGGTTTGATTCCAGGTCAGGGCACATGCCTGAGTTTCAGGCTCGACCCCCAGTGGGGGAAGTGCAGGAGGCAGCCGATCACTGATTTTTCTCTCATCATTGATATTTCTAGCTCTCTGTCCCTCTTCCTTCCTCTCTGAAGTGAAAAAATTTATATATATATGTGGATGAAAGGGGCCACATGCTGACCTGACAGGCGCAGGGAAGGCCTGCATGACGGTCTTGCAAACTCAGAGACCTAAGTTAACCACGAAGGATGGTCTGAAATTAAACTTTAACTAAAAGCAGTTATGGTGGATAGTCACCTCCTGGGCCCATATTTTCCCTGACAGGGTCAACCTTTATCTTCACTGAGCCCCTCATGTGCATCCATGATAACATATGCATCCATGATAACATATTATCTCATATGCATCCATGATAACATATCCCTGAAATGTCTAGGTAACTTGTAACTTCCCTTTTTCAGGACCCCTTGGGGCACAACCCTGTGTGCCTGGGCGCCAGGACAGATACCACATATTCCTTCATTGTTATCGTGTTAATTGTTTCTGCACCCACCTAAGTATGTGTCTATGATTTTACTTTTTATCCAGTCTCCTGCTTTGCTTTCTCCTGCCTGTTTAATCTATCATCAGTGAATTTCATGTAACTCACCTATGTCCCTTCCTTTGATTGCAATATATAAAAATAGATGGAAAAAAACCCACGCCATTCTCTGGAGCATTACCCCAATCTGTTAAGATGTTGCTTCCTGGCAATTGTGGACAGTTTGGCTCAAATAAACTCACAAAAATTCTTTACAGGTTTGAACGTTTTTACATTAATATCAACACTAATAAAAGAAAAAAATGGTAATTGGCGTACGACGATACCCTTTTCATTGGCTAATCAGGGCTATATGCAAATTAACTGCCAACTAAGATTGGCAGTTAACTGTCAACAAGATGGCGGTTAATTTGCATATGTAGGCACAATGCAGGGAGGCGAAAGGGAAAGCAGGAAGAAGCCCCCTGCCACTGACAGTGATCGGAAACCCAGGGGGGAGCTAAGAGCTGGGGGGCAGGGCAAAGGCGGCCCTGGGGCCGCCTTTGCCCTGCCCCCCAGCCATGATCGGAGAATCAGGCGCCTTTTCCGCCCTGGCCAGTGATAGCAGGAAGTAGGGGTGGAGCCAGCGATGGGAGCTGGGCATGGTCGAAGCTGGCAGTCCCGGGAGCTAGGGGTCCCTTGCCTGGGCCTAAAGCGAAGCCCACGATCGCGGGGCTGCTGCAGCTGTGGGTCCCTGCTGCCCGGGCCGGATGCCTCAGCCAGAGGCATCTTGCAGGGGCAGGGGTGGAGCCCGCGCGATCTCAGCGCCCCCCGCTGCCACTGTAGGTCCCCACTGCCCGGGCCAGACGCCTAGGCCAGAGGCAACAGGCCTGGGCAAGGGGCCAATCCTGCGATTGGAGGGTGATGGGGGTCAACTCCTGAGGCTCCCAGTATGTGAGAGGGGGCAGGCTGGGCTGAGGGACACTCCCCCCACCACACACCCAGTGCACGAATTTTGTGCACCGGGCCCCTAGTATGTATGTATATGTGTGTGTGTATGTGTGTGTGTGTGGAAAAAAATGGACATTTTTTTCCATTAAAGGGAAAAAATGTCGGCCATGGTGTATTTAATAAATCTTTGCTCGGTGTGCAGGGCTTCCCTAAGAGGAGGGGTTTCCTGATCTCTGAGTGCACACACCCCCTTTTTGCCTTGTGGCCTCCTCAGAAGGGGAGGCCAGATCTCGAGGGATGCTCACAGCTGGGGAAGCAATGGGAGGAGCTTCTTGTTTGAATATCTTTGTTCACAGCTGAGATCTTATTTGAAGTTCTTCTCTTCAGCAAAAAGAGTGGAGTGGAGACTGGTTTAGTAGTCCTGCCCTTGGGGTGGATGGTCACAAGAGTCATAGCCTTTATTCTAGATTCCGAAGTGACAGTTGTTTTAAATGCATCTTAGTGCTGGGAAAGCGGGAGTTGTTACTGTGAACCAGGGCTGTACTCTACACCTTTGCTGTGTCATTTTTTTAAAAAAGATTAAAATGCAGTAATGTTTTAAATGGACCACTTCAAGAAACCCTGTAACTCCTGACTAATTAGCATAACAAATAGCAAAACAGATTGTTGTTATCAGTTTTAACTATTTTGTTCTACTTTTTGAAGCACTTAATAGAAGGTAAAGGTACTTATGGAAACGACACTCTCAGTGGCAGCACAGACACCTGAATGGCTCCCAGGGAGCTGACTCACCCACAGATGGTGCTCAGTTTTGTATGGAGGTTTTGTGCCGGCCAATTGCATTTACTTCTGCACTAGACTTGTCTTAATCAGGATGAACCGGGACATGGCTCTGTGTGCCTCCGCCCTTACTTCCCCTGGTGTTTCGAAGGGAGTTACCTGGGGTTCTCCCTGAGGGGATCCTGGGAGGCTTCTGGTAATAGTGTGCGGGAGATCTCTTCTGACCCTCCTCGCTGCTTTCTCAGTCATGTGAAAAGCAGGACATAACAGAGGTTGGAAGGGAGCCCACCCACCTCCATAGCCTGAGGCCAACAGTGGTTGGCTAAAGAGTCACTTTAGGCTTAAACTCTGACTGTAGTATTAAGGCTCTTAAACATGGGAGTGTGGTGAGGGAGGACCAAAAGGGCAGAGAGCGGTAAGATAAAAGTCTTAATTTCTGGGAGGAGAGATGCTGCTGTTAAATTGCCTTCCCCTAGGAACTCAGGAAGGGCGAGGGCTCTGGAACTCTAGGGGGAACTTTTAGGTATAGACTCTTGAGCGGTCATACCTTTTTTTGTTTGTTTTATAGTTTGGGAGGCAATACTGTGGTAGGCAGTTAGACCAACATGGACAGAACAAGGACGAGGGGCCAGGTACAAAAGGTCACCAGGGCGGAAAGCCCCAGGTGCCTAGCAACAGATCAAACTGGGAAAACAAGGAACTCATGCCCCCCAGGGTAATCTTTCCTCCCCAGGCAGATTGCTAGTCATGCCAGTTAGACCCCCTTAGAAGGGGAACCAACAAGGGGCTGGAGAATGGCCCTTAAGCATTAAGCCCCCAGGACAGTGAGATTCTGACCCATATCAAATACATCTAGGACTCAGTTGTGTTTCAGCTTCAGGCCCAGAAAAGCAGCAAAACCGGACAAGTGACACCTCAGCTGACCTCAGGATCAGCACTGCATAATGAGTCCATGCTGTGGTGCCAACCAATCTACCAACCAATCATTGGAGATCATGACCCTAAAAGGATATACCTGGAAAGCTGATGAATATTTTATTGAGATCCTCCCCTGGGCCCTTCCCTAAAATCTCCTTTAAAGGCCCCTAGGACAGAGGACCCAGCATTCTTTCCTCAGGAGAGGAGCATGCCCTTGCCTTTCCCAATCCGCCCCCCCCCCCCCCAACCCCAGGCACATTTTCTTTACCATTCTCTTTTCTAAGCTCCAAGAGCCCTTCTTTTGCCTCTGTAACTTGTTTCTTGAGCCCTTCTTCTACCGCTCACTTCTACCTCTGTGACTTTTAAAAGAAACTTTTCTCTTACAGTTTGAGTCTTGGCTCTGAATTCTTTCTTAGCCAGAACTCAGATACCAAAATTGCTGAACCAAGATTGGGTCTGACTCCACCAGTATAACACCTGGTGCTGTTCTTGCCACCAACAATACTGTGTTCAGCTCTAAATTTGGGTTTTGTAACCATTAAGAAGTAAATTTTCTTTTTCATTTTGGAATTTGTTTCTTGCAGTAATAATCATTTGTTCTTCATGCAGAATGTTATAAATTTACCTTATAAAACTCTGAATGTAGTAAATGCTCCATAAGAGATAGCTGATATTAATAACAGTATAATTTTAATGAAAATGTGTTATTATTACTATTATTATACTAGAGGCCTGGTGCATGGATTCGTGCACAGGTGGGGTCCCTCAGCCTGGCCTGCACCCTCTCACAATCGGGGACCCCTCGGGATGTCGGAGAGCAGGTTTTGGCCCGATCCCTGCAGGCCAGGCTGAGGGACCCTCCAATGCACGAATCCATGCACCACGCCTCTAGTATGCATATAAGATCTTTGGTTAGCCCTAGCTGGTTTGGCCCGGTGGATAGAGCGTCAGCCTGAGGACTGGAGGGTCCCAGGTTTGATTCCGGTCAAGGGCATGTACCTTGGTTGCGGGCACATCCCCAGTAGGGTGTGTGCCGGAGGCAGCTGATTGATGTTTCTAACTCTCTATATCTCTCTCCCTTCCTCTCTGTAAAAAAAATTCAATAAAATATATTAAAAAAAAAAATCTTTGGTTAATCTCTTCCCATCCTTTCCCCTGCCCCATTCCCTCTGAGATTCATCAGTCTGTTCCATGTTTCCATGCCTGTTCGTTGAGCATCTGTCCCCTGGTGGTCAGTGTGCATCATAGCTACCGGCCGAACAGTGGAATGGTCGCTTAGGCTTTTATATATATACATATATATGTGTGTGTGTGTATATATATATATATATGTATATATATGTATATATGTGTATATATATGTGTGTGTATATATATAGACATATATATACACACACATACACACACACATATTTTTAGAATGGTTACAGCAGACTCAGTGCTCTTTTTCTTTTGAAAATTACTGTCACAGTTAACTTTGGAAAGCCAAGAAGGTCATTGAAGAACTCCTAGCCATCCCCAAACTTAGAGAAAGTAAATTAGGACATTTTCTTCATCTTGAAGGATTGTGATTATTTATGGTGAAGGAATGAGCAGAAGTCATCATGCAGTTTGATCATTAGCATCTGTTTTATTTAGAGAATGTTGACATCACACACTAGGAATTTGTAAAACTTGTGTGCGTGTGCCCCCCCCCCCCCCCCCCATGTGTCAGGATAGCAACCATGTGCTGTACAGATCTCATCCTTTACATTTACTAGTTGTATTGTCAGAATTGTGTCAAGTAAAATCTCACTCTTGGCTAGCATGTATTTGGAATTGCCCTTTGGTATAATAAGGAAATAGGAATATTAATTGCCACTTAATGCCTACTTTGTACTTATTTAATTTTCATAGCAGCTTTGCAAAGTCGGAAACAGATTCTGAGGAGTGAAGTAATTCGCTCAAAGTCTTATGACAGATTAAAAGGTAACAGCACCCAGGTTGTCACTAAGAATTCCAAACCCCATTTTCTCTTTCCTATTTAAGTGGTTGAATGTATACATTTTCCCATATTTCTTTTTTATTTATTTATTTATTTATTTATTTTTTAAAATATATTTTTATTGATTTCAGAGAGGAAGGAAGAGGGAGAGAAAGCTAGAAATATCAATGATAAGAGAGAATCATTGATCGGCTGCCTCCTGCACACCCCCCACTGGGGAAACCTGGGCATGTGCCCTTGACCGGAATCGAACCTGGGACCCTTCAGTCTGCAAGCCGACGCTCTATCCACCGAGCCAAACCAGCTAAGGCCATATTTCTTTTTATGCTGCCTTGTCCTCACTCTAAAGAAATGGGTTATCTTTAGAAGTTGGGGATGTTGAGGTAGAGCTTGGGACTTGGGGTGGAGGCATCACTGTTGCTGGCCAGGCAAGGGGCCAGGTCATGGGGTGATTATGGGTAGGAGTCAGCAGGTGGGAGCTATGGTCTGGTAGGTGGCTGACATTAATGACAAGCCAGCAGAGTCCTCTTTTTTGGATCCTCACCCGAAGATATTTTTCCATAGATTTTTAGAGAGAGTGGAAGAGACAGGGAAAGACAGAGAGAAATATCGATGTGAGAGAAACACATCGATTGATTGCCTCCTGCATGTGCCCTGACCAGGGCCCTGGCCAGGCCCGGCACATGCCCTTTGCTGGAATCGAACCCGGGACCCTTTGGTCTGCAGGCGGACGCTCTATCCACTGAGCCAAATCGGCTGGGGCCAGCTGAGTCCTCTTGATCAGTGACTGTTTCCGCAGGGATAGGAGCACAGCCCCCCTCAGGCTTCGTGAGGGGTGGAGCATCCTTCAAGCATCACAAAAGAAGGATGGTTCTCTCCTTGGCTCACAGCAGGCAGCCTTACTGTATCTCTCAGGTTCTCTCTCATCCCCTGGAGTCTTAGCTCTTAGAGGCGTGGATCTGGATTTTGGAAAGCAAGGGGAGCATCTTACCTCAGTTAAGGTTGGCCTTCCCTGGTCCAGGGCCTGCACATCCTTCTAAAATCTCTTAAACTCCCTGCTGCTTCCACGAAAGAAAGAAAAAAAATAGCTAGACCTGTAGGTTCATTTTCTTGTTTCTTCGATGACATTCCTTTATCTTTTAGTCATAAAAGAGCAATCAGCTAACCACTAACCCATTTAAATAGGGGCAATAAAAGTGTGTGTGTCCGAGAGAGAAGTCCTTTTTAGTAGGGAGCTCCAGGTCCATGCTGTCATCCTTGGTGACCCTGGCAGTGAGAATTTGCGTCCCAGCGGCGGGGTTGCTCCTGTGCTCCCCTTACGCCTATTTGCCGAAGGAGTTAACAGTGACCCTTTGAACCGTGAAGCATCCGTTTTTGGTGTGAGTGTCTAAGTTGGGAGTGAAATGATGGGCTCTTGACCGAGTTGCAGGTCCATTCTCTTCCAGAGAGTAAGGATGAAGGAGAATCCCATCCCAAGAAGGCAGAAGAGAGGGCGGGAGGCCGGGGGTGGGGAAACAGCATGGTGGGTTTGCGAAGCGCTGGCAGCTTTGAAGCTCAGGCCCACGCCTTTCCCTACATTGTGTTCTCACAAATATGCTTCCAATAAAAACAATTTGAAAGGCAAAATATAAAATTCTTCCATTTGGGAGCACCTTGCTGAGATCTAGGGTAGTTGTTTAAATTGTGTTGTGATTAGAACCAGACCCTGAGAATGTGTAATATGTTGTCAGACCAGATGGTCACATGATGTTCTGTGTCCTGGTGAGTTGGAATTAAGGACCTCCCGCCCCTCTCACAAATGGGTTGGCGGGGACCCTGGCTGGGAAAAGGTCTGTTTGAGGGCCAAAGTGGCATTCAACTGATTTCATCTCTGCAAGAGTTTACTCTAGCAATCTTATCGGTATTTGTTGCTTTTTTACTTTTAATTGGGTTTTTAGGCATGTGCTTTGTGGTTTATTCATGAAGTTATTATTATTATTATTATTTTTTAATGACAAATGAGAACTATCAAAATGGTTGCTGTGAAGGCCTAAATGATGTTCTTATGCTGTGGATTTTCTTCAAATGACCAACTTAACCATGTGAGAATGCTTCAGCAGGTTGGCTGCCCCATTGTACTTGTTAGTGTCTTTTTTTAAAAACATATTTTATTGATTTTTTTACAGAGAGGAAGGAAGAGGGAATAGAGAGTTAGAAACATCGATGAGAGAGAAACATCGATCAGCTGCCTCCTGCACACCCCCTACTGGGGATGTGCCCCCAACCAAGGTACATGCCCTTGACCAGAATCGAACCCGGGACCCTTCAGTCCGCAGGCCGACGCTCTAGCCACTGAGCCAAACCGGTTACGGAGGTAGTGTCTTATTTATCTCCCCCCCTCCTGGGTATGCTGTCTTCTCACTAAGTCTCAGTGCTGCCGAGGACAGTCTGTGCACCTCAGAGGTAGAAGCATGAAGTTCCTTATTTCTCTTGGGAGAGAAGGTGTTTGCTTGTTAACATATAGAGACGAAATTAGACTGTCCCGTAGTTGTTGACAATGAAAGGCAGGACATTTTAAGGAAACAAGGAAATGAGATGAGCTTGTTTTTCTACTCGCTGACCTTGCTGAGGCTTTTCACTGATCTTGGAATTTGTTCACCAATGGTCTTGGTGAAAGGAAGGCAATGTATGGAGTTCTACCACTGAACTCTGGTCCTGGGGGCATGCTTTCACCCTTGATCTGTAAATGGGAGTGTGGTATGAACCTCTGCTTAACAGCCGTGGGCAAACTACGGCCCTTTTGAAATGAATAAAACTAAAAAAAAAAAAAAGACCGTACCCTTTTATGTAATGATGTTTACTTTGAATTTATATTAGTTCACACAAACACTCCATCCATGCTTTTGTTCTGGCCCTCCGGTTCAGTTTAAGAACCCATTGTGGCCCTCGAGTCAAAAAGTTTGCCCACCCCTGGCTTAGAACCTACCTTAGCTCACCTGTGTGATGCCTCCTTATTACAGGATCTCTGCTGTTGCTACTTGTGTCTTTACCTTCTCCCTGAGAATCTTACACCTTAGTAGTTCTGTGATTTTTAAGATACCTCTTAACTTGGTAGGGTCAGGGCAGGTAGTAAGTAGTTTGCCTATTCATTAACTCATTCAACAAACTTCAGGCATCAGTACATCACTTTTTAATTATCAGTCTCCTTTGCTAATTATCTTTTGACTTTCATGCTGTTGACCTTGTATACGCCTCTCTTTCTTTAGGACTTGGTGACCTTTTTCTTCTTTTAGCAGTTATTGTCTGTCTGATTTAATATTATTGCTTTGAGGCCTGGGGACTTCTTACTCAGAGGTGTTTTTCATTGACCTGGATAAACTTACAAGCAAGTTACCATAAATCACTAACTTTTGACATTCCCTCAGTTCCCATTTCTGTATTAAATATTCAGCATGGTCTAATTAAACACATTCAGTAGTAATACAGAAGGAAGCGGTTTCTATTTCGGAGTGCATTTAATTCCTCTCAACAATAGGTAGAGATAAGCTTTGTTGCTTCTGGAGAAGAAAGGACTCTCCTAGACACAATTTGCTGTTCTTTCTTCCTGACCCTTCCTCATTCTTTACCATTTGTCCAATAAGCTTGAGGGAAGATGGGTTAAAAGAAAAGGTCATGTAGAGAGAGGGCTGGTTCCCAGGTATTTTATGAAAAAGTGTGGCTTGTCTTAGGGTTAAGGCCTTTCTGAGAAAGAGGAATGAGTTTATCATGGCTTTGTAGGTGACACTAGGTCCATGCCTTACAAGGTCTGAGTTACAAGCTGTGGTCCCTAAGGTCTGTGCTGTTGCTAGGCTCCCATGAAGTTGTAGTTGGACAGACCACACTGTGGTGGAAAATGATTTTGTGTTATCTCTATTGGATGAGTCACTCGCCTATGTTTCTACCTAGACAGATACTTTTCATAATGACAGGCACTGCCTAGGGCCTTGTTTTAGTAGTAGGCCTTTGATAAATGTTTAAATTTAATTGCTTGCTGACTTGTTGAACACTGAAGTGTGATTACTTTAAGCCTAGTACATTGGAACTAAAAACTGCTATTCAGTCACAAAATAGAAAATTCTTTTATTTCTTTTAAAAAATATGTGAAGTATAAAACCCAGTTACAAAATAAGCCTAATGGAGGAAGAGTGTGACTTAGGGGAAACCTGGGTGTCCTGTTATTACTGCCTTCAGTAGCAGAGAGGCTCAGTTCATGCTAGTGTTTGACTTTGAACTCCATGCATAATGCCTGGGAATCGACTGGCAACCTCCCGGTGTGTGAGCGATGGCACACCAGCCGGGCTGAACCTGTCTACTTTTATTTACAGAAGTCATGACTGGTTTTTTGTTGTTTTTTTTTTTAAAAACAAAAATAACCACTTTAGTCTTCACTAAAAAACAATTATTAAAAAGTTTTGGAAAACTTTTTTTAATCGAACCTGTCAAATGGTGATTTACAGGGCAGGACGCACTATGCTGGGTAGGTTTCTCTTGAACATAGGCACAGAGATAACGTTGAGGAATGAGTTGGAAAACTCCTTGCAGCCATTACACTTTCCCGGGGAATGAGTAGAAACAGTGTTGAGTAGGAAGCAGTGTTGCTCCCTGCTTGGAGGATTTGCCTTCCTGAGCCCACTCCTGGGCCTGTTGAAAACCCAGCTGCTCTCCTGATGGCCACGTGCCCCCGGCGCTCCTGCTCTTCTGATAGGTGTGGAGAGTGCTGTCTGTCAGGAAGTGCCAGCTTTGTGTTCTGGGTGGGCCATGGGCGATTCCGGTAATCACCAATGCAATTAAACCAGTGTCCTCCCAAACAAATATTGTTGTAATTAAGAGATCACTTAATCTTTAATCTTAAAAGAAGTGTTTTCATTTATTGTTTATTCATTACATTTGCCTTTTGAGCTAGGTATCACCATTCTGGTAATCTTGAGATCCATGATTTCCACAATAAGTTTTATAGATCCAAGAGCTATTTTAGAACCTCCACCTACACACCTTATTGAAGACACTCAAGATCATGGTCTCTGTGTTTTCAAACTAAGACATTCTCAAACTTTCCTTCAAAGTCATTCCTGGAGTTTACCATCAAGGAATTCTTCCTCATATTTGCTTGAATGACTGTAACTTTGCACATCTTCTTTAAAATTGTTTTGTCCTTTTGTTATTGGAAAGTTTTATTATCCTTCTGATAATTAACTTAATATTTTAAGAGTCATTATCTTATTATCTTTTCTTAGATGACAAAGATTCATAAAGATTCTAGTGTCATTTATTTTGCTCTCCCTGATGATACCATTTAGAGCTGAAAAGCCATAATTGAGGTTAGCCCTCACAGAGGAGGAAAATGCTTGTGTACTAAAGATCAGTTAAAACGATTGAAGCTAAGGGATCAAAGAAGTGTTATCTTTACCTCTCTTCTGCCTGAATTAGAAGGTATCTGTAATAACGGCTGAGTAATTCAAGTGCCCAGTGTCATCACAGGTGGGTGTGTTTTTTTAAATTGCTGATGTTCTAATGCCATTGCAGCACCTTCTGATTGATAGACTCTGCACGAGTCTTCAAAACAAAGCAAGTTAGTGTCCCTTTTGAACTAAAGTGCCATTAGAACCAGTGAACCAGATATTGAACATTACCGAGGAAGTCACATTTGTGGATGTCTGTGCCTGTCTACTTTAAAAATAAATGTTTTTATTGATTTTAGAGAGAGATGAAGGGAGAGGAAGAGAGAGATAGAAGCATCGATGAGAAAGAAATATCAATCGGCTGCTTTCAGCACGTCCGATACTAGGGATTGAACCCACAACCCGGGCATGTGCCCTGCCTGGGAATCAACTGGCAACATCCTGGTGCATGGGCCACACCACTGAGCCACACCAGCCGGCTCTACCTGTCTACTTTTATTTACAGAGCTCATGACTATTTTTTAAACAAAAATAACCACTTTAGCCTTCACTAAAACACAATTATTAAAAATAGCAAAGTTAGTGTGGCTAGTAGTATACGTCAGTAAATACTAAAGAAACTTTTTATTGATTTACAAAAAATAGTAAAGAAAAGTATTTTACTTTACTTCTTATGCTATTCCCCAATTCCAACTGCACTGGGAGGTGGTATGAATGAAGAGAGCATTTTGTCTTTCCCAGAAAAGGCTACCAGGATATGAAGGAGACACTTACCTCGTCTTAAGATACTTTGGTCTTCAATTCTGAATTTTTACATACCTCTTGGAAATTAGAACTGATTTATATCCTCATTTGTGATGCCACATTATTAATGAGGAAGGTAATTGTTCAGCTAAAGTATGAAAACATGTGACTTCAAGGAGACAAAGGCAGATAGGATGTTGACAACTTTCACAACCTGGTTTGAGAGGGTTGTTACTGTCCTTTCTTATCCAAGCTGAGTTATGAATGAATATGGTAGCAGTGGTAACCACACCCTTTTTGTGTTTTATTTCTTCAAGTACCATCTGTTCTGGCAGCTTTACCTAAAGCACAGATTCCCAAACTTGCAACCTGAATTACAGCACTACGTCTTCGTGAATTGTTCCCAGAGGCGGAAGTCAGTGTCTAAACTTGATTCAGCCACTCATGTCTTTTGGGCACCAACAATGTAATGTGCTAGCCCTTGTTTCAATGTACCCATGATAGACAGCATTGTCTGTTGGTTTTTCCAAAAATCTTTCCTAATTAGTTAGGTCAAAGAGATTCTTTGAGTTTGAAGGTGAAAGTGAACATTTTCTACATTATTAACCAGTTATGTTTTTCTTCTGCTTAAGAAAAAGAAAATCTCCATCACCTATTTATTTATTGGGCCTCATTGTTTGTCTTATGCGTAGCCTTTTGTATAATAGGTCAGAGGTCAGCTAACCTTCTTATCGAAGTGGCAGATAGTAAATACTTTAGGCTTTGTGATCCAGGTAGTTTCTGTCCCAGGTACTCAGCCCTGCTGCTGTAGGGTCCAAGTGGCCTCCACAGTAGGCAGACTAGTGAGCGTGGCTGTTCTCCATATGGACACTGAAATGTGAATTTCAGATTGTTTTTACATACCCTTGAAATAATCTTCCTTTTCATTTTTCAACCATTTAAAAATGTAAAAACCACTATTAACTCATGGGCTGTGCAAAAATGGGCAGAGGGCTGGATTTGGCCCATGGACCATAGTTTGTTAACCCTTGTAATAGATGATATCTCATTTAATTTTTTACTGTTTTTTCCCACTTCCCTCTTTAGATTAGCATTTTAGACCATAGAAGTTAAACTTTTTTACATTATCAAAGAAATTTAATTTTCTGGCCCAGCCGCTGTGGCTGGATGGTTGAGCATAGACCCATGAACCAGGAGGTCACAATTTGATTATGGGTAGGGCACATGCCTGGGTTGCAGGCTCGATCCACAGTAGGGGGCATGCAGGAATAGCCGATGGATGATTTTCTCTCATCATTGTTTCTATCTCACCCTTTCCCTTCCTTTCTCTGAAATTAATAAAAACGTATTAAAAAATAAATTTCTGATTAGTTTTGCCATTATTTTGAAAGTGAGACTGTTCTTGCTAAAGATTGAACCCCTAAATACACATGATATAATTCTGGTGTTAGAAAATTATTTTTTAAAGGATTAACTTTAATTCATTTGGATTTTATTTTGATGTTTAGTGGGATTGGCGATCTAAATTTATTAATTTGTTTTCATGTAGCAAACCAATTGTGGATCATTTTTAAATTCCATAGTATTGAGATCCCAGCTGTGCCTTGGGTGCTTTTGATCTCAGTCTTTCATCATTATAATGCCCCCAAGAAGCATGGGACCAACAAGTGATGCAAATTCCACTTAGTTCTTGGCTTCTCTCTTTCTGTTTGAGCTTTATTGGGTAGTCAACTGGAACTCCTGTAGACATACTAGATACATGTGGAAATAGTTCCCTGAAAAGAAAGCTTATTTTATCTACATGCATATTTTTCATGAGGAATGACAACCTGATCTCCACACTGAGAAACAAATGTGCAGGTAATATTTTATATAACGAACATAAAATTTTGGCTTTTGCTTTTGGAAAATATTATTGTCTGTCTATCTATCTATCTATCTATCTATCTATCTACCTACCTACCTATCTATCTATCTATCTTGCCTGTAAGGTTTGGCAAGAATTTTCTTTTGTTTCATCATTATAGGTGTGCTAAAGTGACTCAGAATATAATTTGAGGATAAACAAAAACCTGTCTACTGAAAATTATAAATCTTAAATTTGCAGGAATGGTTTTCTTACTCTTGAGACTTACAAACCTGTCTGCTCCCAATTCAGTTGATTATGAAGAATAGACACTGCTTTTATTTTCTGAGAGCACCAAAGAGTATTCCTCCTGAACCACAGTGCTGTTAGTGTCAGTGACGGATTTGCCTTAAGTTATTTTTTGCGCTGAGCTGTACTTTTTACAAACTCTGCTAAGATTCCTTTCTAATTCTTTGGTTTGCAGAAGAAAATTTCTACTGCAGAGTCCTTCCTCTGATCAGCCAGCATTTGCAGTTAGAATGTTCTTTCAGACTTTTCTATTTTCCCACTGGATTGCCATGTACTGTGTGAAATGAGGTGGCAAACTTCACACAGGAGTTAAAGAGATGAGTAGTGCTGGGGATACCCGTGATGGAAAGTACAACTTGCCCACGAGTTTTAGATGAGAGGTTGAACGAAATGTCTTAATCCAAAGAGGAACAACTTCAGTCCAAGGTGCTTTTTGGTTGAAATGAGATTCATTGCTTGATTACACTCCAGATGGGCTGTGAGCTTTGCTTAGGAAACTGGTTCCAATTTTGTGTCTTTACAGTGGTCTTCAGCTACCATCTGGACTAATCTCTTAAAATTAAAGTGGAATTAGATGTGATTGTTTGACTTGAAATTTGAAGCCTGTGTTTGTGTTTAGCAAGACTACCAGGATATACTTAGAAGTTGTGTTCCGCATCCCCCACCCTATATGTATTTGAAGAAAAATTAAAAAATCAATAGACCCACATAAAATGAGAGGCCAGTGTGGAAATGGCCTTGAATTCCTGTTTGTAAGCCAAATTTATTTTTATAAGCCTTTAACGGAAGACAGCTTGTTCTTCTTTGGATAATTGGCCCAGGCTTTGTCCTCCTCTTTCAAATAGGCTTTGACCAAAAAGACCCAACTGTGAGATGAATAGGAAAAATGAATTTGGGAAGTAAAAGAAAAAAAAAAAAGTTTGTTTTTCTTAATATGAAAGCAAAATAGTTATATGGAATATTTTTAAAAAATTACTTTTATAAGCTGCTGTCTCTTGACAGAGTCAGAAAGTCATTGCTTAAATTAAGCACATTCGTCACTGCAGAAATGAATGGGATTCTGAAGTCTTTAATGTGGGTCTATAAATACAAGCCTTGTTTAGTCCTGGCATTTCTGCAAAAATGAACTCCTGTGCCCCCATCTCTCCCTCTCTCTCATTTCTTAGTGTCGTAGATCTAGACTTAAGCATTTGCACAGCCATCATAAGTATTTCCACATTGGAAACCTAGAGGAACTTGGCTGGATATCCTTCTGATTTTCATGGGAGGGAGTTATTTTTCCCCTTTCTGCTTTAGAAGTCAGATACTATATACCCGCTATTTGGACTGAACTGGCTTGAAAAGTCAAACAGGAATGAGTCCAGCTACTAAATTTAGAGAACTGATTCATAATTTCTTGATTTTAATACAGTGGGCAGGGTTGTCATTGACCATTGCTGCTTAACTCTCTGTGACTCTGGTAATTCAGTTCATTTAACCAAGGGCCCACTGGTCCTGGCATAGATGGTTCCTGCGGTGGACCAGTTTCCCGGCCTGTGCAAGTATTTCAGATGTCAGACATGGTCTTTTTCTCTTCCACCCCAATTTACTACTATATTGTGTTTTGTTTTGTTTTTAAACTCAGGCTTTATGCTCCTGTCTCATTGGCATTTTCCAAGCCCCTTTTCAAATATAGGTAAAGTGAGATTTTAAAATAAGTGGGAAATTACATTTTGCATAGATGTTCTTTTGTCTTACATTCTCCTCATGTGACATTCCCACTTGCCATTGGGAAGAACAGTTATTCAAAGAGCACTTAAAAATGTGTGGCCCCCCTGTACCACTTCCCCGACCATTATTTCTAAAGCTCTCTAAAAGCCTGTCTCATTTCAGGACTCATAAGACCATGGAGGTGAAAAGCATTTGGCACATTGTTCAGTATTCCACGAATTTGTAGACTAAATACATTATTCTTCCTGTGGTGCATCCAAAAGATATCGTCATCTTTTAAAATTGCAATTAGCACTATTGTAAAATTGGCCGATGGAAGGTGATGTATTAAAGTTGTGTGTGTTTTGGATTTAACGTTGCTTTACTTAAGGATGTTAGAGGTGACCTAATCCTGCTTCACCTGGGTATACAGGAAGGAAAATTGAAACTTTTTTTTTTTAATTAATAAATTACAAATGGAAGAACTTGGTAACTGGGTTTGAACAGTTTTTTAAAAATCACAAGCACAGATGGTTCACCTGGATAATTTGGAAGGAAACCAGAGGAGCAGAATGGAGGGTGAGGTTTAGGGAAGTTATCTGGATCATTCAGCTTCTTTGTCTTTAACTATTGGAGCCCAATTGGGTTTTTGGATGTCAGAATTACCTTCTGGAATAGTACTTGAACTTTCCAGGAAAAAACAAACAAACATTAAAAGAGACGTTGAATTTCTTAGTACCGTATAAGAAATAAGTAAACTGAGAAATAAGTAAACTGAGACATCAAGCACTTCCAGGCTGGGAACCTCAGGGAGTTTCCTGGCCAGGACAGGCTGCTTGTTGTTCCTCTTCTCTCCCTTCCCTCCTCTTTTCTCCCTCTCTTCCTCCTGGTAGTCCTTCCATCCATCAGGATAAGGTCTGTGGAGAAAGTGGCCACAATACAACATCTGTAAACATTTCATTTCCTTGTCACCGTTCCCTGAGAGCTGGCATTGGTGAAAAGCCTGCCTGTTTGTCCTTTGGCCTGGCAGTTGCCAGAGGGGAGCTAGTCTTTATTCACTCTTGTATCCCTGGGCTACCTTAATGTGGGGCCTGTGAATAGGAAAAACTCCACATTATGGAGGCAGCGGGCTGAGTGGAAAGAATATGGCATTTGTAGTCAGACTAGTGACTTTAGGCAAAATAACTCAATTTCTCTGGTGCTTATCTGTAAAATAGGAATAATGTCTAGTTCAAAGAGGTGTGAGAACTAAAATTTACATAGGAGGTAAAGTGCTTAATACGACGCATAGTAGGCGGGGTAGGTCATCCTCAAGAAATGCTAGCTTTTTTTCCTGCTAGAACTTATTGTACTTTTGGATGACTAAATTTACATTCAACTGATTTTTTTGAGCAATTAATATGCAAAACTTTTCTAAGTGCTGGGAGGAATAAAACATGAATGATAGGCAGCATTTACATGCACAGGTACTCTTTTAAGCCATGCACAAGTTTATCAAGTTGAATCTTCTCTACATGGCTGTGAGATATGCATCATTATTATCCCCAGTTTCTAGGTGAAGAAAGAGCATAGAGAATTAATTTGCCTGAGATCACACAGCTAATAGTAACGGAGTTGACTCAAGTAAAAGAGTAAAGTGATGAATGTAAATCAAGGCACAGTATGGTAATATTTATTCTAAAAAAGAGTGAGCCCTGGCTGAGTAGCTTAGTTAATTGGTTAGAGTGTTGTCCCAATGTATGCAGGTTTGATTCCCATTCAAGGCACATACAAGAATCAACCAATAAATGCATAAATAAATGGAGCAACCAATCAATGGTTTTTTTCTCTCTCACTCCTCTCTTCCCCTCTCCCTCTCTCCCTTCCTAAATAAAGAGAAAAGAAAGTTGCTAAGAGACTAGAACATAAACATTTCATCACAGGGAAAATTTTTGTGACTGTTTGGTGATGGATGTTAAATCAGACTTGATGTGATCATTTTGCAATATATACTAATATCAAACCATGATTGTACACCTGAAACGAATATAATGTTATGTGTCAGTTCTATCTCAAGTTTTAAACAAAGGGTAAAAATGACCAGATGATTTAGAAGAGAAGGCAATTCTGATTGTTTTGGGTGGAGAAATTAGGAACGGCTTTGGGAAGAAGGTGTCCTTTAAGCTGGGTGTAGAAGGAATGGGTATGCTCTGGAGAGCTAGAGACAGGGCCAAATGGAGAAGACTGTGATGCCACATAGGAAGGAAAGCTCGGTGGTGCCCAGGGGCAGCAGACAGCTTAGCTGGCTTTCTGGGTGTGTGATAACTAATCCAGAAGCAGCCCCCTCGCACTGGTGCTGGGATCCCAGACCTGAGATGGGGTTTGGGAACAAGGCTTCCCCTGCCTAAGGCTGTGGTGTGGCAGTGTGGGAGCCTGAATATTTTTAGAGAAAAGTCAAAGCATAAGCCAGGTGACTATGCCAAAGGAAACTGTGGATCTGAAGGGTAGAGGAGTGGAAAGTGGCAACACAGGACACGAGTGAAAATGTTTGAAGCCGTGGTTGTAAGGGGAGCCCAGAGGACCCTTTGAGCCAAGGATGGTTTCTACTGTGTCTTTTTAATAGATGCTGGCGATCCTGGACATGAGTGCCAGCAACTTATTAAATGTTCTCTTCGTAAATTTGACAACAAGTAGGAGACAAAAGGCTGGACAGGTAGCTTGAAGAGGTGGTGGTGAAAACATAAAATCCTAAATGTCAGTGTCAGGTTTGGACTGGAAGACTCTGAGAGGATGTTGAAAGTTTTTTGTGTTGTTTTTTTTCTTGGCGGGGGTCGGGGAGAGCAGGTAGGGAGGGGAAAATAGTGACAAAATGGGGATTATGTTTGAGGAAGATGGATCTGGCATTTATAGGATGAATGAGATGGTTTTGATGTTCTAGGCAGGGCATTGAGTTGGTGCCTTTATGTCTGGAGATGGAATTTCCAAGTCTTTGTTACTGATTTGAATTGGAGGATGGGAGATAAGGAGTAAAAAAAGCGACTTTCATATTTTTAATAATATGTTTTTTCATTTAATAGATATTTGCATGAGTTCTATGTGGCAGGCAAAGTGCTAGGTACCGGGTGTGCAGTGCTGAGCCACTGTGTGCGAATAGGTGGGAGGAATAAAGTGAAAAGTGGCTCTGAAGTTTTGAACCCTGGACACGGGCAAAGTGACATTTCCTGGAAGGCAGGCAGTGAGGAGTTGGCTTGGAGACACTGGTGATGAATTTTGTTGTGATGAGTCTAGTTTGAGGTCAGTCGTGGCAAGTAATCCATTATAAAATTAGACATCTTGGGCAGAAGTTAGAGATGGCAGTAGATGGAAGGTGGATGAGAAAACAGAGGTCATGTAAATATTCAAGGGCAGAGGGCAGGAGACAGGACTTTGCCAGCAAAGCATAGATTTTCAGGGACAGAAGGAAGATACAAAGAGGAGTGAAAGTTGAAGTTGAAATTTGAAAGTATAACTTACACACACACACTTGAAGAAAACTGTAGAAAAATGTATGTGTGTGTGCGCTTATGCTAGCGCTTTAGAACAAGGTTTCTTAACCCCAGTGCTAGTTTGACATTTGGGGCCAGATAACTTACGTTGTGGCTGGCTGTCCTGCATGTTGAACACTGTAGGATGTTTAGCAGCGTCCCTGGGTTCTACCCATGAGATGCCAGGGGGTAACCTTGGGCAGCATGCTCTCTTCCCAGTTGTGACAATCAAAAATGTCTGCATACATTGCCAAATGTGCCCTGGGGCACAGAATCAACCAAACTTGAGAACTGCTTCATAAGTTATGATGTTGACATTTTCTTTGCTTTTTTTCATGAATTTCCCTCCAGGGGAAGGTTTGAACCTTTATTTGGCTGCAAGTGTATTTTTGCGGCTCAGTTCTCAAAGTTACAGCCGGAAAACATTGGAAATGATGCTGTGACGCAGTTTCCTGGGCTGGAGAGGAGGCGCGGACCTGCAGGGCTGTTTCTCTTCAGCTCCCCACGGGCCTGTGCCTGTGAAGTGTCTGCACTCGTGGACACCAGTGTGGGTGGAGTAAACTCTGGAAGTTTAGGGAATTTATTGGTTTCAGAAGGAGTATTATTTTACAGAAGTCCCTGCGCAGCCCTTCCATGTTTTTAGGAAAAACCATTTAAATGTGTCATATAGAAGAAAATAGGTGTGTCCTAATAGGATTCCCTAAAAGTTCCTGTTGAATACCTCCCTCCACCAAATGAATGGACATAAGAAGTGTACTCTGGTCCAGCGGTTTCTGCCTACTTACCATGGTGTCTTTTCACCTGGTAGATGAATTATTTGAGTTGAATTGAAATCCCTTTGGGTTTTGAAAGAGTAGAAGTGGTTCTGGGAGGTAAAAAAGCATGAGCTTACATCTGTGCAAGATGTCAAAGACCACGTTTGAGACGGGGTCAGGAGTATTCCCATTTTCATTTGGAATCTTATTTTCAGGTTGGCTGTGGATTGTCGTGTGCCTGTTTGGTCAGCAGAGGGAGGGTGTCCCTCCCCCTCCCTGGAGTTCTCCAGGTGCTCCCCTCTTGCCTTTGAATCTCAAATTGATTTCTGACAGGTGCTTGATGAAGAAGTGATGACTGTGGTCAGTTTGGCCTACTAAGCTATTCATAGGGCTGGAGAAATTGCTAGAAATGAGAAGCACACAGGAAAAAGAGAACTATTGCTAAGTAGTTTCAGTTGCGTTTAATCTTTTAAAAGCTTGCAAATGGTAAGAGTTGTGCTCATAACTAGAGGTGAAACGAAAGCAAAGAGGTAAGAAAGGATGTGTGGTTGTAGTCAGAGGCCGGGTGGAGGCCTATGCAGCCGAGACAGATTCCCTTCATTCCAAGTGGAGTTTTTGAGGAGCATGCTCTAGGGGGTCCTTTCTCTCTTTGAAAAGAGCAAAAAGTGCCTATGACAGCTTGGACTACTGAGTAAGAGCTGGACTATCCTGCGAGTGTGAAGCACGTTCAGACCCCAGTAGAGTTCTGCCTTGGAGACCGTGGGTTGTGTTTCTTTTCCTCGATGATAAGGTAGTGGGAGGTAGAAAGGGATGAAGATTGGCAGTTGCTGCCAAAGTGAATTTGGCCAAGTTCATCCATCTGTGTTCCATTGCACACTGCCTCTCATTCTTCCCTCTTTGATTTTTTTTTGAAATAAAATTCTTACTGTAGAAGAGTTTTAGATTTATAGCAAAATTGAGAAGAGAGTATAGAGAATTCCCATATACTCTGCAACTAGTTTCTCCTATTGACATCCTTCCTTGGTGTGGCACAATTGCCACAATTAATGAACCAGTATTGAGACATTATTAACTAAAGTCCATACTTCGTTAGGATTTTCTTAGTTTTCACCTAATGCACTTTTTTTTTCAGGATCCCATCCAGAATACCATAGTACATTGAGTCACCATGTCTCCTTACACTCCTTTTGGCTCTGAGAACTTCTCAGACTTTCCTTGTTTTTGATAACCTTAACAGTTCTGAGAAGCACTGATCAGCTACTTTGTAGAATGCCCCTCAGTTAGGATTTGTCTTATGTTTTTCTCTATGAGTAGGCCGAGGTTATTGGTTTTTGAGAGGAAGACCACTGAGGTAAAGTGCCATTTTCATCACATCAGATTCAAGGGTGCATACTATTAACCTAAGTTACCACTGTTGATGTTGACCTTGATCACTTGGCTGAGGTAGTATTTGCCAAGTTTCTCTGCAGTAAACTGTGTCTCTCTGTTTCTCTCTCTCTCTCTCTCTCTCTCTCTCGCTCTCTCGCTCGCTCACGCACGCACGCACGCACGCACACACATCCTCCCATTCTCCCTTTGTATACTGCACTCTGGAAGAAAGTCACTATAAGCAGCAACACTAGGGAGTGAGGGGTTAAGCCCTACTACCGTGAGGGTGGCGCATCTACATACATTATTTGGAATTCTTCTGCATGAGAGATTTGCCCCGCCCCCCCCCATTTATTTATTCTGTAATTTCTTTATATCAGTATGGATTCCTGGATATTAATTCTTTGGGCTGTAATCCAACACTACTTTACCTCATTGTTCAAATCGTTCCAGCTTTGGCCATTGGAAGCTCTTCTGTTGGCCCCTGTGTCCCTGTAGCATACCCTCAGTCTTGTTTTGTTTGTTTAGTTTTTAGAAGCTCTTCCTAACTTTCCCACAATACAAGTTCCTCTTTGATTGATTTTTTTATGAGCCTTGGTAATGCTTTCTGCCCTGTGTGAAGTAGTGACAGATCACATGCTTGGTGGCTGAATGCTAAGGCTTTGGTCTCATCTTAGCTGAGCAGTTGACTTTGTGGTTCTGTTTTCTCTAAAATAAATATACCACAAGTCTTTAGCTAAGAGAGTTGTAAAAATCCAATAAATGTAAAAGGGCTTCACACATAGTAGTTATCAGTCCATGCCCATTTATTGACATTGTAGCACATCTTCAGACTTCCACCTCTGGGCCTTCTCACAGCTCTGGCACATGCTTATTGAATGAACCAACGGTTGTTCAATGAATGCAACTCCAACACTGCATTTCATCAGCTATTTGACCCATTTCATTCACATATACATATACATATACATATACATATACATATACATACACACACACACACACACACACACACATATATATATATATATATATATATATATATATATATATATATATATGGTTTTTTTTAATCTTCACCTGTGGCTATTATTCCATTGGTTTTTTTTAGAGAGTGGAAGAGAGAGGGAAAGACAGAAATATCGATGTGAGAGAAACACATTGATTGGTTACCTCCTGCACAAGCCTTGACCAGGGACTGGGCCGGGGAGGAGCTTGCAACTGAGGTACGTGCTCTTGATCAGAATTGAACCTGGGACCCTTTGGTCCACAGGCTGACGCCCTATCCACTGAGCAAAACCGACTTGGGCCATTTCATGTATATTAATTGACAAGCTTCTCCTTTCCTACATAAACTTTTTAAAAAAATTAATTATATCTTCTCACCACACATAACATCAACTCACAGGTACTTACGTCTGCTGAGAAGTAAGTAATGGAGAAAGTGGAAGCCAAACTGAATGTAAATTAGAAAAAATAATGACAGAAGATAAATAAACTATGAGGATGGTGTCATTTCCTTTTTCTTCCAGTTACCTCAACCTTTAAAATGATCTCTTTTATTTGTAATTAAGTACTCGTGTCATTAGATTGCTAGTGAGGGATGAATGAATGAGTGAATACATGTTGGAAACTACATAGAATTCAGGTTTAGGGAAGGGATTCGGAGGAATTATCTTTGGATAATTCATCTGTGAGTTCTCTTGGACTAAACAGTAACGTCATGGTGGCATTAAATAGAGCAAAGGTGGAATGAAAACTTTATTTACATTGCTAAATTCATTGGGCAGTTAGGGTGTGGCCAGCCACTGTCCTAGAGGGTTTGCAGGGATAATTCATAAACATAAGAATATGTTTCATGTACATATTTAATTTTTTTGAGAAGAGGAGGATGAGCAGGTCACTTGTGACATTTTATAACCGCTGTTCCAAAATAACTTGAAATGTGAACATCCCATGTTGATGCTTCTCTAAGAAACTAGTTTCGGCATGGCAAGATAGGCAGGCCTTCTGCAAGACACGCCCAGAGCGCTGAGTCCAGCGGCTGTTGCTCATCTTTTCTTCTTTCATTCTTAAAACCTGTTGGGGGTTCTTGCTGGTCGTTGTTCATTCCTGCCTCTGAAGAGAACGTTGGTTTTCTGAAATGTCAGGGAGAAAGGATAAGTGCTTCGGAACAGATGCTGAGGAGTCAATTGTCGGTGGTCTTGCTGGTATTAGGCAGCTGCTTTTCCCACAGCATCTAGAAAGAAGTTGTTTTCACTCCTTTCATCAAAAGGAGGTTGGATATCACTACTAATTAGAAGGCTGAATTAGAAAGGGCTTGGCGGCAAAGATTCTTCTGACATTCAAAGCATCTCCCTTTCTGGTTTTTCTGGAACATGTTTTTCTTCTGTTCTTTCTAAGAAGCTGATCTGGTTCCTGTCCCCTCACTGACCGGTACCTAGAATGTCAACAGAATGACTTGTGTTCCCAACATCCTGTCCTTGTTCAGGAGAAATGGAAGTAACTGTGTGCCTTTGGAAAATACAAAGCTTACCTGTGTGGAAATTGCCCAAGTAAGCATTGCTTTGACACACAGTTTTCCTTAAATGATGTCTAGTGATTTTTTTTTTTTTAATGAACATGTTGGGTTTCCCCGTGTCTACGGTGTGTGCCAGATTGAGAATTTGAGATCTTTAGATATGGGAAGGATTTCTTAAATTAAATTTATTAAGGTGACATTGGTTAATAAAATTATATAGGTTTCAGGGGTACAATTCTATAATACATCGTCTTGTATACGTTTGTGTGTTCACCACCCCAAGTCAAGTCTCCTTCCGAATATGGGAAGGATTCTGAAGAACATCTGGCCCAACTCCTTTTTATGGTTCTGGAAACAAAGGTCCAGTTGAAGTAAAGTGATTTGGGACCCCAAAACTGGTCAATGATTATTAAGACTAGCTAGTACCTGAGTCTCCTGATTCCTGGTTCTGTGATGCTGACTTTGGTTTGTAGTGGGATTGTGAACATTTAATTTGGCTGTCCAATTAGAAGTTCTGTTTCTATAGAATGATACTGGTATCAGTGGATGTTTAAAACTACAGATAATATACTAAAGCCTTGAGGAATAGATGATATCATCCAGTAAGTTGTTAGAATCTAAGGGGATGTAGAAGAGTGAGAACTGTTCTGAGAATCAGGATATTTTGTCCCAGTTTACCCTCAAGACAAATTTTGAGCAAGTC
The DNA here is from genome assembly GCF_963259705.1 of Myotis daubentonii. Classification (NCBI taxonomy): domain Eukaryota; kingdom Metazoa; phylum Chordata; class Mammalia; order Chiroptera; family Vespertilionidae; genus Myotis; species Myotis daubentonii. The sequence continues at coordinate 62,125,551 of NC_081846.1, read as the reverse complement.
ATCTCTTGGGACTTTACTCAGAAGGGGGCTGGATTTGACTCTTTCTTCTGTCATTTCAAGCTTATATTTGTTTTAATGTTGTACATCTTTCCCACAGTGATACCGAATGTCTGCAATGTGGATAAGTCCTTATTTAATGTCAGTGTTATCGAATGCGAGTTTCATGTTATTTACATGAATGCTGTTTTTATTGTCAAGGAGGGTGCTACCTCAGCTCCCAAAGTTTATCTACTGTGTTCATTAGCCTTCTGAGTGAGGGGAGATAGAGAGTAAGCTTGCTATTGCGCAAACATTAGACCTCTGTTAGGTTAGAGTTAGTGTTAAACTTGAGAGAAGAACCATGGGAAGAGGAGAAAGAATTATAGCCCAGGAGCCAGATGGTGATCTCTGCATTAAATGGAGAGTGTGTGGGAGTTATGGACCCATCATTTTATTTACCCTTTCAGGTGTCTTACCTGCTGTAGTTGAAGATATTTGGCACATTCCATGAAGATGGCAATCTCAGTTCCTTGTATAGCCCACCCTTCTTTTCCATTCTGACTTTGGTGATGGCAGTGTAGTCTTTTGTCTGCATGGTGTTAGAAATTGAATCATTGCTCTTGCTGTCCTGAGCCCCATTACACACATGAGAAAACGGACTCTTAAAATGTAGGTAAGTTGTCCTGAATCATATTACTGGCTTAGGTGGGATCTCAAGCCCAAGTCTTTCTGACTTCAGAGTTTGTACTTTTCACCATATTACCTTGCAGGTGCCATGTACATACTGCCCCATTTTAAATCTGAGATGTTTCCTTTACCTTATTTTCTTACTGATTAGAAGTTCATTGTTTTCTTCTTTTTCATTACTCTGTAGTGCCTGGCATAGGACCATAATGGAAACATTTGTTTAAAAATATATTTTTATTGATTTCAGAGAGGAAGGAAGAAGGAGAAAGAGATAGAAACATCAGTGATGAGAGAAAATCATTGATTAGCTGCCTCCTGCACACCCCCCACTGGGGATTGAGCCTGCAACCCAGGCATGTGCCCTTGACCGGAATCGAACCTGGGATCCTTTGGTCTGTAGGCTGACGCTCTATCCACTGAGCCAAATTAACTAGGGCAATGGAAACATTTTTGTTAATGATTTAAAGGTAGCAAATGCGATGAACTGAAAGAGGAGAAAAAAAAAAAGGCAGAGGCTTTTGAGCCACTAAGACTTATTTATACTGGCTCTATCACTTTGTAACCTTGGACACACAAAAAATTAAGTTCTCTAGGCATCAGTTTCCTCACCTTAAAAAGTGGGGAAGCTATTATTTGCCACACTGGGCTGGTGTGACATTAGAAGTGACATGCCCTGGCCAGTGTGGCTCAGTTGGTTGAGAGTCATCCCATCTACTGAGAGGCTGCCGGTTCGGTTGTGGGCACAATCCCCAATAGAGAATGTGGAGGAGGTAGCCGATCCATTTCAATCACCGATGTTTCTTTATCTCTCTCTCTCTCCCGGCCACTGTCTCTAAAATCAATAAAAAGATATTTTAAAAGATAGAGTACATTAAACTTGCAGTGCTGAGCACATAATAGGTAATGTGATTAATGTGTGGCCGCCATTATACTTATGTTGATGTTTAATTAATAAAAACCTAAAATGTTTCTCTCATTTTCTCGCTCTACTTTTTTCCCCCTGCCTAAAGGCAGAGTATGTCATTTCCCCTAAATGCCGTGGACTGAATGTTTAATGTTATCAGATTCCTTTTTTTTTTTTTTAACGCCCTTTTCTTTTCCCCACCCAGTAGTTCAGGAGAAAACTCCCGCAGCCTAGGGCAGGGTGGAGAGTTGCCCAGCTTTGCAGGCTGACTCCTGGCAGGACCTCTCTTCAGGGAGCTGGAATGAGCTTGCATGGAAATCAGTCTCTTTTCTTCATGTCTTCCGTCCTCCCTCACAATTCCCTGTTCACTGGAAAAGTCCCCAAAGCTTTTCTTCTGCTGAATTGTGGCCCGGGAGCTGCTGCATTAAATGACGAGGAACCTGTTTCTTGCCATGTTGAATTTTTGTCTGCCACGCTGGCCCCATTGGCTCCTGCCGCTGTCATCTCTTCCCTGTGTTCAGAAGCCACTAACATTACACTTTCTATGGATTGGGTCATCCTCCTTTGTTTTATCTATTAGAAGCAATCTCTTAATCTTCCCTTTCCTTCAACATCCTGGGGGAAATGGTCCTCTGAGGCAGAGAAAATTTATCACCATGATGAGTAAGAAGAAATCACCAGTGTAGTACTTGGCGCACAGTAGGTACTCAGTAGATGAAAGAAACTACAGATGACTACGGCCTCTGTAGCACTGTCAACATGTTCAGTGTTTTGGGGGGCCTGAGGGATCTGTTTATAAGGGTGAGAGTTAGAGTCAGTAACTTGGGTTGGAAAGTCACTCTTCCGTCTCTGAATGACATGAGGATGGGCGGTGGTTAGGAACAGGGGTTGGTAAGTGGATTAATCCTGTTGCTCCAACTCTGAATGAGGTACATGTTTGAAAGTTACTTAAAGAGCCTCGGATTACCTTCTGCTTGTAGAATAATTGAAAGACAGTGCATATTTGTGCTAGGTAATACTTTTAACAGTCTATGTTTCATCATAGATTAATGTTCTCACCTGTGTCTTTGTTGCATTGTGTTTCTTAGGATGAATGAGTAGGCTTTGCCGATTGATTTCTAAAATGCTTATGAATTTTAAATCTCTGGGGAGTGCAAATTGACATGACAGTATATGGAGCTTCACATTTACTGGGAAACTGCTGGCTTAGTATTCTTCTCCTATTTGTTTCCCAAGCTGTAGATGATATCAGTCAGCAATCAAGTGAAATTCAGGAATTATGAGTTTTGAGGTATTCCGAAATAGTTAGCTCTGAATGCCAGACCTGGGTGAATGATTGCTGTGCATTGATATCTAAAGCATGAATCCTTAGTACATGCTTTAAAAAAAATTGGAAGTTGACTAGTTAAGAGAGGAAGGGTATACAGTTGGCTTCATAAAGTCCTTCTCAGGCTTTTAAAGTCGTAAGTTAAGAGCCTTTGATGGAATACTGGGAGGTTGTTCCTGTGCTTTCTTACCTCTTACTTCATTAATGTAACACGATAGTAAGATGCTGCAAGGAAATCAGAGTATGAATATGCCAAATCATTAGCGGTTTTCTGTCCAAATCCAACTGCCTTGCATGAGGCGTAAGTTCACTCTGTGTGGAGGATAAGGAAAATCCAGTTTTAGTATTAAGGTGATATAATACAATTTATTTACTAGTTCTTTTTTAAAAAATATATTTTATTGATTTTTCACAGAGAGGAAGGGAGAGGGATAGAGAGTTAGAAACATTGATGAGAGAGAAACATAGATCAGCTGCCTCCTGCACACCTCCCACTGGGGATGTGCCCACAACCAAGGTATATGCCCTTAGCCAGAATCGAACCTGGGACCTTTCAGTCCACAGGCCAAAGCTCTATCCACTGAACCAAACCGGTTAGAGCATTTTTATTAGTTCTTTATATATCGTAATGTGTTTTGTTGGTTTTTGGGGTGTTTTTTTTTGAGTGAGGAAGTGGAGAAAGGAAGTAAAATCATGGTTCCTATCCTGAACTAAACTGTGGTCAGAGTATATTTTTTAGGAGCACAAAAAAAGAGGTGAAGAACAGAGAGTAAGTTTTCCTGACTGTGGAGGAAGTTAAGGACAGGAGTGTGATGGAGGTCATGGGAAGGCAATGGTGGAGGTGGAGGGTTTTATATGATTTGTGGTATAAGCTTCCTGTTTGATGTGGGATATAATCGAGAGAGTCAAATGAAGTTGATGGTGCTAACAGTGACTCTGAGTAGAGAAGACATAGTGATCAAGACCTAGTTTATGACTGTGCTGGTGATGATACTAATACTTGCTTGAGGACTTGGTATGTGCCACACACTTTATATACTTTACCCTATTTAATCCCCACAATGATCATTTTCAGATGGTAGCTTAGAGGAGTAAATAATTTGCCCAGGGCCGTATAGTAAATGCTGGAGCTGGGATTTGACACCGTGATGTAATGCGATGAAGTCAAGGTTATTAAAATAAAGACTAATGAAACCAGAGAAATATTTCAAGAGACAGAAGTCACAATATTTAGTAACAGACTAGGTATGTGAACTGAAGGCAAAATGAGAAGAAAAAATATGATTTTCAAATTACAATTCTGGAGAAAAAGGAAGACCCCAGTGCTAATGAATGGGGTAGGAAGAACAGACAATGAGGTTCTGTCTCTGTCCTGTTTACGGGCTCCTTTTCCTAGAAAACAGCCAATAGTGTTAATTTCATCTTTCAGAAAACAGCTATTATGTCAAGTGCTCACTGTCAACATGGAACACAGGTTGTGAACACAGTGCTTTTGTTCCAAACTCCTGTCACACGGGGGCATTGACGCTAGCAGCAGACCAATGCCCATTCCCAGTGGAGCCAAGTTCAAACATCATGCCATCCTGTTGGCCTCTGATTTGGCTAATGATATGGTGGTTGTCTCATTGGCACAGGACAGTGATAGTCACTGATTGGCAAGATCCTCCCTGGAAAGGACCACACTTATGCTGACTACTCCAGATTAGCTGGTCAGAACCACCAGGAGAGCCAGCTCTTGTCGGTTAATACCGAGTGGATGTAGCATTCTGAAAGTGATCGTCAAGGCCCCAGGGTTCTTAGGCCTGATCAGCAACATGTAGCTGATAAGATTTCTCACTGACTCTGGAGGAATGCTGGCTAAATCTTGCCTTAGGGATTATGATTTCAGTACAGCTGTCATGGGGCCCACGCCTGGTTGAACACCATTTCTCCTCCCTCATCTCTGTATATTAATGTTTTTGGTGTGTGTGTGTGTGTGTGTGTGTGTGTGTGTGTGTGTTTATTCACTGTGAATCACTAAGTGTTTTTATTCCCTTCATGCAAGGTTCTTATTTTTCTGGGTGAAAAAGTGAACTCAGTAAAAAATTTACTTGATTATAATCAGCTCTCCTTAGGAAAGAATATTAATGTTGTGAGCAGTGTGGCCTTATAGGCAGCTGTCCAGCTGTCCAGAGGTATAGTGCCCTTTGTCCAAAATTATATCCTCCACCTGCTTGCTACAAAATCATCAATGTACCGGTAGCTGTTAGCTAGCTCTAGTTAAAGAAGAAGAAGCTACCACTCCTATCTCTATGGTCTTTGGATTACATAGAGACACACTCCCTTTAAAGAAACAGTATCCTTTCCCTCTCTCCTCACCTCTAGCAAGAATTTCCTGTTAGGAAAACCATGTGAAATCCTGGGTTAGTTTGCATTACCTTTCCTAAGGGCTAGTTGGCCAAATATACTGTCCTAAGAGAATTAGCTATAGGCAAGAAGAGTTTTGATATGAGTTGAGGAAAGAGCGAAATTCTGGGAAGGGAAAGTGAAATTATGTGAAGCTTGAACAAATAGTGGGCATAATTGGTTGTGTATTTGGGTGTGTATGTGTCAGTGAAGTGGTGAGTATTTTACATGCCACTAGTGGAAGCAGAATGTTGGAAAAATGGTAGATGTTTGCTCAAGACAAATACACCACTTCCTTTAAGAATTTGCAGGTAACCCACCTTTGCTGATATTATCCATTCATTTCATTGACAAGACTCTTCTGGAGAGAGAATATAGATATGAAGTCAGCCTTAAAATTCACATTCTCCCTCTTCCTAAGAGGCCCTTGTTATGTTTAACCTACTTTGGGTGAAGGACAGGGCCAGCCAGCTATTTTCCTTCATTACCTTAAGTAGGATTATAGCTTACCTCATATACTGGGGCCTAGTCATTTGTTTACCAGCTAGGGCTTGGCGTTGTCCGTCTCCAGCTTGCCTCCATTCCACTCCCATTAAATCTCAGCAAATTCCTAGCACCCTGAATAGCATATTTCACTTGAATGACTCCTGTGTGACCAAACTCTTAGGGAGCTGAGCACACGGTGGTACCCTTTCATTTGATGTCACAAGATAACCTTTGTACCCTTTGGACTTTGAGCTTTCAATTGAGCTTATAGTTAATTCCCATTGCACATTTCAAGTGGGCAGGGTGTGTGCTAGCCCCAGTGCTCAGAAGAGATGACCCCAGTATGGTGGCCCCACAGCTGAGATCATAAAAGCATCCCAAGTGTCATTTGAAAGTCAAACACTAGGTCACATAGTCATGTTTTCTTTTTTTTTAGTGGGGGAGGGGGAGGGTGTTAATCTCGTCCTTTCTAAGATTTTTGTACCTAGTGATTCTTCATCAGCTTGAAGGCTAACTGAGAAAGCACATTGCCTTGACTGTGTTTTCACTCATTAAATTCTTCCTTCTTTGTGGAACCGGCATAAATGAGACTGGTTCTTGCTGTTTTGTATTGTCTTCGAGCTCGTCGTGGCAGGTGGCACTTGGCCCTGTGAAGGCTGTCCTTGTGTATTGTTTTCATAAGCTTAATAAGGCACAGAAAGGATAACAAAAGAGACTTTTCCTCCAGAGGAGAAGAGAAGGGAGACAAGGCAGTTTGCAGTTGACACGTGATTCTTGTATGAGTGCTCTTTCTGATCATCTTTTCTCCTCTTCATTTTTATGTTTCTTCTTACCTTCTCTTTCTCCATACAGTTAAAATTAGGAAGAAAATGTATGCCAGTCTCTTGTTGAATTGATTTCAATTTTAACTTTTTCCTAGACTAACTTATTTTTAGTGCCTCTATTAATAAGAGACACCTGTCTTTCTAAAGACAATAAAATTCATGTGGGATAGAGGAAAATAGGAAAGAATTTTCAGTTCTAGTCTGGTACATATTAATTTTGTATCTAGATGGTTAGATATTTAATCTCTTATCAAGAAGCCGCAATTTTATAGCAAGCATTTCTGACAGATTCAGTATTGATAAATATAAAAAGAATTAAAGGCTGTCACGGGAAAATAGAAGCCTGTCCATTTCCTTCTTTTGTGTTCATTTCCTCTATCACTTTTTCTTTCTCTTCCTCATTTTCTGACTTCTCCACACTATTGATGTGTTTCTATTCCCTTTTAATTTCTCCTTATTGCTTTCTGTGCAGAAGGCAGGACAACTCTTCACTGGTCTTGGTAATGATATTGAAGTTGTTTTCATCTGCAGGGAAGGGACAGGATATAGTCTTCTTAGTATTTTGTTATCCATAGATGAGGAATGCCTTTCCACCTACTATTAGACAAAACAAAACAAAAACAAAAAACAGAGAGACCTTTGGTAGAGAAAAATGGAGAAATTTTGATTGGTCAAAGCATGAACTTACCAAAATACTTCTTTAGCTAGTACCTGTATTAAAGAAAAATGTATTTTTTAAAGTGAAGAAATTCATCTCTTAAGAAGATGATCAGAAAGCTAACCTGAAATGGCAGCTTATTTCCCTATCTTACCTTAACAAAGTAATCAAGTGTTTCTATTGTCATTAGTTTGAACCATATGAACTTGCTGTTGTTATAAGTCAAAAATAGTTGAATAACAGTGATTTCATGTAAACCTGATGAGGAAATGGAGACATAGAAAGGTTAATCAACTATCCTCTCCCCCCAATTCTGGCCTTGAACCCAGTAGTCAGAGAACTGAGAAAAAATTTCCCTCCCTCCCTCCCTCCCTTCTTCTCTTCTCTATCTAAGTTAACAGATACCAAGGAATAAAGAATATCTTTATAGAAGGGACTGTGGGGAAGTCAAAGTGACTGATATTTTCAGGGGTTAGCAGGCAGCAACAGAAACCCTACCTCTCAGTACTAGGACAATAATTACACCAGATTTTAAGACAAGGCTACAATAGAGCCAGCATCTATAGAAATGAGTGTATCTAGTCACTGGCCATTTTGTTTGATTGTCTGAGCCACATTGGGTTGTCCTTGAGGAGCATGGATTGTGCTGTTTTTCATTGCATTCCTGACATGCTTTAAAAAGGCTGCCACAATCTACTGTAGTTGATTGATGCTGGGGAAGTTTGCTGCCTCTAACAATAGCCTTTCTCCATGAAACACTCCATTGATACGTTTAAAACTCATTACTGCTAACCAAACAGTGGTGGTTTTATTACTGTACTAATGGAGCCTGGTACTTGGAGGCTGGGACTTGGGGGTGGGGTGGGGTGGGGAGGGGAGAAAGATGGGGACAGGAATGTGGGCAGGAAAAAAAGGAATCCCTGTCCATGATTAGCGGTGTCCACCATAGAGTTCATTAGGCAGTTTCCAATAAAACAATGTGATAATCTAGAGACAATGCAGGGTTTAATATGCATATGCAAGGATGCACTAAATGAATTATTCCTAGCAGGGAGGAACAGGGCTTTCTCAATGGAGAATCAGCAAGACAGCAGAGTTTTCTAAGGCCTTTTCCAATGAAGTGATTTGCTTTCCTGACAGTGCATGGAGGCGAACAAGTGAATTGTGAAAGATGGGGATACTGATGCACACAGGACCCTGCTAGACTTGGCAGGCTCCTCTTTATGGGCAAGAAGACAGACCCAAGTGAAGGCTTTTACCCTCTTTCATGTTTGTTGTAATGTACTGGCGTCCTTTCCTCCCTATGCTTTTATCCATTATTTTAATTGGAGTAGTTGATCCATTTACCTTTTTATGTGATTTCTAACATATTTGAGTTTTTATCTACCAACTTACAACTTGTTTTCCACTTGACCTGCCTGTTTTATGTTCTTTCTTTTCCTTCTTGACTTCTTTTGGCTTAAGCAAGAAGTGATTCCATTTTCCCTGTTTTATTGACTTGTTAATTCTTTTACTCTTAGTGTTTATCCCAGAGATTACAGGGCACATCCTTGACTTACTGCAGGCTAATAAAGACTCTTCCTTTTCCCTCCTTCTTTTTGTACACTGCTTTCATTTGGAAAAGTTCATGATTTTTAACCCCATTGGCAATGGAATGATTTTGTGTTTATTTCCTGTTTAAGTCCCTCCCATGTTTTTATTAACTGAAATTGCTTGTAAATTTCATCAAAGCTCTTGCCCAGTTCACCTGCTCTTGGAGATGCTCCAGTCAGAAGGGAGCATCCCCTACGGCATAGAAACTGTAGTTAACAATATCATAATGACTATGTATGGTGCCAGGCGGGTACTGGGAATATCAGGAGGGACACTTTGTAAAGTATATGATTGTCTAACCACTCTGCTGTACATCTGAAAGTAATACAAAATAATATTGAGTGTTAACTGTGATTGGGAAAAAAAAAAAGTGGACATCCCCACTGCTGATTTGTTGACTCTAAAATAAATATGGATGCTTTCTATGCCCCCAGGAAGCTGTCAGCTTTTCCATAGCAAGGACTTTCCTTCCCCTTGCACCATGATATCTGGCCCACAGTAGCCTGTCAGTTGAGATTTGAATGACTGGGCTCAACTGAACCAGAGGCCAGGATTTGAGCCCAATTTAGGTAAGCTCTAATCTGTAAAACTACCACCTACCAGTCTCTTCCAGCTGTTTCAGTTGAATCAGGGTTGTTACTCTGTTTCATATACCCTTACATTAACTTTCTGCCAGGAGCCGGTCCATCCTTGCTGTTTCAAGGGACCTGGCATATATGGCATACTGTTCTTAATATGTTTGCTCACCTTCTTGGCACTATGTGTTTTAACCAAGGTCTCTGAGAAAGGTTGTTTCCCCAGGTAGGGATTTTCCCCTGAAGTTAGGGAGGGAATAAAACCCCTCAACTAAGTGCCAGGCGGGTAATTAATCACTTTAACTATGAACAATCATGCTTAAGCTACATAATCTTTACTCCCTGGAATGGAGATAAGAAACGCCCTAACCTTTGTAATAGAGATTGATAGGATTGAATCAACTGGTATAAATAGAGATGTAACAAGACAGAAAGAGACAGAACTAAGAAGGGAGAACCTACAGACAGAACCTACACAGAACCTACAGACAAAAGAACTTCGCTGGAGAGAACATGGCAAAAGATCCTGGACTGAACCTGACTACAGAAATTGGCAAGAGAACCTGACTAGAACCTGGTGACTGAACCTGGCTAGAGAACCTAGCGAGGGAACATGGCTACAGAACCTGGCTGGAGAACCTAGCAAGAGAGCATGGACACAGAACCTGGGCAGAACCTCTCTGGAGATCCAGACCAGAACTTGGACTTCACTGGAGATCCTGAACAGAACCTACCTGGAGACCCTGACAAGAGAACCCGGCTATGATGATCACCTGAAGGCTGCCTCTGTGTTGTTCCTTCTTTGCCGACTCCGTCCACACCTTTGGGGACCCCTGGACCTGCTGGGGTTGGACCCTGGCAACTTTCAGCCATACTCCCTCACTGTTTGCTACCTGTAATGCTTTTACAGTAATTTAATGAAGTTATAGAGCCCCTCGAGTGTCTAGTAACTACAATTGTTTTTCAGGGGAACATGAGCAATATGAATGGAAATAATGTGTGGCAAGATCCTTGAATTTGTCTTGGAATTATTGAGCTATGTGTGCCTGAGGCAGATAAAATATGATAAAATCCTAGTACAAAATATCTTAACACAGACTTAGCTGTGCTCTAGGCCACTGATATTGAGGTCATTTCAGCTGTGATATGGAGAGCTACAGCAGAGGTGTGACCCTTGTCCCTCAGTGGCAGCATTATATCAGTTCTGTTATGTCATTGTGTTTGTTTTTTTTAATAACCAGATATTTATCATGTAAATGTGAACATTCAGTTCTCAGTGATGGAGGAGCTTTTTGGATCATGCAGGTTCATTGTTTGGACACAACATAGGCTGTGCAAAAAGAGCTTAGATTTGTCAAGCTCTGAGTTCACCATCCAGCCATTGAGTACCTGACACTGAATAACTGCACAAATTAATAAGCGCAACACACATAAACCTATTTTCCTTGTTCTCCGAAAGTGAAATATTTCCTGTTGTGCACACCAAACAAGTCAGTACAAGACTCATGACGTGGCAATCGGCTGCTAAATATTTGCTGCTAGTATTAGTGGAGAGAAATGGTGCATCTACGCGTAAGGCGCATAAGGGAAATGAATGCAACACGATTAGAGTAATCAGTCATTAGCAAACGTTGTAGTTCGTTATTAGTAATTATGTATAACAGGATGTTGTAAAAATTAAGTTACTTGTTTCTTACATACCGTTATATTGGCTAGGCCGCAAAAATATTCGCTGTGGGCCGCGAGTTTCACATGCTTGCTGTAGAGGGCTGTCCAGATGATTGGCAAAGCTTCCATCACATCTTGTAGTTTCTCACACAGTCAAGGGAAAGACCAGAGCTGTAACCTAGTATGTCAGTGTGGACTTCTTCCCCTTGTTCAGCTGCATCCTTTATGAATGCGTCATAGTTGGAGTTAAGTGCCTGAATCTAGCGTTGCCCATGCTAATTTCTAGCCAGACCAACACGATGACACATCTTTGATTTGAAGGAGACTTTCAGTAAGATTAGATTTTAGTTGCTATATTTAACTTTTAATTATACCTTATTAGGATAAGTTTTAATTTCCCAAGTGTTACGGCCAAGCCATGAAAATGTGGGTCAAATAAGCTAATAGAATTAAAACACACACACACACACAACATAACAAACCCTAAAACTGACCAGTTGTGTCTCAGGTAATTAATTAGAATGGCCTGCATGTGACTGTGTCATCGTTCCAGGAAAATAGCCCCAATGTCTTCCAGATTGTCAGCCTGCTTCTAAGGGGACTTGAAATAATGATAATTCGCCTTGGATTTTTGAAGATATAGGAAGTTCAGTCTTAACAATTTAGGTATAGGTTGTCCTCTGTGGGTATCTGCAGTGAATTACAGTTCTGTGTTGACTTCTACATGCAGTTTATCATCCCAGCCTCATTAGGGAGCACAAAGTCGCCTGAGCAAACTTAAGGTAGCACAGACACACAGATCTGATGTGTGTGAGGTTCCTTAAGCTAAACAGAAAATACATGAGTTTATCTGTTAATCCAGACGATTCATGCCCCTCTTTGGCCTCTTGGAGGCCAGCAATTGAGAGGTGACTGAAGTTTGTGCTGAATTAGTGCCTGAAGTCTCCAGATAAGAAACTTTAAGAGTTTGGGAGTTCTGTGAATGTCATTGGTACATTGTAGACTGCCATCAGAAACTCCTTGCTTTCTGTGAGCTGCTTCTGTTGACCGGTTGGGGCAGGGGACAGCCTTGCTGTTGGTCAGTGTGGTGTGGTGCAGAGAGCCGGGGCCGAGAGGGTGGCAGGCAACAGCCTAGGCCTGGGGACTGTCGGTGTGCCTGCACAGAATTGTTCTTGCAATCTGTGCACATGTGGCCAAAATAACCAGGGCCCCGAGGCATAGGACTGAAAGGCTGGCTTTCCAGGCAAAAGATCAGAAAGAAGAAAACATGCCAGCACATGATGTATACCCTCCTTCGCTCTGCTCCCCTCTGCGTTTTGCTGTCCCGCCATGGAACTCCCCTTGCTTGTGCCTCGTGGAGTTGGTGCAAGAATCGCACTGAACCTGGACTGTTATTTTGACCTGCCCGTCTGTTTCTTTGTGCACCAGTGAGTGTGTGAGTACATGGACGGATGTTAAAGATAATAGCAGTTCTTGTGCAACAGTTGGAACTTAGAAAAATCATCCTTTATTCCATTGCCTTTCGTTTGGTAATTTTCCTTTCCTCTTCCTTTGTGTACATAGAACTTTTTTGGCCACATTTTTTTTTTAAGTTGTGGTAGAATATACCTCAGATAAAATGTACCATTTTAACTATTTTTAGGTGTGCAACTCAGTAGCATTTAGTACATTCACATTGTTGTGCAGTTATCACCACAACTCATCTCAAACTGAAACTCTCTACCCATTAAGTAAGTAGTAACTCTCCACCTCTCCCTCTTCCCCCAGCGGCTGGAAACCTCTGTTCTACTACTCAGTCTCTATGAATTTGCCTATTTAGGCACCTCATATAAGTAGAATCAGACAATATTTGTTCCTTTGTGACTTGCTTATTTCACTTACCATACTGTCTTCAAGGTTCATCCATGTTGTAGCATGCATCAGAACATCATTCTCTTTAAAGGCTGAATGATCCTCCATTGTGTGTGTATGTACCACATGTTTGTCCATTCATCTACTGCTAGACATTTGGATTGTTTCTATATTTTAGCTGTTGTGAATAATGCTGCTATAAACATTGGTGTACAGGTGTGTGCATTCCTGCTTTCAGTTCTTTTGGGTATGTGCCTAGAAGTGGAATTGCTGGAACTCAAGGTAATTCTGTGTTTAACTTTCCACGGAGGCTGCACCATTTTATACTGCCATCAGAAATGCACAGGGGTTCCGGTTCCAATTTCTCTACATCCTTGCCAACACTTATTATTTCTTCTTCTTTGTTCTCCTCCTCATCACCCCCCCCCCCTTTTTCTTCTTTTGATAGTAGTCATCCTAGTGAGTGGGAAGTGGTATGGAATTGTGATTCTGATTTGCATGTGTGTGTAGATATTTAAAATGTTTAAACAGAGCATACATGGCATTTTGCATCCTTGCTCAGTTAACATTTTATCCTGCTCTCTTTTGCCTTTAAGACGACTATTTTTAATTACATCTTTCTGGGATCCATGTTGAAGTTGCCAGTTCTCTGAAGAATTAGAGCCAAGAACGCATATGTGGCCTTTGCTGCAGAAAGGAAAAGGCCAGAGTGAATCAGTGTGTAGATAGATGCCCCTGAGAAAACCCCAAGAGGAAGCTGGAGGGCTTCCTCTGTCCGTTTAGGTCCTTTGAGGCACTTTACTAGTGAACGGATATGCTGGTCCTGCAGAATATGGGAGGGAGTCCAGTTGTAATAAGCAAGCTCCCAGTGAGAGAAAAATGGATTAGACCAAGGCAATACCAAGCTACAGAGACAGAGCGAAATCATCCAATTTATCATCCTTCCCCCAAGGCCGAGAGCCTTTTAAGTAGTTTGGGAGAACTTTGAAGGGGTAGAGAAAGCCCAAGAGTAATTTCAACATTTGTCCCCTCCAGGCCAGTTTGTTAGAAGCCCTGTTTTACCAAAAGAGAAGGTGGTGATTAAGCAGAGCTTTTGAAAAAGAATGTTAAAATACTTCATTAGGAGAGATGATAGGGTATGGTTACTAAACACCAGGGTATTTAAGAGAGTAGTGAAGCAAAAATGAGTGCTTTGTGCGAAGACTAATTTGGTCATCAAAATTATGGAAGCTTTCAGAAGATACAGAGAATGCTTGCAAGCAGAATGGAGTTTTTTGTAGGGCTGAGCTAAAAAAATATTTTTGATGGAGCTTCGTTTGTAAGCATGATTTCTAAGGCTAAAGCTGAATGTTACTTAAAATGCCAGTAGGAAAACACCCACACTTCTTTGCTACTATGTTTTTAGTTTTTAAAATATTTTACTGATTTTTTTAGAGGGAGAGGAAATGAGTACGGGAAACATCAGTGTGAGAATGGAACATTGATTGGCTGCCTCCTGCACGCCCCCTACTGGGGATCCAGCCCACAATCTGGGCATGTGCCCTGACCAGGAATGGAACCAGCAACCTTTTGATGCACGTTGGGATGATGCCCAACCAACTGAGGTACACTAGCCAGGGTTAAAAAATTGCACTTAAAATTTTTTTTAACCTGTAGTTTTTGGAAAGAAGCCTCTATTTCTAAGTATAATTTGAAATGACCAGTTCTTAATCAGGTCCCTCCCAGAGAATAGGTATTTGTCCTACCAGGTGACCAGGACCTCATTTGACAGTGGGCCATGGGGCATCACTGAGGAGTTCATCTGTGTTTCTGGAAGGTGCTGCTAAGCCACCTCTGAATCCAAAAATTGTCAGAGTCAGTTGATTATGTAGAGATTTGCAGACTAGAGCAAAGAGAAGAATGATTTCAATGAGCCTGAGGGACTAATTTATCCATGTCTGTGGAACTCAGCTCCATAGTGGGGCTGCAGGGGACGGTTTCCACAAAGACGGTGCCTCTGTAAAGATACTTGGAAATCCACTGGTGGAAAGAACTTGACCAGGTTCCACTCTGTATCTGTTTCAGGGGTAGCATGAGATTGAGCACAAGACTAGAAACAGGAGACTTGGGTTCCAGACTCAGATTTGACTGTTGTGAGCCCCAGACCGCTAGTGTTGGTAGCTTAAATCTTTCTGCAAGGTTTGCTGGCAGCTGCGTCTTGTAGACAGGAACATTTTGGGGATTGTAGAATACTGCAAGCATTGTTATTAGGAAGTCAAATAGTAAAACTGAAATGAAAGAATAACTCTCCTGCCCTGCCCCCGTGACTCACTTCCTCTTTGGCATTACTTAGGATTCTCTCATCAGCGGTGCAAAGCTCTTAAAGCCTTTGGCTCTTAAGACTGCAGAGTCGAATGAATGACTTCAGAGTTCAAAAAATAAATTATTCGTCCATTATGGACCTTGTGGTGGTTTGCTTAATCCCAAAGCCAATAATGTGAGGTGCTTGAACCAACCACAAATTGATTTTCTTCTTTTTCCTGTGACAGTGGTAAGGTTGCAGGTACAGCATATGCAGCACTGCCTTGTGAGGCTGTTTCTGGATACTTGATAACGTGCAGCCACGTTGGGACAACAAATCAGTGCTAATGTGTCTGGGGAAACTCAGGTGCAATTCTGAAGTGTAAGTGTCCACCCACAGGTCTTGCAAAGGGGGAATGTTGGAGCCTCACAGAGCCTCTTACTTTGTGAACTCTATAAGCATGGCCAACAGTAGATAGTTGGTACATTCAGGCTCCCTAAACTCTTTCTCTTTGTCATATGGTTTCCTCCAAATGCTTATCAAAGGACCCTTAATTCACCTAGAAACTTCTAGAAATGTAAGAGGACTCAGTTCTATTGCTGAATCTCAGCGATTGTAGAGCTCATTGTCTTTTGTACTGAGTCAAGTGGAATACACAGAGATATTAGCAAGGATTGGTGTTTAAGGAATAGTATCAGTGTAGGTAAATGAAAAGGTGTAGGTGCCTTGTTATTTTGCATGATGATATCTTCATGTATATTTTATTCTGCTTATATAATTATATAATCTAATTGCTATTAATGTGCTGTGGCTTATTGCTTATGTTGTACTGAACACCAGGTGCTTGACATTTGTCTCCAATCTTTAGCAATACCTACAAGATAGGTGGTTTTATTGATGAGGAAACTGGCTTGGATAGGTAAACTCTACTAGACCATGCAAGCTGTGTTTGATATCACCTTTGCAAATCTCAGAAGACCTGAGTGGATTAGGTCATGCTGTGCTGCCTCCCATGTTTAGGGGAATAAGCTTAAGAAATTCAGGGAAAGTACTTTCCTGCTGAGTCATGTTTTCTTAGTCACAAGGTGCTTTAAGTGTTTTGTGCTTGTGTGAAACATTCTTCCAGGAATTGTCTTGTCCCGATGTCTTGCCAGTTAAGTCATGGATGCCCAGTGGGAGGAGATCATGTGGTGTTCACGTTGCCCTATGAAGAGGCACCAGGAATATTGGTTTGCATCCTGGATTTTGATCCCACTGAGTTTAGAATTTTGGTTTCTATTATTATAACTATAACTACACAATTGATTTAATTAGGTTGACGTGTGGTTGTCTCAATTGTTTTTTAGTAAACTGCTTTATTGAAGTATAATTTCTATTCCATAAAATTCATTCATCTTAAAGTGTAGTTGTGAATGATTTTTAGTAGATTTACAGAATTATGTCACTATCACCACAGTCTAGTTTTAGAACATTCCTGTTGCTCCCAAAAGAAACTTTGCTCTGGTTGTATCCGGTTTTAATTCTCTTTTACAGCGCCCTCCTCTGACTGCCATCAGATTTTTCCAGCTGGTTGTGAAGAGGAGAAACCATTTTTTAAAACTATCGTTTAATTTCATCAAACTCTTAGTACAGGATTTGGCATTCACCACATCAGGCACTGTTCTAGGTGCTCTGTGAAGATTAACTCATTTAATTCATTGATTCCTCATTTAACTCATTGATTCCTCAGAACACTTTTTTGAGATAAGTACTCTCATCATTTATATTTTACAGATGAAGAACTGGAAACACAAAAAAGTTAAATATCTTGACCCATTTTATAGCACCAGTAGTGGTGGAAGCAGGAGCCAAACATGTTATTCTGAGTGTTCTAAACCACCTAGTGAGACTAGGAAGAGTTGGGAGGCAGAAGCCAGGTGGATGGAGGACATTAGACGGAGTAAGCTGTCCCTCTAGGAAAGAGTCTAGGCCTTCAGGCAGGCCCGGGTTAATGATGCCTTAGTAAGGTATTGAGTAAATCAACCTGATAAACCATCCTGGTGGTCTGCATAGTGCTTATCTGTCATCTAGGTCTCACCCCTCCATTCACTGTCCCTTTGTCTTGGTGTCATAGGTAGCAAAACATGTTTTTATGGGCTTCCTTTGGTTTATATACTGGACACTAAAGAGCTAAAGTGTTGGGGGAGTAGGGGGTGGTATGTGTGTGTTCTGATCAACAGGTCCTTGGTGAGGGTCTGAGGAGCCAGGCCTAGAATGATCTGTGGGAGAAACTGGGCCCAGTCCATTTCCCTGTGTTTTGTTCTTTTTCCTGGCCCCATTCCCCTTTCCTTACAAGTGGTTGTATTACCGCCATTGAGGTCTGCCCATTACCCTAGCTTACTTGGAAGCCTTCCCCCCCCCCCCTTCTCTGTTTAAAGGGATGGTCTTTGGATCCCTTGGGGTGCTGGGATTGTGAGGGTGCAAGCCCATACACATTGTACAGTGAGTTCAGCTGCCCACCAAAAACAACTGCCTTTGGAAATCGGTAATCTGGAAAATGCCAGTCATGATAGTAATTAGTCTCAGAGGGAAAATTGCCACTCTAGTTTTTGCTTATCATTCCCCTGTTCTTAGGGCACAGAAAGGTTGTGGCAGTCTTGGTAGTACAAATGAGGAGATCCCCATGCTGAATGTGTGTTCACATTATATTTAGTAAATGTTAATTGATTAGTACATTCTGGCGGGAGGAAGATTTGGCTGTCCATACTTAATCTGTAATGTAATTGGGGTTCAATAACATATATTTGCTCATTTCAAGTATACTGGCTTCTTTTTTCTTAAATTTTAATTTCAGGTCTACCAACTT